>NC_054886.1:6696902-7311206 GCF_018320785.1 Cheilinus undulatus | reverse complement strand
ACCAAACTTTCAGGGAATATTGGGATAGTGACAGGGAAGAATCGATTAGATTTTGGTGATGATCCGTGCACCTGTTTGGTTTTTCTCGGACTTCGAAATTTTGAACACCATAGTAATCAATGGGAGTGTGAGTTCCTCGGTGGCGCTGCTTAGGCGTGGGTCTGCCGCCTCAGACGGCCATTCTAGTTTGGTATTGTAAAGGGAAAAAAACCTCTCATCATTAAGAATTTAAACCAGCATTTAGAGCATTAAAGTCCTAAAAACGTTGACATGTTTGGTCGTTTTGATCAAGACTGAAGTTGATAAACAGATTTAAAGGCACAGTACATAAAATTCTAAGCCCAAACCATAACAATATGGCGAGTAAAGACCAGCGCCATTCAGGTCTGCCCATCTTCCTGTTTACCTCTTATTTTGAAATTGCACTTCTGTGTTTACACTGGAAGTGATATTCATGCATTCCTCCCTCATTTTGAGAAACTTAAGTACTGGGAAGGACTCTTATCTAAGTCCCACCTGCAGAGATTCTGACACTCCATGTTTAATATTAAGAATGACAGACAGTGCATTTAATTCAAAGAATGTTAATATTAATGCGTTCACTTCAGCACCAACATGACAAAGTTTCCTCCCTGAACAAAAGAAAACTGTAAGAAAACCACCATGATAATGTCATGATAACGATGCCACACATGGATAAAAGAGCCTCACACTGATTTAGCTCCTGGTTATGGCTTAGTAACAGTAATGTCAACGCAATATTGACCTGCCTTATTTACACATTATTTATTTTAAAGTCATACAGAGGTGGAATTGGTTCCTGATCTCTGGAAATTTTGTGTGCCATAAAAACTGCAGCGCATCTCTATCAGCTCTCACAGACAGTAGGCTAATCTGTTCTCTTCTTACGTTGTGCTGTTACCTTCCTTATTATTAGATGCTTAATGCAGAAAGACCAATTTTCATGGAAAGCGTGTGTTTCCCCAAATAACTGCATGACGGTTCAGCGTGTCAGTGTGCCAGTGATTGGCCTACAACATTGTAAGAGGAGCATAAAGCTCTGCTTTCAGACCTATTTACAAAGTTTTAGAGCGTGCACTTTATCATGGAAGTTTAACAAAGTATCACACGGTTTGGCTGCACAGAGACAGAAACATATTCAAACATGTTTACACAGCACTGCCAACCGACAAATAACAGCAAATAAAAGCAGTGAACAGAGTGCTCGATTCAAAACTAGAAGTAGTATTGCAAAGGTGGGTAGCTGTAAAGGTCCCTATTGATGGGAAATGTTGAGTATGGGGGTTTCCATGATGCTGAGGTCAATTTGGGTGATTTAACTCTGAGCGATAGCCATGATAAGACACATCCTGTCACAACTGTAAGAATGAATAATTTCTTTGTCTTTGAAAACATTAGGAAATATCTGGGATACTGTAAGACCTCAGTTAAAAATACAACATAGGAATAGTTACTTTTTATATTAATATAAATGCTTCTGTGCAGAAATTCTTCATACTGAAGCTTTAACCCATTATGTTACATACATATTGTGTTTTTGTGAATGTTTTTTGAAGACGTTGTACTATAAAACATTCAGACAAAAATCATGCCATTTGCAGTAACACAACCAAAGTGACTGAAAAATAAAATGTAACAAATGGCTCTAATGGACAGAAGTTTCCATAATAATATCACCAATAACCTCAACCACACCAACACAATTCAGAAAAGTTTTTAGACATCTGCACGTCTGACAGGAGTCAGGTAAACTCTGCACAAAATCCAATGTTGAATTATATTTTACCAAAAACATTTGGAACAATGAATGCCAGATTTCAACATGGATGATAGATTTATCTAGAAGAGGTGCTCCCAAGTCTCCTGAGAAGTTCACAACTCATGGTAATTTAAGAACCATTGAGGCCAAATTTATCCGTAATCCAAACGCGATTAGCCGGAGGATTCTACCATAAAACCCTGTCCTACTGTTTTAAGACCATAGTTTCAATGACAAGGTCAAGAATGCTGTCGTATAACTTTATATTATCAGATTAATCTTATTTTACTCACCCCAGGTGGAGCAGGCACAAAAACACATAAGAATTACCAGACTGCTCATCCTTTCACACCTCTGAGTACTAAAACTCATCTGTTCAACACCAAACGCCTCACTGCAACCACATTTCACAAACCAGCCCCTAGTTCAGACTCTGAAGGTCTGCACAGAAAGAAAGATAGAAACAAAGGAAGCTGTGTAAGATGATGCAAATCTTTGTGCTCTGCTTTTTTTAACATCTTACGCATCGTTAGGGCTGGGTGTTGTTTGGATTTTCTCCAAATGTCATGATCCTTCCTAAATGACGCCTGGATAAAAACATGTGTTCTAAGTTGTGAACACCCCATTTGACCCATCAAGCCCATTTCTCTCTATGGTTGCCCAGTCCTGTTGTCCTCTCACCAGCAAGACTTTACAAAATGGGATGAACATCAGATTGAGATTCTGTAAACCCATCCTCCGTGTCCAACGGAAAACACCAAATACTGCATGCAGAGCAGAACCTGAACTAGATCCTTTACTCATCAAAATACAGAAGAGAGCATTTAAATTTTATACTTGTCTAAAAGAAAGGGAGCCTCTCCAGGCAGCTGGTACAGAGACTCTGTTCACCTGCAGAGTCCTCAGACTCAAAACCAACCAGCTTAAACCAAATTATTCAACAACAACAACAAAAAACTATATAACTCAAAAATCAAAGCAAACTGGAATGCTATTTGTCCCATAATAGGGAAAAGTTAGAATACTCCACAGCCGAGGAAATGTTTGTCTACATACAGACTCAACAAAACCTCACCATAGAAACAAAATGTCATAGACCAGTGGGACCCCTTTGGGGGTCATGAGACACAGAGAGAGTGTTGCCAGATGCCTTTAAAAAACTAAGAATATTTTTTCAAGTTATTTCAAACTAGATTTTACCCATTTTTATGAAAATACATGCATATAATTAGTTAAACGTCAATAAAAATGTGGTCATTTGGTGAGATTAATGCTGAAATTAAACTAGTGTTAAAAAAATCTGTGAAATGTAAGTCTGCACACAGGTGGACAGGCCCCGGACAAAGCCAGAGAATGGACAGCCCCCTAGTTATGATTTGTTGAAGATATAAATGCTGAAAATGGTGTCAAACTGATACTGGGTTCTAATGTTGAAAGTATGCAAGTATGTATTTTTGCCAATTTTTAACTACTTTCCCACCCAATTTTGCCACTATTATTTGCCACTTTTTGCTTCTTTTTTTAACCTATTTTTACCACCAATTTATACAATTTTTAAGGCATTTTTGTCAGTTTTAAACCCGTTCCACCACTTCTTGCACCTATTTCTGCCTCTGTTGACCCATTATTGCACTTTTAACCCCTTTCCACCACATTTTATGCAGATTTTTGCCAGTTTCACACATTTTTGCCACTTTCTGCCTAACTCTCTGCCTTAGTTCACCCATTTTGCCAGTTTAGACCAACTTTTCCCACTTTTTAATTCCATTTCATCAACTTTTCCACCCATTTCTGCCACTTTTAAGCCAATATCAACACTGTTGACCCTTTTTACCACTTTTTATGCCTTTTTGCAGCTTTTCCCTATTTTTGCCACTTTTTACCAATTTCTGCTACTTTTAAAATGTCATTTGATTTGATTTGCTTTGATTTGATAATACTTTATTGTCAGATGCAAGATCTGAAGTTTGTTTTGCATCAAAACAGCAGCTCCGTTATACACAATTCAAGGGACAATACAGACATACATATAACATTCAACAAGGACAATTAACAAAGAACTGTCTACTCCAATTAAGACCTCATTGATTTTGTGTGATTTTGTGGATTAAGCTCCTTGTTTAGCTTTAGGATGGACTGATGTATGAAGGACTGTTTGAATCTGACCCTGTTAAAGCGTGGCACAGAGTACCGACACCCCGATGGTAACAGCACATATTCTTTGTTTAAAACATGGCAGGGGTCAGAGATGATGTTCTTAGCCAATCGCATGGTGTTATTTTGATAGGCAGCTTCAAACAGTGCGTCCAGAGGTTGGCCCACAATCTTTGAACAGATTTTAATCAAGTGTCTCAGTCCAGATTTTGCAGTGACTTTGAGGCAGCCGTACCATACGGCATTACAGTACTGCAGGACACTAAGGACGACAGAGTTGAAGAACAGAAGGCCCTGAATGATCTGAGGCAACAGAGGAAACATATTCTTTGTTTGGTCTTTTTACAGATGAAGTCAATGTGATGTTTCCATGATAATGATGAGTCGATCATGACGTCCAAATATTCAAATGACTCCACCTGTTTTATGCAGACATTATTAATGACAATGGGAGCTGCAGGTATGGGTTTTGAGCTGAAAACTACTTCCTTCGTTATTTTGGTGTTTATTTCCAGAGCGTTATTTTTGCTCCATGTCACAACCTTGTCCACACCCTGTTGATGCAAGCCCAGGTTGTCTGAGTTATTCAGCCGTGTTAACAAGACAGTATCGTCTGAATACTTGATTACAAATTGATTATTTGAAGATGAATGGCAATCGTCTGTGTATAACGTGAAGAGAAGAGCTGAACTCACACAGCCCTGGGGGGCCCTGACATTGGTTGTGATAGCAGAGGAGAGGGTTTTATTTACCATGACCAACTGGACTCTGTTGAGGAGGAAAGATGCATACTAGTGAATCAAATATGGGTTAACTCCCTGATGGAGTAGTTTAGAGATTAAAATCTCCGGTTGAATTGTACTGAAGGCAGATGAAAAATCTAGAAAGAGAACTCTTGCATAGTTATTGGGTTTATCCAGGTGTTTGGAGATAATGTGGGTAAGTGCAGCAACAGCATCGTCTGTGCCACAACCTATTTTATAAGCAACTGGAATGGGTTTGTCATTTATAGATTTCTGTAAATGATGTAACAAGATTCTCTCTAGAGCCTTCATGATAACTGAGGTTAATGCTATGGGTCTGAAATCTTTGTGTTCTTTGGCACACTGAACTTTGGGTAGTGGTTTGATGTGTGACATTTCCTCGCTATGGGAACTGTGCATGTATCAACTGATAATTAATTTCACCATCTTTTCCACCATTTTTTTGCCCTTTTTAACCCATTTTATTCCTGATTTTAAAAAAGGGATTTACATTTTTGAGATGACTACAGACCACAGCATGAATGAATTAAAAAAAGACCATATTTTTGCTTTGTGGTTATTATTCAAGTAAAAAATATTACAATGGAACATTTTTGTTGACTCCATGGCCCCAGAAAGCTCTCCCCTTTATCCCCCTTTATGGGCAGCTTTGTCTGCATATGACTATTCTTGATTGTGCACGGCTGTTCAACCACCTTCAGTTACGGTGCAGGTTCCCGGTCTCTGGCACCTTTATTTTGGGGTGCCAGCTGAAAAGTTGGAGAACCCCTGCCATAGACAAAGCTGGATCCTTAAAGAGGAAAGACTGTGTACCCACTGCAGCCAACAGGAGGTGGAAACAGCGCTGGACTTTTTATCAACCTGTCCTTTATACAATAACATCAACCAAGTTCTATCTACTTTTTCACCAGCAAGCAAAAACTATTCATGATGAACAATGAACAGAAGCGTCCATATCTGCTGGGTGAAGATTGACATGGAAATGTTGCAGCACATTATGTGAGCTGTTGTGACCAAGGGAGATCCTTAATCACACCACCACGATGACACAGACTTTCTGCATATTAAAAAACATAATGTCAATGTTTTTAATTACAATTTAAAGTTAAACCAAGATGTCGATGTCATTATCATTATAAATTTGTACACTGCTTTGGTGATGAAACTGTTGATGTGTTCCATGCCAGTAAAGCTAATTGAACCGAACTGAACAAAAGATGGCTCAAAAATGTAGATATTCAAATACATCCCCTAAGAAGAAGCCAAAAGAACAAAGGAAGGGAGAAGGGAATGGGTTTTTCTTGGTATTGGATTTTGACACTCATCTCTACATACTTGCACTCTGATTTTGTTCATGACAATCCTCTGGTTCACAGTGCAAGTCCTGTCTGAGCTACGGCTGCCTCATAATGCAGTTGAGATTCCCACATAAGGGGAGTTTGCACAGGCCAACCCAGGCCAGCAAGCAATGGCAAGGCCTCAATGCGTGAACCACCTTCTCGATCCTGGTACACTTTATCAACAAAAGTATCTGGCCACACCTGTAAATGATCAATTTCCGGTGATTCAATTAGACCTGCTGTCACAGGTGTATAAATTAAGCATACTAATGGGACTGTGGAGTGACCAATCACGCTCCTCTGGTTGGCAGTCAGATCAGTGAGTCGTGGTTTGGAGGATGCTGGGAGAACGTTACCTGCCATTGTTCCAGCTGTGAAGTTTGGTGGAGGAGGGATAACGGTATGGGGCTGTTTTTCAGGGTTTGGGCTGACATTGCTGGACATTGTTATGCTTCCAACTTTGTGGCAACAGTTTGGGGAAGGTCCTTTTCTATAACAACAAGACTGTACCTCAGTGCACAAAGCAAGGATTATAAAGACATGGTTTGATGAGCTCAGTGTGGAAGAACTTAACTGGACCGTACAGGGGGGCTAACAGCAGGTCCAAGCCCCTCAAAAAGCCCTAAAATGTTTTCATATCAAAGAAACTTTCCATGAATGGAAATATTCTTTGATTTAAACCCATTTAATATGCACGTACATCAGATTTAATCTAAAATTTGCAATCACAAAAGCTCCATCAATTCTTGACTCTATGTCTGTTTGTAGGTCAATCTTTGCTCAGTATAGCATGTCTCAAAGTAGACCTCGTTTGATGACTTAAAGTTTGGTGGTTTGTGGTTGAGTTACATCCTGTTTTTCTCATCACACCATCGTCCAGAGCAGAGTACACAACAACTAAATGAGAACTACAAGACCAATATAGCTCTGAGAGGAGGAGAGCTGCTCTGTCGTCATGTGTGGAGGACCAACGTTAAAGTTTGATGTTTAATAAGTGTACAGGGAAAACAACAGCTTCTACTAGCCAGCAGCTGTTCTCTAGAATCAGCTCAGTGTGTGAGGCTTAAAGCTGTTGTGGTTTCATTCTGACACGTTTAAGGACAAGCTGTTCTATGAAGAAACCCTGACACATCATGTGTTTATTTCAATACAACATTTTCAGGAACTGCAAATTCAATGAACACACGTTAATCCACTCTCAACCTTTAGACATCAGCAGGTATAACCCCAATTCCAAAAAAGTTAGGGCACTGTATAAAATGTAATTAGAAGCAGAATACAATGATTATCAAAGCTAATAAACCCATATTTTACTCACAGTAGATCATAAACAACATCAGATGTGGAAACTGAGAAATGAAAAATATTAGCTCATTTTGAATTTGATGGCCTTTATATGTCTCATAAAAGTAGGGACGGGACAAAAAAAATGACTGGGAATTAAGGGATTCAAATGAAGAACAGCCAGAGGAGAATTTTGTTACAAATTAGGTTAACAGATCAGTTACATGACTGGGTATAAAAGGTGCATTTTAGATGGGCAGTGTCTATAAGAGGAAAAGATGGGCAAAAGTTTATGAGTCTGTGAAAAAAATGTGTCTCACAATTGTGGAACCGTTTCAGAAAAATGTTCCTCACTGTGAAATTGTGAAGACTTTAAATATCCCACCATCTACAGTGCATAATATCATCAAAAGATTTCAAGAATCTGGAGAATTCTGTGAGCAAGGGACAAGGCTGAAGGTCAGTATAGGAAGCTGGTGATGTTGGGGCCCTCAGGGGCCACTGCATTAAAACCAGGCATGATTCTGTACTGGAAATCACTGCATGGACTCAAGAACACTTCCAGATAACAGTGTCTGTCAACACAGTTGGCCATCCATGAATGACAGTTAAAGCTGTATCTTGCAAAGAAGAATGCGTGTAGAAATGCTGAAGTAGAAGTGCCTGTAGCGTGGGCAGCTTACACATCTGGAAAGGAACTATCTATGCTGGAAAGTAGATAGAAGTTTTAGAGTGAAATATGCTCTCATCCAGACAATGTCTCTTTCAGGGAAGACCTTGATGACAACCCTAAACCCCATACCACAACCATCACAACAGCATGGCTTCACAGTAGAAGAGTCCGGCTGCTGAACTGACCCCCCTGTAGAATATAAAAAAACATTTGGAGCATCTTAAAAAAGGAAAAATCCAGCAAATAGGAGTGAGGTCTCTTGTGCAGCTAGAATCCTACATCAGACAAGAATAGGACAACATTCCTCTCCCAAACAACAGCAACTGGTCTCCTCACTCACCAGATGTTTACAGACTGTTGTTAAAAGAAGAACACAATTGTAAACATGGTCCCCTCTGTACTTTTTTTTTTTTTTTTTTTTAGATGTGTTGCTGCTATCAAATTCAAAATGAGCTGATATCTTTTTGGGACATGTGAAAATTTCTCTGTTAAACATCTGATTAGTTGTTCATGTTCTTTTGGGAATAAAATATTGGCTTATGAGATTTGATAGTCATTGCATACTGTTTTAATTTACATTTTATACAGCGTCCCAACTTTTTTGGAATTCGGGTTGTAAATCCCCGTTTTATCCACTTTATGTGACATCTCTCTAACCCTCCTCTATTGAACTGAACCGTCAATTCATTAAATAACCTCATCACTTGAAAATCCTGACTTAATATCAGGCTTCATGTCTGCATCTCTGCTCTCTAGCTCCCTCTACAGGCTGACTCTTGCCTACCAGCATCTAAAGTCAGGTGTGATTACTTGTATGAGTTAAAACTCACAAAAGGTGTTCCTTGTATTTTTAGACCTTGGCTGTATTTTCAGCATACTTGGGTGTGATTAATAGGGGAAATGTTTTGGAGCTGCTCCAGTAGATTACTTCAGCTGAACTGTGAAACAGCTAACAGCACTAAGGTAATCCTCCAGGGGCAATGCGGCCGTTCAAAGTGCGTCCTTTAAAAATGCTCCTTTTTCCCTCTGATATGTTCAGATTGTTGTCTGAGGTGTCTGGAAATGTAACAGAAAGGATACCTACAGAGGAAGACTTTTTGTTAAGGTAAGAAACTTTTTTTTTTTTAACCTATCTTTTCTTCATTTCTGTCACAAAAATGGAAAACCGAACATTTTATAAACGGTCAAAAAGTTTTCAACAGGTTAGCTCCTGAAGCTAAAAACAAAACAGAGCTGGCTTTGCTAGCCAGAGAGCCACTACTATCTGCAGCCATAAAATAAACTCTTAAACCAGGTTCTTAATGGCTAAAATCATCCTGTTTTATAAAGTGCACTTATACAAGCAGGTGGCTGCTTTTAAAACGTTTGAAACAGATAAAACAATCATTCAGTCATTCACCAACTACTATCAAAACAGCATTTTGTCATTGTAACTTAAATATCTTTTAGAGAAATAAAGTAATTGTCGTATTTAAATGATGATTTTCAACAAAGAAATTATCATTAAGCCCAGTACAGTTACACCAGCAGAGGGCGCTCTATACCAAGAAATTCAAAGCCTCTTTGATGGGAAATTTATCCTGTAACTTCTCTCTTTAAACCATTTGGACTTTTTTTTATCCATTTTTGCAGTGATTGATGTTTTTTGCACATTTTTGCTCTGTAGTTAATGAATGATTTTGCACATTTTGCACTGTGATCAATGTTTTTTGCCCATGTTTTGCTCTGCCGCATATATTTTTGAATATTTTCACATGGTTATTGATGCATGTTTTTTGCAGTTTTTTCACTGTAATTTATGTTTTTGTACACATTTGTGCACTGGGATTTATTTTTGTGTTTGCGTATTTTTGCACTGATTAATGTATTTTTGTATGTTTTTGCAAATTGATTTATGTTTGTCTTTGTGCATATTTGCAGCTTTTGATATGTTTTTATGTTAATTTTTGCATCGTATTTAATTTTTTTTCTTCACATTTTGCCCTGTGATTTTTTTTTTTCTTTGCTGCACATTTTTCACAGGTTAATGTATATTTCTTGCAACTTTTTGCGCTGACTTTTTTTTTGTTTTTTGCATATTTTGCGATGTGATCAATTTGTTTGCCCATTTTTGGTCCCAACCCACGTTTTACGAGTAAAGAACGAGAGTTCGAAATGAAGTAAAACCAATGTTTTTTTTTTGCACCGATAGACCTTAGAAAGAATTGGGCAAAGCCCGTGCGATGTCAGCTGTTTAATTACAAAATTGAAGCCAATCTGTGGCATCATAACAGCAGACTCAACTTCCTGTCAGCTAAGCTAGTTCTAAAGCCAGCTTTCTGGAGGTAGCGTCTGCCCATCAAGCTATCTGTCAATCAAATGAGACGCACCAATCAGCGCACAGTGAGGTTTTTCCTAAATATAATTGAAACACTTGTAGTACAAAACAAATCAAAAATTCAGTGAGAGCACATGAAAACATTAGCTAATGAGACACATTTTGTTTTTTTTGAACCAGGCTGTAAACCACTTTATTTCTAGTGTAAAAACTGGCTTCTAACATGTGTTGTGTACGGGACTTCTGGTGTTTCTGCAGCCAGTCTCAAGTATTGCAATTTTTTTGCGCTCCTGCCTTCATTTTTCAGGACAAGAGGTTTCCCCTTGTTTGCACATTTTGCATAGATTAATGTATGTTTTCTGTACATTTTTGCACTATGATTAATTTTTTTTCTACAATTTAGCCCAGAGTTTGTTTCATTTTTGCACTGATTAAAACTTTTTCTATGTTTTTGCCCTGAGATTCATTCATTTTTGTACTGATTATTGTTTGTTTTATGCACATTAAGTCTGTCTATCCAGATAACTATACTTTTAAAGGAAGTATTGTACTTCACTACATTATGAATCATTTCAGTGACTGAGTTAAACAATAAAAACTGAATGACAACAAGAGGAGGTCCAAGCTTTAATGTTGACTATGCTCCCCCACTGAATGAACCACTGCAACATCACCATAAACACATTCATGTCTACTGAATCCATACAGAACATGTTCAACATTTATAAAAAGGCCATGGTGATTGTTGTCCTCTAACAGAATAGAAAGTAATAGTTGTATGAAATCAGCAGAGTGTGAAAGCAGACAGTAAACGTGATAAGCCTTTAACAGTGCAAGTATACATGTTGACTAATATTAGGTCAGTTATTGGTGAGATTTTTCCATTTGTTTGAGAAATGCAGGAGTTACAGATGTGTGTCTGTTATTTTCTTTCTTATTCCTTATGTTCTTCTATTTTCTCCTCGACATCGCCGTCTTCTCATATTTCCTCTTCTTCTCTTCCCTCTTCCTCTTCTCCCCCTATTTGGGTGAAAGGGATTTCATTCCCAAAGGCATCTGAGACATAAATTCAGTTATCAGTAAATAATATATAAACATTTAGCTGCTGTATTGTGAAGTGAGCACTGTATTGTAGGCTACCTTGTGTTTGCTGCTCATCTTCGGGTCCACACTTCTTGATGCAGTAGCAAATGAGGATA
The DNA here is from genome assembly GCF_018320785.1 of Cheilinus undulatus. Lineage (NCBI taxonomy): Eukaryota > Metazoa > Chordata > Actinopteri > Labriformes > Labridae > Cheilinus > Cheilinus undulatus. The sequence continues at coordinate 7,299,695 of NC_054886.1, read as the reverse complement.
GCCAGTGAAATTATGAAATGTATGATACCAATCCACAATTTTATCGTGATACTTTCTGGATCATAACCTACAAAGAAAAAAGTATGGACTAAAAGTTAGTACTTTTTCCACAAAATATCAGTGTTGCTGTAAACTGTAAGTCACACAGAGGTCATTGTAACCGTCATTGTAAACTGTAAAGTCTGTTTTATCCATTATTTTTTCTAGACATTTGCTTTCCGACCTTTTTTTAATTAATTCATCATTTAAATCCAGTGATAATAAAGATAGAGAGAAATCAGTTGTTGACTTTTATAGTGTTACAGCAACATCAGCCCTTTTACCCTTATGAGTCTATTTGTTAATATTTTTCTTATGACAATATAAAGCGCTTAGAAAATGTTTACCATGCTCAAGTTTGGCATCATTTTTTCTGCACAACCTCAACTTAATTAGAGAGTATTTGAACTTTAAGTTCCTGTATCAAAAATCCTTCCATATGTGACCAAAGCTGGTAAAAAGTCCTGCAAGTCGTCTGAGGTCATTTTGGATTTTTTTACACATTATGAAAGCGTAGATTCCAGGCTTTCTAATGGTGTATCATACACCTTAATCTGATCATATTTTACAAAGATAAGCTCATATGAATGTTAACCTCTAGTTTCTGTTTGTTCTGAGAAAAACAGGCTCAAAGTTTCAGGACTTCTCCTACCTTCAGGCAGGCCGGGAGATGGGCATGAACAATAGAGCCACATTTACATAAAGTCCACCCAAACCAAGCTTCTGAATCGGACTGGTGACGCTCATCAAAATATTCCCATAGGAAATCCGCCATCATCAAACTTGCCCTGTCGAGTGATCTTGAAGTTGTCTGAAGTCTGTTGATAATTCTTGCTGCTTCTTCATTGTCTCTTCTACTTTTCTTCGCTGCAGGGTGCATCTTGAGGCTTGTTGTTAAAGGTGATAACTAGAAACAGCTGTAGTTACGTGCCGAGGGGGGTGGCGTTTGAGCCATGTGGTGTTTGTTATTGTCGATCTCAATGGGTGAAACTGGGAACAATACCAATATTATCACCCAGCAGTTTCGCTTTCCCCTCCCCTCAATATCCTTGCAGCAACTGCGAGAATAGGGCATTTTAAAACACAAAATTAACGCTTTTAAATATCACATTTGTGTTACTTTTTTCATCCAATGAGTGGTTTAAATGTCAAACTTGCATAAAATGAGAAAAAAACAAAAAGTGATCATTTTGAAGAAAACAACTTTGTATCCATTTTTCTCAACCACCAGAATGCCGACTTGCAGGAACTTTATATGGCTTTGGTCACGTATGTTAACATATTTCCACTAACATTATGGCCACCTTTTAGCTTTGCAAACTTAACTAATCATATCATTCTTTTAATTTAGTCTGTTTGTTCTTGGGCTGCGGTTAGCGCTGTTGGCTCACAGCAAAAAGGTTCATGGTTTGCTTCCTGGTCAGGGTCTTTCTGTGTGGAGTTTGCATGTTCTCCCCTTGGGTTCTCTCCAGGTACTCCGGCTTCCTCTCACCACCAAAGATGTGCTCGTTAGGTGAATTGGTGACTCTAAATTGCCCATAGGTGAGAGTGACTGGTTGTCCGTCTTTATATGTCAGCCCTGCAATTGTCTGGCGACTAGTCCAGCCCAATGTTATTTTTGGCAGCTATTTTTAATCTTAGTCTTAGTTTTAGTCTTTAAATAAAATGCATTTTAGTTTTAGTCTAGTTTTGGTCCATAAAATGTCCTCACATTTTAGTCTTTACTTTTAGTCCAAGCACTTCTTTTCTTGCTTAAATCTGGTACCAAATCATAGTAGTGTGTTCTCTGCACCCTGTCAAATCTGGGGTCCCTGCTTTCTACAGCTGAGAGACAGAAGAGATACAGATGTATTGTATTTTTGACTGATTTACCCACAGTGGAGAAATATCACAGATTTGAATGTCCACTGAAAACTGAATTACATTTTAGTCTAGTTTTAGTCATCCTGACAAAAACTAAACGTAGTTTTTGTCCGTTTTAGTCATCATAGATCTATTTTTGTTAGTTTTAGTCTATTTTTTGTCATGGAAAAAAGGCTTTCGACAAACATTTTTAGTCATAGTTTTAGATGATGACATTAACACTAGTCCAGGGTTCACCCCCCTCTTGCCCAATGACAGCTGGGATAGGCTCTAGCCCCTACGACCCCAGTGGATGAGCTGTGTAGAAAATGTTTGGATCCCCAGCACGCATACAGGACCACGTGGGTATGCAGGGCTGCTGTAATAAAGTCCATGTTTGGTTCTAGTTTTGGTTTTTCCTGTTGTTGGTCTCAGTTGTATCGTCCAAAGTTTTTTCTGATTTTATAAATTTGAACGATGGAAAGTTTTTGTAAATTTGGGTCATGGTTCTTTGTTAAGGAAGTGGTTGTGGGTCCTGAGGCTGGAGCAGCTGAGAACTACTGACCTTGATAGAGCAAAAGTTGAGGCTTATCTGACTTCTGCATTGAATTTATGTACCACAGACTGCGCTACATAGAGAGAGCTTTAGAGATCGACTTTTTAAGTGTAAACGGTTTCTGTCTGTTTCGTTCAAGATTCTTTTCATCCACCATGTACCCTGGAAAGTGATGAGGTTGTGCCAGAAATACCATGTTTTTCTGCTTGTGTTTGACATGGCATCTAAAAACTGAGCAGATTGAGCTAGAAATTGAGCTGATAGACATTGAGCGGCAGTGGATTTTTCTGCAGTTATTGCAGATAAAACTAGAATGGCCATCTGAGGCGGCAGACCCACGCCTAAGCAGCGCCACCGAGGAACTCACGCTCCCATTGATTACTATGGTGTTCAAAATTCGAAGCGGATCATCACCAAAATCTAATCGATTCTTCCCTGTCACTATCTCAATATTCCCTGAAAGTTTGGTGAAGATCCGACTTTCCGTTCTCGAGTTATCTTGTACACAAACAAACAAACAAACAAACAAACAAAGATACGGAACCCTTTACATAACCTCCTGCCGATTTCATTGGCGTGGGTAATAAATGAGACACCTGAGGATATTCAGACCCTCTCCTCTACCTTAACAGCTGGATCACTTAAGAGAGAGGACAGGGGAAATTCAGCAACATGAGTTATTTTGTAATGCAAAACTGCTGTACCACCTAACAGAAAAATCATAGGGCTTGCAGTTCACTTGATACATAGGGTAAGTATGTTTCTGCATAAGACTACATAGATCTACAGTGTGTGCTGTGTTGTAGCTTTGAACAGAAGTATAAATCTGGCTTTGGAGGCTTTGGAGTTGGCACTTTAATGGTCATCGTCATCCTTGGGCTTTATAAGACACTCTGTCCACAGCTGCTGTTTTTAGTGCTAGCAGTGCTCAATTTCAGTACAAATCAAAATATTGTGTTTGCAGTGTCCTGAGCGCTAAAACGCCCATAGCATGTACTGTTTTTTGAGGTGCCACTCACATTACTCAGCAGCCGACAGTTCAACTTTACTGGCCAATTAAAGGGGATATATTTTGCAAAAATCCCTTTTCTCAGGCCTTTCTAACAAAAATATGTGCCCCTGGCCTGTCTACAATCCCCTCAAGTACCAGAACCCCTCCTCCACTTTTCAGAAAATGTGTGCTGAAATTCCCTTACCCTAACCCTTACCCTAACCCCCCTGATGTCATGTGGGGAGTTAGCACTTCCCCCAGGTTCTGTTTGCCCTTCCCACTTGGAAGAAAGTACGATCCTCCTCTCAGGTGCCAGCTGAGAGGGTGATCAGGATCAAGCTCCCTCTTCACTTGTTTAATCTTTCATCCAGTTACATGACCCTCTGTCAAACTCCCCCTTCCAGCAGCAGGAGATGATCAGTCTACCCCCCACCATGCTGGAGACGTCCTGAGACTGGGTTACAACAAGACTGCCTGATGAAACACGATAAAATTAGGTGTTTGTGATTGTGCTATAGTGCAGTGGTTCTCATACTTTTCAGCCCGTGACCCCCAAAATATAGGTGCCAGAGACCGAGCATAGATATTTCACGAAAACTTTAGTGTGATCATCGTACTGTGAAGAAATTTGTGGCTGATTTAGAGCACAGACGGGTTCCTGCAGATGAAGGCATAATGAGGAAGGTTCCTGCCAGACAAATTCATCGGATTAAGAGAGCAGCTGCTAAAATACCATTACAAAGCAGCAAACAGGTATTTGAAGCTGCTGGTGCCTCTGGAGTCCCACCAACCTCAAGGTGAAGGATTCTATCCAGTCGTGCATAAACCTACTATTCAGCCACCCCTATCCAATACTCACAAGCAGAAACTGTTGCAGTGGGCCCAGAGATACATGAAGACTCATTTTCAAACAGTCTTATTCACTGATGAGTGCCGTGCAACCCTGGATGGTCCAGATGGAGGAGTAGTGGATGGTTGGTGGATGGCCACCATGTCCCAATAAGACCGTGACATCAGCAAGGAGGGGGCGGAGTCCTGTTTTGGGCCGGAGTCATGGGGAGAGAGCTGGAAGACCCCTTTAGAGTCCCTGAAGGTGTGAAAATAGCATTGGCAAAGTATATAGAGTTTCTGACCGACCATTTTCTTCCATGGTACAAAAAGAAGAACAGTGCCTTCCGTAGCAAAATGATCAATTCTTCATGCATGACAATGCACCATCTCATGCTGCAAAGAATCCCTCTGTGTCATTGGCTACTATGGGCATAAAAAGAGAGAAACTCATGGTGTGGCCCTATCCTCCTCTGACCTTAACCCTATTGAGAACCTCTGGAGCATCCTCAAGCTAAAGATCTATGAGCGTGGGAGGCAGTTCACATCAAAACAGCAGCTCTGGGAGGATATTCTGATATCCTGCAAAGAAATTCAAGCAGAAACTCTCCAAAAACTCACAAGTTCAATGGATGCAAGAATTGTGAAAGTTATACTAAAGAAGGGCTCCTATGTTAACATGGAACTTGGCCTGTTAAGATGTTTTTGATTGAAATAGCTTTGATTTCAGTAAATATGACCTCCTAATGCTGCAAATTCAACAAATGACCATTTCCAGTTCTTTACAACCTATAAAATGTTATAAAACTCTGCTTTGCATAATAATGTGGAACAGTGCATTTACAGATTTTTTTAATATAAAAAAATCATTATCATGGGGATGTTTGTTCAATCAAATTTGAATCATGCTGTAACGGCTGATGAATCAAAAATTATGCTGACTCTCATGGATTGACTATTAAGGAAAATCTGAGAAAAATATTATTTGCATAAGAATGTGAAATGCGGTGTACACGGAGACACGACAGGGCGTTGAAAATTCTGGCAGTAAGAATTGAAAACAGAAGGCGACAGGACATAATCTAACCATCCAAACTTATGAGATAGGACTCGACTGTAAAAATTATTCCTACTGTTTAAAGACCATAATTATCCAAACAGTGTTTGCTGAGCATACCTGTACACCTTTTCTACCTTCAGTGTGATTAAAGTTTAACAGTAGTTCAGAGTTCAAAATATGCTTTAATGGCATGGATGGTTAAAACCTTTGTTGCCAAAGCAAAATAAAACAAATGATGACAATCACAATAACACAACTGATGGTAAAAAAAAATATTTTCAGAAAAAACCCACAAAGTTATTGACTATACTATTACGTATTACTATTTTGGATTTTACTGATTGTAAAATTATGTTTTGATTCTTGGGATCTGGCCTTTTTCTGAAATATTATGATTTTTGTTTCTTGTAAATTTATGTCAAGGGCCCAGTCTTGACAGAACCTCTCTAACAGTGAGAGATTCTGCTGTAGTCCATATTCTGTTGGAGACAGCAGAACCAGGTCATCTGCATACATGTGAAATTTGATTTCTTTGCCTTGAAGGTTCAATCTGGGGCTACATGACTTTTCTAAAGCAGTGGCAAGATTGTTAATATAGATGTTGACAAGGGTAGGGGATAAGTTACATCCCTGATGTATTCCTCTTTCTTGTTAAAAGAATTCTGTTCTTTTATTTCCCAGTTTTACACAGCATTTGTTGTTGGAGTATTTAGATTTGATTAGGTCCTATACTTTGCCTCCAGTCCCACACTGAATAAGTTGATAGAACAGACCATTGTGCCAAATTGTGTCAAATGCCTTTCTGAGGTCTACAAAACAGGCAAATATTTCCTTTTTTGTTGTTTATGAATGTGATTTTGGATGAGGGTGTGTGAGGTATAAATATGGTCAGAGGTCTGATGGTTGGGTAAGAAGCCAATTTGGCTTTTTTACAGGACATTATGCTCAATAAGGTATAACAGTATCCTGAAGTTAAAGATGCTACAGAATAGTTTGCTGAGGTTACTGTTAACACAGATTCCTCTGTAATTACCGGGGTTGTGTTTGTCCCCGTTTTTATAAATAGGACAAACAACATCCATAAGAACCAACGATTTCATCTCAGACTCCTTCATCTTACATCGAGGAGCAAAACAGGGGTGTCCCATTTCTGGGCTTTTATTCAATCTAATTATTGAGCCGCTGGCAGAAAAAATAAGATCTGAAGAAAAGATTAAGGGTATAGAAATCGGTAATGTAATGCAGAAGGTATCACTGTACTGTGATGACATCATACTCTATTTATCAGACGTGGATTCTTCCCTTAGTCACCTAAACAAGGTTATCAGTAACTACAGCTGCTTTTCAGGTTACAAAGTAAACTGGGGTAAATGTGAGCTTTTGCCACTGAACAAACAATGCAGGCACACGTGTGTACAGAATATAAAAATAAAATGGAAGACAACAGAAATAACATATTTGGGTCTCAAAATTACTACCAGCTGTCAGCTAACAAGAGATATCAACCTTAAAGAAATATGGAAGAAAATAATGTCAAAAATAGAGCGATGGTCTAATCTTCCCATATCTCTATGGGGCCGTGTCAATATTGTAAAGATGAATATCCTTCCGACTGTTAATTATGTGTTAAGAATGTTGCCCGTCATAATACATAAAAGCTGGTTTGACCACCTGCACAAGACTATTTCCACCTTTATATGGCATGGGGAAAAGGTCAGGTGTTCCTATCAAAGAATGTCTAATGCATACATGAATGGTGGTTTACAGCTCCCCAATTTCCTTTACTATTACCTGTCCTTTGGCTGCCAACATGTCAGTGAACTACTTAATCCATCTGTAAGCAAGGATTGGAAACAGATGGAGAAAAGTATACTGCAAAACTTCAACATTGGTACAAAAGCTCTGTTTTATCTTATCCAAAGCAACTCATGGATAGTCCATTAGAAGCATCATTTAACGTTCTTAAATCATGTACAAAAATAATTGGAATTAACACAACAACATCAGTGAACCAACCACTATGGCAAAATCCTAATATAACAATAAATAAAAAGGTCATCAATTGGAGAAGATGGAAAGAAAAAAAGGTCACAAAACTTTGTCACATACTTTCCAACAACTGTTTCAAACCCTTTGATGAACTAACCACGCAATACTACATCCCAAAAAGTGAATATCTAAATTACATCTCTCTACAGCATGCAATCAAAGAAAAAATTCCAATAGAAAAATTAAGTTCTTATACACACAGCTTTGAAGATGAACTCCTTAACCATGACCAGTTAAAAAAAGGCACTGTCAGAAGGTTCATGGAGATATTAAATGACAGCAGTGCAGATCATTTTGAGATCATTAGACTGAAATGGGGCAGAGATCTAAACATTCCTAAAGATAATTTATCATGGGGAGACGTTTTGAATAATGCAAGACAACCATTCCGGTATACAAAGAACAAATTACAGCAATTTAAAATCTTGAACAGGCTCTACTACACCCCAACACAGCTGCAGAAGATGGGTATTCTTGAAAGCAGTAATTGTATTAAAAGTGGTTCTGCTGAGGGAACGCTAATGCATCTGCTATGGGACTGTAGTAAAATTAAAGACATTTGGCTTGGCATAATTAAACAAGCAGTGATCCAATCAAATATAGACATACCACTCACACCCCAGACATGTATACTGGGCGATCTGCACGGCTGTAACGATATTCCAGTAAAATATAAGAAAATCTTTCTATCTTTATGTATGGTCACAAAAAGAGTAATAATGAGGAAACATCACTTCTTAAACAGCAACTCAAATTATGAAGGGTATATTATTCAAAATATATTCTAATTGGTGACCGGTCAAGCGTTGGTAATTCTCAACTCCTATGATCTGAGAATTATTACCTATTATTTTTGTGCTTTTGCGTTTTGTAAACAAACATGCAAACTGATATAAGCAACATACTGTAATGTTGATACTGTTTGAGAAGAATATCTGAGAGGATGAAAGGGTCTACATCTGGGATGGTTTAAAGGGAGGGACAAGGGTATCATATATGGGTTTCACTTTCAGAAATGAGTGACAAAAATATTGAACTTTTTCATGATATTCTAATTTTTTGAGATGCCCTAGTATATACAGCTTACTGATGAACACGTTGGCTTTACATCAAATAAATAGTTAACACAGATGAATCTATAACATTATAGACACTGTTGGGAGTTCAGTTTCCAGTAGCAGTATGTCTGTTCCATCAAAATCAACATCAAAGTTATTCGTCCCTTTTCTTTTCTGTTGTAATGTTGTTGTATTTTGTCTTGAATAATGTCCACTTCTCCCACTTCTCATCCATTTGTGCTTCCTGTAATCTCAAACAATGCATCCGTTTTTCCATTATGAAGATTTTTTCCACTGTCTCAAGCCATTGGTCTTGGGTAGGTGAGTCTGCTCTGCCCCACTTTCTTGTTATAGATTTTTTTGCAGCTATCAACAATATTTTTACCAAGTATGTGTCCTTTGTTTGTACAGTTCCCTCAGGTGAGTTAAAATGACACATATAGAGTAGCAGAAAACTCACAGGAATACTCTATCCTAATATTTCTAGTAGGGTTCTATGTACAGCTTTCCAAAAAAACAGAATCTTATGGCATTTCCAAAATATGTGTGAGTGATCAACATCTATAGCTCCACAAGATCTCCAGCATGGCAAACTTTTATTGGAGTGTTTGCTTTTTAACTTGGGAGTAATGAAAAAAACGAATCAAGTTTTTCCTAGAAAACTTCCTCCGTGTCCGTGAATTGGTGGATGTTTGGTGTGTTTTCCACATGTCATACCAGTCATCATCTGAAATATTTATATATTCTATATTTATATATTATATAAATGGGATTCTGATTCCCATTTTTCTTTGATATACTGAGTTGAGTTTTTGATTAAAATGAGCAACTGATACGATGCAGAAATAACTCTTATTTTAATTCCCTTATGTAGTTGTAGTATTAGCATGATCACACCATTCACTTCCCTGGGGGGGTCTCTTTTTATTTCCTTCCTGAAATAATCTCTTAACTGTAAATACCTGAAAAATTAATGTTTGTCCAATTTAAACTTCTCTTGTAAGTTCTGAAAGCTTAACAACTCCCCATACTTCTCTATAGTGTACCATGCTGTGATTCCTTTGTTGAGCCACTGTTTAAAGCCTTTATCATAGCTGGATGGTCTGAACTCAGTATCAAATGCTACCCATTTTAACATATTTATTTTCTTTTTTAATTTGTCAGTTTTCATTATTTTGAACCATAAATTCAGGGAAAACAGTGTTACAGAGTCTATATTGTTTCTGATTTTCTTATAAATGTCTTTATCTCCAATAATGCATTGAATTGGATATTCACCAAATTTATTTTCAGTATCTTTCCACTTTGCTACATAGTCTGATTTGATCCAACATAAGACATATCTCAAGTGGGACACATAAAAGTATTCTTTTAGTCTTGGTAAACCCATGCCTCCTCTATCTTTTGGTAGCTGTAGAGTTTGATGCCTGATCCTAGGCTTTTTTCCTCCCCAAATAAACCTGGATATACACTAATCCAGTCCCATATGGTAAACTGAGCTTGAGTGACCTCTACTGGTAAAGCTTGGAATAGATAAAGAAGCCTAGGTTGCACATTTGTTTTAATGGTTTCAGTTCTTGAGTTAAGATCCAGTGGTAAAGTCGACCATCTCTCAATGTCTTTTTGTATTTCTTGAGTTAACTTATCATAACTAGCCTTGTATTACTGTGGCATTACTGTGTTTTAACATTCCCGAGCTTATACTGTCTATACCACAAGCCGTACCATTTTTAATGGCTTTGAGTTTGTCTTGTAATTCTTTTGATGTGATGGGATAGTCGAGGGCACACTGGTTGTTTTTAACAGCCCTCTCTAATTCTTTAGGTTTATCCAGTATTGAGATCTGAGTGGGATTCAAGCCCTTACATTCTGGACTTTTATACAGGCCTTCAAAGTAGTTTTTCCAGGTACTGCTGTCTTGAATTGCATTAGGCTCTGTGTTCAACCTTTTCTGAAATGTTTTCCACAGATTCCAAAAGCTGTTATCATCTATGGCCTTCTCAATCCAGTCTAATTTTTCTTCCATGTGTCTTACTTTTTTGTTATGGAGAAGTTTCTTGTATTGTTTTAGGGCCAAGAGATATCCCAGTCTAGCCTCTTGGTCATTTGGGTTCCTGTGTTTTTTGTTTGACAATGCTCTTAAGTTCTGTCTAGATGTTGCACATTCTCTGTCAAACCAACGTTGCTTGTGTTTTACTTTTTGTTTACGTGTTTGTACTATTTTAAATTTAGATTCTTTTGTCAATTTAATAAATATGTTCTGAAGGTGTTCTGTGGCCAGATTTAGGTTTTTCTCATTCAATTCATACTGAGTACACAGAAAAGTAAAGTTTTGGATTTAGTCATTTGTTTGTGCTGTGGTATAGGCAGTGGTGCTCTCCTCTGACAGTGCTTAACAAATTTCTTAGACCCCCCCTAACCCTAACCAAAGTAAGGTTTATGCCACAGCTGCCCTAAATTAACAGCATTGGTAATTACCAAAATCATTTTTTATGTTTCTGCAATGGTTAATACACCAATATGTAGAGGCTCTTTAACCCAAATGATATTTTCAATGCTAAAATATAATTGCTATTGTTGTCCATGAATTTTCAAATTTACTGAAAAAACTGAAAAAATAGTAAAGCACATTATTATTTCTTGATTAATATGTCAAATTATAGTTATTTATTCAGTTTGAAATTCCTCATTCCTGTTCATAATGGTAAAACGTGGAGAGCTCACTGAAAATGAAAGAGTTCGCATTAAAGCATTTCATGATGCTGGATGGTCTCTGAGACAAATATGACAGGTGGTCTAATAAATTTGTTAAGCACTGTATATCGTACTGGTAGAGGAAATGATCTGTTCTTCAAGATTGGTCTCAGAGATGGCATTAAGGATTTTTTAAGAAACAAGCTTATTTGATTATGGCTTGATAGGGGCAGCTGGGGCAACACTATAAATGCACTGATATATCCTGGGCTAATAGTATCAGTGACAAACACTGGATTTGTTCTTATTGTTGTTTTATTGAAGCTGGTGGTCCAGCAGTCATTTTTCAATCTAATTTGAATCGTTTGACCAAAAATTCTCTTGGTAAATTTTATTTTAATATCTAGATAAACATGTATAGATAAACAATAATAGACTATATGAAGCTTTTACTTACCCCAAGAGGAGCAGGTACATAAACACAACAGAAGAAACAGACTGAGTAAAAGCGTCATCGTTTCACACCTCTGAACAATGATTCTCAACTCTTCCACGTCAAACCCCTCACTGCAAACACTCGATGATTGTGTCACAGACCAACCCCTTATATTCAGTTTGAACTGTTAGTCAACTTAGAGCTCTGCAGGAAGTGTCATTGTGGTTACAGCAGCCAAGTATATCACAGCATGTTGACTTTCTGCACTAAAATGTTCATATTCATTTTTAAAATGACTACACTAGTGTTATTTGTATATTTCCATTTGTATTCTTAAAATACCTTAAATGTTTGCAACAGTTTCCAAAGCCAAAAAATAAAGAGACCTCTCTTGTTGTGGTGGCTGCCGTAATGGTGACAGGACTTGTTTATTGTTCTCACTGGATGTCACAGGAAAGACCGCTGCAGAAGCAACAGCCTCTAGAAGTTGCCGTTCTGTTGCTGTAACTCATGCATGATTTTGTGCTGCCTACCTGCAAAGGACTAAGATTATTCTCAGACATCATGAGTTCAATCACTCAAGCCTTCCCCCGGCATTTCCAGGTGGAGACCTGTTTAGAACACCAACTCAGCAGTTTGTTTCTTGTTTTGAACTGAAGACTGTAAATTATAAATTGCACACCATGAAGTGTTTTTGCTCACCAGTAAACTGGCGTCTGCTTTCATTGGTTAGTTTTCCACAATGAGGGAGAGAAGTGGTTAAAAGTGGATGTGACAGATTGTCATCTGACTGCCACCCAGTTCTCAGTTTGTAGTTAATAAGCTGTTCATTGTCCATATTTTAATACATCCCCAATTCCAAAAAAAGTTGGGTCACATTGTAAAATGTAAATAAAACAGGTAGAACATTAACAACATATCAGATGTAAAACTGAGACATTTTACCATTTCATGAAAAACATTAGTTCATTTTGAATTTGATAGCAGCAGCACATCTCAGAAAAGTAGGGACAGAGCCATATTCACCACAGTGTAGCATCCCCTCTTCTTGTAATAATAAACATCTGTGAAGTGAGGAGACATGCTGCTGCAGTTTGGGAGAGGAATGTTGTCCCATTCTTGTCTGATGTATGGTTCTAGCTTCTCAACAGTCTCTGGGTCTACTTTGCTGGATTTTGTCCTTTTCTGATTCCCTAAATGTTATCTATTGCTGAAAGGTCCAGACTATAGTTTGGCCTGGACTCTTCCATTGTGAAGCCATGCTGTTGTGATGGATTTGGTATCTGGTTAAGCATTGCCTTGCTGAAATAATGATGGCCTTCCCAGAAAGAGATGTTGTCTGCATGGGAGAATATGCTGCTCTAAATCCTCTATTTACTTTTCAGCAGTGATCGCGCATTTTCAGATGTGTAAGCTGCCAAAGCCATAGGCACTAATGTAACCCTCAACCATCAGAAATGCAGGCTTTTGAAGTGATAACAAGCTGGACGGTTTCTTTCCTCTTCAGTACGCAAGACATGGCATTCATGGTTTCAGAGAAGAATTTCGTATATTGATTCTTCTGACCACAGAACAGTTTTCCATTTTGCCTTAATCCGTTTTAAGAGAGGAGACAGTAGTATTTCTGGATTCACACATTCACATATGGCTTCATCTTTGCATGATCCAGCTTTAGCTGCCATTTGTGGATAGTATGGCCAACTTTGTTGACAGACAGTGATTTCTGGAAGTGTTCTTGAGCACATGCAGAGATATCTAGTACAGAATCATAGGCCCAAGGATCACAGATATCCAATATTGACTTTTAGCTTTGTCCATTGTACACAGAGGTTTTTGCCTCTCTAAAATGCTCCTATTAAACCCAGTCATGTTACTGACCTGATGCTTATTAAGCTAATTAGTTGCAAATGCTCCTCCCACTGTGTCATTAGTGCCAATTACTTTTACAGCATTTGTTACCCCGTCCCAACTTTTTTGAGATGTGTTACTGCCATCAAATTCAAAATGAGCTAGTATTTTTCATGAAATAGTAATATGTCTCAGTTTCAACATCTAATATGTTCTTTATATTCTTTAATGAATAAAATGCTTTATGAAATGTATGAATCGTTGTATTTTCTTTTTTTTTTTAATTTACGTTTAAAGCAGCGCTCCAACTTTTTTGGAATCAGGGTTTATAATCTGTCCATAATAGTTACCAGGAAGAACTACTGGCCTGGACAGCAGGTCCAAGCCCTTCAAAAAGCCTGAAAATGTCTTATATTAGGCGAATTCTACTTTAATTCAGCAGATCTCTGTGAGTATAGCAGATCACAAACAAGAAGGTCTCCGGCTGCAAAAAGCTATGTGAGTTTGTGGTTGTGACATTTTCAGGTTTGGTGGTTTGTAGGAGGTACTTTCTGTTCTTCTCTGACATAACTCCATCATGTAAGGCAGAGCGCACAAAAACCAAGTGAGGTTTAGACAATAGCTCTGGGAGGAGGAGAGCTGTCTGTCTTCAGGACCACAGTTAAAGTTGAATGTTTAATCATTGTAAAGGGAAAACAGCAGTTAGATTTACAACAGCTACTGAAAAACAGAGCTATTGTCCAAATGTTGCAGTCTCATAATTACATGTTAAAGGACAAGCTCTCCTTGAACACACAAGTACTATAACATTTTTATGTCAGTGCAAATTTTTCAGCAGCTGTAAAGGCAATGAAAAGATCAAATCTGACAGTTTTCATGTTAAAACATACTTCACGTGCTACTTTCACACAGCACATTGTGAAAGCAATCCACCACTTGTGGTAGAACTCCCTCAAAGGTGCTCTTTCTGTGGACAAAACATGGTAAAGTGACCTCAAATGTGTCCATCCTGCAGACAAAATATGAAATGTGTTCCAGTGGACAAAAGGTGATAAAGAGCCTTCCAAGACGTCTTGCCAGCAGACAAAACATGATAAAATACCCTCTAATGTGCTCTTCCTGTGGACAAATTTTGATAAAGTACCCTCTATGATGCCCTGTCTGTAGACAAAGCATGGTAAAGTGAATCCAAAGTGTCCTTTCTGTCAACAAAACTAAATAATGTACTATCTACTGGGCTCATCCTTTGGACAAAATATAGTAAAGTGACCTCAAATGTGCCATTCTTGTGAACAAAACATGAAAAAGTGACCTCTAGGGTGCTGTTACAGTGGACAAAATGTGCTTAAGTGCCCCCTAGATCCCCCTCAGGTGGACAAACATAATGAAGAGACCTCAAGGATGCCCTTCTAGTGGCCTTAAGGTGATACAGCACCCTCTAAGGTGCACACCTGTGCCATATCAGACATGGCAAAGTGCCCTCTTGGTTGCACTCATGGTGTACAAAAGGTGATAGAGAGCAGTCAGAGATGCCCTTCCAGTGGACAAAAACACAAGAATGTCCCTCTAAGGTGCCCTCCTTGTGGACAAAATGTTGCAAGGTGTCTTCTCAGGTTCCCTTTCTGTGGACAGAGCATGATACAGTGACATCCAAAGTTCTTTCAGATGGACAACATGTCATCTTGCTGTAAATGCTTTGTGTCCTACTTTAACCAGAAAAACTCTAACCTCCCATCCTGACTGGTCAGCTTAGGCCCATGCATCTTCCTACATCCTCTCAGGAAATCGTCAATTCATTAAATAACCTCATCACTTGAAAATCCTGACTTAATAACAGGCTTCATGTCTGCATCTCCACTCTCTAGCTCCCTCTACAGGCTGACTCTTGCCTACCAGCATCTAAAGTCAGGTGTGATTACTTGTATGAGTTAAAACTGCCAAAAGGTGTTCCTGGTATTTTTAGACCTTGGCTGTATTTTCAGCATACTTTGGGTGTGATTAATAGGGGAAATGTTTTGGAGCTGCTCCAGTAGATTACTTCAGCTGAACTGTGAAACAGCTAACAGCACTAAGGTAATCCTCCAGGGGCAATGCGGCCGTTCAAAGTGCGTCCTTTAAAAATGCTCCTTTTTCCCTCTGATATGTTCAGATTGTTGTCTGAGGTGTCTGGAAATGTAACAGAAAGGATACCTACAGAGGAAGACTTTTTGTTGAGGTAAGAAGCTTAATTTTCTAACTTATATCAGCTGTTACATCACTCTTCTTAAAACCACCACACTTCATTTGAAGCTATCAGTTATTTTACCAGAGAGAATTCAGGTGTTTTGAGGGATTCCTGCATCTTTTATCTGTTAGCTCATTGTTAATTTTGTGGTTCTGGTGTAAGCCACGAAATAAATACAGTGCCAAACATTTGTTAGCATTTTATTTTAGGACACAGCTTTCATCTAACGGTACTTTTTTCATTACAAATTCATTATTTTTTAAGAAATTGTAAATTTGTTCACTACAGTCTTATTTAAATGCTGATTTTCAGCTGTCTATATCCAACATTCAGCACAGAGAAACCATCATTTGCAGTTCCAGTGTGTAAAACTAAGAGGTCACAGGTCTACCAGCAGAGGGCGCACTATACCAAAAAATTCACATGGGCCGTTACAATACATTTCCATCATTTGTCTGTATCTAGCCATTTCAGAAAATTACTTGGGTTAAAAACTGACAAAGCCATCACTTTTTTATTTCCACTGTCAGCTCCGGCCGACTTTTGTCAACTTAAAATATGCATTATCCTCTGACAATTTATTCTAATCTGTATGCAATTATAACAAATTTAGTCAAAAAGATAGCTTAACAGTGCGTCTGATGGAGTTGAAAAATCCCGATGTGATTGTCAAAGACATTTTAAAACAGTTGTATAACAACTGTTTCTTCAGGCAACTGAAAACCTCAACCTCCACAAATATTCACTTCAAATTAATGTAGTTAAACAAAAGTGCCATGTCACGGCTGAAACCCTTTTTTGTCCCTTTTCTCAAGCATCAGTGATATTTAAGTAAGGTTTTCATGAGGGGCATTTTCCAAGTACAAGCCACTAGAGCCACAAAAGAGCCACAACAGTGACACTGGAGTAGACGAAAGGAAATTGAGGAGGCTATTCCCGCCACCTGCTTGCGTAATTTCAAAAAACCCGCGAGACAGGAGGGAAGACGCACCGGAAGTGAGGTTAGCAATGTTGAAGCCTACCGACACCAGCTTGTATTTGATTAAGTACCGTAGCCGATTGTACACTTGTCCAGACACTGCCACGTGTATGGACGACAAATACAGTTAATGTCAGGATTTAGTATTCGTTTCAACCTTTTTTTTCTCATTTTCCACATCACAAGTGCTTAAATTGACCGTTGGAACATCATGAAAACACAGTGACGAGACCAACGTTTATCCAAGGTGAGTCTTCATTTCATGTTAGCTAGCAGTGGTGTCATCTCAACGGATGGACGTGATTATTTTCGTTGGTTTAATCATTTTCAGCTGTATTTTGAAACGAAAATTACGGTCTTGACTTCATTGTGGTAGTAGTGATGATGGACAAACAGCCCTGGTTTCCTCCTCTGCCTCTGGCAGCGTTCAGACGAAGGCATCAAAATGACCTAATGTGTTAGAAACGTGCTCCAGGTACCGTGGCTTCTGTTACCGACATGGAGGTAAAATAACTGGATTTGTTTATGTCGATTTTATAGCCTTTTTCTGCTTATTTACAAAAAGGAACAAGTGTGTCGTGAGCTGAAATGCAACATATGGTCATGGGCTTAACCTATTTTTTACGGAATCGTCCTTTTTAATGTTTTGTATCGTGCCACTCCTAGCAACATTTTAATGTTGTTTTGTTTTGTTTTGTTTTTTTTACTCTACCACCAAACCTTAGATGTTTGGTGGTAGAGTAGTTGGAAAATATTACACAAACAGTTCTCAGTTAAAGGAGAACATGCTCTGGAAATAATAAGAAACAGGTCAGAGTTCATTCATTGCACAAAGTATAAACTACTGTGCAATAACTGCCTTTTTACTTGTATACTGTGCCAAACTAGTCGTGTATCTACTCATTAATCTGCTATAGCTGCTAAATTATTTATTAGTTTACTTCCCAACAATTACTTCGTTATGAGCTCTTATATTGGGCTACAACAGCAAAATCGTTTCCTCTTGTTGTCACTGTTATCATCATCAACCTTTATTTAAAGCTCAACAATCATTAAGGTTTTTCCTCATTCACAGCAATGTAGGGTTACATAATAAAGTTACAATTACACTCATTAGCACAAATAATAAAGGAACAATCACAACATCGTGTATGCGGTGTCCTAAAAACATTACAAGTTGATAAATCACTTGCGCAAAAATTAAGTCTTTTAAAGATAACCTTGAAAGTCTTGGATGCTAGATCATACGTTCTTAAATTTTGTAATTTTCTTTAAATTTCCAAAGAGATTGTAGGCTATTTTTTTTTCTTTACTTTTGTTTCTACATTTATTTTTTCTGATGGAACTCGCCATGGCCTGCAGGGCTATCATGTTAATTCTGTAAACAAACATTGACATGAAACATGACAAGAAGAATTAATTGATTTGAGTTTTAAATGAAGACAACGCTGTAAATGGAAAACATATTGGCAACCAAAATAATAACAAAATTTGATTTATAATGCCCTGATGGATCACAACAGTAAATAGCAGTATAATAGCAGTGTTTAGGGGCAGAATCAGTAGTAGCAAGGGCCATTTAGCCATTTAAGCATACCCAATCACTAAGCATATCTTAACCATCATAAAAGTTTACAAACTGTATTACACCCCTGATGTAGCTAAATGAAAGGTGAATGCAAGTTTACTGAGGAATGGTTGGAGGAGAAGGCGTCGGAGCTGAGGCTCGGACCAAAACTTGTCAACACTTTGCAGGATTTTGCAAATAAAAAGCCGCTTTGCAGTGCACTGTTGCTTAATGTAAATCATATCATCAGCATAGAAGTAGATATTACAATCATTGAAAAGGGAGACACTATAACTGGTATGAACTGAGCCCTGTGGAACGCTTTTTGTCAACAGTAAAAACTCCTACTGAATGTTTTCAGCTTTCACACACTGTAATCTATCACACAGGTAGTTCTGGAACATTTGCAGGTCATGAGTCGAAGCTAGTATTACTTTTTGTTGGCATAAGAAGTGAATAAAAACAGTGGCACAGTGCCTCTTCTTGTCCATATTAGCAACTATATCACTGACACTGGCTGTAACAGCAGAGGTGGCGCGTTGCATGAATCTGAAACCTGAAAGATGAGGACTTAGGACAGAATAATTTGAAAGAAATGTTTTTTTGTTCACTATTGATGCTGAGATTGTTGACATACAGGATAGTTTGGATATAGGGTGATCATTAGGGTCTGCATTGTCCTCCCTTATCAAGAAAATAATGTCAAAAATGTAAAAAAAAATTCTTAATATGATCAACTATAAGTCTGCAAAAGTCTTAAGATATCCCAGTGAAAGATCAATAAAACTATGTTAAATAGTTTTTGTTTTCTTGGCACCCTTTGGAGATTCCCCTTGTTGTTAGTGGGTTTATATTTCTGAATGATTTTGACTGCCGCCTTAGTCTTAAAGGCTTCTACCATAGAAGCATCCAGGCTTCATTTAGGCACCAATTATTTCTAAACTCCATATAAATAGGTGAGCTGCATGTAGAACACTAGTATCTATGCTTGTTTTCCTGCTGTTGCCTCCTGCATGGCCTCGAGCATCTGATGAGCACATGCTTGGCTTGTCTAACTGTAAGGATGATTAGTATTTGTCACAGCAGTGAATCAGAGGCCCTCTAGGGTTCATCTGACACCTTTTTAAGGGCTAACAGCCAGGACAGGTGTGGAAATGCTATCTCAGGGGACAGATGCTGCAGTAAACGGAAAACATGACCCTCTGATGCAGGTATATTAAAGGCAGCCTAATTATAATTCCCCCTTTTTAAAGTAAATCCATGCATGACAGCTATAGTGGGTGTGTGCAAGAGAGGCTGAGAGTGAGAAAGGGAGAGAAATCTGCTGGTACATCCCTCCAGTGCTTTCACAAATTGATTTATGATAGATGGATGGATGGATGGATAGATGGATGGATAGATAAATAGATGTTTATTGTCATTGCGTTTTAAAAATGCAACGAAATTACGTTTGGCAGTCTCCTCTGTAGCAGCAAACACGGCTGTGTAAGCGGTGGTTAGAAATCCGCAGCCTCACGTCGTCCATCCTGCTGGCGACGGAGCGGGCACCAGGGATAAAGATGCTTGGTAGGGCAGGTTTGTGTGGGACTGCTCTTAGCCTAGCCTGCAGCCCAGCTTGTTTGCCCTGTCTCTGCCTCCTCCCCACTGGCTGTCGTGCTGCTCCGCGTCATCCTCCTTTCAGTCTCCGAGTGCCCCGTTCTCCAGATATCTCCATCGGGAAAGATGCAAACTCAGTGGGCGGGCTGTCATTTCTGGTGTAAGTTTAGGGCTTTGTTTTGCTGCTAGTAATCGAGTACCGGGCTGCTGTGTTTGTATGCACCGCCCCATGCTATCTCAGTAGCTAGCATTCAGTAGTCTCCTGTCGATCTGGCAGTGTTGTGTCGCAGTTACTGGCAGTTGTTGTTAGCTGTTAAAGCTATCCAGTAGTTGTAGTTGAGACTGAGATATTCTTTTCACCTTTTTTGGGTTTTTCTTGACAGAAATTTTCCATTCTTTCTCTCAAAGGTGTCCTGAGCTATCCATCTTTGTTGTATTCATAGGTTTCAACATAGGTTGTCAACTTTATTGTGAAAAACACTACGAGTCCAAGATATAACTCATGAGTGCATCTTTCTTGCTGCCAAGTGCTCTGGTTGCCTGGCAACAAAAACACTGAAAATGTCTCCATTGAAACTGAAGCTTCGCGTGCCTTTGTTTTTGTCATTTCCTGCAGCAGCTTGCTGCAAGGTCTGCCCTGCACGTGAGGTTTAGGATGATTGTTGAGATCTTTGGCATCATAAATAAACATCAACTGAGTGCTGAGTAAAACATGTCAAAACGTAGGTATCAGTGGCATGAATGCTCTGTCTCCCTGTGGCTGGACCTACTGTAAATACTCAAATATTAACCAGTTTCCCTTTTACGCATAGTCTATTGTAAGGCTTTTCAGCAGTAGTCTGTTTTAAATGGCAGAGTCTTTCACGTTAAGATGCACTACCCTCATGGCTTGCATTGCATTTGTGCCAAAAGTATAGAGTAGTGTAGGGCTGGGTGATATGGTTAAAAAATGGAATCTCCGATTTTTTCACATCAAACTGGATTTATGATTTTAATCTTTTTTTTTCTTCAAATGAAAAAGAAAAACACTCAAATGGGTTTCTTTCACTTTTATCAACAACAACAATAATAATAATAATAATAATAATAATAATGTTTTTTAATGTTTATTTGTAACAAAATTGAACTGAATGTAAAGGTCAAAGTGTGAGCTGTAAACTTGTCTTTAAAGTGCACTATTGAGGGTTATTTACACAAACATTTAGACTCTGAAAGTTTTTATCTGCTTAAGAAGCAGACAGGAAGTAGGGTAAGTGTACCCATTAAGCCCACCAGAATCTAAGCTCACGTATTTTTTATAGATAAAAAGATGGTTTATAAATATGATCATTTGTTAAAATGAAGGATTAATCTCTCATTTGAAAGTGTATTTATTTACTTATACATATTTTAAACAACAAATTAAAGAAATTTTATGAATAAAGTCAAAAGTCTGGCATGGGCTTAAGTGGTACTTCAGTATCAGTGTTCCAAATAAGCCCACAACCACATTTAATGACAGAAATATAAAAATTAATTATATTTTTCAGGTAGTAAACACATATTAATTCAGTAACATGTTATACATGTTAAACACAATTTATTTTTTGAACTTGGATTTAATGTTTGGTTTGTAAAAATGGACCACCACAAACATGACTAAGCAGGCCTAAAAATAATTTTCATTGGCTTCAGTATTTAACATTTCATTGAACATTTTGTTTAATATTGACAAAATTTGATTGAGTATTGACAAAATAAAAAAAAAAGTATTTGTTTTTAAAAGTATTAAATGCCATTACAGTGCATCAACAATATCTTATTGAACTTGGATTTAACGTTTGGCTTGTAACATTGATGATTTTAGGACAGTTGCTGTAATTCTTCCTTTTTGTTGGCATTTTTCTCACTTTAATGAAATTATTATGTAAAATTAACTGACATAACAATTCTTCTGGGCAGTGTGTGATCTGTGATGTACTCGTGTTAATGAAGTTAGTGAGGTATGACAACATCCAACACAGGATTACAGTGAAAAGCTATCAAACCTCAAAATTTCATTATTTCCAATTGAAACACATAAGATGGGCTTAAATGGAGCACACTGGGCTTAAATGGTTCTACAGTGACTACCAGGGAAATAAAGATAGTTTGTTCTCACCAAAATGAAACAAATGTATAAAGAAATGCCTGTAGCCTAAATATGCTCTAAAACTTTCCATCACAGTTATCCCTCTTTTGCCAAACTTTCTGAATTATCAAGGAATTCTTGTTCAAAGTTTGCTTACACTTGCTGTTTTTTGGGTCACTGTACCATTTAAGCCCACCTTGGAAAAAAGACATTTTCTGAAAATATTTCACCCACCCAAACCCTTTTTGTGTCTTAATTTGAAGATGTATGTAAAATGAATCAGAAAACACTTAGTTTGTGTAGTTACCATTTTTAATCCTTAAGCAGTGTATCTATCAGTAGGGCTACATGTATTGACTAGTGATTCGCTCACTACGCTAGCTAGCTTGACTCATCTTTTCACATAAAACTAAATAGTAAGAAATGACAAAAACTACTTGTTTATACACAAAAACAAATTAATAATTTCTCAAATTACATAATATGGATGTACTTAACAAGTCAGTGGCTGAAAATGGTTGAGAAGAGGTTCTTTCTGAGGGGTCCCAAAACACCAAAGTTTTGAGGCAACTTTATCTGATCCTCTTTGAGACTGCATGAATATAGACGAGCCTTATTCATGACCACAAATGTGATTGGTGCCAAACAAAAACTGACATATAATCAAGAAATTATGTGATTGGACAAAATAATGTATAGCATTATACAGGCCCCTCTTTTTTTTAAAATTGACTTAAAGGTGCAAGTGGGCTTAAATGGTGCCTGGGCTTGATGGGTGCGCTTACCCTAATGCTAAAGTCTCTCCATGATGTATGCAAGTAAATAAGAGCATCGTAGGAATATTGATTTCTGTATTTGATTTCTTGTCATCTCTGCTACAGAACCAGTTTTTTTAAAAGAAAAAATATGTTGGCAAGCAGACCAAAACTACTTTTAATTTCAATTTCTACTGAAAGTATTCGAAATGAATATGATCATTAAAACTGAGCAGGATGTTTTTCTTTATTTGAGAGCACTGTGGTTACACATTAGCAATATGTAAGGAAAAAAATGGATCATTATGTTTTCAGGGTTGCCAGAACTAACAAAGTAAAAAATCTTTATTTCCCAAAAACATGATTTAATTGATTTATTGCCCAGCACTACTGTAGTGTATGCACAAAGTGTACAGAGCTGTGAGATCTGCCCATGCCTTCTTATGTGCATATAGACAAGGGACTAGGAGTAGGAGTAGTTTGAGTGAATTGCCCAATGGCATTGTTCCAAAACAGTGTGTCTTGAGGCAAGTATAGGTGGCAACTTTGTGTCTGTTTTTAAGAGAAATAAGAAAAATGAAACACCAAAAGGACTTGAGAAATGGAGAATGCACTATGACTGCTGTCTCTTGTTTTAGTGGCAGCTTTGGGTTAAATCGTGACATAAGATCTGCAGTCTGCTGTACTTTTGGATTCTATTAGTCATTATAAAAATGGAGTTTGTATTGTTTTAAAACATGAGGAATCAAAAGTTTATGAAATCTTGACAACCATAACCCGTTACCAATGTCCAAAGGTTTTGATAAGGTCTTTATAAAGACGTTTCTGGTTTAAATCCACTCCTGTTTTGTAAACAACATTAATAAATTAAGTCTGCTTTAGAAAATCTACAGATTTTTCATAGCTTTCACAACTCCAATGCTGCAACCTGAAGTGTTTGTTTTCATGTCTGATACTGGAATTATACTTACTTAGGTTATTATTCAGCTGTTTGCCTGACAGGTGGTTAAAGGGCACTTGTGGCTGTTATAGTCTGCACGCGAATGTCATTATAGGAAATAACTCAGTGTTTCTGATCATTTTCTGTGGTTTGTATGCCAGTGTTCTCCTCTAAGTATAAAGTAAAGCCTTTCATGCATTTAAAATTAGGTGGTAGCCACCACGCCTTATTTTATACCACCAGCCCTCATCAGAATCACATTCAGACATGTGCATTGAATGCCATTTTCCTAGGGCAGCAGTCGATGAATTTCACATCTCTAACTACAGTAGAGTGGCTGTGTATTTGTTTGTATATAAAACAGAAATATTCTTCACTGTAGAACACGAGTTTTAGAATTCATAAAACTGCTTGATAAAGCATTTGATTCAACCAGAGTCTACACAACACATGAAGGTGTTTACAGTACAAAAGGTGCCTCCTAGGCCTGCACATTTAGTTTAATTTTAACAACAGTATAACCTGACACACCAGATGGATTTGTTTCATACATCCATTTGGGAAAGCTTCAATAGGAAACATTTAAGAAAAGGCAGAGGATTTTAAAAAAACTCAGAATGTGATTGGATGAACTTTCTGTCACATCTCTACGGGCCAATCAGAGCAACAAAACGTGACGTAGCTGCTATCGGGCTGCGCAGCTACTGAAGAATAATGCAAATCATGGCGACTATAGACATGTAAGTACTCGCCTTTTGTCGTTTTTGAAAAGGAAACAACTCACTGCTGTTCTTTGTTCTTCTTTTAACAAAGACATGTTGTCAAGTTCTGATAAAACTAGCGCTTTAGCAGCATCCACGCTAATCTCTTCCTCCAGAACTGCACCAGCTCTTGCTGCTGCTTGTTTACGTCACGACTCTGCTTCGCCTGAAAGTACTGCCCCTCGTCACTGATTGGTCCTGTCACTTTCTAACCGGGCCCAAACGGTTCAGATGGGAGCTTTGCAACATGGATTCACCAGTGAGAAACACAGAAACGGGCGTATCCATCTGCTTTGCAAGGTTAACAACAGTCATGACATTTGTCCTCACAAAGAAATAGGGCTGGGAAAATAATTGCAAATTAGATTAAATCACAATATGGCCTGCCGCAATTTTCAAATCACAGAAGTTGCACCATTTCTTCAACTTAAAGTGTGTCAAAATAACAGTTTAAAAAAATCTTTTTTGCAGCAGTAGAGGTTTTATCCACATTATGCAAACATTCAAGTGTCAGTTTCTTTATAATGGCTTACAAAAATCCTCCTTTTTGTGTTTTATGTACATTTTTCTTAATCAAAATGAGTGACATAAAAATGATAATTCCCTAAAACAAAGTAAATGACATCATGTTTGCAGTACGAGCAAAAATAGGTAGCCCATTCTATCTAAAACTGATGAATCTAGCGTTACTTCACAAATGTCACACCCCAGCTGCAATCGGCTGGGAGCCAGCCTCACCTCCTCCACCCCAGCCGCCTCCTTTATAGTTTAAAGCTTGTTGACCCCCCCATGGTGAGTTTCCTGTTACTATGGATAACTTGCTTTAGAATTAGTGTCTTTGTTTTCAATACACATGGTCTTATTTATGGAATTACTTATTGCTTGAATTTGTTGAAAAATACATAAGATTAACCCAAGAATAATTACATATTGAATTGCAATCACAGTAATTGGGAAATAAATGCATTTAGATTGTTTTTGCTAATTGTTCAGGCCTACAAAGAAACCTGATGATTTTTAAATCGCAATATTAACCCACTGAAAAGTCTCCTTGTTGTCTTTCAAAAAATATATAAATATTTTTTTTTTTGCCTATATTCTTTAACTTAGCCTGTATTAATGTTGTTTACATAAACCTACTTTTATCTGCTCTTGCCTCCCAACAACCTAAATAAACAAAACTCAAGCTTCATTGATTCCACCGGGACAGATGTATGAGACATCAACCGTTTCACTTTATTTCTTTTCTCTTACTGTAGTTAAGATACTTTCATTACATTAGATAAACTGGATGTTCATTTTTCCCTTTTGAAATAAAAGATAAGAAAGACAATAAGGATGTGGGTTGTTTTTTTTATGTTATAGACAGCATGGTCATTGATTTGCATTCATTATTTACATAAAACTTGCATGCAGCTCTCTGTATCTGGTTCAGTGTGCAGCAGGCAGGTGTGTGACGCCAATGTCATCACTCTGTGTCTGTCGATGAGCATTTTCCCAACACTTGATATGATTAAAAATAGAAATTATATTAAATAAAATAAGGCCACTTCCTCACTGCATGATAATTTATGACAGATATTAATCCTATTGTTGGGTTAAGCCTCTTTAGTTATTTCTGTCAAATCATTTTGCATATTTACAGGCTGCTTGTATAAAGCTACAGCTGTGTGAACTCTGTTCATAGTCTGAGTTTTAAAATGAATATTACTGTGTAAAATGCCTGATGAACACTAAAATAGATTTAAAAACACAAAGGACACAACTAAAACGTCATTTTATCATGGTGAATGCAGGTAGACGAAAAAGTGTTAAAAGTGCTTGAAATATCCAGAAGACCTCAAGACCCTTCCTTACCTGGTGATGCTTACTATAAAATGTGAAATATTGAAATATTTCATGCATTGGCTGACAGGTTGTTGCAGAAGAAAAATTAAAAAAATAATGAGTTGACTTTGAATGCAGTATTTGTGCATTTGATGAGATATACATATATGGGAATAAGTTTGATATTTGGGCAGTAACCTAAAAATTTCAATAATTACGGTTACATATCATGCAAAGTACACCTTTTCAGGCTTTTCTAGCAAAATATGTGCCCCTGGCTGGTCCACAATCCCCCCAAGAATAAAAAAAACATCCATTCCCTCCCACTCTTTTTCTTCACCTTTCAGAAAATGTGTGCTAAAACAAGCTGTTCTCACATTTTCCCCTCATGATGTCATGTGGGGAGTTAGCCCCGCCCCCCAGGTTCGGTTGGCCCTCCCCACTTGGGAGAAAGTTCCACCCTTTTCTCCTGATCCTCCTCTTAGCTGGCAGCTGAGAGGAGAATCAGGAGAGCCACATCCATTTCCTGAGACAGGCGGAGTCAGACAGCTCATTAACATTTAAAGCCACAGACACAGAAACAGCTTGTTCTTCTTGCTTGTTTTTCAGCAACTAATTTCACAGACATGTTTTGGGGACCTCTGAGACGAATATAAACTTGTCTTTAAAGGGTAAAATATGTGACCTTTAAAATTCTCTAAATTAGCGCTACTACCGCCACCGCCTCATACTGAGCCAGGAAAAAGCTTGAAGTGTGATCAGATTTTAAGTTCCCTCAGTTGACATGCCAAGCAAAGAAAGTCTGATTTAATACCATTGATTTATGAGATTAAAAACGATTTAGGAGATTAGATTCTGTTACTGAGAAACCAAATCCATGAGTGTGTAATTGCTTAAGTAACTCAAACAGTCCAGTACTTCCAATAAGTGGAAATGTAAAATATGAATCAGAGAGGATTGAGCAAGATTGAACTTTGGTTATGAACTACGCAGAAATGTATGAAGGTTTTCCTCGTTCAGGACGTAAGACACAAATGCGTTTCTCTGTATTAGTGGGACCACAGTGGTACATTCATAGCGTAGTGTTTGGCAAGCTGTTTAACCCCCTCGCCTTCTTTGGATGCTACAAGCTAAACAAACCAGCGTCTGCAGACGAGCAGCTCTGTCATAACCACTTCTCATAGCTGAGAAAAGCCTTGATTATATGTTGGGATAGTTTGCTCCATAATAAAGCTCCTGGGTAAACTTCTCTGAAGAGCTTTTGCATAAGAAGTGGAGAGCCGTCTGAAGAGTGTGTTTATTTGAAATTCTTGCCCCAGAGTTCATTCAGGACAGACATTTTTTCTCACAATCTGTCTCAGTGCCCATGATGATGTTTTTAATGAAACAATGAGCCCAGTTACTCTGCCCACCTCAGGCATTTCTTATATCGAAGAGACAACAAACAGAAGTGTGCTCTATATGTTGTTGGATGTTTGAGCTTTGCTTGGAAGAACAAAGTAGGCTCAGTTTGTTACTATAAGGCTGTTTTTACATTCATGTGCAGCAGGAGGTAACATTTCTCTGTGCTTACTTTAATGTAAATATTAGTTTTATCAAGCTGTGTCCACAAGCCTGGCTTTTTTTAACAGTGCTTGTCTGGAAGCCTTTATTGTCTCGAGGTGTGTAATTCAAACAAGAGTGATGTGGAAACTGAGTGCCCAGGACAGAAACACTGAATACTGACGTTATAGTGCAGGATATGTGCAAAATTCAAAGTGTATTACATTGTAAATGCACCATATTGTAGTCCTGTTGAATAGGGATGGGTCTTGATTTTCATATGTATGAATGACTATTAATTTATTGAAACAATAACAACCTTTATCTCATCTTTAAAAAACACTTTTCATTACTTTTAACAAACTTTTAACTGAACAAGCGCAAATCCGTTGCTATAGCGCTCCTTGTTCCTGATTTCTACCTTTACTTGCATACTAGGTAGTCTATTTCTATGCTAACAGTATCACCAGTTTCCATTCCTGCAGCCATGTTCTCTTCTTGTTTGTATTCATGACACCATTACTAAAATCCTGAGTTTATTATTTTGGACTTGAAGCTTATGACGAGTGAGCAGCAATTATTGTAAAGAAAGAAAGAAAGAGGAGACACCTGATGAGATTGAAAATACGACCCCTGAACTGATTTAGGCGAAGGATGGAAGATTTTTTTTGTGCACTTGTTATGCCACTGAGAGAGGACACTTTAGAGCATCAACGTAGATTTGACTGCTTGTGTTTTTGTGTGCAGCCATCTTTCACTTGGGAACAAACAACATCTTAAACCTCCTCAACACAAAAATATAGGAGACAGAATTCCGGTAATTGTTTGTAGATGAATACACACAATGATCTGAGGCTGTTTGGAAGGCTATATGATGCCGGAAAGTTATCATGCTGCGATCAGGGGTATTATATGATTAAAGACAGGGTCATGCTGATCAGCTCTGAGTCAGCTATTATTTTAGTACACCATGATGTGGATAAAATAGTTAGTAATGCTTCATAAAACTTGTTATATTAATATAATGAGGAACACACCATGGAAGGTTCTCTCTTTCTTTTTTCTTTTTTTTCATTGGGCGGTGTGCGGGTGTAATTTTGATTTTTCCTTGGCTGACTAAAGGCCATGGTTTGACACTAACATTGATACCAAAACAAGCACCAGGTACCGGGTATGATCTCCAGTGCAGAAACAGGAAAAATGAGTGGAGGCAAGTCAAACCAGTGTAACATAGAGGAAAAGCACTAAGGAGGACATTCACACCAAGCACCTCACAGGAGGAGTAACTCACACCACTGCTGCTATTTTTGGACCAGTGACAAATGGCACTGTTCTTTTATTACTGTTTTTTCCTCTTTGTATTCTGTAAACACAGGTCTGTGAAAACAGCATTTCTGTTCTCAATAAATCCTGAACAAAAGGCAGAATTAATAGCAGAGTTACTGATTTTACCTCACTATTGTGCTCATAGCATTTAGTTTCAGAAGCTGTGGCTTTGTTGTGTTTTTCAGGGTCCCTACAGCTTAAAATCTGAGAGAGTCTGAAGTGTGGCCCTGTATTTTTTTGAAAAGAAATGAGCACATCGGTCATGTTTTAAGTAGCTTAGATGGTTCAGTAAGAGGGAGAGAGTTATGTCAGTTTGGAAACCTGACCACAGATGACCCCTGGCTTCTCTGTTGACTGCAGCGTGTCTTATTTATGTAGCAAACTCACAAACTAAGCCTTTTGTTTCTAAAAGACATCTGTATGTAAAAATACATGTTTTTGTCCTTGGACAGTCTGCAGGGAAAACACTTGCTGTGATATTAATTCTCTTGGGACTGTTTGTCTCTTATTCGATCACAGCTATATAAGGAAATCTTTGAAGCAGCAGACGACCTTTATATAATTGATTTCTTTCCAGGCTCTGTGGCCGTCCTATTATCCCCTCTCAACCTGCTGGGGTTGTTTTTTAATAATGAAACAAATCATTTTTATGACCTGTTTGTCCACATCATGCTGCCTATGTCCATGATTTACCAGCTAAATTTAATGAGCTCTGCTCTGCTGCTTTAAACATGCTCTCTAGTCATACTGTAATGACTTCTGACCATGCTGATTTACTTTGAACAGCATGAAGGAGCATGGTGTCCTGTTTACGGTGTAACCAAGCGTCTCACCAAAAAGAAAACAGTGTCCTCTTGTAATGAGTGAAAGTGTGCTAAAACCCAGCATGTATGTGATTAAACAGGAGCGTGTCCTGACAGAATGCAAGCTTTGGATATCACTGTGCATCCGATGCTTGCTGTCAGCACGACAGCTGGGAAAAATGTCATTCCTGCCCTGCAAATCTCATTTTTTCCAGTAAAGTCATAATATCTAGTGCTTTTATTTTAAAAATGTGTGTTTGCACAAAATTGTGGTGTTTTGTACTGATTTGCATTTGATGGGCATGAAACAAGCTGCCATGCTCGGTTGAGTGAGAAAATGAAGGAAAAACAACCGTGTAACTCTCACAGCACCTTGTAGCTCTTCCTTGTTTTTTTTTCCTCATCCACATCAACCACGTCTGCTAACGTTAAGGTTTCAAAACACAGGAGGGCAGGGTCAAAGGTCAACCAGGAGAACATTTTTTTCTAGTTGATTTCATTTTTTGTAAATGATAGCCTAAACATCTGGCTTGTGCCTTCCACGTGGATTTTCATTTTAGTGGCATTAATGATGGAGAGAAGTTAACTTCTATCCAGATTTTTGCCTAATAGAGGGATTGCTTTATATTCAAATGGTTTAACTACAAATTAAAAATGAGGAGTAGTGTTGGCTGGTAAATACTATCGATACTGTCATTTCATACTGGCCTTTCACCTTAATGTGCTGACCGTGTCTGTATTTCTATCCGTGTGTAAATAAAAATATAAGCTGTCTGAAGCTGTCTGAAAGCAGGACAGCTGCTCTTTTTGTACAACCCCCACTCTTGTTATGAGGCTTTACATCCCAAGAACATCCATTGGAATTAAACTTTGCTCCAACTCCTCCATTTATCAAAATCAAGATTATATTAAATCACAAAAAGTGTAAAATTATCACTTGGATAGGGCAATATTCACTATTCAATGCCGTCATACCCTCCCCAAATCTTAACAGAGTGTACAGTAGGGCTTGGCAACTAATGGCAAATTAGATTAAATCGCAATTTGGCATGCTGCGATTTTCAAATTGCAGACGGTGCAATACTTTTTTGACCTGAAAAGTGTCAAAATAACCAGTTTGATACAGTCTTTGTTATGCTCTACACATCATTCAAACATTCAAGTGTCTTTTTTTTTTTTTTTTTACAAAAATCCTGATCATCCCCTTCAATATAGCAATTGATATCAAATTGGCTATACAGGCCAAAATCGCAATAGGATAACTTTTTCTCAGTTGTTTATCTCTAGTTTAACTTATCTAATAGTTTGCTTGTTATAATATAGAGTGATTTCTTGTTTGTTTGTTGAACAACACATAAAATTAGGAACCTAAATAATCGCATATCAAATTGCAATATTGCAGGAAAAAATTTCGATTAGATTATTTTCACAAATGCTCAGCACAAGTATACAGTATTACCAGCAGGTGTTTTAAAATCACATTTTTAAGTGCTTGCTGGTGTGCATGCTGCTCACTGAGAGCAGAGCATGTACACACTGTCAAGCACTTCATTCATACCTTTAACAAAATGTTGCGAGTCTAAAAAAAAACTATTTACTGTAAATTCTTCACAGTAAAAGTCTGTTTTTGTTCTTTTATTTAAGTGCTTTTATTGTGAATGACCACATCAGGAAATATGGTGTTGTCAGAAGAATCTTGACTCACATCAGCAGAAGAGAAATGAAACTGAACGTGCATCATCTCCTTTAATCTTTTTAGATACCATTTTTAACACCGTTACCATAAAGCGCAAAAAAATGCACATTTTATACCACATCACTTAGCTCAAATGGGGGGAAAACATTTTCTTTTTTGTGATTGTGGATTGGAATTATTCACCGACGATTTGGCAAACACGCAAAACATACCTATTGATGTGTAATTTTTTTTTCTTACAGTATGGTCATGACAATTTCCTGGGAGTTGACAAAATGAAAGGTGGGCTGGAGACCACCGAAAAATACAGGAAAGACCCAGTAAAAAAGTGTTAACAGGTATGATGTAAATGTGAGCATAGAATTGTAGCATTGAGTTGAAACTGGCTTGTCAAATCGTGCTGCTTCACGCTGCCTTGCTCACGAGCTGTTAGGGCGTTCTAATTGGAAACAGTTGCAGTTAGCTTAATTTGTCACTGTTGCAGTGTTAATTTTGTCAGCTATTTTTAATTTTAGTCTTAGTTTTAGTCTTTAGATTAAATGTCTTTTAGTTTTAGTCGCATTTTAGTCATTTCTACCCTGTAGCGCCGCATTATGTAATGATGTAATACATTTTCCATCCATCATATAATAATGCCGCCTTTTCTAGGTCACTGAGTGGTTAGAGTTAGGGCAAGGTAGTTGAGTAGGGCATACCTTGGAGCCCACACTAAGTCCTGTGGTTAGGGTTATTTCATAATGCAGCGCTATTACATAATCTGGCTTTACATACCCTTTTTAGTTTTAGTCAACCAAAACTCAAAAACATTTTAATCTTTACTTTTAGTCGCACGGCTCGCCGACCAGGGTGATTTTTGTTGGACAAAAGCTTTTCGACCAAACAACTGACCAATCTAATGGAAGCTGCCAGCCCTAGTTTTAGTCATCACAGATCTATTTTTGTTGGTCTTAGTGTAGTTTTTGTCATGGGAAAAAGGCTGTTGATGGACATTTTTAGTCATAGCTTTAGTCGACGAAATTAACACTGGACTGTTGGTTGCTTGTGTTGCATGCTTTTCGAAAATGCTCCAAGATTGTCATGAAGCCAGTATTTTCCCAATTCAAACCACAAATTCTCCACAACACCAGCTAAAACTTGCAGCTCTGCAACATTCAAAAAGACAGTAAGTTAGCCTGCTGCATGTTGGGGAAATGATATGTTTTCTCTCATTGACTCACATTTATTTAATTCAAAAGTGATTCATTTCTTAAGTCTCTGCACAATCATTCAGTCTCTACCAGGAGGGCAGTGCTGCGCATTCACTGTGTGCCAGTGCTTCACAAGCAGTCATCGATACCACGCCTGATCTGTGTAACAGGAAACCGATGTGGATGATTCATCACTTATACTGTTTAATAAGGGTGCTGCATGTTTTTTGCTTTTCTCAGTTAGATCCGAGAGACTGAATCACAGATTATAGCATCAGCAAACCTGATTGGAGCGGTGTCTGCTCAGTGGAGAAAGTAATGGAGGTTGTATTGTTTTAAAGATGGTGTTAAATTTTGGCAGCTTTGGTGATGACACTTCTGCTTTTGCAGAAAATATCACACCTCCTTTTTTTGTAGCAATACACTGGTGTCTGATGTCAAGTTTCAGGGAAGTGGAGCAAACGGTAACCAAAAACACATCCATTTAAAGAAGTCCACGTCTGTGGAACAAGGATTGGTCAGAGAGGCCACATCCTTCTCTAAAGCTGCAAAACAAACTCTTACTTTTCTCTCACTCCACTGCCGGAACTTTGCACAATTGCTTCAGTGTTTACAGCTGTATTTTAAGTTCTCAGAACGAGACAAAACAAGCAACGTTGTTGTGGGGCAGGTCTGGACTTTCTCAGTGGTGGTGGTGACTCTGTGGGTTTGGTTTTTGCCCTTTCACAGTGTGTTTTTAGTGTTTGTGTGTACACAGGAAGTGGACTGAAATTCCAGACTAATGTACACATTAAAGAGGGGCAGCATTTTTTCCCAGCCGCAGGGGGACGATTCATGAGTACTGGGGTCAGTTATAACACATGATAGAACAATAACACTGCAAAAGCACAAATAAAGGCAGTTTATTTATCTGGTTTCTAGCCTGAATATCTCTCACACTCAATTGAAGCCATAGTCCCCTGATACATCCAGATTAACATCTTATTTCACACTGTGAGGATCAAACTGAGGCTTAGTCAAGGGTAGGGGGAAAATAAATAGCTCCAAATACCTGTCAGTTTTGGTGTAAAAACTTCAAGTATCTGCTAGAGTTTCTCCTGTTGGTGTGAAAATGCCCCAAAGCATACATCAAATCTACAAAAGGAGGCTTTATCTGAGTTTTAGGATGGCACAGGCAGACCCCAGACCTGAATCCTGCTAAAATCCTTTGAGGTGACCTTAAGGGGGCTGTGCACAGGAAATACCCCTTAATCTGATGGATTTGAGAACTTTGTAAGTAAAACTGGACAGACTTTACCGTGTCCTCTCAGGTTACTCTCACAGACTAGGAAAGGTGTTTTATTGAAGAAATTAGTCTAGAGGTGTGCATATTTATGCATCCAGGTTTTTGTTGTTTTTTTTTCAAGTTTTTTTCAATGGAATTGTAAATTTTGGTAACATTCTACAAAATCTAAAAAAGTTTTGAAATTATTAGCTCCATTTTTACATTGCAAAAATGAACAATTTCGAGAGATGTGCAAACTTTCTAGCAACTGTTGTTTGGTGCTGTTTTGATGTTGGCTCAGATTATTTGGGAAAGAATGGCAAATCCAACTAGAAAAGCACAGACCTCCGCCATTAGCCCTGTCTCCCAATAGTAAAGAATCCTTTAAAAAAAATTCATGGATCCAAACGATGATCCAGATCACTCCCAAAATCTAATCAGTTCTTCTTTATGCCATTTCTGATGTCTCCTGAAAATTTCATCAAAATCCATCCATAACTTTATAAGAAGTAGAAAAGAAGTGCAATACAGCCAAGCAAAAGCTTCATGTTCTCATGTGGACCATATTTCACTCTATTTTCTAAGTTTGCTGCAGGCCAATCAAAAGTGGACGGTGGGCCGCATTTGGCCCCAGGCCATAGTTTGGAAACCCCTGCTTTGTAAGATCCTTTTTAACTTGTTAAAGGAGTTGTAATGTCAAATATGAAGTGTAAATCTAACCTTAGGTCATAATGTTTTAGGTTTTTTTTTGTCTCTTGAAGCATACAGTTAAATTGTTTAAGTAGATGTTCAGAGACTTTAGAAGGCTGCAGTAACATTTGAAAAGAAAAAAGCTCTCTGCAAGAACAGAGCAGAGAGTCAGCCTCATAGCAAGGCAATGCTTACTGATGAAGAATACACACTATTCATCCTTAGTAAAGTCCCAGGCAGCAACCCTAACTCTGTGGATAACTTCACTCATGGTGCAAATGTGTCTCACATCAACAACAATCCACTAGAAACATGAGCAGAAGAACCCCAGCAGGGATCATTTTTCAGCAGGCAACATCCAAACACAGCTAAACACTCTGCCCAAGGGCATGGTGGGACCTGCTTCATTTCCTAGGACTGTGTGGGAAGTCTTTGAATTTTGCTAGATAGTTAGATATGTTCACTTCTCTAATTCCTTGTGGCTGCTTTTGTTTGACTACATGATTTTAGAGGCTTATGTGAAATTGAAAACTTATATGTTAATATATAACAACAAACCAGCTGTGCAGGGTTAGAGACTTTATCTCACTTCCTTGATTCCCAGACAATAATAAGCCCTTGTCTTTCCTTAACATCCTTTTGGACTGTCTTCATCCGCCTTCTCATGGCCGCTTTATAATAATAATGTAAACGAGTTCTTACAGCTCATGTTGGTAGATGTGTCTGACCTTTCTTCTTTTTCTGTCGCCTTTTCAGTTTTGAGAGAACTTCCTCCATCAGGATGAAGGAACGAACAGATGCTCCGCGGGACCGGTGAGTTAAAAATCAGCAAAAAAACATGAAACTTTCACTTCCTGCTGTTTGCTCTCGACCAAAGTTCCTCAGCTTGGTTTTGCTCACGACCACAGTTTCTCTTTGTTTTTTACCTAATGTTGTCAAAAACGTGCGATGATGCAGCATTTGAAAGCTCCTCATTATTTAGGATGACTTTAAACATCCTCTGGCTATCTTTTCAGCCCCCTTTGTTGTCTTCTATTCAAGTTAAACTCCTGCGTATTCAGTCTGGGTTGAAATTCAGACACCAAATCCTGCTGGTTTTAATGAGTGCACTTTAATACTGCTTAGCAGCATCCTGTTTTATTCAGTAAATCCCATTTCTAATAACACCCTTTGTTTACCGTCCACAGGGGCTGCATGGTGGGGGTCATTTTCTTCATCCTGGGGCTGGGAACGCTGCTACCATGGAACTTCTTCATGACCGCCTCACTGGTAAAACTTTGATTATTATTTAGCCCCTTTAAAGGTGGTAGATCTGACACGTCTCAGCTCTTCTATTTCATAAAAATGGGTCAGTTAGGACAGTAGTATCTCATCATTTTCTCTCTGATTAGTCTTAGACTCGACTTCAAGAAAGTTGTTGCTCAAGCACTGCAGCTTAAGGTTCTTATATGATCACATGCTGGACGGATGATATGAGTCCAAGTGACAATAAGCCATTTATACCATTGAAGCCTATATGTATTAAAACCTATGGTATGTAGTCAGGGATTAAAAAGATCACAGCTCTTAGGTGAACCTCTTAAATCCCCCCGATCCATCATGAGACTTCGGATAACTATGTGAATCAGTAAGTGTGTAAACAACCTGTTCACGTGCCGGGAGGGAAAGATTTTATTTCACTAACATGTTACCGACGTCTGTAGGGCCTCATGAGCACTTCCAGTCCCACTGAAGGCTTCGACACTTTAGTCAGAGCTATTTTAAGCTGCTTCCTGATAAAACTAGAGCTGTAAAAGGAAATGTGTCAAACAACAGACAAATAGTGGGCAGTGATGACTCAGTTATGAAAAATGGCACTGTGTTGTTGGAGGCTTTATAAAATAATGATAATTCAGAGTTTAGAGTAAGTTTCCTGGAAAGGGTGCTCATTCTTAAATTGGATCATGAGGGAACAGAAAACAAAGACATTCCATCTTATTCTTGGTAAAATAACCATACTAATTTTCTGGTAGAGTGCAGAATTCATGGTTCCATCAGTTACAGCAAGTGATCCTGGTCCTGAAGCAGCAAAGCAACCCCAGACAATCTCACTTCCACCACCATGTTGGACTGATGGTTTGATGAAATACTGTTAGTTTTACTCCGGATAGAACAGGAAAGTTCAACTTTTGTCTCGTCAGTCCACAGAATATTTCCCCAAATGTCTTGGGGATCATCAGGATGTTTTTAGTCAAACGTGAGATGAGCTTTTGCAGTGTTTTTCTGGTCAGCAGTGGTTTTGGCCTTGGAACTCTCCCATGGATGCCATTTTTTCCCCATCTCTTTTTTATTGAGTCATGAACACTGACCTGAACTGAATACAGTGAGGCCTGCAGGTGTTCTGATGTTGTTCTGGGTTCTTTTGTGACCTCCTGGATGAGTCTTTGATGTTCTCTTCGGGTTATTTTGGTCAGCTGGCAACTTCTGGGAAGGTTCTCCACTGCTCCAAATTGTCCCCATTTGTGAATAATGGCACTCACCATGATTTCCTGGAGATTTGCAACACATCATGCTAGAGCTGGTACCATAATATGTTGCTTTTTGAGGTCTTTTACCCTACTTCACTTTGTGAGACAGGTTCTATGTACATATTGCAATCATCATTCTAGAGCACAGGGCTTGCATTAACAGGCATTAGTGGATGCCGCTCTCTTGTGCATAGAAGATAATTTTATATATGATACAAAAATAGCGGAAAATGGTCGACAAATATACTTAGGTGGCTGTAATTACATGTATGTGTGATCTTTGGGTAGGAAACACTGTGGGAATATATACTGTATGTTGAAAAGGAGGACAGTAGGTATTTACATAGAAAGGTGGCTTAAACTTGACTCATCCTATTAGCCTTTAATATGGAAAATCTCATACAGGGACAGAGTCCATTTCCTGCACTCACAAGATTAACTTCTTTACATTCAATTCAGAACAATAGAAAATCTATTTCTTTCTCCTCTAGCGTTTTTAGACCACTTTTGATAGATGTTACTTATGTTTGTGTAAATTAAGTACGTATATTTATTTTTGGGGTGCAGGATCATCTGTTGGTGATAATCTAACATCTGTCTTGTGTCTTCTTTATTTGTAGTATTTCCAAGCTCGCCTGAACACAACAGAGTGGAGCAACGGCACCGTGGTGGTCGGGAAGGAGTACTACTTTAACAACTGGATGACCCTGCTGTCCCAGCTGCCCCTGCTGCTGTTCACACTGCTCAACTCCTTCCTCTACCAGAGGTCAGAGACCGCAGAGTTAAAACAGCATGACAGTGTGTTATTGTTAGCACTGGGAATGTGCCAAACACTTCATGAAAAACCAAGGTTTTATTATCAAAAACACAGAGGAATGTCAGTCAGCCCATAATCTCTATTTACAGACTCAGAATCTGAACATGGGGGGGCGGGGTTGTCAGCATGGGAGGTGTTCTGATCTACATTTGTGGAACTGAGGTGTTAATTAGAAATCAGCAAGCTTGGGCGCAGGTGGCCGAGTGGTTAAGGCACGCCCCATGTACGCGGACGGCCCGGGTTCGAATCCAGCCTGAGGCCCTTTACCGCATGTCTCTCCCCTGCTCTTGTCCCTGTTTCTGACTCTATCCACTATCTTCCTCTATCAAATAAAGGCACAAAAATGCCCACAAAAAAAAACCTTTAAAAAAAAAAAAAAGAAAAAGAAATCAGTAGGCTTCATTTTGTCCAGGTGGAGGTTTACTGGCTGCCGATGATATACAACCTCCCATCAACCTCAATCTAATAGTGATGTATTTATCTCTATAAGAAGATATATAGATGAAAGTACAGCTGGCAATCCTTTATTAAGCTTATTCTTGGCTCAGGAATATTGAAGAGGAGTTGTTTGTCAGTGAGCTATTCAGAAAATATTTGAACATTGATATGATTATTCTTCTGCCTTCTGCTATTGAGGCATGAGAGGACAATATAAAAAATCAAACTCAGATGACCTTGAAAGCATGCAGCTACTGTAACTTTATTAGCTTCTTATCAGTCTTTATGCACATAGTGATAAAGTCAGTAGCATTCTGTTGAATGAGGTAGAGCGTGGCCTTATTTACTTTAAAGCAGATGTAGAGCCTCAACATCTAACTTCACCACACCTGGATTTTAGGGCCTGTTTTGGCTGTCTGTTTACACGAGAATAACGTTTTAGCTTCCTGAATATGAAACAAACTGGAAACGGGCTCCAGAGTGGAAGGTTTTTCAAAATGCCCCGGTCTCCATCTCCTCCTATACATGGAAAACAACACATTCTGAAAATGGACATGCACACCATGGCTGCAGTCAGTTGTCAAGCACAGGTGTCGCAGCACTCTGAACCGAGCTGTCTTATGTAGTTACCTGTGATTCAGGTTGTCAAGTCACAGACAGCTGGATTAAGAACAGTGCAAACAGATTAATGCGAAAAGGGGAAACATTACTCTCGTTTGGAGGGCTATCAATGCAGTTTTGTTAGATAAAGCCTTGCTTTTAATTAAGGAAATGATTACAGCTACCTTTTTTTATCAATCATCATGATAATCACTGTCATCACCATCGTAGCGCAGCAGAGAAATTTCACGACTCATAAAAACAAAAATTCTTTGCTAGCCAGTCTTATAAAAAAATATCTGCTGAGAATAATTAATTTTCTACAATTTCTGCTCCTACAGCTGTCAATTTCTCATGTTTTTTTTTTCATAGAGCACAGCACTTCCTGCTCATAAGCACAGCTGGAGAAAGGAGAGCCTTTTCAGAATAATAATGCTGTCTCCAATTTTTTCAAATATGTCTGCTTGTTGGAAATTTATTCTTTCTTCTTAAAGTTTTAACACGGCCCGTAGACTCTCCTGTCTCCACTGGCTGCACATCAGTGCACAGCTGATGAGGAAACGGGATTGAAGGTTCTGTGTTAAGGTTGAAAAAGATAATTGTAGTCACTTCCAAGAAGTAGATAAAGTTGAAAAAGGGGAAATAGAAATATCGCTCTGAAAAGGCTCTCCTTTTTCTGCTGCACTTTAAGCAGGAGGCACTGCACTTTCTGAGAAAATCCATGAGAAATTAAAGGCTGGAGGAGACAAATTTGTCTGTGGAAAATTAAATAGTATTAGCACATACTGTCATTATAACAAGACTGGTATAGGAAAGCATTTTTGTGTTTGTATGTGGCGTGAAATTTTGCTGGCGCGCTACGATGGTGATGAAGATGATTTACTGATGAATTACTCTCATGTCACTGTGTGTGATAAAAATGTCACACATTATCATGACAACAAAAACAGTGAATGTGCAGTAATCTTGCTGTAGAGACAGATTTATTGTGCAGTAAATCACCTTACTACAGCATTTTTGTGTTTCCTGCAGTCTCATGTGCACATTTTCAAAACGTTGCCGTCTAAACCTGGAAATATTTGAAAAAGAAAACAGAACAGAACGTTTTCATGTAAACAAGGCCTTAGTTTCAATGCCGTTACCTTTTTGTCAGGACTATTCTGAGTTCTCAACAAGAGCTTTTCCTAAAACTATATGCAAATGTACACTCTGGCTCAAGGATAAATTGAATACATGTTGGTGGTACAAGTTAAAAAGCATCTACAACCTTTTTTCTTGACCTGACTCCATGCTTTTACTGTCTGACAATTGTATACTTGGAGGCATATGACCACCAGGCGAATTTTATTTACAACTGTTGCAATACAGGTACATTTGTTTACATTTGATGGTGGAGGACTGGAAGATCTCATTCATCCTCACCAAGCTTGCAGTTAGTGATGCACTAATCCATCTATTCAAGCCCAGATACCACTGTTAGATTTTTTTCTTATATTTTGAACACGAGACTGGGAATCGTGTGTGCAACATCAGGATTTCCTGACTTTGTAGAGTCAACAATAAAAATTGCAATTAGAGTCTGTCCCACGATCTCTGTACCCTTTGATATCATCACTCGCCCTCTGCTGTCACCATTAACTCTCTTTTAGCTCCACAGTGCACAAAGCAGCTGTTGCTGTGATTGTTGTCCAAGGTTTTACATGCTGCTAACAATGTCTCTTAAAACAACATGCACTTTAGAAAACTGACAAAGTATTTCCTCAGTGGCAGATAGAATCGAGCAGCTAGCCTGTAGCACTGTGTGGTAAAGTCACAGCTCTGGGTGTCTGTGAGGTAGCTTGTTGCTTTAATAATCCAAACTGGTGAGCCTTTGTTATCTTCCTCCATGCTGTGCACAATGGGACTGGAGGCAGTGCAGGCTGTAAACACAGGAAAGCATTGACACAGCTGTATAGATCAGTCTCGAGTATGGATCGGCACATGTTCACTGACTGATCAAGCTATTTGGAAGGAAATGATTTCCGTGTACCAGTTTATCACAACTTACAGTGTGTGAAACATTAGACCCCTCAAGCACTTGATAAATTCAGAGTGGGACGGCTCTAAACTCTTTCACACTTAGTGGGAACATACGTATATGTCTCTGAGAGTGGAGGTTAGGGTTTAGCCAAAGTCTTCTGATCCAGTATGAAGGAATATCACTGATGTAACATGTTTTGTTGTTCCAGGATATCAGAGGGGATCCGTATCGCAGGAAGCCTGGTTTTTATCCTTCTGCTTTTCATCTTCACGGCAGTGCTGGTCAAAGTGCCAATGGAGAAAGATGGCTTCTTCTCCATCACCATGGCAACGATATGGTTCATCAACTGTAAGTCTGAGTGTGTGAGTAAAAGCCTGACAGAAACAGGCAGAGAGCAGTGAACGTGATAAATCTATAGATAAAATGTTTGTTTTTTTTTTTCTGTGCAGCATTTGGAGCTGTTCTGCAGGGCAGTCTGTTCGGTCTGGTCGGTCTGCTGCCTCAGAGGTACAGCGCCATCTTCATGAGCGGACAAGGCCTTGCCGGCACCTTCGCTGCCATCGCCATGCTAATAGCCATCGGCAGTAAGCCACCCACACTCTTACACACATCACCGCTGTGTTCTAAATCCCTTGTTGCCTGGAAACAGAACACATTGAGATTGAATGTTGAAGCAAATCAGCATGACACCACCAGCTACACAGCTCCCTCTGTTCCATTTAAACACACTCCTCATGTTGTTTCCTCTCTTACTGTTTTTATTCATCGTAATGAGATAATTTGTGTTTTTGTCTCTCAGGTGATGCTGATTCTGAAACAGCAGCGCTGGGTTACTTCATCACGCCGTGTGTGGGGACGCTGTTGACGCTCTTCAGCTACATGCTGCTCCCTCGCCTGGTTAGTCTAATCACAGCTCTGCTGGACTGCATTACCCACAATCCAGTATATTTCACCTAGAGCCTACAGTATCTTCCTCTCACTGTTAGACCCTGACTATTAAGGCTGACTACACGGTGGATAGTTTTCTACTCCTTTTTGAGCCCAGTTTGCCCTCAGTAGTTGTGAGGAGCATAGCCTAATCTGAGGCTTGATGCCAACAATTTTTTGTTTAAATAATCCTCAGAAGGCGCCAAAATTATCATTTTACTGCTCCCAATCAAATCTGAGCCCCCTGGTCAAAATTCATAAGTATAAAACATGCTTGATACACTATATGTACAGAAGTATTTGTCCACTCCTATTAGTTACTGAACTCAGGTGTTTCCATCAGACCTGCTGTCACAGGTGAATAAAATTCAACACCTAGCCATGCAGTTTCCAATCATGATCCTAAATGGGTTGTTCGGAAGAGCTCAGGGACTTCTAGCATGGTACTGCAATGGATGCAACCTTTGCAACTGAAATTCAATCCCTGCTGGATAATCCAGTCAACTGTAAGTGATATAATAGAAAGTGGAAGTGTTTAGGAACAACGGCAACTTGGTCATGAAGCAGAAGACCACTTGAAATCACAGCAGGGATCAACAACTGCTAAGAGCCTCCAGCACTCTGCTGATTCCGTTGCTAAAGACTTCTGAACTTCCACTGGCATTAATGTAAGCACTAAAACTGTGCAGCAGGAGCTTCATGAATAAGTTTCCATGGCAGCTGCATGCAAGCCTCACATCAGCAAGTCCAGTGGATGATGATGCATGGGTTTTTCAGGGTTTGGGCTTGTCCTCTTATCTCCAGTAGCCATGCAGCACAAAGTGAATCCAGGACCCCATATTAAAATTTTACAAAGGTTTGCTATTTCCAGTTGATATTTATGAAACGGAGCCACACACTCTCTTTCTCTCCCCAGGGTCTCCTCTGTGTTTATCAACTGATCTGCCGCATCCTGGTTAATGTGCTTGCATGAGCCAAAACAAAGAACTTAAGATAACACCAAACATCTTGATTTTATCAGAAAGAAAACATGAGGAAAAGGGTATTAACAGAGCTCTAGCTTGGTTTTTATGACATTAAACATGCAGGAAATTTGCTCTATTTCTTAAAGTGGTTTGTCTGTGTCTGTATATTTTTACATTTCCTCTGTTCCCTGTTTAAGAGCACCTTTTTAGAACTTTTTTCCAAAATTCACAACTTCTTCATGCTATTTTGTTTTTGAAGTTTTTGACCAAACTCTAGGAATAATCTATTGTTTTTAATTTAACATCACAATGAAGGTGGAATAGGTGGTTAGGTAATTTGGGATACAGCTAGCAGAAGTCATAAAGCATTGCCTTTATTCAGCTTGCATCCATCGCTGCCAAAAAACTTAAAAAACACATCTGAGTCTGCTTCAGCTGGAAATGAAGTCTATTTTGTTTTTGTTATTTCTCTGCAGGAATTTGCTC
Source organism: Cheilinus undulatus (assembly GCF_018320785.1). Taxonomy (NCBI): domain Eukaryota; kingdom Metazoa; phylum Chordata; class Actinopteri; order Labriformes; family Labridae; genus Cheilinus; species Cheilinus undulatus. The sequence continues at coordinate 7,256,267 of NC_054886.1, read as the reverse complement.
AACATTATCTAAACAAAAGCAGCAAATATGAGGCAGAAACCAGAGACGAGCTTCTGAAAGGTGAGATTTTTTTACTCCAGCAAACTCCTCTTCACTCCAGTAGTCCTTTAATCCTTAAACTTCTTAAAGAATCATTAAATCATTAATCATGGTTAAACATTTTCTAGAAACTGCAAACCCGCTCTCTATATCTGTAGAAATAAGATGAATAAAGTCTCGTGTGGCAGTGAGTGATCGTCTGTTTTTCCTCTGAGTTAGCTGATTCTCCGCCTCTCTGTCCAGTTAAATCAAATCAATTTGGAGGAACACTATCCCGTTAAGTGAGTTGACCCCTCCATTTATCTCGTTAGAGTCCTGACAGGCCCGGGACAAAGACAGAGCCTGTTTGAAAAAACACATACACACGCTCCCAATCTCTGACTGTGACAAAGCCCAAAGAGTCGCAGTCAGTAACTCTATAATTCACGAAACTGTGTGTCAAACTTGAAATATTTCCTTAAAGGTTGCATCAAACAAAACCTTGTATATGGAAATACTCCACTGTAAATAAGAGAAAGTGGCCTTAAATGTGAACTGTGATTGCTATCCTGAGGCATTATGTTTTTGGGTCATAATCCTGTGCAATCCACAGTCAGGGTCATTCTTTTTAACGTGATATATCAAGAGCACTTTTCTTTCAACTTTGTACAAATTTCCACTCTGCAGTACATTTCAGGTCCAGATCATTGGGCTTACTTTGAAGATTTTTACCACTCACACTACCACAGAAACCAACCCAGCCCTTCTTCTTGACCCCCACTGTACTTTCACTCACCAGAGCCATATAACTGACCAGACCAATCAGCGTCATCTGAGGAGAAAGAGGCGGTAGTGACTGCAAGCCTGTTAACAATGGCAGCTGTTGAAGAGATTAATGTAAATGCAGTTTAAAGCTTGGATTAGGCCCAAAGATTCCTGCACGACCCTACCTAAGGCCGTGCACATTCTCTCCAAGCCCATCCCGACCTGTCGTATTAAAGGCCGGCTCAGACTACATATGTTCAGTCAGATTTTGGCCTGACTGCACCATCGTAGCTCACCGTAAAACTTCGGGCCTGATTATGAGCATCAGAAACCACAGATGCTCTTGTAAGCGTGACATAATCAACAGCTCATCCAAGATCCCCCACAACCACAATTCAACAAGACTAGCATGTCAGACTTTTTCTTGCATCATCATCTAGTCTGACACCCTGACCCTTTTTTCATTTAAAGCTGCATTTGTCTGTTATGGAGCAATATTCTGAACCACTGTGTGCATACATCTGTTTCATACATTTTTTTTATGACTTCATTTTCAGGATCTAAAACCGTAGTGAGATATAACAAAGGTAAGACGCAAAAGCAATATAAAAACTAAAAATAATAAACATTAAACTTTCAGAATGAGTGAAACAAAATAAATAAATAGGCAATAAAAAGTTCATAAAAATGCAGATCCTTAAAGCTACATGTGTCATGCTTACTCCTGAGTCTCCACATAAATCCACCATGTTCACATGTTTGTGTTCTGCATCTTTCACGTCTCATGCACATTAGTTCTGGTCTGCAGGAGACTTGAACAGTCATTCATAACACACGTGCTACACATGCCACCGCATACATTTGTGAAATTCAGATTTATTGCTTTCCCATTTGTTTGCATTTCACTCAGTTGTGATTATAAAATAATTGCCTTCATCTGATTTAGAGCATGCCTATAAAACTCTGATAATGAAGGTTTGATCTAATGTATCTTAATAAGGACACTAAAGGGCAAGCTAACTGGTCTCTGGTTTATATGTCACCTGGTCCCATCGCTGAAACATTTGCTTGACTGAGATTTTGTTGATCTACTGTTAGCTTGGTTTTCTGCTTTCTCATATTTACAGTTCCTGCACTAACAACTGTGACTCAGCCATGCTTTTTGAAAACACTGCAGCATCTTTGTATGTCTTTCCATTAGAAATAGAAAGTGGTTAACAGGATCGTCAAAATGTTTGCATTTGTGGTTGAAAATATTGTTACTTTTTGCCAGGTCTTGATTTTGATTTTAAACTTTGTGCAATTACAAATGGTTTTATTCAAACATAAAAGCTAAAAGCAGATCCTCTAATGTATGCAGTTCATATGGTATCATTTATTTCCATCCAGAGAGCGGCACAACAGAGAACGGAAAGCTGAACGGCCACGCTAACGGCTCAGCTGCCTGCAGCGCAGACGAAGTGGAGACGGACCCAAACTCAGACGCCACCAAACACGCCTTCCTGTCCATGGAGCCAGATCAGGATAAGGAACCACCCAAGGCCTCGGTCATGGAGGTCTTCAAAAAGGTGATTCATCTAATTTAACTTCTTTGAAGTATGGTAGTCTAGATCAGGATTCCCAAAGTGGGGGTCTGGACCCCTGGGGAGGTCGAAAGACACTAACAAGGGGCCGAGAAGTGCGTGCCAAAAATACAAAGAGAAATTTAAAATGATTTTAAGTTGTGTAAATCATCTATCATTATACAGATTTCCCTAAAATGAGATCAATTTAAAAGAAACCTGTAGCTATTAGGGATATTTGTATTGAATTGTAAGCAATGTGTACAAAAACTCCTAAAAATGTAAATATGTTTATGATGTCTTCTGCAACATTGTTTTTTTTTTGTTGTTTTTTTTTTACCTCCTTAAGAGATGGTGGGGGTCCCAGTCTCTAGCACTGTTATTTTGGGGGTCACAGGCTGAAAAGTCTGGGAACAATTAGTCTAGATCAGGGGTTCTCAACTGGAGGGTCAGGAAAAAACAAAGTGGGATGTGGAGCCCTTTTTAGTCAGTTCAAAAAAATTGTACCATAAAGACATTTAAACTTACAAAGCATGCTTGATTGGCCCTCTCTCTTTGATATTTCACGTTTTGTGCTGTTTAAGATCCAGGCTGCAATTATTTTTCATTAAATTTGTCTAATCGATCGAAAACTATAATAAACTTGGGTTGCCATCTCTCATTAAGGAAATAAAGGTGGGTGCTGAGGCTAACCAGTTGAGATCGACTGGTCTAAATAAGGGGTTTCCAAACTCTTTAGCCTGTGACCCCTGTGCTGGAGACCAGGGATTCCCACTCTCCTTGGAGGTGGTTAAAGCACATGATGTTGTGTACAGCCATGCACCTTAATGGAGAGATGTATGCAGACCAACCCACATTTTAAGGATTACATTTTAAGATTTCTTTTATTTTAGCATTCATCTCAGCAGATGACTCTTTTATTTTAACTTACTCGGACTATATTTATGCAGCTCTGGGTAAAATATGCCATTTGAAATCATTTAAAAACATTTTTTTGTTATTTGGAAGGCCTTTTGCGACCCCCTTCTCAATGTTTTGTGACCCCCAGTTTTGAAATCACTTAAAAATAATCATAACAAGCTTTTTGCATCGTGATAATTTATTTCAACCTCATTTTGTTCTACTGAAATAACAACTGACTCTGATCTGACCTGCATGGACTGGCCTATATTTATATGATTTCCATGATCACAGCACAATAACTTCTCGGTATTATATACAATATAACTTAAGGCAATGGTTTTGTTGTCTTCTATAATGATAACAATGAACAGGACTTGCTTGTTTCAGACCCTGCTGTGTAATATCCAACTATAATTACTGCTCAGACAGTCTACAGTGTTTCATTGACTGAGATGTAAAAAAAAAACGGCCAGATTAGACACTACTGTCTCTTTTCTCTGCTCTCGATCTGTAACAGATTTTTACCTGTGATAAAGAGACTTTATGAAACACAGGCAGCGGGCTTAAGGGCTGTGAAACAGGGAGAAGAAGAGACTCTTGCAGCACCACCTCATTGCAAACCTGTGCATCCTTCCTGTACATGTGTGTGGAGTTGTCGATGTGTCTCCAAGTTCTTTTGTGCATAAACACAGCAAAACGAATCAGGAAATAACATTGTATTTCTCTTCGCTGTCCGCTGTCTTACAAGAGCTCAATGGCCAACTTACCGACCAATCGACAGCATGTTTGCCCTAAAATTTGGTTAAGTCAATGAAAATGTGTGTTATGTTTCTTCTGTTTTCTGATTTTCAGATCTGGGTGATGGCGTTCTGTGTGACGTTTGTGTTCACGGTCACTCTGTCCGTCTTCCCTGCTGTCACGGTGGACGTCAGAACGTCTTTTCCAGATACCAAATGGGGTAAGATCCACCTTCACCTCAACTAAACTAAACAGCTGAAATCAACAAATACTCACTAAATAGATGCAGTTAAATACAGTGGTTTTTAGCCCTGTTCTGCCAGGTAAGGAGTAAATTCTGGTTGTTTTCTTGACATCTTAGCTCATTTATCCAGTTATCTTAGATACAAAATATCCTCAGGAAAGCTGGTTTTCCCATGATGATGACTTCATGTCTCGAGGCCTTTAAAAAACAACAAACATCTATGTCATCAAGGCAAAACAGACTGTTTGTCTCATAAACTTCTCATGTTTTTTCATGAATCCTCCCTCTTGTTTCTCCTCAGAGCGTTTCTTCATCTCCACGTGCTGCTTCTTGATTTTCAACATCAACGACTGGCTCGGTCGGACCATCACCACGTGGTTACGCTGGGTGAGTGATGAATGATATTGATTGTACAGAGCAATGTTTCTCTCTGATTAGAGTGCTGATCCAAGCAACCATTACAGAGAAAGCATGGTCTGGTTTGAAACAACTTCATTTAACCCCTAATTTAAAAAGAAACGGTCATCATTTGGGATAAAATATTAACATAGTGTTACTGCAGTCATAACAAGCCAGAAGGAAGGATCAATAACATCTAAATATTGTTAATCCATTCCTCCTGCAGCCGTCTAAAGAGTCCCGCCTGTTCCCGATGCTGGTCATCTCCCGAGTCATCTTCATCCCTCTGCTCATGCTCTGTAACGTCCAGAGTCGCTCCTACCTGCCCGTCTACTTTCACCACGATGCTGCGTTCACCGCCATCATGTGTCTCTTCTCTCTGTCCAGCGGATACTTCGTCTGCCTCTCCATGTCCTACGCTCCACAGTGAGTACATAAAACCAGGTTTGATGGCTGGTGATGGATGTCATCATTCTGTTTTTATTTACAGCCCAACTTTTTTAGAATTGGGGTTGAAAATTGAAAATCTTTCATGATATTCAAAGTTTTTAAAATGCACATGTGTATACTTGGTTTGATCTATTTAACCTCACATATCTGCCATTCTCTCATCAGGTTGGTGGAGCCGAAAGACGGAGAGACTGCAGGTGCTCTGATGACATTCTTCTTAGCTCTGGGTCTTTCCATTGGAGCTGCAGTGTCCTTCCCTCTCAGAGCTCTAGTCTAATTTTACCCAAACACACATTTAGACACTCCATAGACACGGTAGAGTACCTCCACACACACCTGAGGGAGAAATCTGACACCGCCTCTCCTCTATGACCTCCTTTTTATTCCACGACTTCGTCAGGTGCTGTGTGTGCGCAGCAGTGACTAACGCTGTGAAAGGGCAGCTCGTGAATTATCAGTGGCCATTAAAGACTGACAGGATGTTGTTTATTTCTCGGGATGGTCATGTGACCTGCTGCTGACCTCAGGAGGCACTTTAGGAAGGATTTCCTCTCTGGTTAAAGGATTGATTTTTCTGTTTGGACCTTTGATGTTTTATAGGATTATTTATGTTGGACATGGATCCTCCTCAGCCGACTGTGTAGAAAAAAGGGAAACCTGACATAGACTGATACTTTCAAAAACAGAGTGTAAGGGCCACATTGAAGAAAGAATATCTGAGGTTTTGATAATTGTTTTTTTTTAGGAGTAAAAAAGCCATAATATTCTGAGGAAGAGGTCCTAATTTTGAGGAGTAAAGTCTTAATATTGTAAGAGCATAAAGTCCTATTAGGGAGCAAAGTCTTTATTCTTAAGAGAAACTAGGACTGAGGTCTGCTAGCTATATATCTGCCTTTGTGGGGTATACAACTGCTGGACAGTAAAATTGCAGTGATAGAGTGCAGTTTGCAAAGCTTGGGTGCATGTTTGCTGCATCTCCCTCCCCTGTCTTTCTTCATAACCTCTGAATATTCAGCTCTCTCTGCTGTCAAAATGATTCCATCCACATAGAGCAGATCGATCCAAAACAGAGGAAGAACATGAGAACAGTCAACTTCAGAACCATCCCTTTGCAGATCAACATCCAAGAACATGCTCTTGGGGGGCAAGTAGGGATTTCTGCATTGAGAAATGCTACAAGAAGGTCATGTTTTGAGCCGTTTACAACTATGCCAAGCATTAAAAGTGTGTGGAAATATAAGTTTTCTTAATTCTTAAGCTACTTTTGTGTCCCTAAAGTAATAAATATTCAGGCAAAAGTTTTTTAAAAGTCACAGAGAAACCTCATTTTAGTGCACCCTTATAAATGATATACAGGCTAATCATAGTGTACAATCTGGACTTATGAAATCATGCCTCAGATTTCAAAATATCATGACTTTATTCTTATACTACAGGACCTAAATTTTCATAAAACTCAGACTTATTTCAGCCTTAATGTTACAGCTCCACTTTGATAAAATGATGGCTTCATTTTCATTATATTTTTCAATTATCTCTGATTTTTTTCTGTCTTTAATGTGGCCTTTAAACTCTGTTGTGCATTTTCATATGCTGCATTCTAGAAAACATCTAACATAGCAGTTCTTACTTTGTGTTTTTGCTTTCTCATAGAGGATTATTTTTATTTGATTTGACTGAAAGCTTGAACGGTTACATTGGATCTACTCTTAGTTTTATATTAGTGAGATTTTTCTTATTATTCCTTAGATTTCCTGCTAAATCTGCTCTGTGTTACACAAGCAGGACAGACAGAAACATCTTTGTTCTGATTCAACTGTAAAGTACACTCCAAAAGTTAATGAGCTGTTAAACACGCACGGATGGATCGCTGAATGGGTAAACTGGGAACAAGCACTGGTCCAAGTGGTGAAAGGGTTCAAAGGGACCATAAAACAAACATCAATGAGCATAGAAACGACCGCAAAATCACCTCAAACCACCACAGAGGGATACCAAAGGACTACAGGGAGTGGTGTTACACATTCCTTTGAGTCTCTTTAGTTGCTCAGCTCGTCCTCCCTCATAGGTTAGTTTGCCAGTCCAGTTTTTCTCCTTTGTCTGGTTCAATCTCAACTTCAGCTTCTGTTGTTTTTGCATCATGAAGGCTGCTGCTGCCCCCTGCTGGTTGAAGTTCACCAGCTGGAAAACTGACATTTCTGAGATCAAAGTTGTGAATACTTTTCATACCAAGTGTTCTTAAACTTGTTACTTTAACTACCAGTAGTATCAAAAGTGGGAAATCTTATTTATTTTGTTTTTAAGATTGTTTAGGGACCTTTTTTGATAGGAGCGTTTAAGACACAGAAAATAGGGGGACAGATATTAGGGGGGAGACATGCACCAACCAGCAGTAGTATTGGGCTTTAAAACTACAGATATGCTGACATCCAAATCTACAAGAGTACTCTCTTACAGCAGGAAAAAACATAAACATTTCCAGTATATTTATGCAATGTGGACAGTGTGCAGATGTTTATTTACAGTTTCCTTCAAGCTCAGACAAAAAATCACCCAGTGTTTGCTTCTGGTGGCTTGTTGCAGCAGCAAGTTTGGTCTTAATTTTTTCTTTTTTTGGAGTTTCATTTTAAAAGGTATTTGGCATTTTTAGTGGCATTAGCCTCCAGAGGTATCAGTGAGCACTGCCCCTTTAAGGAGAGAGTGCCAGTGGCACCAACAGAGTTGGGTGCTACAGATGGGTAAAGTTGAGATTTATGTGAAAATGCTGGCTCAGTTGTAAAATACATTGAAACATTTAGAAGGGTTTTATTTCCCAGAGAAAGTCTGTGTTTGGCACTATTTATCAGTGAAACTTTGGGCTATGTGTTCCTTCCCCTCAAGTGTATTGTCATCTCCTGATCAGCTGTTTTTGTCAGCAGCTTCAACAACAAACTAAACTAAAACAACACTAAAATGAGCGTGCAAGAGAGAAGGAAGCAGCAGGCGCTGTTTTAAATCATCAATCACCATCTAAATGACTTGGACTGATGTAAAAAAATCACAAAAATGTAACCTTTTCCAAAAAAAGTTGTCTGCATCAGTGTGCAAACATAATTAGAGCAACAAGAGATCGTTTTTTTTTTGTTGTTGTTGTTTTTTGTTTTGTTTTTTGTTTTTTTGTTTTTTTTTAAAAAAAATCAGACTCAGTGTGCAAAGGCCTTTACTTCTAACATTTCTTAAGGACATTTCTGATCAAGCATAGCATCTTGAAAACGTCTGCAGCCTGCATCACTCCCCATCCAGAGTTCTTGTTGCTGCACTTTTACAGACTTTCTTAAACTTTCAGAGATAAAAATTGGAAAAATGGCCCCAACCAGAGGGGCTTGATGGAAATTTGTCATCAAAGTAAGTTTAAAGCTGAAGCTTTATTAAATGTAATGCCTGATAACAAGAGAAGCTACCGTCGGTACAATATGTTTACCTTCTAAAAACAAGCTGTAGAAGTGAAAACTGAGCTGAAATAACTTCTTTTATGCACAATTGAACCAAAACTGTCTTTTGGGCCCATTTTTATGTAATACTCGCTAAATTTCGTGGACCACCTATACCCATGTGATACGCTGTATAGCCTAGCTTCTCCTGTTTGAAGGAGAAACACTCAATGAAATCTCTTGAGGCCAATGCCAAAACTATCAGCAGTAACGTTACAGAACCCAACAAACAGAAATCTCCCTTTTAAAAAAACTGCCGAGGGAAAAAGTACAGTTTAATCTAACTGTTAATTGCTCAGCCTTAGCTGTACACATGCTGCATTCTGAAACCAGCTGTTATTGTGACAAGCTGAACTGCAGGCGACACCATCAGCCGGCCTGATTTAAGCTGCAACCCTTCAGTTCACACCGCTGCAACTGCTCCTTTTAAAACTTCTGTGAAGCTAAATTCTAATTTGGTTGCCTCGATATCAAAACAGGTACTGATAGTGTTTGAATTTTACTGAAGTTTGAACCTGAGTTTGTTTCAACCTGTTACAGCATTTTGATCAACTATCTTTAGATTGCTGCCTTTAACATCTGAATTATAAAGTTGAATCTGTAATAATAGTCACTGAGATGAAGACTAATTAATAATACTATAAAGTATTAGATGAATATAGATATTCTGTTGTTTTTTTACACATTGTTATAATGTGCCATGCTCAAATGGAGCATAATCTTCAGTTTGTGATTTTTTTTTCATACTTCTGCTTGAACCTCCTCACATGTATAGGAATTAACTACTTGCTTGATATTGACTTAAATTATTTATGTTTTTGCCCCATTGATACTATGGTAACTATGTTGACTGAAGCATATTTTGGTTATTTTTACTTTAATGGTCAACAAACGTTTTTGTTTTGTCCCCCTCATGATACAATCATGTCTGCAGAGTTTGTAAGAGATGTGTTTATAAAATGGGTTTTCCTTTTCTGACTGCTGCTTCTAATGAAAGAAGGGCTGAGTCCTAACAGTGGGAGAAACTAAAACAGGATTGATATATGTATTATTTTTCCCAGCTTGACCTTGTTGACTTTGCATTCACATTTTGTGGGAGTTTTTCTCCATATAGACATTAATTCATTCAAACCAAACATGTGAAAGGTTGTCCAGAGAGACTTTTTTTTAAAATCAAGATAATGACAAAAGTAAGGAAACCGTAACACTTTGTGCACTGAAAATCCAGAACCCTGTGATTAAATGGAAGGAAGCAGGAGACCAACACTTCCATACGGAAGAGGATTAGGGCCACTAAAAAAACCTTTTTAAATTATTTTTTGAGATGCACTTGCTTTCCAATTCTGAGAAAAAAAGTCAGAATTTATTGTCTAGGGCAGTGGTTCCCAACCTGGGGTCTGGGACCCCCAGGAGGGCTCCAACAATGCAAAGCTATGTCAAAATTAATTTGCAAATATTAAGTAAAGTCATGATAAAGCACTTAATAAAGAGTTTATACAATGGCATTTTGGTAAGAAAAAGCTGTGAAGAGTGTTTTCCTTAGGGTTTTATCAATGAAACAATTAAATGGATGTTGATTTTTTTGCAACAATATAACGCTATAATTTTATTTTTATATATATATATATATATATATATATATATATATATATATAAATTTGAAAAGTTATGGTCAAACTTGCCATTTCCAGGTGTTCTAGGATTGACTCCTCCAATAGCATTCATCTGATTGATTTGGAAAAAAAAGGTTGTTCAGCTAGTGTACAAAACTCTCAGAGCATGACCATGGCGACTCATCAAACTGTGATGTCTCAAAATGTCAAGAAAACTGCCAAGTCCCTGGAAAGTTGACCAAATCTGCCATAAAATTTGCGTGAAACATCCTGGAAGTGTCTTTATGGTATTTTTTTGAAGCTTACAGATCTAACACCAAGGCTGTTGCCAATGTGACCCATTATTCGCCATGAAGAAGGAAATAATTTCATTAAGAGCTTAAAGGGCTTTTAATGGGGTGGGTGTCGCTCTATGACTCGGTAGCACCCCTCTCCATAAAATCAGCCCTACAGCGTGTTAAGCATAGAATTTTGAAATTTGTTTGGCATGCATATGTCAGGACCTACGAAGAAATTTCATGTACCCATGTTGCCAAATCAACAGGAAGTCCACCGTTTTTGATTTCCAGTTTAAACAAAGAACTAAGGTAGCCATTTCCAGGGGTCTATCTAATAAGAACAACTCAAAAAGTTTGCTTTTGGAAGAGACTTTCTGGAGAAGCCTGTGTACACAACTGAAAGGGCTTTGCTGCGGCATCTCCTCAAAGTTTCATGCCTCGTGACGGCAAAAAAAACAAAAACAAAGGTGTTCACTCAAAAAAGGGGACAGTTCCTTCCAGATTTCCTAACTCTCTCTTAAACTATATTTTTAATCTCTTTAATTCAACACCTCATGCTATCGTGAAGCTTGCAGGTCTGTTATGAAAACTGTTGCTGTGTAAAAGCATTATACACCATGAAACAGGAAGTAGCCTTTCAGGGGCTAAAACACCTCAACTGCCATGAATTTTTGGAGACACAAGGACAGTGAATAATTGTAAATTTCATGAGTTTCATCAGTGGTGTCTAAATGGCTCAGTGGCGCCCCCTAAGAAAAAAAAACTTCAGCCCCTGCAGCATATTCAGCCTGGAGGTGTGACATTGGTTAAGCATGTGTAAAATAACAGGTGTCTTGGCCTGCACTGCAAATTAACAGGAAGTTTGGCATTTTGATTTTTTTGTTGGTCAAAGTAGCGAGGAAAAAAGTCAGAACTCCTTTTTTTGTCTCAGAATTGGGGAAAAAATGCATCTCAAACATTTTGTTTTCAGTGGCCACAATGCCTCCTTCTGCAGTTTCATCCTTCAAAATAAGTCCCTCTCTTTTGGGATTTTTTATAGAACATTTTATGCACATCTCAGGCAAATACAAGTACTTTCAGGACAGATTTTACCTATAAAACTTATAATGCAGCCTTTAAATCCACCTGCAAAATAATCAATTTGTTTCTTTATTTGGGACCTAGATTTTAAAGTAGAATGATTTCTGTTTTGATTGTTTTTTTTTTTGTTTGTTTGTTTTTGGAGGGTTAGGGGGGTCTTATTAAATGTAGCATTCTTATGTAGGGCACATATAGCATTTAGTTATTTTTGCAACTACTAATACTGAACAAATAAAGACTTAGTAGTCCAAAAGTTCACTTAAGTTAAGTTGGGTTAGTGTTCTTGCTGTAGGAAGCTAAAATGAAGTAGTTTAACCAGGTTACGGTGGCTCCATATGGGCTTTTTATGTAGACCAGAAGAAATAATGCTACTTATTCACTTTTATGTTAAATTTCTGCCTCTAAACCTGTTCTATAGGAATGTACCAGAAGGTTAGGTTTAGGTCTTTCAGGACTAACATCTTGGTCGTCATAGTAACCTTGTCCTAACCCTCGTAAATCGTCTGTGCTTGTGTTGCTGGTTGTCTTGGCAACAGAAATCATCAACATGAGCAACAACATCATCAACTTCAGACGAGTCAAAGGCCTGACTCATCATTGTGTTTTCTCTGATCCTTCATGTGCTGCGGAGAGACGACCAGACTCAGTCTGAGTCAGTAAAGGGAAACCACGCCAGTGCATGTGGATAATGTAATTTTGTAGATTTAATGTCAATAAATGGATGAACAGACGTGTGAATCTGGTTTATCTCAATAGAAATACAGACTTAGGGCTTTTACTTTCTACTCTGTTTCAGTTGTTCCTTTCTTTCTTCTTTGTTGTAGTTTATGTCTTTATTTCAGATTTACTGGCTTAAAAATGTTCCTGAAGCACTACAGTACTGTTGTATTTCTTCTCTAAGCTAATCAGGATTTAGTGTATATAAATCAGGAAAAGAAATGAGTATATATAAAGTACAATATGATATGAATAGGTTGCTTTTTTCTCTAAGTGTACCTAGAAGTATGCCAAGAGTCTATGCTGCTTTATAAATGCAGAAAATGAATATTATATTCATGCTATATAGCCTCTGATTAATAAACACCATGATTTTAATAGTTAAAAATTCAGAAAATACAAGACAGATGAACGTTGAATCAATGCAGTAAATATTATTTAAAGACACTGAAATATCAAATAGAATCTGAATGTTTTTCTTGCCCCTTTTTCTCCAAAAACTAAAATAATTGCAATCTTTGGTTTGTTGTACTGTTTGTGGTCTAAACCACTCTATTTTTACTTAAATAAATGTAATTGATCGATAAGTATATGAAATTTAGGCGTTAATGGTGATGCACCAGTCAAGAACCACTGCTATGAAGCATTCCTTTTCTGGCGTCTGGTGGTCAATCTCTGTACTGCATATAAACTTCTTACAGTTAGCCAGAGAAGCTCTTACTGAGGATGTAGAGGTCTTACAAACTTGTGTTTGAATCATAGTTAATTTGGCTTTACAAGGCTTCCTCTCCTCACTGTGGCTCATGGCTGATAAACGTAAGGAGTCAGAAAACTGTCCTGATAACGGTTTGGATTTTTTTCTTGTGCTCCATTTTATTTGTAAATCAGGAGAAGTTTAGACACCATGTGATTCAGACGCTCATGATTTGATAGTCAAATCTTCATGAGGATGTAAGGCACTACTGGAAAAAAACACACGGAAAATCCCATAGCATGGAAAAAGAGAACTTGAAATAAATACTACAACAGGAGCAGTTTAAAAATTATTTCAGTGTCTCAGAAAATTAGAGTATTGTGGAAAAAGTTTATCATTGGAGACTCATGGTGTCACACTCTAATCAGCTGTTAACTCCAAACACCTGCAAAGGTGTCCAGGAGCCAATTACTGACACCCTGCACAAGGAAGGCAGCCTTGAGAGGAATTATGAAACGAAGCCCATTCAAGAATTTGGGGGAGCTTCACAAGGAGTGGACTGCAGCTGGAGTCGGTGCTTCAAGAGCCGCTACGCACAGATGGATCCAGGACATGGACTATAACTGTCACATTCCTGGTGTCAAACCACTTTAGAACCAGAGAAGATGTCAGAGGTGTCTTACCTGGGCTAAGGACAAAAAGGACTGGACTGTTGCTCAGTGGTTGAAGGTCAGCTTAGCCGTCTACCAGGACGTTTTAGAGCACTTCATGCTTCCCTCTGCTGACAAGCTTTATAAAGACGCTGATTTCATTTTCCAGCAGGACTCAGCACCTGCCCACACTGCCAAAAGTACCAAAACATGTTTTATGGACCATGGTATCCCTGCGCTTGATTGGCCAACAAACTGGCCTGACCTAAACCCTGTAGTGAATCTATCTATGGGGTATTGTAAAGGAAGATGGGAGCTGAAGGCCACTATCAGAGCACCCTGGGCTTCATAACACCTCAGCAGTGCCACGGACTGATCGCCTTCATGCCACGCTTCATTGCCATAGTAATTCATGCAAAAGGCGCCCCGACCAAGTATTGAGTGTTGTTCATGTGTAAGTAATATTCTAATATTCAAGGATACTGAATTTTAGGTTTTTATTAGCTGTAAGCCATAATCATCCAAATTAAAAGAATTGAACACTTAAAATACACCTGTCTGTGTGTAATGAATTTATGTAATACGAATTTCACTTTTTTAATTGAATTATTGAAATCAACTTTTTGATGATATTCTAATTTACTGAGATGCACCTGTATATAGCCTGTAATGTCCCCAACATGTCTGTTTATAATGTACCTGTGCATAATGTCGCAACTATACTTTATTTTTCATAAATTATTCAGAAAATAAAGGCCCATTTCCACCCATGAAAAAGAATATTTGATTGTCCAAAAATTTAGATAATTAAAATTGGGTTAAAAAGAAAATCTTGTAACTTTTATTCTCTCAAAATGTGATATTTATCTAAATTTTAAATTCTTATTACCTGATTCTGATTTTAAAATGAGTATGACTTTAAATGACTTGATTTATGATTTTAAATCGCATGGTTGTTCTTCTAGACCCGTAACTGTCAGAACTTTGACTTTTATTTTAATTCATACTCTCATAATTTTAAATGAATATCAAGTTCAGACTAAATCTCACAAGCATAATTTTTAACAAGCTTCTAATTTCAAAACTCTTATCATTTCAAAATAACTTTTAACATAAATTAGGAATTTCTAAACTCATAATTAAGACCATATCTCATAATAACTCGTTAAGATTACGAGATAAAAGTCAAAATTTAGGATTTTTATTTTTATCTTATTGTTGTTCTTTATCACACCATTGTTACTTATCTCATGATTTTGATTTACTTTAATTAAATCCCATAATCTTTGATATTTAATCTCAATCTTCACTATAAATTAATTGACTTTATCCCATAATAATCACTGTTTCACTCATAATTAAGTATCTAAAGTTTATGTCATCAAACTTCACAATACTGGCTTAATTATTGTAGCTTTTTTATGTTATATCAGCATTCGTATAAGTGACTATATTACATTTTCCATTAATAATTTAACTCTAATAACTGTTTTTTTTTATTATTATTATTATTAATCATCACTCATCTCATACCTATGACCTGATCAAATTTTTTGAACCTGCAAAGACCATGCACACACATATAAGGAGATTACATTCTGGCTTTCCTACAACATAGATTTAATTTCTATTAGTTTTTGATATACTTGAATGTCTGTTGAAGTTTTAAGTTATTCACTTAATATACTGGAGGAATTTGCAATGAAATTTTCAAGAATTTTCATGAAATATTGGTATTTTTTGTTTATTTTTGAGGGAATCATGGAGATTTTTTTTTGCAATGATAGTTTTGAGTATTTTTATGGGAATGTTGGATTTTTTGGGGCTTTTTTGTGTCTTTTATTGACAGAGGAAGACAGTGGATAGAGCAGAAAACAGGGACAAGAGACCTGCGGGAAAGGGAACCCAGGCCACCCGCAAACATGGGGCACACCTTAAACCACCAGGCCATCTGCGCACTGGATTTTTTTTTTTTTTTTGATGTTTGCGGAAGTTTATTTGTTAGCTATTCTCAAGAGAACTTGGGCAGTTATTTTTGAAATTGGGGTAATGTATGTTACACTAAAACATTTGATGAATATTTGAAGAAATTTTGGGGGTACTTTAATGGGAATTTTTCACTTAAGTTTCCAGTTATTTCTTTGAAATTCTTTGGAAATTTGTGTTGATATTGGACATGATTTGGTCAAATTTAATTCCAAAAAAATCAAGGCTGAGGATCACATCTCAGGGGGTTAATCTAATAATTTTCATAATCATAATTGTGTCCTTGTTATATCTTTTCCTTTTACAATGGTTTAAGATGCTCTTATTTTAAATCAGTGCTCAGCTTTCACACAATTTCATTTTTTCCCCAGCAGAAATGGGCCTCCATAAAATTCACCTTAACTAGTTCACCTGAGGAGTTCTCCTGCAACAGCTGGTTAGATATTTACATTTTAACCTTGTTGTGCTGTTTTTGTTTATGTCATGTTTTATCAGCCAGAAGAAGCACACAGAGCCCTGCCGTGATTATTTCTTGTATTATTTATTGAAAACCCAGCAGTCGTCAGTAATTTTCCTGTAGTGCCCGTACAGGCAGGCGGGGGAGTAAGGGTATGTGGTAAACTAAACTAGCTGTCATTCTGTTGTCAAGAAAAACAAAAAAGGCAAAAAGACAAGACAAAAAAGAAAAAAACACTCTGATATGCTACAGAATGACACCTCCGTTTTCTCTTTTTTCAACACTTGTTTTTAAAAATGTTACACCGATGAATGCAGAGAAAGAAAACCGAGGAAGAAGAAGAAGTGTGACAGCAACTCAGAGAAAGAAACGACAGACAGGTTTGGGCATGGTGGTTTTCTCCTCTGGTACGTGTTGCTCTGACTTTATCTGTGTAGTGAAAAACCGACAATCTCTTCTCTCTCTCTCTCTCTTTCTCAGTCGTTCTCTGTGTCTCTTCCTCCGGTCGTCTTCATCGTTTCTTTGGAGTTTGGGCTGTGCGAGGCGGGGTGACGGGCCGACCAGCATTCATGCCTCCGTACTGGTACTTTGCTTTCTTCTCAGACGGCTTCAGGATCTTAAAAAGGCACAAAAAAGGCAAATTAAGCTTACATAGCATGGAAAACACCTTCAACTATCATATTTGACTTCTGGTACCACCACTGTTTACTTTTCAAGACTTCTACTCTTTATTTTTAGGCCTCTTTTCACTCCTTTGCTGATATTGTACCTGTAAATGTGCTCATTTATCCATTAAAACATAATTTAGGAGTTTAAAACGGTGATCATTTCCCACCTGGAAGGAGCACATCAGGGTTTCGTCCACACTCATCATGCCTCCAGCGTTGTCAAACTCTCCACAGTAGTTTGGAGCTGAGAACAGGGTCACCAGCTGCCGCTTGGCAAAGAACTCATAACCATCTTCTACCACCTGGGGGCGCCAGACACACAGTTAAAAACATGAACAACATATTATTCTTTAGGAAAGGCTTTCTTAATGGATGTTTGTTGATTAGGAGTCTTCATTAATCATAAAACATCAATAAAAGTTCATATTGGGAGGAGAATCATGTTTTTTCCTCTTACTATAGGTACATTTTCCTTTAATTGTAGAGTCTCAGTGACTATTAGGTTTAAAAATGTTCCTATATTGATCAGATTGATCTAAGTATCTGACAACAATACAGAATGGATTCCTGTTGGTTAACTTTTTTTGTACAAAAATTTAACTTAGGGTCAGATTGATACCTGGATTTGAAGACTTTAGTACAATGCTAATCAAAATCAGATGATTAAGATGCATGTTGATAACCCTGCATCATATTTAAACTAGAAGGACCTTCCTTGTTTACAGTGATCAGAAACTGCCAACAAACTCCTGCAAGCAGTCTGGATTTAACAAATACAATTGCAAAGTTTCCATGTCAAAAATGCTTGCAGCATATAAAGCATTCGTGTTTGGCACAATCAGGACTTTCCCAAGAGCTGGTCCTCCAGCCAAACTGAGCAATCAGGGGAGAAGGGCCTTGGTAAGAGAGGTGACCAAGAAGAGATCCTGTGTGGAGATGGGACAAAGTTCCAGAAGGACAACCATCACTGCAGCTCTCCACTGGCCTTTATAGTAGAATGGCTTAACTCTCTCCTCAGTACAAAAACATGAATGGCTGCTTGGAGTTTGCAGGAACTAGTTTGAGTTCACATATGCAGCTCACCTAACCTGACACCTGACATGTGTGAAACAAATCCATCTGGTAAACCTCCTATAGATGGTGTTTGGGAAAGGGCAGAGCCTTTGAAAAAAAAACGCGGAGGGGGATTGGATGAACGTTCTGTCTGTCACATCTTTACGGGCCAATCAGAGCAACAAAACGTGATGTCGTCGCTGAAACCGAGGTGTAAACTCCATAGAGAACTCGTAACATAAAAAATGGTGACTATAGACATGTCAGTACACAACTTTGTGGTTTCTGAAAAGAAAACAACTCACTGCTGTTCTTCGTTCTTCTTTTAACTAAGAAATGTCGTCATGTTCTGATAAAACTGGCGTTTTAGCAGCATCCACACTAATGTCTTCCGCCATTATTGCACCGGCCTCTTGTTCCTGCTTGCTTACATCACGACTCTACCGCGCCCGAAAGTACTGCCCCTCATTGCTGATTGGTCCTGTCACTTTCTAACCTGGCCCAAACTGTGCAGACGGGAGCTGTGCAAGATGAATTCGCCAGTGAGAAACACGGAAACGAGCGAATCCATCTGCTTTGTAAGGTTAGAGCTCACCCAGGTCAATTCAAGAAAATTTCAGGATTTTTGTGCAAGTGTGAATGGGGCTCAAGTTTGTGTAATATGACTATCTGCAGCTGGCAGACCATTTCATGTCAGAATTTAGGACAAAAAACATGCCAGCTTTCTTTGTTTGATTGCTTGGCAAGATCTATTGCCAGAGTAAGTTCAGTTGTATACTCCAACTAAAATATACCTAGGATGTTAAACATGGATCCTAGTACATCCCAAATTTTCTGCAAGGTAAAATTTCCGTTAATTTAATGGAGTCTGGTGGCCTTAAAGAGCTTCATCTGCTTTAAAAAAGTACATTATATAATAAAAAGAAGGTCCGTGTCTTGAATCCTTACTGTATTGTTGTGTGAGGCTTTTAGCAGAAAAAGCAAAAACTTCCTGTTCCCTCTTACTGTCTCCTTTTGTATGGCACAATCTAGAAAAAAATACAAATTCTGTAGTGTCTGCTCTTTAAACAGCCCTAAAAAATGTAAAAGCAAGGCCTGGGTTTATTTAAGTGGTTAAATCACTAGGGTGTTTTCCTGTACCTGGTGGGCTCTGCATATGAGGTCCAGGTCGTGGCGGTTGAGGAACTTGCTGACCACATCAGCCCCGAATGTGAAGGACACGCCGCGGTCGTTTTCCCCCCAGCCTTGAACGTCTTTGTCCGGGTCTGACCACAGCAGATCACACAGCAGGCCTGGAGGAGGAAACAGACATTAGCCATGTCTTTTTAACCACTTTATGCTCGCTGAAGAGGAGAAAAAGAAGTGATTCATCTTCATCTCCATTTTTGACCTGAATCAAGCAGTCAGATCTTGGCTGCAGCATCTCAAAGATTTAAAGTTACAATTGCATCACGTCATGGACTCAAACAGCGAGGATGACCATGTATACTCTCTCTGTTCTCATGTAGACTCACAGAGCCTTCATGACAGACCATAAGAGGATCTGAGAGAGAGTCTGAGCACTGACAGCCTTATAAGGAGAAGAGCAACCAGGCACAGAGAAGAGGGGCAAAAACTCCCACCAACACTGCTTCATTTCCACTAAACATTTCTCAAGCAGACTTAGATAAAAACACCTGTAATGAGACAACTACATTTTATGACAAACACAGAGCTCAAACATAAAAAGAGGCTGGTACTGCAGCATCTTTTACCAGCCTCTTCGCCATACAAACACATCTGTGCTGCCTCACAGAGCGTGAAAGTCTCTGTTTATGTTGTGTAGGGCTGGAGATGTTCAGGCAGAGGTGGAGGAGGTGGAGGAGTCGTGTCTAAGTTAAGACAGTTGAGTTTACTCAGGGGCTAAAAGTAGCAGCAAACCTGCGTCACTCCGGGAACTTTCTGGCCTGTTCGGGTCGATTTCCTGACCGGAGAAGTTTGATAAATACAGGACTGGATTTATTTTGATCCCTGCACTGTTCTCATGAGAAACTTAACAAGACGGGGAGATAGAACAGCTCAACATGTCAGATAAGGAGTGGATGGAACTGGAATCACAATGGGATGTCTTTGTTAAAGGTACAATATGTGAAATTTTTGCTGACATCAATCAAAAAAACGAATCCTGTTAGCCGAGTACCACCATGACAGAGCTGCTGTGGTATATATGACCTGTTTGACTGCTGTAGAAAGAGTGGATGTTTGGTCAAAGACTGCTTACTTGTGATGAACCACAATCATTCTCTGCCATCTGCTGCATGTTTTCTTGTCTCCAAGCACCAATGTAACGTATAACTTTATATCTAAAACTATAAGAAGATTTAGTCTTCAGAATTTCGGCTGCATTTTGTGCTTCTTTTCCAAGTTGATATTTCTACCACTGTTTCAAGTTTTCCCCATTTGTGGATAATAGCTCTCACCGTGGTTCACTGGAGTCCAAAACCCCTAGAAATGTCCTTTTAACTCTTTCCAGACTAATAAATGTCAATGACTTTGTTTCTCATCTGTTCTTGAATTTCTTTAGATGGCGCCGTGATGTCAGGGGCGGAGCCAGATGTTTTAAATATCCAGTGCCAAACCCAAAACAAGGAAGTCCAGGGGGGCGGATCCCCAGAAATCTTTAAATTATCAGGCAGCTGCATGCACTATTTTTACACAATTTTAGGCACAGATTTTGATTTAAAATGTCAACAAATCTACACATTATTTTGGCAAAAATGAAGCCATTAAACCTGAAAAAAGTTAAATGTTCACATTAGTTTCTTCTTAATCTAATTGTATTAAAAGTGTCAGTATTATTCTAAAATCATGCTACATCAAATAATTTTTAATGTTTTTTTTCTTTATTTTGCTTCTTAAAAATGTCTGTTTATTTTCTTAGTTTCATTGTTGGGTAGGGTAGGAATGTGTTGTAAAGGTTTACCATTACACCTGCATTTTCAAACCTTAAAAAAGTGAAACTTTGACCTCAGAAATTACCCATTGCAAATCACCTTAATCAGTTTGTTTCCCACACGTATACTGAAAGCTTTTATTGCCAAACTTAATTGTCAACTTTTATTTTTTGTCTGTATATTTGCATTGCCCTTCTTTGCACTTTTTGACCCTTTTTGTTATTTTTTTGCCACTTTTCAACCATTTAGGCTGCTTTTTTGCATCAAATGCCACTTATTTTGCCACTCTTTGCTGCTTTTCCTATTTTAACCACCTTTATGCTGATTCTTGCCCATTGTAGCCACTTTTCACTATTTTTTTACCACATTTTTTTGACCATTTTTGCAACCTGTCACTTCATTTAGTCACTTCTCACCCATTTATTACCCACGCCGATGAAATCAGCAGGGGGGTTACGTAAAGGGTTCCGTATCTTTGTTTGTTTCTTTGTTTGTATGTGTACAAGAAAACTCGAGAACGGAAAGTCGGATCTTCACCAAACTTTCAAGGAATATTGGAATAGTGACAGGGAAGATTCGATTAGATTTTGGTGATGATCTGCACACCCGTTCGGTTTTTCTCGGTCTTCGAAATTTTGAACACCATAGTAATCAATAGGATTGTGAGTTCCTCGGTGGCGCTGCTTAGGCGTAGGTCTGCCGCCTCAGGCGGCCATTCTAGTTTGGTATTGTATTCTGGCCCTTTTCACCGTTTGTGCCACCTTTAACTTATTTTTATTGCCACTTTATCCCATTTTTGCCACTTGTCACCACTGAGATTGTGGCTCTTGCAAAGGCTTTTTTATAACCATTTGGCTTCTTTGGTTGAGCAGGGTTGAGTAACACTGACTTAGAGCAACATTATGGAGTATTTATTCACAAAATTGCTGAAAATTATATTTTCAGAGCAATGTTAGAATAATTTTCTATGCTGCAATGAATGTAAACGTTCTTAATGTTAAAAAAATATATATACAATTTTTCATGATTATTGTCAAGTTTAGATTTAAGAATCAGCCCCATAAGCCACCCTCTGGCTCTGTCTGTGCTTAATGTGCTGCTTTTTAACATATTTTTGCCTACTTTACTTTACCAGACAGGATCTAATTAAGGGTTTTCTGGATTCAACAGGTCTGGCTGTAATAAGGCCTAGGTGTAGCATCTGAAATTGAAATTGAATTTCCTCCCAAAAATGTGGTTAAGCACAGTTAATTCATGACTGAACAAGGCTGGGTGTCTCTATTCCACATAGGACCAGCCAGGTCTGGATGTCTTTTTCCCTTAATAATGGACATCATCATTTAAAAACACTCGGGTTATCTTTGTCTAAAATTAAAATTTGTTTGATGATCTGAAACATTTTATTGTGACAAATACGCAAAAACAAAACATACAAAAAAATCAGGAAGAGGGCAAAAATAGTCTCACTGTAGATCAGATCAATTTTTGAATGCATGGCGGCCTCAAATGAACTTTGACCTTTGTAAATGTATGGCACATGTACAGCAAAATATGAAGACTGATTTGTAAATCATGCAAGAACAGGAGAGAATTCCATTTTCAATGCTTCAACATTCAGCGTCTTCAGTCCTCAGGTGTGTACAGAGTGTTAAAAAAACTAACAATATAGAGGTGGTCGTTCTCCTGTTCCAACTTTTTTGAAACATATTATAGGCATCAAATTCAGAATGTGAGTACATTTCAAAAAAACAATAAGTTTGATCAGTTTGGACATTAAATATCTTCTTTGGGCTGTAATAGAATAAAGATTGAAAAATCACTGCATTCTGTTTTAACTCTTATTTTACACCGTGTCCCTTTTTTTTTTTTTTTTTTTGGAGAGAAGGTTTGTGTTGTAAATACTGGTGTTTTAGTCAAACCTGTATGTAGAACACAGCCAACATTTTAGATAAAAACAGTGCTGAAAGTGTGTCATACATCAACAAAACGAACAGAATTGTGATTTTATGCCAGAAAAACTCCACAGTGATAATCTCCCTGCTCTGAAGTGCTCAAAAATAAAGTCTAGACGGGAATACGACGATAACCACCTGGCCCCTCCGTGAACATCTGTCGAAGTGTTGACCTACCTGTGTCGGGCACGTCTGTGGGTCTCATGATGCGTCTGATCTGCTCCATGGACTGCAGGTCAGGAGAGAGACCTGCAGACGACACAGACGGGTAAATCTCTTTATGAGAAAATCCCCCTCCTGTGTCTGAATTAACCCGCCGACCCACTTACTCCACATCAGATTTAATAAATCCAAAAGTACTGGCATGTCATTGCACAGGTCAGGTTTGTCTTTTAAATGTGGATATCAGAATATTCTAAGTTAGAAACATGCAGCATGAATACCTCCGTGACAGCAGAAGATCTTCTCGTCCACTATGGCAGCGATGGGCAGGCAGTTGAAGCAGTCGGTGAACGTTTTCCACAGCTTGATGTTGAATCTGCGTTTACCTGCGGGATCAACAAGGCAGAGAGTAAGGGGCCATGTAAGGCTGTTGGAAAGACTTCCTTTACTGTGTTACTTGAAAAGGTTTACATCATACTGAAACCGAGTATGATTCATGCATTCACCAGTGAGTCTGACAAACCTCTAACTTGCTAGCTCTTTAAAGGACATGTTTGTCCAGTTAAATGTAAATTTGCATATCAGAGAGGACTGGAGGAGAGCAATGAGTCCATCAAATGATTCATGCAAACTCCCACACCCTGCCTAACTTGCAAAAATATATTGATGTATTTATTGTTGAATTTTCTCTTTTTTTTTTTTTTTGCAAATTAGGCAGAGTGGGAGTTTGCATCTTTGAGGCCACTTGTTAACTATGCATATGCAGATGCATGATAGCTGCAATACACTCCCTGCATTTGTCTGACACATCAGCTGGATACATACCATCAAAATCCTCCTAAGGCACGCACTAGATGGCACAGCCAGCACATAAGACCTGCCATTTGTAGTAATGATATCATATTGGTGATTACACGTAAATGGATCTCAAAGAAACTCAGTCAAGTTTGCGACTGCATGATAGTTAAAGTAAAAAGGTTGGTCAGGACAAAGGGCTGAGCAGTTTTCTGTGGTACAAATGTTATAATTAGTTAATCCTCGAGTCTTAGTGGACGTTCGTGCAAAGTTTGAAGAAAACACCTCAAAGCATTCTTGAGATATCACTTTCACAGGCAAGAGTGTAAGAGTGTAAAATGTTTGAAAGTTATGATTCCAGATCAGAGAAACGCCGACTCAAACTTGAGCAGTAAAATTTTCATGCTAACACCAAACACTTTAGGATTATTATGATAAACAGTCAGCCGCACGAAACCTTAAAATGGGGGACAATCGAGAGGGAATTTCATAATTAATGCATCCTAACATTAATTGGAAAACCTCAATTTATAATGCTTTCATCACCAATTACTCTATGTCAAATATCAGTATGTGTTCAGGCACTTTTTCTGTACAAACAACTGCTCAGATGCATATTTTCTGTACCAATATTGAATCAAAGTAGATGATTCTTGGGATCTGACTTTAAATTTTGGGATGAAATGTTGGCTTTAAGCGGTTGAGTTTTAAGTTTTAAGGCTTGTTTAATCAATCTGAACCTGTTAGCAGAACAAAAACATAATTCTAGTGGACATTCTCTGATCATTTAATCACACGATTAGTCTAAACATGTTGATTCCAGCCGGTTTCTCCACCACAACTGCCGCTTTTGTCACATGTTTGTGTGCTGAGCCGTAAACAATGGATCAAGATCTGCCACAAAGAGAACTGAAAATAGACGTCCGTGTGCTTTGGTGCCTCAGAGACTCACACTCGTCGTAGAAGCCGTAGATGCGGTTGATGGAGGCACACTCGTGGTTGCCCCGGAGCAGGAAAAAGTTCTCGGGGTATTTGATCTTATAGGCCAGCAGCAGGCAGATAGTCTCCAGAGACTGCTTCCCTCTGTCCACGTAGTCGCCCAGGAACAGATAGTTGGCCTCTGGAGGGAAGCCGCCGTACTCGAAGAGCCTCAGCAGGTCTGTGTACTGTCCGTGGATGTCACCTGGAGAGAGAAGGCACAGACATAAAATGATAACTAAAAGATCAAGTTTTTAAGCTTCATTGATATAGTTTCACATGCAGGGTAGGGCAATACTGTTCAAAAATAAAGTCACGGTTGTGTTAAAATGACGGTAGAGATATTTGGTAAGTGCTTTGAATAAACTGCATATAAACTAGAACTACCACCTGGCAGTTATATGCATCTCATAAGTTTCAAATTTCCGGGCAGTGAAAGTCCAGTGGTGGGTCAAGAACAACAGCTGGGGTGATTCTTTAGTACTTGACAGAAGCCTCTCCTCAGTGCAAAAAGCATTAAAGCCTCCTTGGCTTTTCTCATGGAGTTTTTTGCAAACTCCAAGTTGGCTTTTATGTGTTTCGCATTGAGGAGAGGCTTCAGTCTAGCCACTCTGCCAAAAAGCCCAGATCAGATCAGTGGAAGGCTGCAGTGATGGCTGCCCTACTAGAATTTTGTCCCATCTCCACACAGATCCCTCTGAAGCTCAGTCAGAGTGATTATCAGGTTCTTGGTCACCTCTCTTACTAAGGCCCTTCAGCCCAAGAGTCCTGGTTGCACCAAAATTCTTCCATTTGAGAATTCTGGGGCCACTGTGCTCTTGGGAACCTTAGTTTTTTTGTAGATCTGCAGATCTGTTCCTGTCAACAAGCCTGTCTCTCAGCTCTGCAGGAACCTTTGACCTCATGGCTTGGCTTTTCTTCTGATATGCATTGCCAGCTGTGAGGCCTTCCATAGAGGTGTGTGCCTTTCCAAATCATGTCCAATCAATTGAATCCTGTCTCAGCAATGACCAAGAGAAATGTGAGGAACCTGAGCTAAATTTAGTGTTTTTCTGAATACTTGTGTCGTGTGATGAAACTCTAAGGATGGATAAACTATTTAAATGTGATTTTTTTGGTCCCTTACACCCAGCCATTCTTAGAAGAACAAGTCTGCTAAAATAAAAGGTTACTGACCACATATTTTGAGTGGAGCCTCCAGCTCCAGAAGGATCGGCTGGCTGAGGAAAATCTCTCTGGATTTGATGCAGAGGCCGCGGACCTCGGCCTCCGTCATCTGGACGATCTTCCCTGGACGACATCCTCGCACTGCAAGGGGAGAGAACACAGAAGAGCGTCATTAATGCAGAAGTTACCTTGGCTTTCAGAGAGAGAGAGATTTCTGTCATTAGTCATTTTAACATCATGAAGCAGTACAATTCCTCCCAAAGGGTAGGAATCCCTGACGACATGGTGATTTATTCATCAAATTTAAAGAGGAATGTCCTGTAAGGATATGAAGCTAGAAAAAGCTGGATATGAAGCTAGAAAAACAAAGATTTTCAGATCTTCAGGCCAAAGCTTGTCATGTTGAATACAGTTTAACCTTGCAAATATGTAGATATCAAATCAAAACACTGATGCAAACATTCAAATATAATACAGGAGGCATGGTTCCTTCAACAGAAGAAGGATTAAAGATGTCTGTTTTCGTATTTAGCTTCAGCGTTAAAGTTATCAGGCATCATCAAGTAAGAGTCCAGTAGTTCTCCTTTGTTTTCCTAGCTATGGCTTGGCTGATTGTCACATAACCGTGCTCATTTTGTCCCCCAGTTTGTGAGTTTTTGAAGTCAAATTAAAGATTAATGGAGGAGGCAGAGTTTTGTAAACAGAAAGAGGATGGAAAAAGCTTGTGTGCACGCTTGATGTTGTTGGGATTCTTTTTTAAAAACACTTCCTGTTGTGTAACAGAGGAAAAGAGGAGGGGTGGTGGGGTTATGGTGCTAACATGAGAGTGGAGTAGATCAAAGTTCTTCTATAAATGGAAGGACAGGACAATTTGGAGGTTAAAAATTAAAATGCATAAAGCAAAAAACTCAACTTTTTAAAATTACAAAGTTATGATATTGTGCAACATTTTTGCTAAATGTGCACTGAAAGTTTTTCTGAAAACTTGAGTGAAACATTTTGCAGAGTGGTCACATCACAAAGTGAAAAAGTTTGCAGTATTCATGAACAACACTCCAGCCTGTCAGGCATTTCCACACAAAGTACAGCAACTGTCAGTCCTCTTTAAAAGCTGATTCATCCAAACCAGCAGTGACAACAAGCTCATAAATCTGCTCCAGGGATTTGTGTTTTTCACTTTCCCTGCAGTATTTCCATGTTCTGCCCCTGCCCTACATTCTCCTGTGTGCTCAGATGAACGGCAGCGTCACAGACACCACAGAAGTGGGCCACCGCTGACTCAGACCGCCACTGTCAGATGACACCCCACAGCAGCATGATGGAAATCCTAGCAGGCGTCAAACGCCACTTAATAAGCAAATCAAACAAGACCGGGGTGGAGGAATCCTGCAGCCACACAGGCGGTGGAGGAGTCGGGGCTTGAGGTGACTCCTGTCTGCAGCTGTGGAGGTATTTAACGTCCAGCTTTTAAAGGACGACAGCAGCGTGTGTAACATGAGCCTGCTGTTTCTGCTCAGAGATCTCTGGTGGTAAACACTCGCTCCTGTCTTGTCCTCTGCAGACAAACAACCTGTGATCACACACACCTGCTGCTATTTTTAGGCTGTGTAAAGGTGAGACTTCACTGGGTAAAAAAAAAAAAACAAACAAGAAAATACACTACAAGTCAATCACGTGGAGGGTTTATTTTTGACATGACATTACACTGGGGAAGGATATACTGGTATCTATACCATTATCAGCATTACCTCTGCCACAAGATTGATTTTTACAGTAGCACAGCACACACACGAGGCAAAACTGATGCAGCTGATAGCTCAACCTTTCAGCTACAGTGGCTAAAAGAAGCTTAACAGAGCAATCCAAGACAAACAGTCCAGACTGAGCCTGGTCTTCTAAACATTTCTGCTGAATACCAAAAGAGCAGATAATGATGCACCAATGTGTTAGTCTACTATGACACTGGCATAAGTGGATGGTTGCCCTGTTAACGGTCATCAGCAAATAATGGGACATGCACCAGTGCAGTAGGGCTACGATGTTAAGTTTCCTTTTAAGTTTCATTTCTCTCCTGCAGAGTTGTGTGCTGCTCCTGGAAATACATTAATTCTTGATATGGCTCTTTCATAATAAAAGTACTCACACAAAATAAGTGGGGAGCCATTTAATGCAAATCTAAAGTGAAAGTTTTGACTGTGTGGTGCACATCCTCCAGCTGGCTGTCCATGACAGTGTCTGCAGCCAGTGCAGCATCTTAGATGTGGATGCAATCCAAAAAATCTGGGACACGTTACACATTCTCCCCTTGCCTACTCACGTTTGCATGATGTGCAGGTTCAGTTGAGAATAAAGCAAAACGACTCCACCTGGTGGAATAGTCCAATTTACATGATGCAAACATTCGTGGAACAAAAAAGATGCTTGCAACATATGCCTCAGACTATGATATCCCTGCAACTTTAACTGTATAGCCATGGGAATAAAGCTGAAAACTATATTATGCCTCTCTCTCCTTTTGATCAGCTGACAAGAGAAGTCAGAGCCTCCCATTAAGCCAAGCATACACTGTGCAATCTGAAGCAGACTCTATGACAGTTATAGCAGAATGTCAGCTCATACTGTGCGACAGAATCACTAAGGATGGACAACCATCATGCACGATTTATATGCTCACACTATATGGTCCGATGGTCATGTACGAACTGTGAGTGAAGTCAAGAAGGATGGTGACAACTAGGGATGGGTACTTTTCTCCTTTGAACTGGTACAGTACCGATTCCCAGTACCTGTGAACTGATACCAGTACACAACGGTACCCATTATGTACTTTTGAGTGTGAATAATATGCAATAATAAATGTTATATAACCTCAAAACTTCCGAATTTTCAATATCAAAACACTATCAAATATTAGTGTTTTAAAAAAGTGTTTTTAAAAAATTACTCCAACATGGAAAACCTAAACTACCATAACTACCCAGTGTTTTTCTTTATATTGCACAAATGAAAACCCAGCCCACTACCTCCTATTCCTCTAATTTCCCCCCTTGGAAAAATGTGTGTTGGGGTCCATGGAGGGAGAATTAGTTTAAAACAAATGAACAATAGAGTATGGAGTCAAAATAACTAAATAAATTAATAAGAGGTATAAAATTTTACCGATTATAGTATTAAAAATGAAAGTAAACAAACTACTTCATCTACCATGAACTACGTGTACTGCACATCCTCTTTCCTCATGCAGTTCTCTTTCCAACAAAACTAAGATGTCATCTTTCCCTGGTAAGAGCAGAGTCTGCTTCTCACTCATCAATCAATCATGTGACCGTCCACGCAGAAGCATAAATGTCACGCACAGGGTCCGTTACGTCTCTACGTACGGCTCAGGGTCTCTACGTAAGTTAGAGAGATGGAGAGCAACTTTAAGGACACGGTCACACTAGGCAGTCCTCACTACGCCTTAATTCAGTCTCTGTGAGGTGACTCAGCGAACAAACGTATCCTTTTACCTACTATATTTCCGTGGTTGATATCCACAAGATAAACAGGCAAATCACGGTGTTTCAAGTGAGGATTCACTACGAGAGAGCGAGAGGGAGGGAGGCAAATGAGCAGGAAACAGTCGGAGCCGATCAGCCATGCTTGTTTTGTTGATTCAGTGAGCTGCTACCGGCATCATTACTCACGTGCGTGCAATGCTGCGTTTGCTTCCGGCATGGAAAATTGACTCTTCCACTCTCTTGCAGTCACAAGGATGCATTTAGGTATCGAAACATGGTACCATTTGATTTTACGTGAATCACTACTCGGTAGTACCGACGGAATTTGGTCGGTGCCTATAAAAGTACCGAATTCGGTACCCATCCCTAGTGACAACAATGTGAGGAGTTTCCTTTGAAAAAGTCTGCTCGCTCTCTCTCCTGCTATCTGTATCCCACAAACACAAACACCACCACCATGCATGTCCACGGATAAGAATACTGTTTGCTCATTTATTTCCTTTATTAAAGCAGGTGTGGAAGGCATTAGAAATCATTCCTGCTGTCACGATGAGTTTGAAAAAATACCTTTAAGTTGAGGATTCTGCTCATGGTTCTGCTCTCACTATGGGAGTGTATGGAACCATGAACCATACAACCAAAATATCAAACATGTCAGAAATCCATCTGATTAGTCAGAAGCAGCTGGTTGGGTTGTCATGGGCCATTGATCTCCTGTACACAACATGCCAAACGCCACACAATCGGACCAAAAATCAGCACGACTTCTAAGTGAGTCACGTAACTAATAATTTGTGGTGGATTTGGATGAAATTTGCACAGTGTACGCCCGGCTTTAATTGGCTCCATACTTATTTTGTGTGAGTACTTTTATTATGAAAGAGCCATATCAATAATTAAGGTGTTTTCAGGAGCAGCACACAATTCTACAGTAGAGAAATGAACATAAAAAGGAACTAAACTACTGAAGTACACCCACCCTGGGTTTTCAAAAAATGCCACCAGCTGTAAAGGTGCAGTATGGAATATTTAGCTTACCAGCATTTAGCAGAACAATCTAGGTGAAAATGAAACATGATACTCATATCTAAATTAGTGTTTAATGGCCTGAATACAAAAAAATGTTATTTCTTTAACTACCTCTGAATACGCCTTTCATTCATACATAGGGAGGGTTCCCTACACTCACACCACAGAAGGAACCAAATAAGAGATACATTTTTTTTTAAATTGCCACAGTTATAACCAGAGAAATGAGCATCACATTCCAGAATTGACTGCTAGATGTTGATATTGCCAATTTTACACACTGCACCTTTAAAATCAAAACATTATTTAGGTGGTTTAATTCTTGTTGTAGTGAGATCTGAACACAGAGAAACTTGCAACAGTATTTCCTGATGTCCACACAAGTTGTGAATTGCAGGATTGTTTTAGGGTGGAGTTAGGTGGTGGTGCTTATACACTAAGATATAATGTTACTGCAAAGAGCCGAAAAATGCCATGATTTCAGGTTATACTGCCCAGGCCTACCATTAGCCAATCATGTGGAGAGGTTTTTACCAGCCATTATGCCCTGGTGTGGTTTAGAAACATGCACACATTGTACTGTTGGTCTTCAAGCACACAAGCAAGGAGTGTCCACTGAAATGTGTGTGGAGAGAGATTTCACACCCCTCCCTTTCAGGCCAGCGATGACGCGTTTGCAGGTCTGTGCTGGCTCAGCTGACGGGGAGGGAGGCCTGATATAGGACAGAAGAACAAACATCTTAACCAGCAGCTCCAGCCTGGGAGGATCCCCTTACACCTTCTGGTTAAGTAGAGACAGAGCAGGGATCACTCACAAACATTTCCCCCTCAACTCTCTCTCACACTCACAGTGACCTTGACTTCAGATCGTACCACTAGGGGCTCACGGGGAGGTATCCCAGCATCCTTTTTTCTGTCACCACCGCACTGCAGCTTCCCCACCGTAGAGAAAAAGAGTGAGAGATACGAACAGGAGGTGGTACCCACATCCCGTCACCATAGCAACCCAGCAAGACCAATTTCCAGGCTGCAAGGTGTCGGTGAGCGGGATGTATCTCGAGGGGAGGAAGGGGAGGCGGGGGGCTGATTTGCTGATAAAGTGGCATCTCCGCCAACGCACGCCCTGCATACTAACATGTAGGGAATGTGCCAACAGAGACCAGCACTCACATAGTCAGTGACAAGAAGAGAATACAGAAAGAGCATCAACAATCCAGCAGGAAGGAAATGTTCTCAGCGCACTTTTGAAGTATAGTTTTAGATTCCGATGGAAGAATTAACAACTCAGAGATTTCTGACTTTAAATCCCATCAGTGAATTCTGGAAACACAACAGAGACTCGAGGTGTTGCACAGTGTTTTGCAAAGTCAGAACAAGTCTTCAGTTGAACCAGATTCTAACCTTAAATAAACTAAACCCAGACTTTTTCCTATATTCACCATTTGTTTTTGTATCCTAAATGTTTTGTGTTATTGTGTGGACAAACCTCAATAGCATCATCATTGATGCCCTAATGAAAAGAAACAAATCTCTTTTAAATAAAAGATTTTTATATTGCTTCAGAATGCCTCAGATATTCAGATTATACTCCATTTTCATATGGACTTTGTTTGCAAATAGCCTAGACAGTAGGGTTGGGCATTTT
Source organism: Cheilinus undulatus (assembly GCF_018320785.1). Lineage (NCBI taxonomy): Eukaryota > Metazoa > Chordata > Actinopteri > Labriformes > Labridae > Cheilinus > Cheilinus undulatus. The sequence goes on along the minus strand of NC_054886.1, from coordinate 7,224,361 downwards.
TGGGTTTTTTCCAACACTAGTGCTAAATTAATACATTTTAAATGGTGAAGTTGACTAAATGATGACTTAATCAACACTTTTAAGAGAAAAAAAGGGTGTTAAAGTCTCAGTTCATCTTGGTCTTGGTGCAATCTGGTCTTGGGCATATCTCGGTCTTAGATAGTGTGGTCTTGACTATAACACTTGTGAAAACGAAGGTACTTCTACTAGGTGCACATGCAGCAACACTTGTAAACTTAAAGGACTGTGGCACTTTATGTTACAGCTTAAAGGCATTTCTGGAGGCTGTTCTCTGACTATTGGTCCAACTCAGCAATAAATTTTAATTAAATTTACAGATTCATTTTAGCCGATACCGATATTTAAATATGCTCTTTGGACAAGAAATTTCAGTCCTTTGTACACACTTAAAGGTTTGAGGATGACCAAGAAAACAAACTTGAAAGTTTAAAGAATGAGGATAAATAAAGAAATAGACCTATACTGACATAGGTCTGTTAGTTCAGCCTAAAATTCCACTAGTTTATCAGTATATATGGACAAAATTTACAGTCGATATATGCTGAAATACACAGACAAAATACCAGATGTAAATATCGGCAGAAATTTTGATATCTGCCGATAACGATATCAGACCGATAACATCATGCATCCCTATAAGAGAATACTAAATATTCCTTAAATAAGACATTTTAAGTGCTCATAAAGGTAATGAAAGAAGGCTTTAACATAAAAATCAGTGTTTAAGTTCCAAAATGGGGCATACTTTGTAGCCTACTGCAAGTTCCTCTTAAAATGAAGCTGAATATCGGGTATTTATAAGCGACTTTTTTCTCTGGTTTTATAGAACAAACAAGGCACTCGCTAAAGGAGCTTGTTTTGCTAAATTTACACCGCAGTGTAAGTTTACCGTATGTTAAGTTTCTGACTGATGTTACATGGAGCAGACAGCTGATAGATGTGCATCAATCATGGCACGGTGAGATGGCGTTTTTATGAAAGGAACAAATCTGTGTGCATATATGCACTCATTCAACACCGCATTCCTCTAACTTTGACTTTGCACAGGAGTTTAATAGCAGCACATTCATTTCACTCTCTGATTGAGTCTCATGCGCAGACTGAACAACGTGGCAGAGGACGAGCTGGGCTCGCTTACGTGCATCAAAGGAGTTAAGCGACGAACATCACTTGGAAGCTGGGTAATCAAATGACCACAGATGCTGAACACACTTAAATAGCTTGTGGGCGTAACGTCAACAGACTCAATACGCTTTAGAAGAGAGAATCACACACGCGTTTATTTTAGTTTAACCACAACCGCGTTGTTTATGCTATTACATAATAGCACAGCCTGACATCATGATTACGATTACAATTCAATTACAGTGCCATTTTGCCTTTTTTATATCTAAAAGTCAATCCATCACAATCTCTCAACATGAGGTGCATATGTGAAAGGCAGGCTGCTGAAAACTGCCAGCATAACGACTACTAAATGTCAAAAACAAGCATGTTTGAGCCACTAAAATGGCCAGAAAATTCTGCTTCTGTAAATCTGTATCATTAAATGTTATACTTTATTGCTAATGCACCTGTTTTTATGGGTAGGGAGTTCATTTTTAGTTCGCAAAAAGTGCCTTTGAGAAGATTTTTAGTAAAGCACGCCAGCTCTTTGTTAGTGTATTATCCTAAAAATAACAAGGCCTGAATGTCAAGAAATAATTCAGTAAATATTAAGAGTTCAAGCTTTAAAAGAGTTTTAGTAATGGTCTTGAAAAAACATAAGAGTTATCATTAAAAACACATGAAAACACAACCTAATGACCTTTCATTTGCATGTGTTTGCAAGTGATCATGGTAGAAGCTAAAAATGCCCACTGAGGTGACAGTTTTCAGAGCTAATGGCCGCTCTAACGACCATTTATTTCTGATAATGACGACCTTGCTGCATGTTATCCTTCATGAAATGAAAATATGTCAACGTAAGCGTAAATTGCTTCATGACGTGTGAGAAACACTGGACCTTAGTCTGACCTTCTCTGAAAACAGCAGTAGATATTTTCTAAATGAAGCTTCAAATATTTCCCCACATTAATCAGTGGTAGAAGTGGGAATAAGTGGGAATAGTTGCATTGAAGGGATTTATAGCTTTTAGTAAAGCAGCCAAGATTAACACAGCTTGCTGTAAAAGCTGTTTTTGATATTCCAGTCTTGTCTGATGGAAAGCAATGTTCACCTGCATCTCCCAAATTCTTTACACAAGATTAGTGAAATGTTCCACATCATCTCACCTTATTTGGTCAGGCTCTCGTGTCTTTGTCTCAGCTTTAAAGTTTGTGTTTGGTCACAGTCTGATCTTTTCAGTCCGAGTCTTTTCTCTCTCTTCATCCTAAGGAGATCCAAGCGCTGACAGCAGCTGCTCTCTCCATCTAAACTTCTCTTTCCCAGACCGTCTTTTCCCTCCTCCTAGTCCGTTTTATCTTTTTATCCTTTAGTTGCATTCTTAGCTGAGCCTGAAGCCCCGGGGGGTCATCGTCCTCCTCCGCCTTGTCAGTGAACTGTGCTGACGTCAGAGGGCAGATCGGTCTGTTCCCCCTCCCGGAGGGGCTTTTACATTCCAGGCGGACCCTAAGACGTGAACGGCTCTCACTGTGTGGAGGCAAACTCTACTTTCTGAATCAACATCCAACACTATTATTTAAACAGAACTTTATTTTCCAAGGTTTTAAAAACAGGGTCATGGATGATTCTACGTCTATAAAACTATGACTAACATGAAACTTCAGTGGGAAAGCATGCAAAGAAAACCACAAGGTTTTAGAAGCAAAACCATAAACCAGAGCTGCTCTGATTTTCATGCTAAACTCTGCTAATACTGGGAGAAATAGCTCCAAATATTACTTTTATTATGAATCAATCTACATGTTATTTCCTTGCTCTGTTAGATATTTGATTTGGAGCACAATGCCATTGTAAAAAACAAAGGAATTAAACATGACTTATTTGGTCAAACAAAAGTCTAAACCTTAACAAATACCAGCTTCAGAGCGATGAATCTGAAAAGAAAGAAACAGCAGTCTCAACTGAAAAGCTGTAATCAGATAACTGGCTGCCCCTTCAAGGCTAAGAAATGGATTATGACTCATCTTTAACAGTGGTATTGTGCACAGAGTATTGTGGGATCAAAAACTTTAATTCATAATGCATTCAAACCTTGAATTGACAAATCTTCAGTGTTCAGTACTGGAGAAAGTTTTCCTCTGGTAGCTGAATAATCAGCAGAGGTGCCCCCCTCCTCTTTAAAGCATATGTAAGGATTTTAGGTCTTATAATTACTACATAACTGTAACAATAATCTTCTGGCAGGAAAGGTTAAAGCTTAGGAAAAAACCTGATCACCTAAGGTCACAAGGCTAGAAAAAAAACTAAATATAAAGCAAGGAGAAAAAGGAATCATGGAAAGAAAAAGTCATATGCAAGCATGATCCAATAACGCCACCATCTTCTTTGGGGCAACATGGAAAACTGTTCCGTGGTCAAATTAATCAAAATTAAAATTCTTCTTGGAAACCGTGTCCTGTGGACTAAAGAGGAGCGGGACCATCCAGCTTGTTATCCTGGCACAGTTCTAAAGCCTGCATCTCTGATGGCATGAGGTTGCATTAGTGCCGATTGCGTGGGAAGCTTACACATCTGGAAAGAAACTATCAGTGCTGACAAGTAGTTAAGGTTTTAGAGCGACATATGCTCCCATCTAGACAACGGCTCTGTCAGGGAAGGCCTTAACTATTTTCAGCACAACGGCATGGCTTCACAGTAGAAGAGTCCTGGTGCTGAACTGGCCTGTCTGCAGTCACGACCTTTCATCTATAGAAAATATCTGAAGCACTGCAAAACCAAAAATCTGGCGATGAAGAACCAGGACTGTTAAGAAGTTTGAATCCTACATCAGACAAGAATGGGACAACATTCCTCTCACAAAACTTAAGCAACTGGTCTCCTCACTTCCAAGACATGTATGGACTTAAAAGAACAGAGGGTGCTAAACAATAGTAACATGGCCCTGTCCCTACTTTTTTAAGATGTGTTGCTGCCATCAATTTCAAAATGAGCTTCATGAAATGTTAAAATTTCTCAGTTTCAATATCTGATATGTTGTTTATTTTCTATTTTGAATAAAATAGATGCTTAACAATCATTTTTTTTAGTTACATTTTAAAGTTTGTCCCAACTTTTTTGAAAGTGGGATTGTGCATAACTCCTTAAAGACTTTAATTATGGCTCTCTATTTGGCTTTTTCCCATCCATTTTGTCCAGGGAAGCCCACAACTTGTGAAAAATATAGGCGAGCCCTCTAATCTCTTGATTCTGTGTTAGACGTGGGAATCAGGTATAAGAGACCTGGCGCTTACACAGAAAGTCTGAAAGCCCTGACTCGTTAACATGCAAAACAAAATGAAACTCAAGCCGTGTCACGGCCAAGATCTCACATGCCCAGTCTGAAACTGGCTCTAGATGCGATGCATAATCGTCTCCATAAACACCGATGATATCCAAAGCTTATGTAACTTGTTAAACTAAAGAGAAAGAATAGCTTGTTTTAACAGTCCAGCAGCACTGTACACGGCTTCCTCACCTTTGTTACGGTGGTTTAACTTTGTTTTGATAAATCAGACAGAGTTGGCAAGAATTTAAATCCAGCTCGCTGGCAACTGGCAAACTAATTCAGTAAATATTTGGAAGGATATCATGTACTGCCCAACCCAGCGTTCTGCTGAACCACACCAAAGTTATGCAACATACAGCAACTAATTGGCTTTACGCCTAACTTGGGATGATAAAACATCAGACAGAAAGAGGCTGGAGCTTTCTGAGGACTCAGGAGATTCACACTCTCATCTCCCAAAATTGAGAACAGCTTAACATTTGGGAAAAAAAAATTGATAACTTCAAACCAGTAGAATAGGTTAACCTTTTGTCTTCAATAACACATCTCAAGTCACGAGGGGAAGGTTATCTAGAAGGAGTCTTTCAGTCATCATCTTTTCAGCTCTAATGGCTGAAAAAGCTTTACTAAGGGTCAGAAGGTCAGCTGTTTTTCCATGTATTTAAAAGGCGCAGAGTTCACCAAACAGCATGTGTGTTAAAGCTGAAGAGGCAGAGGGAAAGATAAATGAAGTACACACTTCTCAAAGGCATTACCATATATGGGTGTTACTGTACCGAGGAAGGAGGAAGTACTCAGCCCAGACAAAGAGGGATCGCTCGGAGGGAACGAGTCAGAGGCCAGAGCTCTGTCAGCGAGTGGAGGTCCACAACACAAAACAAAACAATGGAGCAGCTGTCAGCTGAACGCAGCGACGTCAGAGCTCTCACATCAACAAGAAGACCACGGTGATGTCAGCGCTGCAGAGACAAAGCTGACCTATTTATGTTAATTATTCAGCAGACTTTTAGTTTGTTTATGGCAAAGAAACAAAGCTCTACAATGCAAACTCCATATTTACTGAGACTGTGTCTACATACATTAGTACTTCTGCTTTACAGAGATTCTTAAAGCTGTAAACAACATCTCTAATACAGAAATTCAGTCTAAATTTAACTGAAATCATTCTGGTCAGCAGCAGCTAAAACCTTGATGTACAAGACTCACTTTTTATACCTCAATTTTATTCATTAGAAAAGTTAACCAGCTCCTTAATACAGATGCAACTAGCAAACCTGTATAAAAACTGAGATGTTCACCATCATTACTGCTACCACTGGCCTTTGGGTGACCAGCTATAACAAATAATTCAATTAAGTTTGCATATCAGCAAACCAGCTGCATCTTTAACAGCTTTTCTCCCTCATTTTGCCATAAAAATGCCTCTAATGGAAACACCAATATGCTAGAAAGTAAATTAACCTTGCATGGTAAGCGACTAAGTAATGTGTTGGTCATGAATGAGCCAGTTCTACAACACAGCTCATTCTTACAGAAAGCAGACGCTGGCTCCTTTCTGAGTGCCAGTTTCCTTTTCTCCAATTTTTAACAGTATTTGATCCACATTGAAAAAGCCAAACTGGGTGCTGGTGTAGCTCAGTGGCTAGAGCAGGCTCCCATAAGCAGAGACTACAGCCCTAAACGCAACAGTCATGGCATCGACTCCCAGTCTCGGTGCACTCTCTCTCCCCACATTTGCCACAATTTGGCAATTACAGCCTGTCATCTATGTGTGGAAAATAGGTTAATTGATATGTCCTGCGATGAATCTTGAAAGTCAGTGTTTATCTTTATAAAAGTTTTTAGGAGTAATATTTTTTTTTTCAACTAAGCCTTAAAAGAGCTGCAACTAGTCACTATTCCATGTCTGCAGTCATTTCTCTGAGATTTCTACTGTTTTTAACCTTGATGGGACATGAAAATAGCTCTTTTTTCTGCAATATATATTTTTCTATAATATATGAACATTTGACAAACTTACAGTGAACAGTAAAACTTTGTTTCTCAATGTGACATAAATAGGGCAGAGCTTTTGAAAAAAATCTACTAATTTTAAAAATACAATATGCATGGTTACATTAAAGGGAATGATCATTTTATGCTCTTTTTATTTCTAAAAAAAAGCAATTTATAAAAACAAGGAAAGTAGAAGTTGTTGCAAACTATTTTGGAAGAAGTTGGCGCTTTAATGTTTGCATAATGTTATAGCATAACATCTCTGCTGCAAATCTTTGTATTAAACCGATATTTTGGCAAAATTCAAGTTAAAGACATATTGCACCTTTTTAGACATGACAAAAAATGTAGGAAATCATACTGCGATTTAATTTTAATTTTGATTAACTGCCCAGCCTCGGTGGAAACACAAGCAGAACCGGGGTTTAAAATGACAAACTGTGCTGAACCAAACCAGACTGTTTGGTCAAAGCGGGCCACACAAAAGGACCGTCTGACTCCTCCAGACTTTCGACTGAGGCTTTTAATCCATGTCTGACTCCATTGCTCTGTGAGCTTTTAAACTTTTTGACTAAAAGTGTCACTGCTTTCGTTACTAAAAGTAGCTGAAGACCCCCCATGGAATTCGTACAGTATGGTATTTTGATAGCACCTCTCTAGTGAATGTGACTTCATCTGCAAGCAACCTTTAGTGATGAGATTTACAGTCATGAGTGCGTGCATTGTTATGTCTTCTGAAATTGACTGAATTCTTCTGACACTCAGAGTAAAGGGAACTTCTGGCAAACAGCAGAGACAGACTAGAGCGTTGAGCTATGGAATTCCAAAGACTGACTAAAGAGGGAGCACTTCGCTCCAGGTGAAAACAGCTGGAAAAAAGTTCACCAGGGCAGTAAGAATTATTAAACTGCAGACTTGAAAACAAAAATATCCTAAAAATGCATCAAAGATCCACAGAGCTGAGGAGGGTTTTCTTGCTAGGTCTCGTAAACTGCTCTACAAATATTGATGTGTAAAACTTTTGTTATGACTCAATTCATCTTTGGCAACCTCATCTTTTCTGTCTGTTTGCTGAACAAAAATATTCAAAGTAACTTGTGACAGTTCAAGCTGAGCCATGAATTTCAAGCAGGTATGACTGTGCATGTTTCAGACCTTCCAGCACCAAAAAAGATGCCCCGTCAGACTTTTTTTTTTTTAGCTCTCCACCTTCATTTTCTATTCCCTCCAACTGGGCCGGAGGCCAGCCGCTCCCCTCCACTCCTCCGTCTCACCCTCTCCCACACGGGGCAGTGGAAAACAGTGACCCCTCACAGAACCAGAAACACAAAGTAGCTCCCGCGAGGAGCGAATATTAACGCAGAAATCCCGACTGCAATGGCATTTTCCGTGCAGGCTTTGCATTTTCAGAGGACGTTTTGTTCGCCTCTAAGTGCCCTGGGTGAATGAGTGTCTTTGTGAGGCGAAAGAAAGGATGAAATTGAGAGGAGAGAGTGGGGGAGAAGTAAACAGGAGGCAGAGAAAGTGGTCGAGAAAAACTAGAGAAATGTAGGGAAGTTTGAGCGAGGGAGTGAATGGAAGGAGGAGGGAGGGAGGATTTTATTGGAAAGCATAGCTGGGCAGCTGAAAAGCCAGGGTGAGATCTGTGCCATGTTTGGTGCCAGGGGGTGAACGCTCCCCGCCACACAGGCTCCACAATTGTTGTTTCCATAACAGAGAAAAGCCACGCCAGCAGCCAGAGCACTATGTAACACCGCCGCAGTTCTCCACGTCTGGCGAATACAAGAAGGGTGACACAGATGGAAAGACACAACAGTGAATCCAGTTAAAAAGGTCCTGATTAGTAATTTAACTATTTTAACATCTGTCTGAGAAATCTAACTTCCAGCATGGCAAGAAAAATCTATGAAAAAGTTGCAACACAGGCCTAATATCAGAGCCCTTTAAAAGGACCAGAATGCCAACAACATTACCATAAACTCTAATAAAGCAAGACTATGGCATTTACAGGAGAAATGCAACAACATAACACTTTTAAAAAACTTTTTTTTGAAGTTATAAACTGCCTCTTTGCAGAGTTAAACTCACTCTGGAGATTTTTCTGCTCAAGTTACCTCCACAACTCACCATAGTTCCCTATTCCTTTGTTTAAATTTCTTTTATTAAGTCCAGAAACTATCAGCAACTCTTACTACATGGGTATTGATATCAGCCACATTGAATTTTAAAATATTGACATATTGGATATGGGCAAAAATCCAATATCGTGCATGTCTGCTCCACACACTTGCAGACAAATACACAACCGAACGAGAGCTAAGAAGTGAACGTTTTTCATCTTTTACCGTGACTTGCTATTAAATTTAATCTTTGACAACAAGTGACAGGACATAATAAAGAACCTGTGAAGTTCTCATCTCCTCTGAAAGTCATGTAAAACTTTAAAATAGGAAGTTCACCGTTCACAAGCTTCGACTTCATGAGGAACTGTCCTGTAAGAGAGGAGGGCTTCACACAGATTCCATGAGCAGATCGAAATATTCTTAAGAAAAGGACCAAAAGGTTAGTGGCATATTGTTGTTCATCTCTAGACAATTTATAAAATAATATTTGTTTATAGCCAGTAGAATTGCCTGTAATCATTACAAACACACTGATTTAGCAGAAATATAAAATACTTTGCATAGAGATGATGATGCCACAGCTAGATGGGGGGCAGGCAGTGATTTCTGCATAGAGAATGCCAGTGATGTTTATGGTTCTGCCAGCCGTTCAAATTGAAAAAAAAAAAAAAAATCTTGAGCTACTTTGCAAGTGGGGTCAGAGAAAAATCTTGTATAACTGTTTCCAACAATCAGTCCAGTTTACAGGGCCTCTGCAGGTTTCAACAAGTCAAATTTAAGACTTTTTAAGACTCTTTAAGACCATAATAAATACAATTTAAGACCCATTTCACATTCATACTGGCAAAAAAAGTTAAAAAGACATGAAGGAAAATCGGAGGCCCAGAATTACTTGCAAAGTATATATGTAGGGCCCTATGAAATCTGTTTTATTTTTTGCCAAATTCCGTTTTTTCTGTTTAAATGTTTTTTGGAATTCCGTTTTTTAACCTTTCCACTAATTTTACCAGGGAAAAAAAAGAGTGTCTTGTTTATGTAAATGAATCAAATGTTCACCAATTAAATAGAAATAACCTTAAATTCATTGAATAAGGGCCACAGTTGGCCCAGGAGCCGTTGTTTGGATAACCCTGATAAAAAATAATTATAACCAGTGTAACAATCAGATACTTCCAACATTTTAAAACAAATTCGCATGTATAATCACATCCTAACTGATGTTTATAATGCAAATGAAGAAATCCTTCTGTTCTCTCGCACACAGTGATAGTAACTTAATAAGAAGGTCACATTAAAATTAAATGGTTAAACCTGTTACCTAAACTTTTATTTATTCTCACAGTCTGTAACAGTCCATGCAGTTTGATGCTGCATTGTTCTACTCCTGAAGGTAACAGTTCTCTCCTCATCTCTCTCCTTCTTTGCTGTCTGACCGTCTGCCTCATATCAGAGCGCTACGTTAATACAGACACGTGTTGGCTCATTAAGCAACCAAAGGGAACTACAATATCTACAGGAGGTATTATTAAGCTAATTTAACATCATTTAGACTACGGGACTTCTTAAAATCTCAAGTCCATCCGACTTGATTTTTAGCCTCTGAGGGGTGAGCGGTGTGCCTCACCTCACGCGAGGCTCAGGTGGTGTGGTGAGGTAAAATAACTCGAAGCATGGATGATTTTTCTTGAAGGTGCAACATTAAGTTCCACGGTACAGACCTGTATGGGGCTACGTGATGTTTGCCAATGTTTCGTGCAGCCGCTTTGACATGCTGTTATTGTTTAAGAGGGGGTGGGGTGAGTGAGGGACAAGTTGTGCGCGCTTTAGTGTTCCCCCGGGGGCATATTCCTCAGATAAACGTTCCTCTTTCAAAAAAAAACACAGCATTTCAGTCAAATTCATTCTATTTCCATGTTAAATTGTAAATTCCATTTTTATTGGCCAATTCTGTGATTCAGTTATAATAATACATTAATAATACATTTTAAGACCTTTAAAAATTGTATTTAAGACATTTTATGAGATTTTTAGAGAATTTTAGACATTTTAAGGCCTTAAATTCAAAGTAATGGATTTTAGACTTTTTAAGACCCCGCGGATACCCTGAGTTTAAGTACCATTTGGCACAGTAAACCCAGATCTAACTTCTGTTCCACAGCTGATGTCTGTCCAGTCTCACTCTTTGTGATGGGAAATACCTCTGTTTTTAGAGATCAGGATCATTTGGCTCAGCTTACAAATAAAAGTCTGCCAAAGTGGCTCTCCATCTAGTACCAGTTAGGCTTTCTAAATAACGACAATAATAGGAAAAAAGGGTTACTGACTCTCAAACGGAGCCACCTCATGTTGTTCATATAAAAGAGCCAATTTGTAGAACTGGCTCGTTCATGAACAACAAATCATTACTAGGTTACATTACTCAACCCACAATAAAAGCACTTCAGGACTAAACAAGGGAGAAAAGCTGTTAAAAAGGTGCAGCTAGCCTCTTAGTTCCTTACAAGACTTCTGAAGACTTTCGTCTACCAACATCTGGCTAGACATGTAGTAGGTGGTCTGCAGGACTAAGAGACTTGGCTTCTCTCCAGGCAACTGTGTTAACCAGGTAGGATAAATCCCTTTAATCAGAAGTGTAGGGATCATACTAGTGCTGCATGACTTGGAAGTAATATGCAACTACAATCATACTGGACAATATTGCGATTGCAATTGTGATATGGCATAAATGGTATCATAAGTCAACTTGCTTAAAGTGTAAGTGAACCCCCGGCTCAGATCTAACTCCGCCCACCTCCGTAATTCAAAAAATGCCCAGAAAGTGAGCAGTTTGGTACTGAGAGGAGGGAGGGGAAAAGGACGGGGTTTTCCAGTTGAGGCAGGAATGACAGTGGTGTCCCCTTGTCAGAGAGAGACACAGACAGAGTCCCACAACACTGCTGCCTCATAGTGATCTTTTAAAGTGGAGTTTTCCCATCTAGAGTCCCCTGACGCAGGCTATAGTGTGGTGGCGGACGGTGGTGGTCCTGAGCACTACCTGTTCAGGTCATTTGCTCCAGCAGCAGCGTTACAACAGCTGAAGCTCTCAGACCTGAAGCAGTGCAGGAGAGGATGGGAGTGGTCTCTGAATGGTAAAGACAGTTAGAGGCGGTAACGCTCTACCTTTTATATAGAGTTTGTGACACAGAAACCTACCGATGGTCGGTTTCTACGCCACTTAAGCCCCACCTTTTCAGAAAAGATTTTTCAAGGCAGATGTCCGTTTGAGCTAATTAAAAGCCATAAAATCCAGATTTTTATCAGTTTGGTGCAAATTTCAGCTATAACACCAATACTGATGTGTTTTATTATAATTCAGTAAATTACTTCAGTACAGATGGCAAAAAATGTTAAAGTGTTCACTACCTCTTTAGTAATCAAGGAAAATGCAAAGAAATACAATGCATGCAACATGCTACATTAAGTAGCATGAAAAAATACAAAATCAAAAGTTTTTACAGTACTGCTTTAAAAATAATAGAATATTTTCCAAAAATTGAAAGGTTATGCTTTTTAAAAAAAAACAAGGTGCGAAAGTAGCACTATTGTAAACTTAAAGGCCTTTCTGTGAGCATTTTTGTAAACATTCCAGGTGCTTCTTAATACAGAATAATTGCTCACTTTTATGAAGTTATGGACAGGCACAGCCTGCCACTGCAATAGCTGTTGTCTTTAGATCAATTGTGCAGCGCTACACTAGACCATACTCTCAGAAAATCTTTAAGGATAAACACAGCAGAAATCCACAATGAGCTCAGCAGTGTGCAGCATTTAGCAAGGGGCAAGGAAAATCTTTTACCAGGCAGGAACCTCGAGCAGAACCAGAGTCAAGCTGAAGCTGTGCTGGGGTTAAAATGTGACAGCTTCAGCTGTGGTGCCTCAGCAGCCCAGCTACCTTTTAGCATAGCTTCTTTGGCTATGCTTCATTAGCTTTACTGTGGCACCAAGCATTAAATGGTGTATCCATGTATAGGACTCATCTACAGGAACTTTAGACACCCTGTAAGAAAAGGTAAGAAGGTAAGAAAACTTTTTTAATTCGTTATTACTTAAGATGGCTGGGCTCTTTTGCTTTTTCATAATCTGCTGACACTGTTCTAGTGTTTTTGTTTCCTTCCACACCTTTTTTTGGTACTCCCAGCAGTCAAAAGGCTCTCCTGAGCCCTCTGAGATCTTCTTTGTCTGTTGTTTAAGTATGAGGATGTGTTGTAACTGGCAGTGAGGTGTTTTATCACGTAGATATGACGTCTCATGACTTTGGAGAACACAGATCAATACTGTAATTGCCTCATCACAGAGCCACTCCTGGGACGTGACTCAGTTGTCCTGTTTGAGTAAATCACTTTGCATCATGTTTCAGATTGTACTCAGGAATCAATACTCTTGTTTTCAGCTGAAGTTGCAGTTTTCCCTTCATGTTTGTGTGCACTCTGTTTTTCTGTCCTCTTGTTACAAACCCTCCTTCTGCTGCTGATTACGTTTGGTGCTGTATTTCTATGTGCAGCAGTAAAGCAGCTATTACAAGCCTCCAGCTTTCCCAGCAGGCCCACGCTGCGCCCACACTGGTCTGAGTTGTGGTGACAACAGGCTCTCTGTCTAGTCTGCCAGCACAGGTGGCCTGTAGGCTTTATGTGGCACAATCAACTCCACAGCTCATAACATCAGCGTGGAAAACTGCACTTAGACGCCCTTTTTGTTTATGAGCATAGACACAAGCAAGTTTTGGCGTGTAAAATCTCCTGTAAAGAACAGTTTTCTCTTAAAGAGCCATCTGGATCTGTCAGATTGTTTAACTACACACTTTGTGGACCATACTTACAGCTGTTATCACAACATTTTCAGAGCCGAAATTGGGCCTCTCTGAAAACACTTCACACAACAAATAACGCAGGCAACATCACTCCCTTCAATACATATCACATTTGCAATATGAGTCAAAATAATCACAATAAGATAATCTTTCAAAATAGTTCAGCCTTAGTTATTACCATTAAGATTTGTTTGCACATGTTCTTGGTGCTTTTGTACCCTGAGTGAAGCTACCCACTCAGTTAGTAAGATCCGATCTATAGGGCGCAAATGCATTTTAAAATAAGCTGTGCTACACTTACAGTTAAGGTATCGCCTGGTTCAGTGTGCACTGTACACCTTCCAGACATAGCAGCATGTCAAACTAGCAGCACTGCGTGGTATTTGCATACAATGGTGAACTAACATAAAACCAAAGTCAGATGTAAGGTACGTTACAAGTTCTTAACAAGCTGTTGATCGTTTGATTTAAGCTTCCTTACAAATATTATTTTTTTCAGTACTTCTTACTTAAAATGTTTATCGAATCAAATTCCTCTGATTTGTTTAGTTCTGTTAAATAACTGGGTTCTACAGTGTGATGGAAAATTTGAAAAATTAACATTAATTTGCTCTCTTGCTTTGCACAGTTGATTTCTGTGACAGCGCTCTAACAAAGCTCCACCAACATGATGCCCATCATACTGATTGTGCGACAGCACATTTGTGTTCCCATCTTTAGATTCACTTTTGTGTTACGGCACAGCAGGACTGCAAGAAAGCACGACACGGCAGAAGCTCAACATAAGCAGTCAGACATGCTCACATGTGCTCCCCTGCTGTCTCCACTGATCCCAGCTCACCTCTGTAACACCTCCCTGACCATCTCGCTCTTTATACAGCTTGACTCGACCTCTTACTCATCTCCCTCCAGAGCTACTAACGTAAATGTGGGTGCTAAAAAAAGACACCCCATACACTTGTATTTTTGGGTTGACAGTCAAGCCTCTTACTTTGATGAAGATATTAAAGTAAATCCCACAACAGGCGTCATGTTACAATGGTATTAAAGTAATGCTGCTCCTCTCCTAGCTCTGTGTGAGCTATAGGGGCCGACAATGTGAGTCAGCAGGGACCCAATGTGAACCAGAGAGAGGCTGGCCATCACTGAGCTGATGCGTTTTTGAAGGAGGTTTAACATGCAAACATCCAGGCAGAATCTCACAGACAAACGCGTCACTTTTAATCACACAGACAAATGGCTCCAAAAAGTTCGTCTATGACCCTTTCTACTGTGTACCTTTAAACCCTGACTCACAGGACTGGTCACAAGACAGCGAGTGACATGTCACTGTATTGAGAGTGACAAATGAAACCAGAGAGGGCAGAAAGTTGCACTCTGAGGCCACCGAGGAGCTCCAGTGATTGTAAACCATGTTGTCAGTCGATCAGGTTTAGCCTGTCGGCTAGACAACGCCTGTCAACCCGTCCTCCGACAACTGCTGAGGGACACGTGCACTCTGTGGGCGTGAGTGTCTTTAGATGTCCTCTCACTACAGCTGATTAATCTGAAATAACTTCTGAGTACATTGAACCTCATCTTCTACCAACTAACTTTTGAAAATGTCAACTATTATCAGTTTTATGGTACAGATGGTGAAAAATAAACATGTTTTTGCACACATGCAATCAGGCAAAGCAAACTGAAAATTATTTAAGCCAACCATAATTTTATTTCCAAACTGGTTCATATAAGCGCTTTAGTACCAAAAATGTTGGGACACGTTCAAGGATGCCAGTTCATGTATTACTACTGCCTTTACAGATCATCTGAGTGAGAATGGCCAGCGCCAATACGATCTTATTTAGTATTTTGACTAATCAGCAGGTCTAGTTGTTTGTGAGTCCACTTAGCTTTGTAGTAGACTACGACCTCCAACAGGGGGCAGCATAACCTGATAAAAGTAGCAGAGAAGTCATCCTTATTCAGCCAACATTTCACTCCCTTTGTTCAAAAAAGTAGTACCAAACTTCCCTTAAAAGAAGAATTCAGCAAGTATCCTTCATAAAGACAACTGATCTACACAATCTGGATTCATTTATCATACGTGTTTATTTATGAACGTTAGGCTGAGAAAAAAGCTATGTAGCTGTGGAGAGGTGGATCACATTTGTTAGCTGCTGGGTCAGCGTCTCTCTGACATGTGCAACTATGACAGGGAGTTGTCAGCAAAAAAAAAACACATCCAGGCAAACCATACTTTTGGTCGAGTGTCTTTGTGAGATTTTTAAATCCTGGCTTTTCAACAACACTTACTGGGGTCATGTCTTTGGTGATGTGCTCTGTTACTGTTGCCCTAATCTCGGCGTAATATTGCATTTTGCGATAGCCGTGATTGTTTGAAGTCCTCCTTTTAAAATCTGAACCACTGCCAGACGACAGATCCAGTGCTGTTTCTCTATATCCGTCTCTAAAGACCGCTAACGCAAGTTAGCGGTCTGTTAACTTCCTTCGGTCTCCCTTGCTTCTCTCAGCGCAGCGGATACATAAACGTGTATGAGTCGAGGAGAGTTTTCTGGATGGGCGGGGGAGTGAGCTCTCTGCTTTGTGAGAGAGAGGTGTTCAGGGACAATGGGAGAAGGGAAACTTATGAGAGAATTGCACGCTAATGGCTCAATACTTCCATGTAATTTATACTCGATGTTCATGATATAGTCATTTTATACATCTCACATACATCGAGTGTATTCAATATATTGCACAGCCCCAGGCCTGACTATTGAACATTTCATCTGAATTATCAGTAGTACACCAGAAGACAAGTCTGCAGTGATTCTGCTCTCTGAAGTGTCTGGGGTTTTTTTTTCATATTTAGGTCATCTTATGGGTGTTAGTGTTTGTACAGGGCTGTGAAGCTGTCAGCTAGGGTGGCTTAATTATGGCAAAAATCATATTCAGAACTATTAAACATGATTCCTAACTGATTTTACCCTTGAATCTGTGTGAATTTGAAATGATAAGCCAAAGTTAATTGTTGTTTTGCCTTGAGAAGCTGCCACACCAGGAGACACTGCTGTCTTTCTCCTCTGCTCTCTATCTGTAACAACATTAATGTTAACACATGCATCTTCATTAGATGCAAAAAACTGAACTGCCCACCAGTGAATTAAAGAGTTAGTGAGGACAGAGGGGGAGACGAAAGGTGGAGCACAGAGAGTCTCATCCTCAGCATCAGAATCTTCCTTCATGTCTGTGCAGAGTTGTCGACGTGTTTCTAACTTCTTTTAGAGAATAACTGCAGTGAAAGTATCAGAAAGTATTCAGCAAGTGAGCTTGCTGAAAGTCCCTGAAACACAAACAGCAGCTTTATATACCTGCAAAAATGCCTTTGAATTTCTATTACCCTCTAAAACTAAGTTTGGGTTGTTTTTATAAGCCTGTTTCTTTAAATAAAACACAAACTCACATATATGATAAAGTTTTCTTTAACATAAAGCACTAAACTTATACTGGGTGGGGTTTATTTATATAGACTATTTTAATCACTAATTAGTTAAGGTAAAAAGCTATTCTAATGTATCTGTGCTAAAATTGGAGGGGCTCAAATAAACAACTGCACTGAGGTCTACTGTATTACTGTAGCCCCCCCCCCTTTGTATGTGTCACTAAAAGGGTAGGTTCATTTCCAGCAGGAACAGCTGTGCCTGTTGACATTTAGTGGGAGATCACAGAGCTCTCCATATGTGCACAGGCTGTGTCTGTATGACTATGTAGGTTTCTGCAACTCATTGACGAAGTGAGATATTTACCTCCTGTTACAGTAGTGCAGGAAACCATGTCTTACATAACAAAGAAAGTCATCTATTTCATTAAAAAGACAAGAAATGACTACTTAGTTCTTCATTTTTGAGCTGAATGAAAGAAAAAAGAAAACACGGACAGTGAATTAAGTAAATTAAATCAGGCTGTAGATGTAATCTTGTTAAGTAAACTCAAATTAAGGATATTAGGAGTTCATCAGATAAGATAAAGGTCTTTGTGTTGTTTGAGGGCAAGTCTTAAAATAAAATGAAGCGCCTACAGAGATAAACAAGAGACAGTTGAGAGGGTGGGAGTTGTACTTTTGCCTGCATATGAACTAGTACGTCTATATTTTTGATAAATGCTCTTTTCAGACATGATCAACACTTAAAGCAACAATATTCAACCTTTATATCCTAAAATAGTAGTTTCAACTGTGATCTAACAGTATAATAACTTTCAACTGGGAAAATCTGCCCCAAACCACAGAGAGACTCAATAACCTGCTTTCAGCACTATGTAACTTTGGCACGAACCGTGCATATGGCTTTACAGCACTAGTTCACACACCAGCCTTCAGCTAAATAGAAGCCAGCCAGCCTGTCTCTGTACTGTGACTAATGGGGCTTTTCCACTGACTTTTGGCAGCACCGAGCCAAACCAAGCCGTGCTGACTTACTTTTCCGTCACCAGTTTTGCCATGCCAAGAATGGTCCAGCTCTAGAGCAGGGCCAAAACGAGCCAGCCTCGCCTCCAAGCTTGCCGCACGGTGTGATTTGCCAGGGGAGATTGACCCCTTCGGCTTCTGAGGCTGAGGGTTCAGAATGCCCGTCATCAGCTCTAGAAGTGCCCTCAAACGGGCAGCTCGATTGTGGTGGAAAAGCAAATGGTCTGGACTGCCATGCCGAGTCAAACCAAGTCAAGCTGAACGCCCCTTGTAATAGAAAAGCCCCGTAAGAGACTGAAGAGGATGGAGACAGATGAAGCCAAGCAGAGGAAGACAAACAAAAGGCAACAATCAAACATTAAAGTGCCCATCCAGTCAGATATTACTCATAATAGATTGTAACTTAACCTTGATAGTTATGATGTGTAAGAAAACATTGCTTTTTGCATGAAAAAACATTTAATGTATTGCAATAAATTCTCAGGTGTTTATGGCAAGTGCTCACACCATTAAAACAACAAAACTACTTCAAGTTTTGCAGCCTTAGAAGCAGATAAAACAGTGCGAGTGTTGTAATCTGTAAACAAAGATCTGATCAGTTTCTGTTTACATTTTCTTTGATTTAGAGCAGAACAGCTGGTTGATTTGGAAATCAGAGGCTACAAAAGATAACAGAGCATTCATTCTGATAATGGCACAGATATTTTAAGCAAAGTAAGCCACAATTCTGCAAATTTACACGTTTTATTTGCGATCATACATGACTGGTAAAGTGTTTCAGACTGTATTTTTGACAGAGTTGAGAAATTGTGGCACCTAGACTTTTAAATTTGTCAGGATATCAGATCTTTGTTACTATGGATCGTTTTTAAGGATTTACTTTGGGGTTTTTTGTGGACAGCGTACAATATCAGAGAGAGAGTGTGCATGCAAGGCACAGATTTAAACCTGGGCCACCTGCTCAGACTGCAAGGTTTCATACATTGGGTGCTACCAAACCAGCGAGGCATCTGCCGCCCCACTAGGCTCTTTGTAATTAGGGCTAATGCACCAACAGGTGCGGTAACCCTGATGACACTGAAGGACGCATTGCTTTTTTTATTTTGGCAAATGTCTTGCAAATTTTGTGCTTTTAACATGCTAAAAAATGTACCAAAAGTTGCACAAAATTCAATCATGGTGAAAATCTGAATACCGTAGTGCTTTTGTGCATGTGCGTCACAAAATGCCTCCACAGCACCAACTTAAACCCAGCCCAACGAGTGGGTTTGAGCTACATGCATGAAAACTGGCACACATATGTACCACATTAAGATGTAAAATAAAGTCCATTATCATCATGGTGAAAAATAAACAGGAAGTGGGAAATGTGCTAAATATAAAGTTTGACTTCTGGGTAAGGGTTAGCCTTTGAGAGCTTATGAAGCATGTTTCTCAACAAATGAAAAACCAAAATAATAGAAACTTGGCCAACCTACTTTCACATCTCTACTAGTGTTTTCACACCAAAAAGGATCTGGTTGGAAACAAAAAAAACAGTGAATGGAAAGAGAAAGTGGGTTAAGAAAATGGATGCTTGTATATATGCACAGCTCACATCTGGAAGCCTTTAGGGCCTGATCCCTCCAATTTCCTCCTCTGAGGTTTCCTGGTTGCTGCATTCAAAAGCAGCCAAATCAAGAAAAGTGGCTACAGCATAGCTTTAACCCAGCTGACAACACGAGCGGACACATGCACACCAAGAGCAAACAGGCACTATTATGTAAGCAGCTCCAATCAATCCGGATGATTGGGTTATATACTGACATGTTTATCCACAGCGTGCTCATTCATTAGCATGAGCTCCCAAACCCTTTTCTATGTGTGTGTGATTTTTAGCACGTTGAATCTGTGTTCTTGTGTGACAGGCGATCGATCAGGACTGTTTGTTCAGTGAGGCCTCGGCTGAGTGCTGAAGACACGGAGGGACGGAGTCTCAATGAAAGCAAGGAGACACATCAGCTCACCTATGTCAGGAGGATCCCTTATTTAGCTCTGCTAACAGTCCTTCACTGATACCCAACACATAACAATGGAGAAGGAGCAACAGAGAGTCTTTCTTAGAAAGTCCTCTGGTTGCACAGGGCTGCATTAACAGATTAAGACTTACAAAAGACACTATATTCAAACTTACATAAAAGCTGAACAAGAAGATGTTTGCTTATGCAACTTTCTGCATTATTATACAATATATGGTGAAATGTGTTGTAGCAACAGTTGCACTAATGGACAGCATAACAACACAGATCTGTGCTGCTGAGGTAAAAGATTGCAACTTTTACACTGAATTGGGGGGGGGGGGGGCAATATATCAACTGCATTTTTAACCAAGCTTTACTACAAGACAATATCACTTGATGTAGTTTATGTTAATATTTTTTTAAATCAGGCCTAAATGGGGCAGTCATCTTTTATTCACTCATCTAATTTAAAAGCATTTACACTATTAGATAATATTGATACGTTTGATACAACTAAACAAAAATAAAAGACCTAGACAGCCAATACTGGTCAATTTATTGCTTTAAATCACTAAAATTGCAGGGCAACTCCAGCATACTGTCTAAACTGCACAAATACACTGGCAACATTTGACAAAGGGGGTAGAAATGGTGAAGAGCAAGGGTTTCCTTGCCAATTCAACACAATTTTCCAAATGTTGTCAACAAATTTTTGCAAATTAGATGCTAAATGTTTCTCCTTTAATTAAAAATATGACCAAATATGACCAATCATTACATGTTTGTGGTTTGACCACAACAGTGATTGAAATAATGAAGATTTTCTTTTTCTTTTTCTCTTTTTTTTTTTTTAACAAACGGTATGTAAGAGTTTACAGTAGTGCCACAAGATTTGGCATTAATGGGCAATTTACAATACCAATACAATATTTTATCAAATGTCTATTTGCATGGTTGTCAAGGAAAATCCATGGATAGTTTTAAGTGTTTTTCTCAACTCAAAACATGCAAATACTAAGTAGCATAAAAGATACAATAAAGTACTGCTTTCAAAATAACTTAATATGTTCCAAAAACTTAAAGCTTTTTTTCCAAAATAAAAGTACTTCTATAAAGTGCAATAGTGTCACTGTTGTAAACTTATAGCCCTTTCTGCATGCATTTTTTGCAACCTTTCAAATACCACTTAATACAAAAATAATAGCAGCCTTTTTGTGTGTTTATGTAATTGCACAGCCTGACATGGCGACTGCAGTGTGGTTCATTGTGCAGCACTAGTGTAGGGGTCATTGAATAAGCAGTCATTAAATTGCTCAAACTTTTCATACAAACTTGAAAGTAAAGTAACAAAAACAGTAAAGATGTTAATGTTGTGTGTTTATTTTTTTATTAGTTTAGCTTGTGTTGATTAAATGGCCAAATCAGTATGATTTGAACAGTGCATAAAAAAGACTTTCATTTTAAAGATAATAATCAATATTGTGACACAAAACTGTTTTGTATGCTCTTTCTGCTCCAAATAAATGTTTCCTTGCCTCTTTCTGTGTGCAGATCCCTCATCGACCACTAAAATGTTCATGGAAAACTTGGATTTCACTACTTTTTGCCACCTTTGCTGGTAAAAATAATGCCCAGTAAAATCCTATTTGTCAATTTTTGCCAACGTGGCCTCACCTCAGTAACACAGATTCAATAAAATCTTAAATTCAAACACTTGTTATACTGTGTATCAGAAATATTGCCAAAGTGTTTTACAGTTTAAACTGTGTAAAGGAGTTTGTTTGCACTTTGAAGACCAAAAATTGCCCAGTTTTGTGAACTGAGGACTTTTATTTTGTTACTGTGGTATCAAAACATATCAATATGGTTAGAATAATATGATGAATAATTAACACTGTCACGTGGGAAAAGTCAAGACACACTGCTTATGTCAACATTCAGCAGTTTCCCCACAACCACACCATAACTGTGGCATCCTTTCTTAGAATTTCTTACACCAAATCCTATTAAACAAACATCTTTAAACCAAATACAAACAACTCAAATGCTTCATATATCAAATTATGTGTTGTTTTATAAGTAATATCAACATATGTGACTGGTTTGTACAAGAAAAGACCGCCCCTGAAGTGCACTTCATTGTTAAAATGATTGTTGAAATAAAGATTGAAACTACCAAAACACACTGTGTTCACACAGTGTGCATTCAAATTTGCAAAAAAATTTAAATGAGAAGATGAATACAAAACTTGCTTTTGTGTTTGCACAATTATACAATACATGCAGAGATTAGAGCAGAGTTAGTACTTCTTAAATTTGCTTTAATAGAAACAATAGCTGGAAGTATGATACTGTTTGGCTGAATTATAGCAACTTTTTGGATTCATGGTTTATTATTGATGTTAAAAATGAGCTTTAGTTTGGATTGCCAACATGGTAAAAGCTTATAGCTGAGAAAATCAAGTCCCACTGCTTGTGTAAACATTAACATTCCCCACATATAAATACTACAACTCTTCTGCATTCCACTTCTCTTCTCCAAAAACTTTCATCCCAGTTCAAAACGTCAATTTCAATGGTAAACTGCAGCAAAACTACTCATATGGGCGCTAGAGCATATATTAAACATTACAGCAAATTAACAATGGGTTTAAAGAAATATTCAGCGTACTTTAGTTAAAACACTACACTTTATTTTGAAAGAAAAGTCAGCTTATGGGACTGGTATGTACAAAAAGCTACCGCCCACCTATTATGTAGTTCAAATGTATGCGGGAATAAAAGCTGGATCGTTTTAATGACTGAGGGGTTCCTGGTGTAATAGCTAGGCAAGGTAGTGATTTATCTGCCCCATGCCAAAACGATGACATCAGTATTGATGTAATGCTAAGTGTGACGACACAATTTAAGGATGAATTAAATGTCAATAGTTAGTTTTCTCTTACTCGACCAGTTGGGGCAGAACTCCAACTTACAACTTTGTTTCATTACAATCTTAAATTCACTTTCAACGAATACGTTTATCTTAAAATGGAGTGCTTTTATCTGGTAAATCCAAATAACTTTGATGAAAGTGTGTCTGTGACTTTAGGATTGTCGACAGACGGGACTGGTCCTGTCCACTCCTTTCGTACACCGGTGTTACAGTGTACAAAGTAGCCGTGTAACCTGGTGACTTTCAGCCGTTGTCGTTACAGATATCAAGGCGGTCTAGTGAGCACCTATTGTTTAAATTTTTATCACAGGCATATCTTGTGAGTATTTTTGATGTGAAAGTAACGGACAGACTCGATAAGTATGCATTTGTTTTGACATGTTCTGTATTCAACATCCTTTGTGACTACGACAACCACAGACAGATTCGGCATAAAGTCACCACTTGGCACGGTCACTTTGTAAACCGCAACACCGGGATAAGCTAGCAAGTAATGTTAAATCAGGCCTTTTTCTTTTCAACTCGTGTCAAAACGACGCCCATACGACAAAGAGGACTTAAAGCAGTTAGCTTGTCGATGACATTAGATAGAAAGGTCGCAACTCACCCTCTAAAAGCCTGGAAATCAGCGAGTCGACGTCCAACTCCCCCTCCGCCATTTCTGTAACGTACTGCTCTGCCCGCCGCAGTCTGAAGCTGGCAGGGCAGGAACCGCCTCACTGCACAGAAACGCACCGCCAACCTCCTCCCACTCACGGGCCTCCCATTTAGGAATATTATGCTGCGTTCAAAGAACCTCGAAACTCTACACTTTTTTTTTTCTTTTTACGAAAAACAAAGGATGAATTCAGGGTTGTTGGGACAACTTTTGAATTGGTCTTTATTTAGTTTGCTTGTCAAGAACTGAAAGTAAAAGTCCAACATTAGCCAGCATTTCTGTTACACTGAAGATGCTACCCCATATTTCGGGTAAAAGGATGGTTTTATCATGTTTCAAGGAGTAATGGCCAACACATTATTTTAAAAAATGGTCCAAACCGTTTATGGTGACCGACAGAGGATATTTCACCAAATTTTGACATTATATTTCCACAATTTTTGCCATTTTGAGCTCAAATAGTGCTTCACATTGAAAATGGATTGAATACATTGTAAAGAAGGTATAGCTAGTTTTAAGCTGAAAAGTACTAGCAGAGTTATATCAGTGCTAAATCCGGTTGTCCATGAACACTGTGTGGTAGTTGAAGGATCTAGACACCGAGGTTTTCTATCACAAGTTTGCTCATATTTTTCATATCAAAAACATCTTTAGCTTTGCCTTAATCATCCAAATTTATGCTAATCCATATCAAGAGGGTTAGGGTGGTTTGGACAGAAAGAAACAACCTAATTTGAAAAATAATTAAAATAAATGAAAAAAACAAAATAAAATTGTCTACTGGTTTTTCTGCAGTAGTACATCACTCAGAAGTTTGTATCAGAAGTTTAAGAAATTTATAGTGGTCGAGTTTTGTCTGTGACTTTAAGATGAAAGGTAGTGAAAACATTTCCACACCTCTTGAATGACAAAGTTAACCTCCTGTTGACGCATGCCCCGCCCACAAATATGACATCACACAGATGGGAACGTGCAATTTTCATTATGTGGTATCTCAGCTCAGGCTCCAAAAAATAGTTTTTATTTCAATTTATTGTTGAACTTTCTTGTACAGCAATGATACAATAATCAGTCTTCCTCATTTATACTCTGGTTTACCAGCAGTTAGACACTCATTTCTTCCCTAGGTTACAAACAATTAGAAACTTGGCTGTCAAAATATTCAAATTTTTAATTTCGGTTAATCTCAGTATTTCTGTAGTTAAATGTAATTGATCACACTCTTTTAATGCCATTCAAAAATTCAACTATTTTGCATTCAAAGCTGCTCTTGTGTCATGTTTCAGTTTTCTACTGCATTAATCTACTTCCTGTTTGGATGCAGAGTTGCTTTTCTAAGTAGATTACAGATTTTAGCAGGAACCTAAAGTTAAAATAAGACATTAAGGAGCAGTGATGGCTTATTTTACATCACTGAGGGATGTGGCTTAACTAAAGTGTGTTGAAAGGGATTATAAATCATGTAATTAATTGTGATTTTTTTTTTTAAATTGCACAAATTTTGGACCTTAGTCATTCACGCTTAACATAATTCATCTTGACAGCCCTGTTAGACACTCACATATACCAGAGTATCTAACAGCCATCATTTACCAGTACGCAATGCTACCAGTTAGGATGGGAAAAAAGGAAAATCTTTCAGTGAGGGTAAATACACATTTTATAACTTTGGTGACAGAAAAACAGAGTGTTTCAAACATGAATCCCTTCTTGAACTGTTATAACCTTGTTTCCCCTTTCTTCTTATGCTTTTTGGATTATTAACATCATAAATCGGCCTGTGGAACTTAATTAGGTGAATTTCCTTTTAGACTCTGCATGTGCAGCCATGCCAGGATGGAACAAAAGTTTGGAAACTGGGAAAGTAAGGAAGAGAAAAGGTTTAATACAATAAGATGATACTTTCCTTCGTTGCCACAGGGGAAATTCTGGAATATATGACTCTAACAAAATCTTTTCAGAGAAATTTAATCAGTTAGCTTCAGCTGAGTCTGGTCTAGGAGGTGAATGGTAGCCGTAGTGCCGACATAACTGATCCATGGGTTGACATTATCAAATCACATCTGTGGAGGGCCTTTGAACTGGGCCTTTGAGGGGCCCAGTAACTTCTGTGGACAGGCTTATTATCAACCAATTGATAGTACATTTTTGTAAACTATCAGGATGTATTAATTAAATAGTTTGTTTGCAGTAAAATAATGTAACATTAGATGACAAATATGCTGTTCACTCAACATGTTTAGATCATTGTATGTTATCATCAGTCATACCTGACTATTTTTTGTTCCATTTCCCATGTTGTGAGTTCTGATGGTAACTGAAGACCATGATCAACATCACCTTTACAAGACATCGCTGTAATGATTATTATGATGCAAAAAGATGTCTGTTCTTATTAAGTAACATCAGCTAAAACAAACACTTATACAGTTGAAACTGAGTATTTTCCTCTAAAGATTTGGATATATAGTAAACCTGAGAGGTACTGTGCTTGACATCAGGTGCTGATTTGTTAGCACAGTGCGCCCTCTTCTGGTCAGCATGAGTCACAAGATAATTTTGTGGCTGTTTTATGAATGTTTGTAAAATATAAAAAAACGCCTCGTTTTACTTTAGTCAAACCAGTAATATCATGAAAAAAATCATGTAAAAAAAATCAAAATACATCAATAAAGAATCTAACATTTATTATTATTATTATTATTATTATTATTATTATTATTATTATTACAATAATAAAGAGCACAGGATGTTCATAATTACCAACATAATGATGAAAACATGAAGGAAAACCTTCCTTTTTTAACCTGAATGGCAACACACGGTATATTTTGATTTCTCAAAATGTTAATAAAAAATTATACAAAATCCTATACTATACCAGAAATGTACATTTTGCTCGTGAGATCGAACAGAATTTAAACTTTTTTTTATCCCCACAGCAACAAAAATTTAAAGCCCTAGACACCTAAAAACTGAGAAATTTTAATGTTGTATAATCAAAACAAAGCAAAAAGAAAAAATCCAAACACCGTTAAATGCACAAAAACTTTCTTAAATTACCTTATAAATTATGCATAGCTCCAATTATTCCCACCCTAGCTTTAAAATGATAAAATCCCCATGATCTAATTATCAGTGGTATCAAAACATACAGAAACTCAATGATCTTCAGTGACAATTTCCACCAAAAGAGAGAAAGCACTTTCTAAATTGCTGGAGAGTGAGGAAACCAGTTACTGTTGCTTGGGAGATGAATGTTGTCCCATTCATGAGTTCTGACTGGTCAACAGTTCTGGGTCTTCTTTGCCAAATTTTTGGTTTTGTGATGTTTTCTATTGGTGAAAGGTCTGGACTGCAGGCGGGCCAGTTCAGCACCCTGACTCTTCTATTGTGAAGCCACGCTGTTGTGACAGATGTGGTATCTGGTTTAGTTTCATCCTGCTGAAATAGTCAAAGCCTTCCCTGGAAGAGACGTTGTCTGGATGGGAGCATATGTTGCTCTAAGACCTCTCTCTACTTTACAGCATTGATAGTTCCTTTCCAGATGTGTGAGCTGCCCTCACCATAGGCACTACTGCAACCACATACCATCAGAGATGCAGGTGATAAGCTGGATCAACCCTCTTTTCTTTAGTCTCCAGGACATGGCATCTGTTGTTTCCAAGAGAATTTTAAAATTTTGAGTCATCTGACCACAGAACAGTTTTCCATAATTTTTAAGAAAAAAAAATTAAGACAGTGGTGTTCCTGGATCGTGCTCACGTATGGCTTCTTCTTTGCACAATACAGCTTCAGTTGTCATTTGTGGATGGTATGGCCAGCTGTGTTGACAGACAATGATTTCTGGAGCCCATGCAGTGGTCTCCAGTTCAGAATCATGCCTGTTTTTACAGCAGTGCTGCCTGAGGGCCTTTGGAACACGAGTATCCAGTACTGACCTTCAACTTTGTCCCTCGCTCACAGAGATTTTCCACAGATTTTCCTAATCTTTTCGTGATATTATGGACTGTGGATGGTGGGATATTCCAAGCCTGCAAATTTACATCTAAGAATGGAAATAGCACAGGGGAGAAAGGGGTACTGATTACCGGGGTCCACAGTGTGGAGGGGCCCTTGAGAAGCCTGCAATGAAAAGTGTGTTTTTATTTATTTTTTCTTAGTATATAGTGTCATAATTGAATCAAAAGCAAATAAATGAATCGGTCAACAGACTGAAATTTATATCAAATAGAGTAAAATAAAGTACTGGGGTGGCCCTGCTCCTCTCTTAAAAATGTCCAGCTCTGCAAATTAATGCTAGTAAATTGAATTTAACCATAGCAAAATTATTGCTCATAAATAGGGAAACTGGCACTGCACTCCAGTCAAACACTTTAGGGTCCAAGTCTCGGATCACTTATCTCACATACTCGGCTGCTGCATCCCTTTACCCCCCCCCCCCACCTACCTTTGCATTTTAGGAGATTTCTCAGCATTATAACTCCATAACCACATCTCCTGTTCACTCTCTACAGGTCTAGCTATCGCCAAGAAAACAGTCCTCCTAAACTGGAAATCAAAGGTTCACCTCAGTGATGCACAATGGAAAAAACTTCTAACAGAACACATATCTTTGGAAAAAATTACTGCCACTCTCACCCACGGATCAACTGACTTTAATGAAACCTGGTCCACATTCATTAATAAACTGACTCAGACTGTCACCTGATTTCCAATACCATCCCATAACTCATGCTCTTATTTAGCCATTATGATGATGATGATAATGGTGATAGTTTTTATTGTTATTGTTGTTATTATTATTATCATTACTATTATTTTTCACTATTAAAGAATGGGATATAAATAATGATAATAATAATAATATGAATGTTTATTATTGTTGCTATTATCATTATTATTGTTACTGTTATTTTATTATCATTATTTACAATGCTGTTGTTTGATTTGCTGGACAACGCAATCCCTCCTCCCCACACCTTGGAGACACTGCCATGGACCTCAGTTGCCATTATTAATTATATCTGGCTCATATTTTTATACAAGTTATAATAATAATTATTACTGTGGAATAATTATTGTGTTATTCTTATCATTATTGCTAAAATCACTATTATGTTGTATCTGTATACACATGTGTTCATGAGTATATATATATATATATGTGTGTGTGTATATATATATATGATTTATTTTACATTAATTCATTAATTAAGGTATTATTTACTCATTTGTTTATTTTATTGTTTTTTTCTTCTTCTATATTTTTTTCATAATTATGATTATAATATATTATTATATTGTCCTTACAGTGTCCAGGCCTTCATATATTTATACAATTTAATCCTAATTTAAATTGTCAACCCATATCCTCACCTTACCATTACGCCCCCCCAAAAAAACAAAAACATTCACACACACACACACACGCACACATTCACGCACACACACACACCTACAAACATAAATACACCCGCCCACATGAATTAAAACACAGCTTTCCAACACTTTCAGACTTACAATATCTAAATGTTATCAGTTCCTGCTTAGTCTTGTCTCTTTCTTGTCTTGTTTTCATCGTCTCTATGTATTGCATGCATGTTGTTTTTCACTTGGCATGATCTGTTTTGCATCACTTAATAAAATAAATAAATAAATAAATAAATAAATAAATGGGGAAACTATGGCTCAGAAATACATTAAAATGCAGAGATACTGGTAAAAATGACGCGACATTTGTTGTTTGGCAATCCGGTTAAGGGGGTTGTGTAATATTCTTTCTGGGGGCTCAAAATCCCTAGCTATGCCCCTGCATTTAAGTGACGATTTTCTGAAATTGCTCCATAATTTTTAGATACATTTTGATACAGATTGGCAAACCCCTGCCTATCTTATTGTCTGAGGAACTCTGGCTCTCCAAATGCTCCTTTTATACCCCAACCTGCTACTGACTTGTTGCCAATTAGCCTAATTAGCTGCAGAATGCTCTTCCAGCTGATTTTCATCAGTACCACTTACTTTTCCAGCCATCAAACTAAAAATGACCTAATATTTTCATGGAATGGGAAAATGTGCCATTTCAACATCTGATATGATGTTTATTGTAAATTAAACATATGTTTCTGAGATTTGGAAATCACTGTTTTCTTCTTAATCTGCATTTTACACAGCGCCCCAGCTTTTTTGGAAGCGAGGCTGATCTTTCTGCCTTGATATACTGCCAAACTCTATTTATCAGAGTTTGGTATTGTCCCGCAAAACAGTAGACTGACAAACGACAAGTGGAATAATCCCAGCTTCTCTTCAACAGAACAGAAGAAACTCTTAAAGGTGGAAACTGGACGCACTGCGGATGGAGAGTGAAACCTCCATCCAGGTCATGACTAAAGTCAGAAGTTATGTTGTTGCCTCTCCCACTCGCAACTTGTGTTTTATGCTCCTTTCAAGTGCGTCATCTGGGTATTTCCGCGCTGTTTTGTGTGGGTGGAGGCAAAACGCCTAGCAGAGCAAAAGCTGCGGACTACAAGCTAAGTTAGCGGGAGGTCAAAACCGGAAACACGCAAGTTTTGTCTTCAAAATAAAAGCGCCAAATTGCTGTTGAAGACAAAGCTCTTTCATTCCAAACTTTAATGACATTCAGAAACAGGGAGAGCTCTATCCTCACTTAACTGTTGACACTTCCCTCACATTTTCTTAAAACCATACGAACCTTGTTTAAAATATATATTTTATATGCTAACTATGTCGCTAGTTAGGGGGTTTAACTCGAGAGATAACATGTTAACAAACCCCCAAAGCTCAGGAAAGCAGGCCAATGATGCCAGAGGAGGGTGCTGGCTTAACTGATCCAGTGTTTCTTGGTTCAATGTAAAACCCAATTTCCAAAAAAAGTTGGGACGCGGTGTAAAATGTAAATAAAACAGAAGTCAAGATTGCCAAATCTCAGAAACCCCTATTTTATTCACAGTAGCACATAAAAAACATATTAGATGTTGAAGTTGAGACATTTTACCATTTTATGCAAAATATGAGCACACTTTGAATACGATGGCATCAACACATCTTAAAAAAGTAGAGACAGGGCAACAAAAGGCTGGAAAAGTAAGTGGTACTAATCAACAACAGCTGGAAGAGCATTCTGCAACAACTTAGATTAATTGGCAGCATGTCAGTCACATGATTTGGTATAAAAGTACAATTTTAGAGAGTCTGTCCAAAGTAAAGATGGGCAGGGGTTCACCAATCTGTGACGTCTAAATATTGTGAAGCAATTTCGGAAAGATGTTCCTCTACTCAAAATTGCCACCATCTATATTCCATATATCATCAAAAGATTTGGAGAATCTTGAGAAATCATTGGGACAAGGTTGGATGTCAGTATTGGATGCCTGAATCTTGAGGCCTTCAGGTGGCGCCCCATTACAAACAGGTAGATTCTGTCCTGGAAATCAGTGTGTGGGCTCAGGAACACTTCCAGAAATCATTGTCTGTCAACACAGTTGGCGATGCCATCCTCAAATGACAGTTAAAGCCGGATCATGCACAGAAGAAGGCATATGTGGGCACAACCCAGAAATGCAGCTGTCCTCTCTGAGCCAGAGCTCATTTAAAATAGACGGAGGCAAAATGGAAAACTGTTCTGTGGTCAGATGCAGTGTTAATTTTGTCGACTAAAACTATGATTAAAAAATGTTCGGCGACAGACTTTTTTTCCATGACTAAAACTGACAAAAACTAAGTTAAGTTTTTGTCAAGATGACTAAAACTAGACTAAAATGTAATGTAGTGTTCGTCCGACATGAAAAATCCATGATATTTTTCATGTGGGTATATCTGTCAAAAAACAATGCAGCAGAATCTCTTCTGCCTCTCAGCTGTAGAAAGCAGGGACCCCAGGATTAGATCAGATTTAGGCAAGAGAATAAATGCTTGGACTAAAAATAAAGACTAAAATGTGAGGACTTTTCATTGACTAAAACTAGACTAAAACTAAAAAGAGTAGAAATGACTAAAATGTGACTAAAACTGAAATGCATTTCATTTAAAGACTAAAACTAAGACTAAAATTAAAAATAGCTGCCAAAATTAACACTGGTCAGATGAATTTCAAATTTTAAAATTCTATTGGAAACCACGGATGCTGTGTTCTGTGGACTAAAGAGGACAGGGACCATCCAGCTTGTTCTGAGCATGCAGTTCTAAAGCCTGCATCTCTGATGGTATAGGTTGCATTAGTGCCAGTGGTCTGGGCACCATGGGCACTAGTTTACACGGTAAAGATAAAAAGCAAGAACCTTTACGGGAACAAACATACACAGCGACAGAGGTCTGATGGAAGCCAAATTAAAAGAATGACGATAAAAATAAAAAATAAGACATAATAAATATATGTAAAAGGACAGGAACTACACATAAAAATCAGAGAAATACTTTACATTTGGAGCATATGTTTAAGGTTATAGGAGCCTATCTGTTGGAGGATTTTGCTAAACTTTGAAGCTAACGCTATGTTCTATTTTGGGGCACAAAAAGGGGTTTGTTTCTAACATCTGACATGTATGGATTTAGAACTTTCCTAACAGTTAGGGCTGTCAAGATTAATCAAGTTAATTGTGATTAATCAGGGTCCAAAATGAATGCATTATTTTTTTAATCCCATTTAATTGCATGGTTCAATGTCCCTTTCAACACACTATGGTTAAGCCATTTGCGTGTCTCCCTACAGCCACCGTGATAGAAAATAAGTCCATTACAGCTCCTTCATGTCTCATTCCACTGGAAAAAACAAAAAACAAAAAACAACAAAAAAAAAAAAAACCCACAAACATAAAAACCTCTCACACAGCTCAGTGGACAAGTCAGAAGTCATTTGGACCTTGTGATATCAGACATTTACTCATTTCTGTCGCCTCATATCCTTTTCAATCCATATCAAGTTCCTTTTTCCATGCCTAAATTCATATCACAATCTTTGCTCTATCTGTAAAAGCATGTCTGTAGCCAAACAGGAAGTCAATTACCCCTAGTTTAAGTCACTAGAAAAACAAAAAATGGCACAAAAACAGTTCAAAATGCAAAATAGTGGAATATAAAAACTAAATTAAAAAAGGTGCGATTATTGGGATTAATTACAGAAATTCAGAGATTAACGTGATTAAAATTTGTAATCTTTTGACAGGACTACTGAAATAATTAGGTTACAAATGGAAAATTCATTTTCAAAGGAAGACAAGACATCTTTAGGTGGATATGAAACTTTCCATACATATGGGAGAATAACATAACCGGGACTTTTCACAATGTGTATCATTCCGCCTCAGCCCAGCGGATTAGTGGGAGTGCGCCCTAAAATAGCTCTACTTACATTTACAGTCATAGGACAGCGTTTTCTTTATTTATCAATTTCATGTCTGAAATTCCTACAATACAACAGACTCCAATTTCACTGTTTTCATAGTTAAATTGTTTTTTTTTTAAACATAAGCAAATGGATATACTCCACTACGAAATAACTCGCATTCGGTAACGGAGTAACGGTCCAATAGAACAGGGGTACCTAGGTTGACCACCAAAAAAAAAAAACAAAAAAAAAACGGTGCCGCGGACCCCCTTTGTACCTGACGGTGATTTTTTTGTGTCCTACTTTTTGTGTAACATATCTTATGCATATACTCCCAAAAATTGGGTAACATATACAATTTTAAATAATTCGAAAAAATATTATTATTATTATTATGGAAGGCATCTGGTGACCCCTCTCAGTGTCTCGCGAACCCCAATGAGGTAGCTAAATATGGAAAATTTAGGCGAGTTACGTATTGTTTATTTTTAAACTTTTACGAGTATTTGCTTCTTGTATTACTGTTGTATGCAAGCAGTAATCAATCTCGAGGTCAGCATGTTACTGCAGTGTTAGAATATAGTCATATTGTTATTTCTGAAAGCAGTGTATTACTCAGAGTTCCTTTCTTCATCAAATAGCGCTCATATTTGTGCACTGCTCTTCCCGGAAATCTTGCATCAAACATTTCCTCTACCTTTACTAACTGTAGTGTACGATCATGTACACAGTTGTAGGTGGAGCAAAGACGGCGACTGAGCAGCCCTGTCAAGAAGTTTTTGGAGTCCCCGCTGTCGCCTTTACAGTCACTAATATCGGAAATTACACAGTTATAGACATAGAGAGGTGCACACAGAGGAGCTTGAGTCAGACGTGGACACAGCCATGGACGGTAAGTGAAACTGGGGTTTATTTACTCGGTTTGTTTACTCATTTTAAAGACAGGAGGTGAAACTAAGTAGTGTTGTGCGCATAGGGGAAAGCCCCGCTACCATTGGGTTTAACGCTAACAGGAGGAGTCTGCCGTTCCTGGATTGTAAACTAGCGTAAAGTCGGAAATACGGCATAACTTTGCGCCTTTATTACTTATCCCGAGTTAACTTGATATAACTATGTCTATTTACAAGTGTAAGTCTGTCTTAGCTGGCATTTAACATTGTCGAGCTGCCAAAAGGCCTGCTGAGTTAGCCTACATGGATTTCCTAATGGCTGAACAACATACCAAACCTCATTTAAAACTGTGCTAATTCTTTACTCCTCTGCGATTTTGTGGAAAACCTCGGTCTGAAAATAAAAATGAAAAACGTCACTGTCATTCTAGATACTTTCTTTTGTTTTCGGCTTACACAGAACCTCCAAAGTAGCGATATGAGTCTGTCATATTGTCGTTGTAGCATGCCGCTCAAACCGCCCACCTATTCAGTTGGTTGATGAGTTAAGGAAATAACACCCCACGTTTTCACACGAGATGTGACGAAATTCAGGCTCTGTCATAGGTCATAAGTATGCCGATGTCTAAAACATTTCCTGACGATGCAAAATCTTCCACCTCGTCAGTGTATAACACTGGTACTTTTACTCACAAGCCAGTTAATATTAAATACCACGATGTTCTTA
This sequence comes from Cheilinus undulatus, assembly GCF_018320785.1. NCBI lineage: Eukaryota > Metazoa > Chordata > Actinopteri > Labriformes > Labridae > Cheilinus > Cheilinus undulatus. Next base: position 7,189,947 of record NC_054886.1, on the reverse strand, counting down.
TGGAGTTTGGTACATTAGCCTTTAAGTTCCACTCTGTTTCAGTTGTAGACCATGCAAAAGGAATGACATTGTTAAAATAGTAGGAAGAAATAGATACATAACGCAAAGCAGTAACATCTCCACCCTAAAACTGTTTTTTCCAAGTCTATCTAACAGTGCAATAACTTAAATCTGGGAGAATGGTGTCCATCATTCATCATCATTACTTACTTACTTTACTTATCCCATTTACTTATCCCATTACCACACAGCGTCCCAGTTGCCTACTAAGCACTATGTTGCTCTGGCAGTGGGCCTCTGTTCTCTCACAGTCTTTCCAACTCTGGTTCACACACCAGACTTCTGCTCTAAAGAAGCCAGTTTGTCAGTAAGCTGATTTACGGTGAAATTCCAAGATAGGATATTTACAACCCTGTGAGGTTTTGCCTTCACTATGAATAGGTCAGGTCAATGCCAGTTCGGCTCTTTGTGGCATCAACCTTGGTCTTCTACTGCCCTGGCTTCCTGATGGCAATCTTCCAGGCCTGTGCTAAGGCCCATCTCTCTAGCTATCATCTCAACTGCGCCCTCTACAACGCACACTTTCGCCCCCAGTATCTAGACTAACCCAGAGGGTCCTGACTCTTCGAACAAGGCTTCTAGTCTCTGCTTTCCTGAAAATGTCTGCATTAGACGCAGGGTCTTGCCAACAGTACCCCAAAAATGCGCAAAAGAGAAGTTGTTACAAAGGAGTCCAGCCAGTACCTCTGGTCATCAGTCAACATCCAGACCTCACAAGAGTATAGTGAGACCGAGAACCGAAAGACTCTGACTTGGTCTGCATGCTCAAAAGTACTATGAATAGATGCATGGCATTATCGGTATGATATCCGTACTGCCAGATGCTAGCTTAAAATGTTAAATATCGTATTGACTGATATTTACAGCCAGTGTTGGTTGATATTTGCAGCTGATATAAACTGATATTGACACCCTCTACAGGCCAATATTTACTGCAAATAAAAGCTGATGTTACAGCAAATATATGAGAATATTTACAGTAAAAATAAGCCGATATAGGCTGATAATGTCAGCCGAAATAGGCTGGTATTTAAAGCCGATATCGGTTTATATTTACGATGCTCTAGGCCAGTATCTACACCACATATAGACAAATATTCACAGCTGATATAAGCCAATACTCACAGCCATTATAGGTTGACATTTACATCTAATATAGGATGATAATTACAGCAGATATAGGATTGTGTATATTCTGATAAAGGCTGATATTTACAGACACTTTAAGCCCATGTTTAAACTGATATAGGTCAATATCTACATCTGATAATGGCTGATATGTACAGCCGATACAGGCAGATATTTACAGCCAATATAGCCTGATATTTGCATCGGATTAAGGTTGATATTTGCAGCTGATGTAGGCCAATATTTACAGACAGTATATGTTTATATTTACAGCAGATATAGGTGGGTATTTATATCTAATATAGGCCAAGATTCATAGTTAAAATAGAACAATATTTACAGCTAATATAGGCTGATAATTAAAGTTGATATAGGCTTATATTTACAGCCTCATTAATTCTACATTCACACTTGATATAGGAGCTAATAAAGCCTGATAATTGCCCTGGATATAGGCTAATATTTATAGATAATATAGCCTGATATTTGCACTGGATATGCTATTTACAGCTGATATAGGTTGATTTGCAAAGCTAAATTAGGCTGATATTTTCAGCCAATAAAGGTCAATATTTACACTTGATATGTCAGTTTAAAATGTTGACAGTAATGTCAATTTCTGCCTTATAATTCATTTAGAAACAAACATCTGCCAATACCAGGAACATGCTGGTACAATTGTACATTCTTAGTCATAGCATAAAAACACACTTTTCAGTATTTTTGCACATTTGGGTATTTGAAGTATCTGCAGACACACAAAATGAGAAATAAACTATCCCTTTGTTTGTGATCCCTCTATGCCTCATCACACAAAATCTGACTGTAGATTTAAAATCTGTGTCCACTGCGACATTACAATGAGTCATTAGAATAATACCATGGAAGCACGCAGCTGTACTTGTGTTCGTGCCCCACATGAGAGAGGAGCAGGGTGGGAATGAGCTCATTTATAGAGACAAACAGACCATTTTTTTAGAAAGGCTGTTTAGAGCTGCACAGCGCAGATGTTTTACATTTATACATTTTTATACAGAGCACAGGGGTCTGTGTTAAAAAGTGGAAGAGGTATGATATTTCACCTTTAAAGCTATGTATTCTGAAGAAAAAAAAACAATTGTGTAATTCGATGGCTTAGGCTGTTAAAAGATGGTAAGAAGAGAAAATGCAGCAATGCAAAGTCAAAGAATACTTCCCTGCAGATATTATTCCAAACAGATTGTGACTTAGACTGTATTGTTATCAGTGTCAGTACAGTCTCACGTTAACAAGATTTACTATTTAAGTCATCTCTCCAAGTTATACCTCAGGAATGCAGACTAATGACTGCGTAAATCCACTGAGTGCCAGAAAGTCTTAAAGTTAGCTTTACAAGCTTATCAAACCAAATAATATTACTTTAATTCCATGTTAAAAAAACAACAAATGTTTTCAGAAACATGACTGAGCGGTGACGTCTTTGTTTGGGTAATAAGAATGAAAGTGCCAATACAGCAACTGTGTACTGATGTAAGCAACCTACATTTAGGCATTTGAATAGACATTTGCTTTCACTTTCACTACATAAGCTGTTTAAAAAATGGCAAAAGTGCAAGTGGTGTTCCTCCATGCTAATTAGCAATGATGCAGTAATGCAACAGCACAACTTTAGCTATGAATTTTGGGCTTTAATTGCTGAAAATTACACTCAAAGCTCTTCTGTTAGTTTGGCTTGAGCCTGAGAAGCAGACAGGTTCCAACTTGGAAAGCATCCGACCTAAAAGAAACAAGTTGTGCTAGCTACTGGGTGGAGCTCTGCCTCTGACCACCTGATATTGTGTCACACCTCACTTGTTTCTATGAATCCTGACAATTCATTAACAGACACTGAAACCAGAGCGGCCGCCTCCTGCTCTTTGAGGCGGGTAATCTGACACTGATATTACGCCCTGATATTACGCCCTGTCTGTTATTGTTTACTCTGCTCTCTTCTTCTTCTTCTTCAGTCCCAGCCAGTTTATGATGAGTGATTATATTTAGCTTGGAAGCCCTTCTGTCTCTGCGACTTTTGACCTCTTTGGACGCTGCACTGTTTTGTAGTTTTCCATCCTGACAACACCACAAATGACAAACTGTTACTAAACCACAAATATGTGCTGAAAGCAGCTTTGGTTTTTGTCATCTGTGTGTCATGTACTGTAAGTGAAAACCACTAATTGCTCTAAGGTTTTAACTTAGAAGTGTCCTTTTTGCTTTCTGTCCACTGCAGGTGTGTTCGGATGGGGCCTGCCCCAACTCAACCCAGGTAAGACGCTGATTCCTGTAAATGATTCATATTTGGTAGAAATCAGTGCTCATGTTGACATTTCATGATCAAACATTTGCTCAATATTCCTCCTTAAGATCAACAAAAAGGCTGGAGTTTACAGACCCTGCCAGCTGGCACCGGAATTTTAAGATGGTTAAACTGATATTTTCTTTATAATTTCATCCCCACAGTCCTGGTCAAACGCTTTGTTTCAGCCACTATAAGCTTCAGTAATTGTTCTTAATAACTACTGCCATGCTGCCACAACGCTCTTTATTCCGATGTAAACAACAATGAGTTAATAGCATCGATAGCACCTCATGGATACAGTGCAGCTCAGCACTATTTTCATCTAGAAAAGGGGATACAGGCTGTGTCAGGTTATTCTCACATGTACAGTTGCAGTGATTCCACCCATATTGCAAATCAGCTTTATTGTGAAAATTTCCAGACTTTCTGCTGTTTGCAATGAACAAATCAAATAAAAGTAATTGAAATAGCGCAGAACAATGAATGCTTCAAGTGGTTTCCCCAAATTCATCTGAAAATGCCACTTATATTGACTTCTACAGTCCCAACATTATTCAACACCTGAAGGATTCCTCACAACAGCTCAAGTATGCAAAACCAGTGTTGTTTTAAACACACCTGATGCAGCTAACCAAGGGCTTCATTAGTTGCATCAGGTGTGTTTAGGGGTTTGTTGAGGGTCATGTTTGACTGCATGGCAAAGTCAAAAGAATGGTACCAAAAGTCAAGAGACCATTTCCCTTCATAAACAAGGAACAGAATCTAAAAAGATAGCAAAGGCACCGAATCTTCCTAGAGATACCATTGGAAACATAGTTCACAAGTTCAGAGTTACAGGAACAGTGGTCACTACATGGACGAGGCAGAAAAAGGAAGCTATCAGTGCCTGCAACCGGATATCTGAGAAGGCAGACTGGAAGGAAAAACCCTCGAGTGACTGCAGAAGACCTCCAGCAAAACTTGGTGGTAAAAGGCACTGTGGTTTCAGTGATTACGGTAAGGTATGTACTGAACGTAGACCGTTTCCAAGCCAGAACTTCAAGGTGTACACCACTACTGACCCAAAAGACAGAGAAAAGTTGGCTCCAGTATGCTCAAGATCCCTACTGTGAAGCGATGAAACATAACTGGAACTTTTTGGCTTGATGGATCAGCAGTATGCCTGGAGAAGAAGAATGAAGCATACGCTGAAAAAACACTGTGTGTAAGCATGGTGGTGGCTCAGTGATGCTCTGGGGCTGCTTTGCATCCTCTGGTACTAAAAACCTGGCAAGATGGTTTCACTGAAGTATTAGGAAACCCTAGGAAGAAACGTAATGGCATCTGTGAGGAAACTGAAGTTTGGGCATCACTTGACCTTGCAACTGGACAATGATCCCAAGCATACCTTAGATTCCAGCGAGGCTTGGTTGCAGAAGAAGATTCTGGAAGATTCTACAATGGAGATCACAGTCGCCTGAGTTGAACCCCATAGTAAATCTCTGGTGGGATTTCAAGAAGGCGGTTGCAGCATGCAGACCAAAGAATAGTACCGAACTGGAGGCCATTGCACGTGAGGAATGGGCTAAGATTCCTCAGGAATGCTGCCTGAAGCTGGTGTCTGGCTATGCATCTCATTTGCAACAGGTCATAGAAGCAGAAAGGCAAAATGGTGCTCTATTAAGTACTAAAGATGCTTGCCGTGAAGGGGTTGAATCATTTTGATACTGGATAAGTCATTGTAAGTGGCATACAGTTGAATCTTGAGAAAACACTCTAAACATTTATTGTGCTGAGCTATTTCAATTGCTTTGGTTTGATTTGTTCACTGCAAACAGCAGAAAGTCTGTATTTTTTTTTTAATAAAACTGATTTGGATTGGGGGTTGAATAGCCTAATTCTGATTGCAACTGTGACCAAAGCAATGAGTGACAACATTCAGGTCAAGGATGTGAATATTAACCTGCAATGAGGATTGCGGATCTTAAATCCTCCTTGCAGGCAGTGCTAAATAGCACTGCTAATGCTACCCATGTTCTGCATACCAACTATGCACCATTAGGGTGTGAAGTTGATTTACTGGTACACCGTGAAGTTGGTTTACAGAGTGCATATACTTGTCTTTTGGCTAGTCAGCTAAACCGGTTATAATGTGTTATAACCCTTAGCTAACTGGGTTGCTGACACAAAGAAGGCAACAAATGCACTGATACATCACTAAACGTTGGTATCATCTGATATCAACCCTTTTTACAGACATCAGCCCAGATCTGCAGATAAAGTAGCATCAACCAATGTCAGCAGGAGAAGCTGATCTGTTGTGTTGCTTCAATTTAATGCTGCCATCTGGCACAATTAACTCCTGATTTAGAGAGGAGGTTGTCAGACAGAAGAAGTGACTTTTGGACATACTCTTATCTGTTTTTGTGGTCAAATGACTTCCATCAAAAAAGGAATGAGGAAACTACCAGTTCCAGGATCCCCAGTTGCCTAAATTAATTATTTCAAGTATCGTACATTTCACCTACAACACATCTCTTAAATAAACTAAAAATAAACTCCTGAGAAGTATCAATGCTATCACATGAAACAGGAATCACTGGATGTCAGTGAGTCATTTTGTACATGCACGCCTGCATGTTTCTTAATTTCCAGCAGTGTTAAACAACACCTAACTGTGATTAATCATGATTAAAAAGTAATAATTTGACAGTGCTAGCTTTTATATATTTATTGGAAAATGATTGAAGTCACATTTATCTCTCAGTCCAAACAGGAAATGCCTACATAGAGATCATTGAGCAGCCCAAGCAGAGGGGGATGAGGTTCAGGTACAAGTGTGAGGGACGATCAGCCGGCAGCATTCCCGGGGAGAAGAGCAACGACACCACCAAGACACACCCAGCCATCAAGGTGAGTATGATGCAGGTTACTGAGTGTGTGTCCTACCTATTTTCTGTTTAATGTGGCTTAAACTTTAGTACATGTCTGGGCCAAAAATGAAAGGTGTGCACCTTATGATATACTTACATTACATTCTAAGCATTTAAAAAATATTTGCACCTACACCTTCATCTCAGGTTACAAACTTCAAAGTCTTTGCTCAAAATAAAGATACAAAATAAGGAATTCTAAAAAAGGAACTTATCTCTAAATGAGGAACTTTTTAAGTTTTCAGTTTGCTTTTTAGTTGCTGTGACAGTCAACAATTCACAAGTTTGAAAAAACAGATAAATAAATAAATACCTAAAACAAATGAATAAAAAGTACATTTGAGATAGCTGAGCAGGGAACAAACCAAAAATGTTGACGCCCTTATTATGTCTCTAAAGTGATGGTGAAATCAGAGGAATTACATTTTGATTCAGAGAATCAGGAGAAATGTTTTTGTACAATCAGACTCAGAATCAGAATCAGCTTTATTGGCCAAGTATGTGTGCACATACAGGGAATATGACTCTGGTAACTTTTGCTCTCTTGTACAACAAAAAACACAGAACTTAAATAAGTGAAACAAAGATATATACATATATACAACGTAAATTAGACATAAATTATTACCTGACCCTGGACCGGTACAGGTCCTGGATTGAGGGAAGGTCAGTGCCAATAATCTTCTCTGTAGACCTGTTTGTTCTCTGCAGTCTGTCCCTATCATGTCTGGTGGCGGATCCAAACCAGACTGTGATGGATGTGGTCAGGACAGACTGGACTGTTGCAGTGTAGAAAATGATCAGCAGCTCCTGAGGCAGGTTGAACTTCCTGAGCTGACGCAGGAAGTACAACCTCTGCTGGGCCTTCTTCCGAACAGAAGAACAAGCAACAAGACCAAGCCTCAATATTATAGCTCATTTAAAATGGACTGAGGTAAAATGAAAAACTGTTCTGTAGTCAGATACTTAAAATCTGAAATTCAATTTGGAAACCATCGGTGCTGTGTGGACTAAAGAGGAGAGGGACCATCTAGCTTATCATCAGTTCTACAGCCTGCATCTCTAAAATAAATATTTTCTGAATCAATAAAGGATCCTTAATTATACCAAAATATGTTTTAAGTCTTAGGAAGAGTTTTAAATAATGTATGTCTGTCTTACACTGTGAGGAATATAATGCTGAAGTGTGTAAGCTAGCTTTGTTGGCTTAGTGTGTACACATTAATGTTGCTGTCACTGAAACTGAGACTGGGGTGTGTTAACTGGACTAATCCCAGAATGATTAGGACAGCAAAAAATGTAAAAACTGTGCCAAGCCTCAAATAAGAGGAATTCCTCTGAAATCTTTGGCAAGAAAATAGCCATTTACTGTTATTTAGTGGAAAATTAACTTCCATACATCTGTCTTTTGCTAAAATTTCCTTGGGCAATGATGACAGATGATGTGTGAATCATTTGTTATTTGAGCTAGCATACCTTATGATGTAAATAACACCTTTCCCAGTGAGTAGAGCATGTTCTGGCACATTGTTCCTTACTTTTAAGTAAGGTAAGCGGACATGGATCATCCTCAACAAGAGGAGGATTTGCAGATTTTTAAAGTATGATGTGTCTTTTTTCCAGGTGCACAACTACAGTGGTCCCCTGCGTGTTCGTATCTCCTTGGTGACCAAGAACGTGCCACACAAGCCGCATCCCCACGAGCTGGTCGGTAAAGACTGCAAACATGGATACTATGAGGCCGACCTGCAGGAGAGAAGAATACACAGGTAGACATCCTGAAAACCGAGGGAAAGATTTGTGTCCTGACCTCGTCCCAGTGTTTAAACAGAATATTCATGGGGGAAACTGGAGCTCTGATTTGAAACAAGGTAGCATTTGTTCGAGACTGACCCAGATAGACGGTAGATGGTGTTTGTACTATCACCTTGGTAAAAGTAAATGCCAGTTTCATCCTGAGGTTGGAGTTAAACATTAACTCCTAATGAGTTTACCTCTGCTCGGTTGGTTTTCTTTTAGTCCAGTATCCTGTATGACAGTGTTTTTTATTCAAATCTCACATGACATCAGACTTTTCCATTGGCAGAATCAGGACATTTAACAGCTGTGAACCATTGCCTTCCTCCATGATCTTAGTAATATATTTAAAAACAACAACAACCTTGTCGATAATTGCTGATGAATTACTTAACTCTTGATTTTGAATGTTTTTGCAGCAGAAAAAGGCACAAAATATAGAGAAAAGTGTGAATGCTTTCAGTGAGGCTGCTAAAAATGCTCTGATTTGTTTCAACATTGCATCATATTTGTCCCTAAAGGGACTCTTGGTCTATGACTCTGGTTTATCTCCATGTGCAGCAGTAGGTTATGATGAGTCGTAGCAGCAGTCGTTTCATTTGATGTTCCATTAGTCCTACACCTTGTTTTTGCCAGTTAAGATGAATCATATCGTGTTTGTGTCAGTGGCAAAATTCTAGTTTGCAGGACGTCTAGTCGAGCCCTTCCCTCACAGGAAAAGGAATGGAGCTGGATCTGTGACTCACTGCATTTTGTGATGGTGGAAACATTAGGGTTTTGTTGCTGTATTGTCCACAAGATTGTTGAGATTCCATGTCTGCGTCAAGCTAACATGCTTGTTCCCAGTCAGAGAAAGACCAGACCGATCAGAGCCATTTGAGGAAAAAGAGGTGGTAGCTACAGGCATGGTTTAGTCAAAGCGACTTCAAGACTGTAAACAGTGACGGCTGGCGAAGATGTAGCTACAGTGACAGTTTTATCAGAACTGGACCATATTTTTTTTTTGTGAAAAAAAGAGCAAAGAACCAGAATGAAAGCTCTTCTTTGTGGAGAAAATGTTAGCTTGATTCAAAAAGGGTGGTGATTATTTAAACTCACTTGATTTGGTTTTGAAAGGATTAGTCATGATATGAAGCTAGAAGAATTTAGCGGTTTATCGGGATGATTAAAACCTACCTAGCCCCGTCTTTTGGCATTTCTAGGCAAGTGGTTTTCAATCTTTCTTTGCCCAAGGCACACATGAGATCAAATTTCTAGGCACACCACAACCATATCTTTACATAACAGCCTCTTACATGTTACAGTAAATGTAGCATATAGAGCTAGCTCAGAAGACCATGGAAGCAAGCGCTGCCATATCATTGAATTCAGAAAGTCCTCGTCATGGCAAGTTGATGCACTCTAGGCATGGTGTTGGCAAATCGTACTCACGCTGCCATATCTGAAGCAGATCACTGGTGCAGAGATACAATGAAGCAAGTTCTGTTGTAACATTGTTGATATAACAGTATAATGGGATTGCCCTGAAAAGTCTGATCCTAAAATCAACCCAGTTATGCCTAAAAATTAAGAACTTTATCAGGCTTTGAAACTATTGGAAACATTGGAGAAAAATAAATTAAACATGAGTATTAATCGTAACTACATTTCAGGGAAAAATACTCCATGTTGCCTTACAAGCCTTTGATATGTGATAAAATTTACATTGTTGTGATATGTGCACATTGTTAGATATGGCTAGCTAATGGCGGCAACTAACCACAATACCTGTTCTGCTCTCTCCTTTCTTTATTTGATCTAGTCCTTCTAGAAAAGTAGCCAAACAGCTTTTATTACATAATTTAGTTGGTCTAACTGTGCAGGGTGAACCCTGTCTACCTTTGTCATGAGTGTGATGCAATTCAAAGAAACAGTGTGTTCTGCCCTCAGATGTCAGTGTGTCTGTCTGTCTGATTCACTGTGAGTAAATTTGCTGTTTTATATTAGTCATAAGTTTTTATTTTGGTGATTACTTACATGTCATTGGCTGATCCTCATCACGTTATCAGTGGAAAGGCTAAAAAAAAAAGCACATGAAAGCTGAAAGGACTATCAGTCTCAAAGTGTTCTCGCAGATGTCATAAAAAGCTGCTGAAATAATCTGTCAGGGGAAATAAGAGCAAGAAGTTAAAGTTTTTACTATCATTGGCCTTTTATGCTTAATGGGGAGAACATTTAAAAGCAGAATTCACATATTTGGGTACACAAACGCCCCTATAAACATTTGCTTTCTTTATATCAAACAATGGCTCTTTTTTTGTTATCATAAAGACTTTATCAACATGCATATATGATCTGACTTTATGGCATCATGGAAAAATACATTAATATTTGTTCTATAGTGACACATAGAGAACTATTATGCTACTGTTTGCATGCAAATCAACCAAAAATCCGGCATTAGTCAAGGGTTTCCATTCAAAAAAAACATTTCCAATTATTTCTAAGCTGAGCTTTACAATGTAACATAACAGCAAGCAAAGCTTATTCATATCCCATTTCATCAATAACTTTCCGCTACTGCATTTCCTAAAAAGCTGGGACGCTGTGTAGATGGTAAATCAGAGCAGAAACAGACCCACTTTGAATGTTTTCTCTGTAATACTGTTTCAAAAAGTTGGTTCTTTAGAAAGAGAATCTTTTTAAAATGCTAAAAGAAAACACCTGTTAGAACATGTACTTTTAATCAAGTATTGCAGGTGAAGACCTGGACCATCCTGATGAAGAGGGAGCTTAACTAAAAGGCAAATCTCTCACTTTATTCGTTTCAGCCTTCATCTGTCTATGGTCATGGGCTTTTGGCTAACTTCAATAATCAATAGCAACATCAGATCAGCTTAGATTGATGGTTGGTGTTTAGAACGCGCCATCTACACTTTGTTTCTATGACATTTTCCCTTGTGCATGGATGTAATGCTCCAAGTGAATGTTAGGTTGAAGCACAGGTGTGTGTTGCCCTCATAGGGTCATCAGCTTGGGGCCACCCTACACGGATGTTTCGCCCCTTTGATCCTGGAACGTCTCTGGGTGGTGGCCAGTCGCTCTCTGTGACTACACAAGATCCTTAGTTACCCCACTTGGGGTCTCGTCTTCTGAGCCACAGCCGGAAGCCCTGTCTCTTCCCTCCTCAGCCAATTCTCTTTGAGCCTTCTTCTGTTTTGAGCCAGTGATCCCAAAGGCCTTCAGCAGATGTTGAGGGGGTAGACAGGGTAGATGCATGCCTCACACCCTACTCTATATAGGACACAGCCAGCTCACTGTACTTCACTACTTCTGTAGTGGCATGGATGGACCACAGTACATGTCTGGCCCTCAAGGGGAAACTTGGAACTGATGGTTCAGATCAACCCTCATCTGCCTCTTGCATCCAGGTTTTAACATGGACCTGCTTCAGCTCCTTGCCTGATGAATTAAATCTATGCCTTGGCTGCCAGCTTTCAGAGCATATTGCATAAATGTATCTATCAATATGTGGGTTGTCTAGCTAAGCCCTCTTTGGAAAGTCAAAGCATTGTTTGACTAACCCAGGGAGCGTCTTTTGAGCAGAACCTGCTCTACCAAGTAAAGCTGTTTATCCATTTCGCAATAAAATGGTAAAAAGTCTCACAAGAGTGTTCCTGACTGAACTGCATCTCACGTCTGCATCACATTAACTTTTCAAGAACTGGAACTTCAAACCCACACCAGAGATGTGGCAGCTATCATGTGTCCATGTTTGCTTACTTGACAGGAAGTATATTTGCACCTTTAGAGATCAGGTTTGGAGCTCCAGCATCCAGAGAGTCCCCGCTCCCCTAGAGCAATCCTAGAACTTGCTGAAGGGATTATACATCTCCTCTGACCTGGTAATGTCTGGGAATCCAGAGCAGAAGTTGGAAGGCAATGCTGGGGAGAGGGATGTTGAGGATTGAGTTGCTTTGACCGTAATTTGAGCCAAGATGAGCAGAAGAAAATGGATTTAAGTTAAGAACAAGAGTAAATACTGTCCCAACTTTTTAGGAAATGGGGTGCTAATTTACTATTGATAAGCGGTAATTAAGAAGCTGAGGATATTAGTAAATGGCCTTGTCTTGTGCAGAAAAAGCTATGAAAATCTGTTTTTTATTCTGACTGATGACGTGTTAATATTTTACTAATCTAAGTTTATGTAATCTAAACACTGAGGGATCGGGAAAAAATAAGATTTTTTAAGATGTAAAGCAATAAATCATCAAATTTTGAAAGTAAGTCATGACTTGGTGATTCCAGTTTGACCAAAAACAGATAAAATAGTGTCATTTTTCATCTTTTGTGACAGTAGAAAAGTGTGAAAAAGGATTTTCTATGCGCACTTTGATGATTTTAGATAAAGGCTCCAAGACCATCACCTTTTTTAGCAGGAATTTACTGGCACAAGTATAAAGTGCTGATAAACGGTCAGTGAAACCTAGAGAAGGAGGTTATCAGCCAGTGCTTTTATAAGTAATCCAATAGACAATGTGACTAAAAGCTTTAAATCAAAGTGTTGCATGAAGAAATGATGCATGGTCACAAGTGAAAATAAAAGCAAGAAACAGTAAGCTTTTGCATCATGGGTAAGTTTATTATATAAGTGGTTGTCTAAATCACCCTCAGAGTGCTTTAAGTATTTTTCCACTGACAGTCAGCTTTCTTGAACTGTCTTCCTCACTGGCGGATGTGGTCAGTGACCCACAGTGATGAAGCTTTAGTATTTTAAATGTGGTTTTCATTGGAGAAAAACTGTCCTCTGTTTTGGTGCAGAAGAGTATGAAACAGGGGTTAATGGAGGGGAAACTTACACTGTGTGTTAATGGAAAGTTGGGTGTTAATCATTGTGTGATGTGCAGTTTTTCCATTTAAGCATACAGTTTCTCAAGGCAAAACTGTTGTGAATGATGCAGGCTTTATTGGTTTCTGTCAGTTTTGTTCTGACACAGTGTGTGCTTTCAGTTTTCAGAACCTGGGCATACAGTGCGTCAAGAAGAAGGATGTGAACGAGGCCATCATTTGTAGGCTGCAGACGAATAATAACCCCTTCAACAGTAAGTGGTCATGCGTGGAGATTGTGCGTGCAGCACAAAGCACCGTCTGTCTTTCTGCCCTTTCTCTGTTAAATCCATCATTATAGTGTGAAAAGTTTTTGGGCATTGTGTGGTGAGACCCTAAATGTCCTCAAATGTAAGACACCATTATTCAGTCTTTTTTCAGCTAGTTCTTTTTAACTTCACATCTGTAAAAGTGAAATCATACTTATTGGCTGTTAAAGTTTCCAGAAAAAAACATTTCAGTTCAAAAAAATATTTCAAGAACAAGCACCTTCTTTAAATTCTAATTCCTCTTCCTTGTATAAGTTTATCATTATTACCTACCACCAAAATCTTAACCATTGTTGTCAACTTGACAAGCAATGTTTGACAATAATCTGTAGGTTCTTTGCTGGCGATGCAGCAGAGAACACCCATTGGGGGCAGGTATCTGCATAGATAAAACAAAACCAAAAAGGCTGTGTTTTGAGTGGTTTATGACTCTTTGTTTAAAGTGAAAAAATTACAGTATTCTTAATTCTTAAGCCACTTTTGTGTCCAGAAAGTTAAAAACAAAACTTACAGACAAATCGCAGCAGGTTTAAGTAAAAAAGCCCCTGTCTAGAAGGACAAGCAGTGTCACATGGTCTGTTTCCACAAAGCTGTCCTTTTGCAGTTCTGTGTAGGGCTGAAGTCAAGCAAAGAAAATCCTGGTCGTCCCCCCCCAAAAAAAAAAAAAACCCCACACACTGACCAATCAATTGATCATTCAGGTATCCAAAGAGCGAGGGAAACCTTCACTTTATCTCAAAATTAGTTGAATCTGTGATAAGTTTCTCATTGCACCTCCTATTTTAGTCTAAATCAGTGATTCTCAGTATGGGGCTCGTGAGACACTGAGAGGGACAAGATGCCGTGAAAAAACAGAATATTTTTTAGATTACACATTTGCCACCTTACACCAATTTTGCAAAATTTTGATACATTTTTGCCAATTAAAAGCCATTTTCAATTTTAAACCCTTTTCACTATTTTTCTGCCTGTTTTTGCCAATTCTAAACCAATTCTTGCCACTTTCTGCCTATTGTTGCCTTTATTGACCCATTATTGCTTATAATTATCACTCTATACTACTTTTTACGCCCATTTTAACCACATTTTACTACATATATAATGCCCATTTTGCCATTTAAAACAATTTCTGCCTCAGTTGAGCCATTTTTGCCAGTTTAAACCAATTTTTTTATCCAGTTTGACCAAATTTTCTACCTATTTTTGCCACTTTGAACCCATTTCAGACACTTTTTAACTCCTTTTACCACTTGTTATTTACCACTGTAACCCATTTCTACCATCTTTTATATTTTCTGCCAATTGTATCTCATTTTTGCCGCTTCTAACCCATTTTTGCTACTTTCGAAATCCAATTTCACCCCTTTTGCACCAGTTTTAGCTATTTTTAACCAATTTTAATACTGTTTCTAAGCAAAGAGGTTTACATTTCTGAACAACCAACTGGAAAGTGTCAGCCCTAGTTTTGTCACAGTTTAGCTTATTGAACTTTGATCTTGCCTGTGTTACCTCAGCTGATGTCCGTCCATTCTTGTCCTTTGAGATGGGAAATCCATCTCTTTTAAGAGCTCCAGATCATTTGGCTCAGCTCAGTAGAACTGGTTGTTTGACTCTTAACTTCACATTTTGGCTTTTAAAATGTGTAATAAATAAGAAAAGACGTTTTGTAGCACAGGCTCATTTATGTACCAATCATCATTACTCGGGCGCTTACCCCACAAGGTTTATTTGGTTGATAGTACATCAATGTTCAAATGAATAGCATGCCTGTGACAAAACTAGTCATTTTTATATGTTAAAGGTGCTCAGCTAGCCTCTTACCTCAGTACGAGACTCCACTAGACTTTTGTCTCCCTTTGTTTGGTTGGACGAGGCTAAAAGGTCTACAGGACTGGGTTTGTCATCTTGATCACCTGGTAAATCTGTTAAATGGTGTAAAAATCACTTTTTTGTAAGTTTAGGCATCACACTCAATGTATGTCCAAATTTTCTGGTGATAAGTCCAGCTTACAGGTCCATTTAGAGCTGCACAGTACTAACTTTCCTCCCTTCCCATTCATTCCTTATGGCTTCACCCCTGTTCTTGACCCCTAACAGACATTCAGGGTCATGTGATTGCAAACAACCTACTTCTAAAAATAAAGTCTGTTTAAAAGCCTTGTGCTCTTGAGTTTATAAAGCCAGCTAGATGATAGTTAGCTAAAAAAAACAAGCTGCAACAATGATTGGCACCAGAAGCACGGGAAATTAGCTTAAAGCACAATATAATTTCACTCCCATTAATAAAGCTAAATGACTGATTGAGAACAAGTATTTTATGTTTAAATAATGCAATCAACTCCCAAAGAGGATTTATACAGGAAATAAGTGTCATTTGTTTCATAGTGTGCTGTGAAAATGCTGATAACCTTCATGTGACAGGAAGTCAGGCTGTTGTTCTGTGTTGCCTGATTGTGCTCTCCACCCTTCCCCTGTCACATTTCGGCTGCAGTTCCTGAGGCGAAGGTGTGGGAGGAGGAGTTTGACCTGAATTCAGTTCGGCTTTGCTTCCAGGCCTGGATCACTCTGCCTAATGGGGAGCTCATTCCTCTGGAGCCTGTGGTATCACAGCCCATTTATGACAACAGTGAGTGCACAACAAACATACTACATACCTACATTTATAATATATCAGGGTTCAACAAAGTAGATAAGTATGTGATTATTGTTTGTTTTCTTTGACATGGAACTTAAAATATTTGAGATAGACATTTAAGGATGTCCAGGAGAACCTGTGATTGTATTTTTGTCAACAAAATAACTTATAAATGATAAATGTTCCACATTAATCTCATGAGTTTTTATTGACTTCTGATAAAATACAAGTATCAATGAAGCCCATATTCTAACCTTTACATCTTCTGCAGCCTCTAATTCCCTCAGGCATTCTTTGTTCCTCTTTGCTATTTGACTTGTCTTCTCAGTTGGATTGTGTTTACTAGAACTGCACAGCATTGTGGCTCAGTGGTTCACTGATGCTGCACTCCTGTAGCATCCTTTTTGCATATTTGTCCCTTGTTTGTATGAGTTTCTCTCTCCTTTAATAGTAAACACAAGCATTTTAAGTCTTACTGCCAAATAAAAAGTTAGGTGTGATAGAGAGCTTGTGGAAAATTCTGTCTTATTTGAATATTGTGATGATCGCAACTCTTACATTAAAAAAAAATGTTTTAATGTGCATGACCCGATCAAGTTTTCCATGCTTTCTCATGCAGCTGATTTTTTTACAATTGGGACATTTCAGCCTGGTTTGCCCAATTGATTTTATTAAACATTTTAGGCTTAATGTAGCTCAAATTACTGAAATCCATCCAGATTTATGCTTCTGTTTTGAATCTATGCTGTAGCTGCGTAAACCATAGTTTAACCTAGCCCTGGAGCCTGCATGCACCTGCTCAAGAAAGTCCAAACAAGGGGAGCAGGCGGCCTAGTGGTTAAAGGCACTTCCCTGAGGCCCTTTACTGCATGTCTCTCCCCCACTCTTGACCCTGTTTCCTCCTCTGTCTAATAAAGGCACAAAAATGCCCAAAAATAAATCTTTAAAAAAAAAAAAATTAAAAGTCCAAACAATTCAGACTGCAAGCTCTGTGATTGTTCTGCTGGGTAGCATCAGCTCTTCACATTTTAACTTTGAACAATCACGCCACCCAAAGGATGATAATTTGATTAACTAAGAGGAGCAAAGACTGAAAGGTGCACTCTGACCCAGAAATAGCTCTCCCACAGAGTTCAGTACAACATCCTTAAATTTTCAGGCTACATATGACTTGTACCCCTAACCTCATTGTGTGCTAATAAGGTGTTTATTGAACACCTGTGGCATCCATCTCTTATTTATTTATTAATACATGATTAATCTGTCTTTCAGGGGCACCAAACACAGCTGAGCTGAAGATCTGCAGAGTCAACCGCAACTCTGGAAGCTGCAAAGGGGGCGATGAGATCTTCTTACTGTGTGACAAAGTGCAAAAAGGTACACTACTCGACGACATGACTGTGCTGCATGTGCATCGAAGCACGCTGCACCACGGCAAACATCTACTTTCACAATCCAAAAATAGAACTCAGGAGTGAGTAAGCAGATGTAGGGTTTGAAATGTAACTCAAACGGAAGACCTGTAAACTGGTCCCACCCACGAGATGTCAGTGGGAGTCATTCTGCTGAGAGTGAATAAGACTTTTTCAGAAATATTAGGCTAGAAATAGAACACCTGACTCTCAGAATACTACGTTCTTAGATCACCAAGAGGTTTGGTTTTGCACGTTTGGTTTCATTTTTGTTATTACAAGGGTGACAATAAAATAGACTGCCTTAATACAGTCACAATAAAGACGTTTATTTATACCTTGTTTGTAAAATAATACTTAAGGTATTATTTTACTGTACTGTACTGTAGCATTGCTTGATGAAACAAAGAGTTAATCCTGTATACAGCACAGGATATTGCTTGATTTGCAGGGATTTTTCACCCTCTTTTTAAGTTACACCATACTGTTTTCTTAACATTATAATAAGTACCATGATCAAGTTATAAAATCAATAAAAGGGTGAAACATCCAAGGGGGTGAAACCATTCATAAAAATTGTAAATCCAGCTTGTGGCCTGTTTTTTGCATGTCATTCCTCCTTTCTCTCTTTCTCTTGCAAGTTTCCTACATTACCCACTGTCCTATCTGCTCAGTAAAAGCAGATGAGGAAAAATAAGCATTTTGCATGTCAGTCCCCACTCCCCCAACCAGTGTGAATTTTTATTTTGGTCACCTCTGTTTCCCTCACGTGAGGTTTCTTTGTGTGTCAGTGTCTGTGTGTTTAATGTAAAGCAGTCACATTATCTTCACGGGTGACTTCTACCACGAATCAAACACCTTCTTCCTCTATTTTGATGTCTACTTCTCATTTATAATGCTTTATAAAAAACAGTATTAACATGCTATGCGTGTAAAGCAGCAATCAAAGGTTAACAGTAATCTAAACTCTAAAGCCTTACTGCATCTTTCAAAGCTATTTTTATTTAGTATCTGTTGTATTTCTTTGCATTTTTTCTTACAGAAAAAAAAAACATTTAAAAGGCTAAAACATATGATTGTTTTAAGTAATATTCTTCTTTAAAGTTACAGCAAGACAATTGCTCCACTCTTTGTTTGAGGTTTGATCTTGACAAGCATTTGTGCTGTTTGCTTTGTATTTTAGTCATGAAGTTGTGCAACACTCCCTTGAGTAATCCTTGGCTCTGATTGGTTTCTGATTCACCTTATGTCTCTGTGAAAAAAGCCTGTGAACTTTGAGTCTTGGAGTAGACGATACAACTTCAAACTTTTCCTGTTGGCTCAAAGAGATTGGTTTCCACAGCAAGTAGGACCATACTTCAAAGATTACACCCTTGTACAAGAAGTCTGAGCACTGGAGCAAATAACAAGGAGCTCTGATTAAAGGTTTACCCCTGTTGCCCCTGTTTACACTTTATCCCTATTTTTACACATATTGGGGTGAAGAAAAGGTGCTAAACTTGCTCAAAGACATAGTTTGGAATATCTTTCTGTATGGCTGCAGCATCATTTCTACTGTCAATGTGCTTAGCAAACATTGAACCAATGATAGGATTCATATCAAGATAAGGTATGTGCATTTCTATTTAAACAAGGGCTGCAAGCAGCACTGAAGGGCCCTCGCACACCAGCGCCTTTCATTCAAATAATGGGAGCCCATGTTGTGTGCTGCAGCAGAGCACAGAAAGCATCCTGCCTCCTAGTTCTCCTAGGTCTGTTATTTATCATATAAAATGTGAGAAAAAGCAGGCATTATATGTTGGCAATGCTTCTGCTTTCTTACAGTAGGTGGCACATTAGCAAAAACATGTAATGCACATTTAAATACACATTTAAATATCTAGAGGGCCTTTCTTTCAATACCAGATCTCATAGGTTAAGCACAATAAGAGGAATAAAGATATGACCCATTTGTGTTGCTTCCAGGTGCCACTAGGAGGCGCTATGATGAGATGTTTGCGTGTTTAGTGTGATACTGTTGTCTTAAGAAAGAGCAGAAGATCATATCATGTTGTATACTAACGTTACAATAGGTTCAAGTAATTTGGCACCATCAAAATGCCTTATTTTGAAATTGTGATGAAGCTCATGGACTTCCTGTTGAGATTTGGGCAGGAGTCCTTCAGGCTTTTTTGTAGGTCTTATGTTGACCCATATGCAGGCCAAAACTATTAGCCTAGGCTGGATGGTGTGGGCAGAATGTTTAAAGACCCTGTAAAGTAAAACTAAATATGTATTTAGGTTTGTCGTATGATAGATTACTGTTATGAACCCCCAGGTCAAATTTCAGTCACATAAAGCATCTCCAAGTTTCTAAAATTAAGCTTCAAGTCACGAAAAATGAGGCAATAAAATCTGCTCCAGGATGGTGTGGGCGTTTCCGTTGAATGAGCTGAAACCATTCCCATTCAGGACACACGTAGTCTGCAGCATTAACCCCCTCACTCATGGTGTCATACTTGGAAAAAATATTTTCTCCTTAAAACATGAACCAATAAACCAAGCCAGGAAAGAGATAAAATGGCCTAAATCCAGAATTCAGTTATGTAGATCTCAGAGTTTTCACATGTTTACAGCAACCATATTCCAACATTTCTAGAGTGTTACGACAAAAACTTTGGATTTCACTTTACAGGGTCTTTAAAGGTGGAAATTTTAAAGGTGGAAATGTTCATAGCCAGAAGGGGGCACTCTGGCAAAGTGATGATATTGATGTATGAATGCATTCAGGATCAATGTATGATCATCTCTGTGAAGTTTGGTGGTGGTTGCCATTATCATTAAAAAGTTAAAAGGTATTATTGGTGTATTTTCACCTCTAAAAACATTTTAAAAAATGTTTGGGCTTCAATCACGGCCCCACCCTGTTGTGAAATGTCACAGTCTGCACAACTTTAGATCACCAGCTTGTGTAGTGTTAGAAAAACAAATCAGAAGAAATTGGTAAAATCCCTTGGAGTAGTTTGTTAAAATATGAAACTTATGAATTGGCCAAAAATGCCTAAACTTGCCATTTGTAGATTGCTTCCTGTACATTTTAGAGGATGGCCCAAAGAGACTTTTTTCATCTTATCATGATCCATATGTGAACTGATTTTCATGCATGTAGCTTTTACCCAGTCCCCTATTTCAGTCCACCAAAATACCAAAATTGCCACTAGGGGACAGTTTTCTGTAAAGTTTGGTGAGTTTTTGAGCTTGTTAAAGCACCAAAATTATTGACTCTTCCTACAGAAAAATGACATATACAGATACAGTAGGGTCCTTGCTGACCCTAGGTTGGTGCCCAGGCCCTTATTAATATTTAAAAAGTCAGTGGCAATGATACAAATGAAACCTTTTTACGAGTAAAACAATCCTAGCCAGTCTGAAATAAATCAAGTTTAAAGGTCCATCCTCAGCTTCAGTATCTTAACGTTTCTCTTGTCCTGTTCCCCTCACAGAGGACATCGAGGTGCGTTTCTTCCAGGACTCCTGGGAGGGAAAGGGAACTTTCTCGCAGGCTGACGTCCACAGGCAGGTGGCCATTGTTTTCCGAACGCCTCCATATCGTGACACTAATCTCTCTGAGCCAATTAGAGTGAAGATGCAGCTCCGCCGACCTTCTGACCGTGAGGTCAGCGAGCCAATGGACTTCCAGTACCTGCCTGCCGATCCAGGTGAGTAGCAATGAGCTGTTCTTGTGAGATGAATAGTCGACCAAACCAAACCTAAACCTCTAAATTATCCGTGCAGATGAGTACAGGCTGAGTGAGAAGAGGAAGCGAACAGGCGACATGTTCCAGAAGCTGGGTCCCATGCTGTCTACTGGTACGTCTATGGGATTTTTAATCACTCCTTAAGAGTCGGAAATATTTTCATGTTTAGTTAAGAGTCATACAATTGTGTTTATTTTTGAATTTTAGTGTCAATTCCACAAGACAGACGGCACATAAGCCCAGCGAGGAGAACAGTGACAGCCAAGCCTCCACCGCTGAGCGCACAAGCTGGTGAGTGTGAAACAAATATTTACATCACAGCTTAACACTCAGTTATGATTGGTAATAGCAGCTTACATCTGATTATTAGCAGTCATTTAGCATCTGCTACTGCAGAAGCAGGATTTATTTAAGGTTTGAAAAGTCAGTTAGTATGTCTATTTACAGAAAAGTGACCATCATTACTTAGGTTTGTAAAAGTATGATGGTGTAGATGAGTTGCAGTTAACTATGTCATCTGGTTTCTTATTTTTAGTGGCGTTTTAATCTGTGCAGTACAAATCAAAAAATGATGATTATTTTTTTATCTGAAGAGTATTTCTACTCTGAAAGATTCTCATTGCTTCTTGTGTTTGTGTTGTGTAGTCCCTCCAGTAGCTGTAGTGCCCCCTAGTGCCGGTGTAGCCAAACTCCAGCCCTCCTACTCCTACTCCAACCAGCCAGGCCAGCTCTTCTCCGTCCAGCCCAAAGTGGAGCCGTCCCCCTCTATCTCTGCTGCGACCACAAACCAAACCTGGAGGATCATGGAGAGCCTGAGCCTGGGCACCCAGCCCAAAGCCACCCCGGTGCCCAACTTCACAATGAACCAGCCACAAGCCTCCAACTCCTCCTCTTCCTCTTCCTCCGCCACCACATCCACCACCAACCAGGACTTCTCAACCGTCAACATGTCAGATCTTCATAAATTCTTCCCCAACATTTCCTCGGTCATCGCTCAAGAGCAGGCTGCTTCTCAGGGAGGCGCGGCCGCCTCGCAGACCGGCAGCTCCTTCACCCTGCAGGGCTCTCAGTTCCCGGTGGACTCGCCACTTTTAGACGATGATATCACCGGGTTCCCGAGCTTTGACGAAACCCAGGCAAGAGGCACTCTGGACAGCATAAACATGGATGAGTTTGAGGACCTTCTGAACCCCCCTCTTATGGGCGACAGTGGAAACAACATGGTTTTGTCTTCATGCCAACAAGCTGCCCCCTCTGCTGCTGCTGCCCAGAATGGTGCAGCCGCAGCCCAGAACTCCTCTGACCCGGTGGGAAACCCGGGCAGCACCTGGATGAATTACCCCAACAGCATTGTCAACTTACTCCAAAACGAAACCATGGTTAGCCTTCCACCTACTAACAACAACCACAGAGCGCCCATACTAGACGAGCTGGATGAGCTGATGTCAGCTGATGAGGATCGTCTTATATCCATCTTTAATAGCGGGAGCCAAGCCAGGTTTGTCTCAGGACACCCTTAAAGTTTGTCTGAGTAATTCAACCATGGACAAATTTACACAAACCACTTTTATCTGACTCTTTAGCCTTCAGAATTAATCTCCTTTATAGAAATTAAAGGATCTAAGTGCTGAAAAGGACCGAAATGAAGAAACTGTGGATATCAATATTTCAGCAAAGACTCTTTGGTGTTCAATGTTATTTTTGCCTGATCTTAGATAAAACAAATGATAAAACATGCAACTAGGAATATGATTGCATTATCTTTGCTAAACTTGTGTTTTTCATCAGTCGTTAACGTTTTAAACACATCAGTCTGATGGTTTTTTTTTTTGCTTTGAAAGGGTGTTTTAGTTAAGATATTTACATAGGGGCCTGTTGCAGAAAGCAAATTTAGCTCTGACTCTAACCTGTTCAACTGTGAGGCTTGGACGTCATCTGATGGCCAGAGGCTCTGGCTGGACTCCTTTATGACGACTTCTCTTCAGAACATCTTTGGTTATCGTTGGCAAGACCGTGGCTTTCCAGGGCCTGATGCAGCTCACCGCATACTGGGAGTACAGGACCCAGTGGGCTGGTCCAGAGGGCGACTGCATGGAAGGAGCAGCTGAGATGAATCTTTGAGAGGGGGCATGGGCCTGGCACAGGTCTGGAGGATGGCTATTCAGTGTGCTGAAATACCGAACCGACTCCCATACCTGATCTGTCCTGTCCAGCTATTAGTATGGTAACTTTAGAGTAAGCACATGTAGAATATGACCCATTTTTTTGTTGTTGTATTACTTCATACCAGTAGCAGCTGCAGTGAGTCTGACATTTGTGAAGAAACTTCAGAGTGTGGCCTTTCTAAAGACACCCTGTTTGTGTTTGTACTCCAAATGGTTCAAACACAGAATTCAGTTTGATTTGGGTATTCCTGCATAGATGTTTTAACTAATTTTACCCACAATTCTAAGAGGTAAAGTCCAAGGCATTGTCTGCATTTAAGAGAGCGCTTTTGCAACATCCTACCTGTGCGAGGGGTTTTTCTGCCGTTGCCTCAGTTAAGACAAAAAAAGTGAGGGTTAGGGGGCCTGGATGAAAAAATTTGGGAACCACTGCCAGATAGTAAAATCATCCCCACTGTCATTTTTACGCAAGTTAGATTTCAGCACAGCCACTATAATGACCATGCAGTGACAGGAAGGGGAAAAGGTCTGAAGATTTTAATCCAAGTTGAAGATTTAAACAATTTTTCTGTATTGATATAAACATTTAAGAGTACCTGATTATCCAAGCATTAAGTTAAACAGTCTTTCAGTGGGAATACAGTTGAGATTCTTAAGGTGTAATCTTGCTTTCCTCATTAAAGGTTAACTAATTTAGAGTTGTGCTCAAATTGCTTTCTAAACAGTGCCCAAATGCACATCCAAAGTCAGTTTAGATGTTTTACAATCAGTTATTCTTTCTAAAACATTTTTGCCCTGGTTTTTTTACTCTTGCTTGACATTTTTAGTAGCTCTGGTCAGCGTTCCTATGGGCATCAAAGGACTCAATTTGAATGTGTGAGCATAGGCTGCCTTTTTACTGTCCTCAGAGAGCATTTAATCATTTCACTGGTATTTCTATGCATCATCCTGTCCTTTGGTATCCCTGTGTCTGTTTAAGGAACTAGCACAGAACTTCCTGAAGCTGTAACTGGAGCATGACCAACATCAGATATGGTTTATCATGGATATATCTGTCAGTATCGGCTTGTTTCTTTTAAAGGTGCCATAGCGAAGTGTCAGAATGATGTAGTAACGAACCAAATGAAGGTCTATGTGTAAATAATTAACAAACAAGCAACATAAATAAGTAAATGCTTATAGCAGAGAGGCAGTTCATGGAATTACTTTGTGTCTTGTAATGTTTTCTTGCTGTTTATAGGAACGATGCTGCAATGTAAGTGAAACGTCTCAAACCTGTCAGCTTGCTAAATGTAGCAGTTAAAGATGATTTCAATAAAAATGAAATGTTTTATAAAGATTTGATGTAAAGAGAAAGTACTGTGCCTTGTTTTTGCCATAATGTATGATTTTTACAGTCCTACAATACTTATCTTGAAATAAAAACCACAACATGTTATCATGGTTCCTCTGTTGTTTTGGTTCAAATAAAAAACTAATAAAATAACATACTGTATATGGCGTCTCTTAAGCTAATGTAAGCCCTCCACTTACATTCAAAGCCAAACTTATGGCCTGCAATTTTACACAGGATTACACTTCGCTGTCAGCTAGCTTTTAGAAAACTACATTGTCAGTACAGCCAAACAAGGTATCAAGCTTACAAATAAATTTCCCCGCTAATTATTCTGTGATCATATGAAAGATTTGCTTTCCTATCATAGTTTCTTGTCTTGAAATAAAAAGGCAAAACATGTCCTAAAATATGTTTACAATTCCACAACTGTGGTGGCCCTCAGGGTTAACTGCAAAAATTATTCAACTCAATGCAAAAATAATTTATGTAATAAATATTTCATAAAATGCCAATACATTAAACAAAAACAGTTTTGCAAAAAAAAAAGGTTTTATGAAATGCAAAAAAGATTTACTTAAAATATAAAAATTATTTAATGAAACTGAAAAAAATGAAACGCAAAAACAATTTACAGAGTACAAAAATGTTTCACTGGACTGAAAAAAAACCCTAATCTAAAAGCACAAAAACTTCTCAAAACTAAACAAAAAAAAAAGAAAAAAAAAGAAGTTAATGAAATGCAAAAAGTCATAAAAATCATAAAAACATGAACATTTTATGAAATGCAAAAACATTAGAAAACAAAAAATGTTTTTGACAATATAGAAACATTAAACGAATCACCAAAAAACATTCATGAAATTCAAATGTTTTTCAAAAATGCAACAAAAAAATGTAAGATGCAAAAATATTTCACAAAACACAAAAACCTTACGTGAAATGTAAAATGATTTCACGAAACAAAAAATGTAGTAAAATAAAAATTGACGGCATGCAAACATACCACTGAATAAAATCTTGAAAGCGCAAAAACACACTCTTAAAAAAAACATTTCATGCAACGCAAAAAATTTCATGATTACAAAATTGTTTCTGAAAATGCATGACATTTTATGAACCACTGAAAAACATTCATGAAATGCCACAGCTTTCAGTAGAATGCAAAAAAAGAAAAAAGTACAAAGTATGTCACTAAAAGAAAAATGCAAAGGCATTGCAAAAAAGAGATAAAAAAAAGAAATACAAGCTTATTTCTAAAAAATATCTAAAAACTTTTCATGACACACAAAAGAATTTCATGAAGTTTTATACAAAGCAAAAAAAATGGAATAGAAAACGTTTTGTGAATTCCAAAATTATTTTATAAATAAAAATGTGTTTTACAAATTATTTTTGCAAATTTTAAAATGTTTTTGCATTTTACAAATGGTTTTCCTGTTTCATGAAATTTCTGCAGTTGACCTTCAGGGCCACCATACTAAACACCTGTTTAAAAAAAAAACAAAAAAACAACACATCAACTTGGTGTTCAAAAGCAGATTTTATTTGGCAATTCTGTTGTCTTGATTTAGTACAAACCAAAAAAATATAAAGCCAAACAATGAGACATATGTAAACTGTAAAAGAGAAATTCTTCATTCAATGCATATTTCCCTCCATGCTGAAAAACCAAAGCTTTCTTCAGACAATCTGTTCGTCTGGTAAGTGTTAGTTTGTTTAAGTCAAAACCTCAAGAATACAAAAAAAAAACCAAAAAAAAAAACCGTGACATTACCTCAGGTCACTTTGAAATAATCACAGAATGAGAAGACTTAGTGCTCTTGTTGCAAAAATAAGGAAGAACTCGTGGTGAAAATTCAACCTCCGACAAAATCATGTCAGTCATTAAGTTTCACTGCACATCACAGCTCATGGCATCACAAAAAGCTGCCTCAGTCACCTGTCCTTCAAAGCTTTCCTCCTAGTCTAACAGGCTTATGTTACCTCAAGATTAGTAACTTTGTTGATAATGTGGGAGCGCCTAGGGACGCACTCTAGGTCGAATTTGCTCTCATAAATTGTTGGGCAGATCTTCCAGCGGTTGTTTCGGTAGATTCCCAGGTATGTGTACACATCAGGCTTGTAAGAGAGAGGACATTTGACGCCTGTGGCACGGATAACCGAGTCCAGCCTGATAACCTCATTCTCTTCAGTGAAGTTCTGGTTATAGGCACAAATCACCTGCCTGCCCCCTCCCTTGGGATCATGGGGGCTGACTTTAACGAGGGAAATCTTGCCATCTAGTGCTGCTCGGGCCACGCACTCCCAGGCATGGTCCAGCTTGAAGCCAGCGTCCAAGTGCATGAGCCATTTGCCTGAGAGTACGCCGTGGTTCAGGGCCAGCTCTTTCACCGTCTGAAAGGTGACGGGCCGACCACTGGCCAAAAGTTTCTCCCAGCTCTCTTGGAGGCCAACAACATCCCCGCTGCTGGGGCAGTGGTTTGTGCCCAGCACTGCAATCCACCCTACGGGGCTAACGCCGCCCTCCTCGTCACCAAACCTGCACACCTGCGAGGGCCTGTTGCTCTCCAACCAACTGTCAAACTCAGATCTGGGAGTTTTTCTGGAGTCAAACACAATCCAGGGGTCCATGTCTGCAGCCATGGCTTCAGCTGCATAAGCCTCTGCAGCATAGGGGGTCTCCATCTCGCCATCTACAGGGCCCTCTTCCTCCTCCATGATGCTGTCAGTATGAGCCTATTTAAAGGTCCTGGAGCCTGCAAATAGAAGGAAAAAATATGAGGAATCTTGACATTTTTAGTACTGGTAGAAGTAGTGGTAGTGAGGCTGTTTTACAACACTTGTCCTAAAAAAGTTGGGACACATTGTAAAATATAAATAAAACAGGATGCAATGATTTTTAAAACTCAAACCCATACTGTTGTTAAAAGAAGAGATGCTCCACAATGGTAAACATAGCCCTGCCCCTACTTTTTTGAGATGTGTCAATGCAGTCAAATTCGAATACGCAAATCCAGCAGGTGCATAACAAGTCAAAAATATCCAGTAACACTTATTTTATGTCACATTTACAAGACAAGTTCCGAAAACATCTTAAAACAAGAGATATTAAGCAAAATTGATGGCTTGGATTAGGGGTTGACCAATTATAGACCTAACAGATTACTGATATTTGATTATCAGTATCTGTGTCTTATTTTATAGATAATCAATAAAGTTAATCAAAAAGTGCAGTACTCTTGTTTTATTGCAAAGCATTTCTTTCCCTTGGTTTTATTATCACTCTACAGTCTCAACAATTGACCTGGATACAACACAATCTGATTGGCTAGATGTCACATGATTACCAGCCAATCAGTACGTAATCCTGGGTGCCACTGACACAGTGATTTCCTCATGTTTTTCTGCTGCTACAATGTTGCTCTGTGCCATTTCTCTTGGACTGAATTGTTGCATTTTTATTTTCCTTCATTTTAATGATTATGCAGTTTTACTTTTGACGTTTTAAGTAAATATTGTATGTCAAAATAATTGCATATCGTTCCAAATGTCGGTTAACGGTCTCATGAACTACTAATGACTGTAAATCAATTATGTCGACCTGTTGCCTGAATTATTAGTTAAAAGTAAGTCTATATCAGTCAATGCTGCAAACAAAACCGACATGTTGTGATATACTTTAATTACTGACTAAATTAGATTAATCTAATTTATCTAAGAGTTTTTCATGGGTCTAAACCGAGGCAGTAATGGACAGCTGGACAGCCTGCGGATGTTTATGCTAACTAGCCTGCTACATTAGCAACACTTGTTTAATGCTAAACTTGTACACCGTTTACTCGTCCACAAAATAACTTAACCCCTTCTTTTGTTCTGTATTGTATACTGTTGTAACCAAACACCCAGATATGGATACATGCAGAATTATTTTTAACTGCCCTACACCAATGACAGAGGGGCTAGCTAGCTAGCTAGCTACCTCACCAGCCTTCCACCATCTTCCTAATAAATGCGATAATAAAAATAGTAAGGATTTAATGTTAACTGTAATGTTACAACATACATGTCTGTCGTTGAAACATAGTAAGCATGTTAGTTATTTCCATATTTAAAGACAGACGTACCTAGAGGGATGTAAGTTTTGTTGTCAGTATTCTTCCGTACAGGCGCTAGCTTGGTCTGTGTTATGGTTTAGATCGTTACCGTGTTAGCTGGCGACTTCCAGCCGAATGGGTCTGAGGTTGTCGTAGTTACGGCATACATTAAAAGCGGAAAGTTCATTCTTTCTACGGTCGATGGGAAAGTTGCATAGCAATTGCGCCTTTAAACAAATGAATACGTCCTCGTTGAGAGGGGTAACATTCGTGGGGACACCCCGGTCTCAATCATGTATTGTGAATACAACAATGACGGACAAATTTGGCTGAAAGTGAGAAAGTCACCTATTAACACGGTTGCTTTTTAGACCGTCACACCAGGCTGCCTTGGCCGCCTGTGATGTTCCGGTGTATCGAAAGGCTACGTGAAAAATTCAACGTAATATTTATTTGACCATAGGCTACCGAACTTATCCTGAATTTCTTGTTCTTTCGATAAATATGACGCACAAAAAGTTACACGAAACGTCTTGGTTCTCAAAATGTGTTACACATGTCGTATGTGTATGAAGCGTTGTATTTTTTTCAACAATCTTTATTTTAGAAACAATGCATAATACATTGAAGCATATTAGTACAGTGCAGTAACAATTAAGAAAATAAGGTGCATTGCATCAGAAAATATAGTTCGAAAATATATTTTATATATATTTTATTTTACTTATTTTAAAAAGAAAGAAAATTGAAGAGGAAATAAATTAAATAAACAAAATATTTAATAGTTAACAGGGGTTGGAGAAAGTCAGAATCCTTATCTCTGAATAAATCTATCAACCGGTTCAAAGTGTGACAGTTTTTATTGATCACTTTATTGGTCTCAACGTAACTTTTACGTTCCGTGTTGAATGCTATGTGGGAGAGTTTTCTGGAATTTATGGACGTGTAATTTATCCAATAATATCACGAAGGGCTGCTACAAAAGTTACTTGGTTTAATTATGTTGCCTACGCCTCTGTAACCGACATTATTGTAGAATTTTCTACATATTCAGTCCTCAACCACGAATATACTAATATGTTAACTTGTTGAAACTGTATCAAATAAGTGAGGAATTTACTATTTTTTTGCAAACGATCTCAGGAGTAGCGAGAAAACCATTCCTCGAACATGACGGCGCTGAGACCCCGGGGAGCAGAATTCACCAGCAAGGCAAAACCACGCATTCACGTACCGCTCGGATGCCAGGAGTTCCTAGGTTTTGGGTTGATCTTCTAATTAAGACGCAATAAAAGACCATTTTAAGTATATTGTTTTAATAATAAATTAACCCGTAGTTGACTGTAACTAGCTGTACAATTACATACCGTGCACAGTCAACAAATACGTATAAAATGTTATACGTTAAATAATAAAATGCTTTTTTGTCACTTAGCTAGCATATACTAGTGTCCTCCGTATTCTGCTGTAACGCTGCACCGAAGACTAAAATGTGTACCAACTCTCCCTGTTTTTGTTCGGACCTCAACCAGCAACACCCTGATGCGAACTCCACACTCGCTACTCCACTCGGCCCAGCATGATTTTTTCGATTCTTCTGCCGCCACGTGAACCCAGCGAGAGAACGAGTGACGACGACGAACTGCTAACGAGTTAGCCGGTTAGCTCCGGTTATCTAAATGTGAGAGCGCGCTGGAGGTGATTTATATGATATAGAATAATACCCCAGAACAGTTTGAGTTTTATTTTAGCGTATCCAGCCAGGTCTAGCAGCCATGCCCAGCAAAAAGAAGAAATACAACGCCAGATTCCCTCCGGTAAGTTCAAACTTTGCTGAACCGGTGTTAGAACTTGCTACCGTTAGCCAATAGGAAGCTAACTTGTGTAGCTAGCTTGAATGAGATTTGGCCTGTTTTGTCTCATAAAGGGTTAGCATCGAACCAACTAACAACTAAATATACGTTATAGTATATAGTGGTACTGAAGCTGTGAGTTCCCTTCACTTAGCTGCCTTAATTTGCACCCTGGCTATTGTTGTATTACTAATAGGTGTGTACGAGGTAGCATGCGAGGGAACCAATCAACGTTGTTTTTAGCATGACATGCTAACTATAGCTAAACGTTGATAATCTGTTGTCTGGTGCACATTTTCTCAACGTTGGACACATGTATAGTGTTTAAATGTGGCTGACTTTGTATATGATGGTGGGTAGAATTAGTTTTGAAAATGCGTGAAATTAAATGTCTCCTTAGATGGCTTAAATGTGTGGTATTGTTACTATAAAGTGGTAAAACAAATAACATTTATGTACTTGAATTATCCCTTGAGTGATGGAAATTAGTAATTTTATCCAACTATAATGAGATGTACTGTATAAACACACTAATTGTTTCTCCTTTGCAGGCACGGATTAAGAAGATTATGCAGACAGATGAAGAAATAGGAAAAGTGGCTGCTGCAGTACCTGTTATTATTTGTATCCTTGCTGCAAAATAACTTCCAGAAGTCTATTATTTCCTTATCTGAATGAGTTTCTGAATGAAGAAGCCAGTAGGGATGCATAATATCATCTGCATGATTAAAGTGTTGGCAGATATGTCAAAAAGCTGATTATCAGCAAAGGCAGAAATCTCTGCCAATATTGACATTCGATGCATCAGCTGTCAGTATCAGCTTATATCTTCCAACACACTTAAGAGATAAATTAAACTAGGGCTGTGCTGTTTTGAAAAAAAAATATTTAATTGCAATCTTTTTGACTCATATTGCAAATTTGATATCAGTTGTAACATTGAAAGAATTGATCTTTTTTTTAATCCCATTCTTAGTTATTTTTGATAGGAAAAAACAAACAGAAACAAGGAAAATAGGATTTTTTGTAAACTATTCAAAATATAGCATTCCTGTATTGAAAGTATTGAATATTGGGCTGTCAAAAGCTTAAAATCTTTAACCAGAATATTTTGCAGAATTTCTGTAGTTAATCATGATACATATTGCAGCTTTTTCATCATATTACAACTCCACTATTTTGCTTTGTTTTCTTCTTCATTGTCAATTTGGATTTTGCTACTGTCTTTAACTTGTGGTTATTGACTTCGTCTTGAGATACACACCTGCCTTTAGAGCTAGATCAAAGATTTTAACATAACTTCACCACAGAGAAAAGGAACTTGTTATGGATTGAGAAAGAAGTAAGTGATCATTTAAAAGGTGCAGATGACTTCTGTGTTTACCACTCAGCTGTCTGTGAGTGTCTTAACTGAACTGAGTTATTATGTTTTTCAATAGACTTGCAAATCACTGAGGGTGCGCCCTTATTCACAGAGATGTTGAACAGACAAGTATGTATAAAAAGTACAGAAGCTCTTAAGAACTACAGACTTTCCATCACATTTTCTTTTTAAATTTGTGAAATAACATGGCAAAAAAATAACAAGCATAATGAACAAAGAGAGAAACCTGATTGAAATTGCCAACAATGCTTTTATTTGCTGTATTGAATGATGTTGAGATTGGTGTTGTCAGGTTGTCTGTAGGCAAGCAGATGGAGGTGATAGAAGCCCCCAAAAAAAAAAACAGTGTAAACTCTACAATTACGTTGCATATTTGTGCAATTCGCATGGATTGCGTACAGGTTCTGGCAATTATAAGAAGAATTCACCCAGTATTGGGTGCATAAAACATAATTTTTATGCTTCAGTTGTATCAAAAGCATCATTTTTTTTAACTGGTACTGTACCAGAGTTTTAAAGTCAGATGTGAAAATGTAATTTTTATAAGCATTGTAAATAAGCTCTATTTCAGCTAGTCAATAACCAATTGGGAATTTGTAAGTGTGGCATCTGTTTTATTCATCATTATGTTTGCATCCCAAAGCACAGAAGCACAAAAAGACTTGTCATGATTTGAGCTTTTAGGACAAATTCTTTTGATCTCAGTTGAAACAGCATGAAACTAGACCAGTGGTTTTCACACTTAATTTGCCTCAGTTACACCTAAGATCAAGCCAAATTCTCAAGGCACATCATGTTCATACCCATGCAAAATACCCTCTTTACCACATGTTTAAAGTGTCCTCAGTTATAGCATCATATGGTTGTACAAATGCCTGCCTCTAGACACAACAGTGTGTCTTGCCACACCAATTTAAACACACTGAACTAGATCGTGCCAGTAAATTTATGTCATTTAGGAGCGTAACTGCAAGCTGCCATTGCATCTTCTCCTTAATGTAGACATCAGCGAGAGCCCTGGAGCTTTTTTTGGAATCGCTGCTTACAAAGGCCTGTCATGTCACCCAGACTAGGAATGCAAAGACAATGACAACATCACATCTGTAAGTATGTTCCTATGTGTGTGCTGGAGTTAGAGCTGGATAATAACAGATGTTAATACCAAATATCCATGATATTGGAAACATGTAGCCGAGGTGTTATATCTTTTTTTCCTATGGCTGTAGATTAAGACATGTTAAGTGTCATGAAAGAATCATTGTGGGAGTATCAGTGATCTTAGTGTTACCTTGACAGTGTTACTGAGTTAATGTGTAACTCACTGGTAAGCCCCTTGTGTTGAAAGCACGTCTGTTTGACACAGATGAAGTGGAAATCAATATAAGATCTTTGTGTATAAAAAAAAAAGGTTCTGGACATCATATGAATTGCTGCTAACACTGCATGGCAGCACCTGCATCCAAAGGGACTTGAAGCACTCTGTGGCACTCACTTGCGCTTCTCTTCTCTTCTCTTTGCTTGTGTTGTTCTTAATCTCAGATGTACGTATAACGCTTTGTTCACAGGAAGCAATGCATTGAGCTGGAGCAACAGTTTGATTTCTTGAAAGATCTGGTGGCAACGGTGCCGGACATGCAGGGCGAGGGTGACGAGAACCACACAGAAGGGGGAGGAGAAAAAGTCTCACGCAGGTATCTCTCTCGCTCTCTAAAAAACACAATCACGCTCACACCCTAACATGTTTTATCTATCAAGGATTTCCAAGCCGACACTTCAAGGCCATCACCTGGACACTCCAGTATTGGCAGTTTCTGAATGCTTTGTCATGTAGATAAAGTCTTGTTTACTTTGGATTAGATTTCTCTCTGATAAGCAGTGATACCTTTTTAGCAGCTTGTAAATCTGCTTTGTCTTCAAATTGTAAAGGAAAATATTCCACCTTTAATTGTGAAACAATACATGACTAAAAGAGAAATAGAGGTCTTAATAGCTCTGCTGTTGATGCCGATATATTTAGTATTTTGAAATAGCTGCTGGTTTAGTAGTTGGTTAGTCTACTTAGCTTTGTAGTACACTGGGATTTTCTACAGGTGACAGTATAACCTGATAAACGAGCACAGGAGTCATCTTTATTCAGTCAACAGCATATTTTACTGGGCAGAGCGAACATCATAAATTTTTAAATCATATTCAAACAGGCTACTCTTTTTTTTACCATTTTATTTATTTAAAGGTGATGTTTGAATACAACATGAAACTACTGTGTGAAGTCTTAACCAATCAATTCAGGCCATTTTACTCTCCACAGACTCAGATTTAGGTGCCAGTCAGTACAGTTGTGCCAAAAACTAAAATTAAAATAAGGATATTTTGTCTCTATTTTTATCTTATTTTAGTTATGTAAGCGCATTATGCAGTTTACTTTTGTTTTCCTTATTTGGTAAAGCTTAGTTTTTATTCAGTTTCAGTTAACAAAATTGATTTTTGAATTAGTTTTAGTTATTTAGTTCCTGAACTTGACCGCTGGACATTATAACACTCGCTCTACTGACTGCTTAATGCTGCAGGCCCTGAGGGTTTACTCTAAATTTGGGAAAACTGCTTTTAGCTTTTATGTTCCTAAAATGTGGAACAATTGTCAGGAAACTCAAGATTGGCATTTTAGTTTCTTTTGGGCACTTTAAGGAAATGCTCTCAAATCATTGCACTACAGTATGTGATTGTTTTATCTGAGCATCATTTTTCTGTTTGTATCTGGATGTCATTGTAATTGAGGGAAACCTTGATGATTTTTGAGACTTAAATAAAGCTTAAATAAATAAATAGTTAGTAATAACCTTGGTAAAAAGGCCAGAAAATGAGATACTATCAAGCTTTACACTGGCTGCAGAGCGACGTGTGTGTCAACATGTATCGAGCTTGACACTGCCCTTCAGCCCCAGATTAGATCCTTAGGACCCTGCATGCCAAAAACATAACATCTGCACTCCTTGTGGAAGTACCAGAGAGTTTATTTCTTTGCAGGACGGCTTTATTTTCTTGCAACTGAGCATACAGAATGCACTAAAACAGGGCTACTGTTCCGACCGTAACCCATGCCAACTCGAATTCCCTCTCAGTCCTCGCACAACACGGGGGCTCCCCACTTCCCACAACATCCCAGCTTCACATATCAGCAGCCAATCAGTGTGCTACATTCATGTGGTCTTAAAGCAACAGTAACCTCAACATAAACATGCATCATGAACATCTACATTGTGTAACTAAGGGTTGTTACAATATTTATATGACGGTATATGGATGAGCAAATCAATGTTTAAAGTGTAAGTAAACCCCCAGCTCAGAGCTAACTCCGCCCACTTAAGACTTTTGAAAAATGCACAGAAAGTGAGCAGTTTGGTACTGAGAGGAGGGAGGGGAAAAGGACGGGGTTTTCCAGATGAGGCGGGAGTGACAGTGACGTCCCCTTGCCAGAAAGTGACACAGAGGCCCAATCCCAATATCCACACTCACACACTCACTGACTTTTAGGTGCGCTCCTGCTAAGCCTGTAAGGGCTTAAGGCTGTCCCACTGTCAAATCATAAAGTGCGTGAGGGATCTCTCGCTGACTTTTTGAGCCCTTTGTGCACCCTTTCCATGAGTGGGCATCTCTGCGGACTTAGTGTGAGGGAACTACCCATAGTTCATTGCACTGTGATGTATGACAGGAATTATCGGGGAATGCCCACCGGTAAATGCTACAAAAGTTAAGTGAAAAGAGTGAAATTGTAAACAAAAAACATGGAAGGTGCAAAAGGGATGGATGTTCCAAAAAAGAAGTATTTTTTCTGCAAGTATATTATATAAAACAGCCTTCATCCACTGAGAAAACAGGTCTATAGGTGAGGCACGCTTGTTTTTATCTTTGTTTTTAGCTCTGCAAGATGCCGATTGTCAACAAAAAAAACAAAGGGCTGTCCCATTCTTGTTTCTACCACTTCAAGCCCTTTTGCAGCCTCATGCACTCAATCACTTTCCAGGTGCAGTCAGTTAAGCCAATAAGGGCTCAAGGCTCAGGGAGGAGTTTGAGATTCAGCCAGAGTCCCATAGCGCTGCTGCCTCAGAGCAATATTTGAGGTGGAGGACTTTTCCTCCCCCAGAGTCCCCTGAAGCAGGCTGTATTGTGGTGGTGGGCCGTGGTGGTCCTGAGCACTACCTGTTCGGGCTGTTGGCTCCAGCACCAGCGTTACTAAAGGTAAAGCAGCTGAAAAAGATGTAGAAGTGTTCACTACCTCTTTAAAGGCTAAAAGTATAAAAATAGAGTGAAAGTAGGATAGCGTGGTGGATGCAAGCAGGATGAAATAGCAAAAAATGATCATAAAAAATAGTATGTGAAATAGAAAACATATAAATCCGATCTATTGATCACATATTTTTAATGAAAATCATCTGATAATGACTAGTTCTGGATCAGTCTGGGGATCATTACTGGTTTCTTTAATTAGGGCTCAAGTATGACTCATCTATGTGGGTGTTACGGTTTTTTATTTGATATTTAGTTGTTGGTTGAAACCTTGGACATGAATAACTGATCTCAAACAGGGCTTTGCCTTTCTAAAGACAAGAAGAGCTACCTTTAGCTTTTCCAGGAACATCTACTCCTGTAATTGGTATCGACTAAAACAAAGTTTGTTTTGTGATTATAGATTAATTACAAAAAAAGAAGTACAAGAGAGAGCAGGTTTTTTCATCTCTGCAGAGGGAGAACTAATTATTGAGGATTGTAGTGAAGAAAAAGCGGTATTGACTGTCAAATCAAACCATGGCACTGAGGCAGAGCGCTCGGCAAAGAATTTCACATAAATTAAACAAGTTAGAAGACTTTTTCACTAAAGTGTGGCTGATTGGATTGTGATTCAATTTAAAGTGGTTGTAAGCAAAGAGTATTTAGAAACTTTTTCTCAGCTGTGGGAATGAGAGATGCTGAGCGCCTTTGAATATAAATGGCTGAAAGTAATTTCCAGCAGCATCGTTCCCATCTCTGTTTATGGAAATGATGCAGAGTTATGCTGCAGGACAGTAACCAAACAGCAAATAGTCACGTATCTTCTGCTCAATCTTTTGCCTTGACTGTGACTGAATCCTCTCCGAAACAAGCATCCCTCAAAAGCTGAAACAGCAGCTTGTTTGACACAGCATTTGGTTTCTCCTTTGTTTTCTGAGCAGGGGTCGAAAACCAGGGTCTGGCCGCAAGAACGGAGGAGCTGGCTCCAAAGGCAAGGACAAGAAGCTGTCTGGCACCGAGTCAGAGCAAGAGGTAGGAGGTTTGATTCTGCATGCAGACCTACAGCAATCATCAGTGTTATTTTTGTGTTTTTTTACAAGAATCTCAACACAGTGAGATATTTTGAGAAGAGAATTTATCATCATGCTAGCAGTTATTAAAGCTTTTAAAATATTTATCTGATTTATGTGTTATCAAGATAAATGAAGGATCATATGTTTCTAATGTTTCTGTTGCAGACTAAAGCCAACAGAGCTCACCACACACTTTTTAAGGGCTCTGTTCCTGAAAGTAAACCTGCCATTGGCACCCTCCTTTATTTAAGAATGTCTTTTTATTTATATTTTTACCTCCGCCAAGGAGGTGATGGATGGGTTTGTTCGTTTATTTGTTTGTTTGTTAGCAACATGACTCAAAAAGTGATGGACGGATTTTCATGAAATTTTCAGGAAATGTCAGAAATGGCATAAGGAAGAACTGATTAGATTTTGGGACTAATCCGGATCACTGTTTGGATCCAGGAATTTTTTAAAGGATTCTTTACTATTGGGAGATAGGGCTAATGGCGGAGGTCTGCACTCTCTGAGTGCTTTTCTAGTTAATTCTGGAGCCCAGCCCATCAGCGACCTAAATCCTCAATTTATGTAGTATAAAAACAGGAAAGTGTAACAGAGAAAATGGCAAAGGTACAAGAGTTTGTACATTACTTTTTCTAGGAGTAAAGACACTAAACTTTGTAGACTGTGGAATCACTGATAGTTTTCCAACAGTTTTACAACTTATTTGACTTCCTCTGTTCAAAGAACATGTTTAAGTTAAAGAAAAGGCTCACTTTATTCATGATTTTCATGTCTCTGTTGGAAACAGGACGAATCTGAAGACAGTGAGACAGATGGAGATGAGGAGGACGGCTCTCAGTCAAGCACAAATCTGCAGGCTGCATCCAGGTTCCACAGGTACGAGACCCGCTGTGTTTTAGAGACTCCATGTCCACCTATGGCAAAACCAGCTCATCCAACTACGCGAAAAAACATCTTGATCGATCAAAATTCACTGGTATACAGGGCTATGTTTTAAACCACTCTGCATTTGCCAGTGTTAGCCCATTCAGGACAGCTGTTGCATATAAAAGGTTGTTAATGATAATGCAGTTTTATAATGCATAAAATGAGTGCAGGTATCTACTACTGACATTTCAAGCTAAGTCAAAATGTGCACTATAAAGATAACCATGGAAAATTTGTGAACAAGAGTAATAATAATAATAATAATAACAATAACAGGTAATAACATGACCCTTTTTCCATCCAGGCTGTGGGACTGAGCGGGACAGACAGTCCAACAGCTAAGGGAACAAGAGTTTATACTTTAAAATCAACCAATCTTTATTTGTATAGCACTTTTCATACAAAACAATGTAGCACAAAGTGCTTTACACACAAATAAAATATAAAAAAAAATGTATGACTCCACCCTATCCCACCCCTCCCTACCCATCCGTTTCCCCATCCCTGTCCCCTCTTCCCCACCCCACAATCCAAACACAACATTGGCAAGTATATCATTAAGCACATTGAGTAGTCAGACAACTAGAAACGCCATCTTAAAATTCAGAATGAGGAAACACTGGCGGTTAGGTTAAAACGTAAAAACAAAGGCACATAAAATGAAATGAAAACAGAACAAAGATACTAAAATAGGAATAAAAGCACTAAAAATAATAATAAGACATAAAGAGAACTTTATAAACTATGACAAGAGGATAAGCTACTAAAAGACAATCCTGACATTAAAACTAGAGAGAAATAAATGCTAAAACACTCAAACAAATTAAGTTGATGATCTAAAATTTAGTTAAAGGCCAGACAAAAAAGGTAGGTCTTGAGTTTATTTTTAAAACCTTAACAGCAGGTGCAGCCCTCAGGTCTTCTGGTAAGCTGTTCCACAGACGGGGGCCGTAGTAATAAAAAGATGCCTCACTGTAAGTTTGAGTTCTTACTTTGGGGACTGTTAACAGAGAACTTCCTGAAGGCCTACTACTACTGGGCTCATTGAGTAAAAGCAAATAAGATAAACAAGAATGGCCAAGATCATTAAGAGCTTTTAAAACCTGTAAAAGAATCTTAAAATCAATTCCAAAACAGACTGGTGGCCAATGCAGAGACCTTAAAATTGGTGTAATGTGATCTCTCTTTCTGGGCTTCGTCAGTGGCCATGCAGCTGAGTTCTGGAGCAGCTGCAGGTGTGAAATATTCTTCTCAGGGAGACCAGAAAGAAGAGTGTTACAATAGTCAATTCTACAGGTGATAAAAGCATGAATTAATGTCTCTGGATTGGCTTGAAAGAGAAACTGCCACACTCGGCCTATGTTCTTAAAATAATAAGATGCTTTTTTGGTAATATCCTGTATGTGCCGTTCAAAATTCAGCTCTGAATCAAATAAAACACCAAAATTTTTAGCCTGCTCACACGGATTAAAAGATAATGTTTGGAGTTTGCTGACCAGTTTCTCTCTCTTGTCTCCTGCACTAGTTACTAAAACCTGAGTTTTGTCCTGGTTGAGCTGTAAAAAGTTTTCTGCCATCCATGATTTGATATCTAAAATACAGTTAAATAGGGCATCAAGTGGCCTTGTGTCATCAGGAGACACGGACACATAAAGCTGAGTGTGGTCAGCATAGCTGTGGACATTAATGCCATGCCTCCTGATGACAACAAGCTACATTTTACTGTGACAACCATGAATGTGTATATCTTTTTGTATTTAAAACCAATGGTGAATATTTAGGTCTAAGGCTGTAACAATTAATTGATAAGTCAATAATTAGAGATGCATGCATTAGCAGGTTAAAGGGTTAAATCTGAACCCCTTCATCATCTGGAATTGAACTGATCATCAACCATTTTAAACAGTTCTGGCCTACAATCCAGTCAAACGCTTGTAACACAGCCACCTGCTACCGTCCCGTGTCTGACTGCTGCCTTTTTGCCACAACACTCTTCTCTAAAATAAATAGCTGAGAACACTGACAGCTTCTCATAGAAACTGTGCGGTTCAGCACTGATATAATCTAGAAAATGCCGATAAACCTGCCCAGAGGCAGAGTCTCAAACCAGATTTCATTTTTACAGGGCAAAGTTGGTTCACAGAATGTATTTGTTGGAATAGATTTGTTGGCTAAATGCATTTATAGTTTGCGTTTATTGGGATGGAAAATCATACTCCTATGAACATCACTGATATCGGTCATTTTAAGGCCCAAACACACTTGCACCAGCTGTGGAGGCGGCGATTTTGTTCAATGAACAAACCCACACCAGCGGTGGCCAGATGCCTGCAGATGCTCCACGCCATGGCACTTGCTTCTGCTCTAGGACATGACAGGGCTGGCAGAGTGTTTCCCAGAGAGAACTGCTGTTTTGTCCATCTCTCTTGCCATAGGAGCAGCTCTGTTTGAGGGCACAGAAAAGGAAATGTAGCACCATCTTTTGTTCGAGGTGTGGAATAGACAAGAGGCCTCAGCTGCTGATGAAATACCACTCCTGCTAATCTTTTTTTTTTTTTTTTTAATTGCCCGGTGAGGCAGGTAGGTAATCCCTGACCGGGCTTTCTGCTCTTTCAAGCACCTGGCCATGCAGTGTCTGGTGGGGAGTTTAACTGTTGACCAATGCTATTGGTGTGTCCTAAGGACAGCGATTGAAGCGTGTCAAATGATGCCACATGCCAGTGCAGTGCCACTGTGTTTGGCTCACGAGTAGACAACAGATTTATTCAGGGGCTTGTTGTGTTGCACATCTCAGGTGCCACAGAGGGAAACTTCGCATCACATGCAGACATTTGACAAATATTCTTTCCACTGATTTCTTTGATGGTAATACTTTATAATTGATGGAAATTGTGAGGAGAAATGAGACACTCAGTTCAGTTCAGAGCTTTATTGTCTCACAGGGAAATTTGGTTCACAGATAGTGGTATAAAGACAGTTAAAAACACAGTTTATATTGACAAGGTACATCATAGTAGCAGCTTGTAACCAACACTGATTAAAAAAGAATCTCAAAGTATAATAAAGTGCATAAGAGAACATTAAAAAATGAATGTAAAATGTCAAAACTTTAAAATGAATACAGCCCTCCATTCTAAAAACAAATGAAAATCATCAACGCCACAAGGATAGTGCATTCAAGGGTTGTGCAAATGAAGTTCACCTATTGCAAAGGGGCCAAAAAAGAATTTGTATCTGGTTTTTTTAGATATTTCGTCAATATCTCCAATAAAGGGTGGTCAAGATTGACCGTGCTGTCTTCAAAACCTGTCAAAAACCTTTGTAATAGAGCAGCTGAGTACCAATTATCTTGGTTATTATCTGTTATATTATCTTCTATAGTAAGAGTCCTATAAAACAAAATTAAACAAAAACTTGAAAAGAGCTCCATAAAAGATCTCTAGAATAAAACAATCAAAGTCTTGTCAACATTGAGGGCTCAGGGCTACGTATAGAAAATTGTAGGGAAAGACTCGGGATAAAAAAACTAAGCGGTGGAGCTTTGAACATTCAAAACCGATTATATTTCCCCTGTGGGGTGTCTTTTATGTCCTTCAAGATTCAAGCAGGAGAGAGGAGAGGTATGCTGCTGTGGGCACAGGGTAAGAGTAGAACAATTGTGCCTGTGTAAGTTTGTGAAAAGGTGTATAAGAAGATGTTTGTTTGGTTAAATGTGTCGCTCTTCTGTGCTAAAATGTTTGCCAGAGGTGGCAGGAAAAGTACTCTGACTACACAGTGGCAGTATCCCCTGTTTAAGTCAAAGTCCTTCATTGAGAGTAGGTTAGTTTTGTCATCATGAGTGTCCGTGAGGCTCAGGGGGATTACATGTGATAGACCATATACCATATCATACCATTCATACCTTTTTGTGTGTTATTCTATCATTGTTAGTCTTGATGTAGAAAAGCCTAGCAAATGTTTTTTATAATCTCATATTTTTAGCTTTTGGCCCGTTGATTGATAATTACAGCAATAATTAGTTGCTGCCCTATTTATCTGTAAAGGAATTCTTGTTTATCATTGATTGAATTAAGGGTAGACTATTTTTCTTAACCTCCATGGTCCCCCAGTGAGACAGGCCTAGACAACTTCCCCTTTTGCCTTTCTCCATGACAAAAAAGTTCTTCGTGTCTAAAAACTGGAAACCTCTGCTGCTATTTTTAAATTTAAAAAACTGCCACATTACAAAGGATTGTTTTATAGAGATAGACAGGAAGAGGGCGCTGTTCTTCTACTAGAAATACAGAGGAGGCAGTGGTGAATCACGAAAGCATCCTCAGTCTGATCACATTTTAAAAAATTGGATCTAAACATGAGAAAAAAAAACTAAATCTGGTTAACTGAGAACATTCAAACTGGAGGTACTCTGTAAAAATGAAGACACGCCTTACCCAGCTAAAAAATAAAAGTCCGATTTAATTATCAGTCTGACTAACATGTAGTTGAGCGTACATTGCGTCATTTTCTTTTTAGTATGAGATAATTAAACTCCTCTGCCTGTCACCCCACAGCTCAAATGCACCCCCTCAGTACATGCAGATGGGCAACATGGTCTCCATGGGCGGCATGGCTCCAGCTCAACCCCAGGGCGGCATGGCCTTTACGCCCCACCCCTCCATGATGAGCATGGTGCCGCCTCCCCCTGCTCCTGCGCCGCACAAAAACGAGGATGACGACGAAGACTATGACTCTTAGCTCCCTTTTCCCTCCTCTTCCACACACTCAACATAATTTTTGATTTCTTAAGACGAACCCGCAGCGGGGAAAGACTCTTCATCACAGCCCTCGGGAGCCGGCTAAGAACGACACCGCTGCAGGATAAGGAAATAGGAACCTGGCTGTATATTATGTGTTTTAATTTTCTTTTTTAAAAAGGTTTTATTTTATTGTAGAGGAGGATGTTTTTTAACAAGTCGGTCGCTCTATTTTGAATATTAAAATCAGCAGTCGTCACTGTTATTTCGCCACAAGCCCCTGCAGACTGGATAGGTGTGGGTTGTGTTTATTTGTAGCTTTTTTCTTTTGGCACTTTCTTAAATTCTCTGTAGTAGACGTAATGAAGTGAACTCAAACATTTAGGCCGGCTCAGAGAAATCTATAGGTGTTTATCAAAGTCTTATTGCAAAATCAACCGTTTTTGGAAGTATTTAGTGAGCAATCAGCACTTTTTGAAGGAAAAGAAGCTCATTGTCTCCCTGATAAAGTCTTCTATTACTGTGTTATTGATTGGCCATGAAACACTGCTGTTCAAACGTGAGCCGTACTTCCCGGCTTTGTCACGACTCGCTGCTCAGTCCAATTGTCAGGCTGTAACATAAACAAGGAAGCAGGTGTATTTTTACTATAGGTTAAGTAACTACAGCTTTTTCTTTGCATTAGTTTGTATTTTTAATTCACGTTTTTACCAGGAGAACTGTAAACCTTTCTCTGAAGTCAAACATATCAGCAGGTTAATCATTAGCTTCCACTTTGTTGTTGTTTTTGGCGCTCTCAGTGTCTGTATTATTATTTTATACGACCCGTTAACCCCCCCCCAAA
The DNA here is from genome assembly GCF_018320785.1 of Cheilinus undulatus. Lineage (NCBI taxonomy): Eukaryota > Metazoa > Chordata > Actinopteri > Labriformes > Labridae > Cheilinus > Cheilinus undulatus. Next base: position 7,146,133 of record NC_054886.1, on the reverse strand, counting down.
TCACCCATCTGATTTATACTGTGACTCGGACCATAACTTTGTTTTTAAAGTTGTCTTTAGTCCTCCTTTGTTTCTATTCTGGCCCTCCTTTGACAAATTTCAGCAACTTTCTTCGTTATTGTCGACATTTTTTCCCTCTTTTAGCTTGTTTTAAAGTATCAATTGAAAGCAGAGGTGGGACTTCCCATTTACATGTCAGTCTCGGTATGAAATGTTTCCAAATAGACAGTTGACACTGTATTGTAAAACTTTTAACATTCTTTTTATTTTGTATGGGTGAAATAAAGTTCATATTTCAATTTAAAAACCAACATTGTTTGGGTTTTTTTGTGTACATGCAGGGTTCTTGCAGATCTTTATGAAGTCTAAAATATGATTTTTTAAAGTTTAAAGTCTTTTATTGTTTTAAAAAGTCTAATTTTGACTTGTAGGTTGTCTTAAATCAAATTTCGCTTTTGGCATTAATACATGTCTACACTGTTAAGTTGCTGTAAGTGCATTATTCTCTTGTGGATTTCCTTGTTGATTTCATAAATCGCAAGTTTAAGGAGAATGATTAGAAAAACGCAAAATTAAAATTTCTTAGGACATGAAAAAGACTAAAAACGGTATTTGGAAAGGGTGAATAATTTAAAGGTGAGTCACTATATTTCCACAAAACACCATTGCTGTGGAGTAAAAAAAGGTATTAATTTCTCTATGTGTATAAAACAGAACATATATCCTATATTATAGCCTTCACTGCATTATAAATGGGGCAGTTTACTATATTAAAGTCAGTTATGTTACCTCCATTGTAGCTTGACCTCTGTCATTATGGGGGCGGCGCAAGGCTTTGTCTGCTCTGAAGCTGCCAAAATTAGATTTGCAAGGATTGACTAAAACCATGATAAAGCAGTCATGAAGTAGTTCATACAAAGGTCTTTTGATAAGAAAAGCATGCAGAGGCCTTTATAGGGTTTTATCAGTGAAACAATTAAAATCTATGTTGATTTTTGACAGCAGTGTGTCGCTTCTCTCTTGGGTCCTGGAGGGTCTCCACTTTTCTTAGGTACATGTAGGGGAGCTTCAAGGAAAAATGGTTGGTAAACACTGCTAGATCATATAGGGTTTAAGGCATAAGACCTAAATCATCATATCTAGTGTAAGAGAGGCATACAACCTTGGTCATAAACAATGTATCGAGCAAAGAGACGGGACAAACAAACAGGTTAGAAAAGCACATCATTGCAGAAAGCTTTGCATGCATACATCTTATTTTCATCAATTTTCCTAAGATATCTTGAAAGTTTGGTAGGTTCTCTAAAAATGTCCTTGTTACCTTGGGTAAACCAGCTTTATTTCCCATCAAAAGGGAGATAACTAGGTAGAAATCTTGAAAAAAAAAATACATTCATGAAATTATTGTATGTCCATTTAGTGCTTCTGTAGTTAGAGATTTTGTCACTTTTTTTTTTTTTTCTGGCACACATTTGCGACCAACTAAAAAGGGTTTTGCGACTGACTTTTGGGCCCCAACCCACCAGTTGAGAACCACTAGTATAGGGGAAGTAATAAGGGCATATTACTTGTTGTATGCCTAAAGAATTAAAGGTGTAATAGGGCAGGGGTTTTTAAAGTGTCTGAGAGTGAGCCTCCCCTAGGAGAAAATTTTTTTTTCTGTGGACCCCCATTTCCATAAAAAAACAAGATAATGAAAATATAAGTAACTATATTTCAAACATTTATGTCTCATCTTTTAACATTTTTAATTTTTTTTTTTTTTTTGGTCTGTGTATGTCTTTAAACATCCATCTTACCAAGGCAATCAGCTCTTTAGCTTCAGTAATGAGTTAAGTGTGAATATTAACTGATATTTATGCTTAATTTTTTTAGTGGGATCTGTGAGTTTGCATTTATGCAGTTGATGCAAGTTTGCATAACTGCAGTTCATCATCCACCTTCAGCCTTGCCTAGTACATGCTTTTGGTGCCAAAAACCTGCATATGCAGTGGCTGTCTTCTTGTTTACGACACTAAATGTCTGTTACCTTCAGTGACCAAAATTCCTTTTACTACCTGTCAAAAACTTCCCTTGGTTTTGGTCACTAGACTTAATGCTTTATTTCTGTATGCCCCTAGAGTTTACATAGCCTTGTCATCAGCTTGTTCATCTTTGCAATTTAAACACCGTGGCTGCTGAGCATTATCAGGACCAATGCAGGAAAATCCAAACTTTAAAAGTCGACTCTATAGTATAGTGTCTGTAGTAAATATAAATCTGTCCATTTTGCCCCACAGACAGCAGAAGTTAGCATAACAAATCACCTTCTGGTTTATGGTTCTGCACCTCTCCTGAGGCCCTTGGGTGCCCCCCAGGGGAGGCCCGCCTCACACTTTGAAAACCAGTTTAATAGGGCATATAACCTGTAGTATATGGAGTGTAATAGAGGCACATTACTTATACTAAACTTGCATGATATAAGGTATAACAGGGCATATAACCTGTGAATATGGGGTGTCATAGTGCCATTTTACTTGTACTTTATCTACTTGATATAGGGTATAATAATGCAAATAACCAACATAGCAAGAGGTGTTATAGGCCATATAACGATATGGGGCATAATAGGGCAAATAACCTATATTTTAGCCTACATAACTACACATAGCTAACATATCTCAGTGGTTTTCAACTATTTTGCCCAAGGCACACCTGAGATTGAGGTAAAATCTCAAGGCACACTATTATTCATATTCATACAGAACAGCCTGTTTAATAGTAGTTATAGTAACATTGTACAGTTGTAATGATGTTTGGTTTCACAGATTCCCACGGCACACCTACACTTGCCTCAAGGCGCACCGTTGTGCAACACCACACCGTTTGAGAACCACTGACCTATTTTATAACCTTGCCTATTCAGGTATACAACTACATTATATATCTTATATTAGGGCATGTTATTAGCTTGCTTATCATTGGGGTTTAATATGGCATATATACAGTGGGGCATAAAGCAACCTGGGTTGTCTTATGAATTTACTAAAGGGCATGTAACACACATTACATGGTTAAAACAGGGCATATAGCTTCAACATTCTAACTTTACCTATTGTAAAGGGTGTAATAAGGCACTGAAATGGCTTGAAATACTTCCTGCTGGGAGCAAATTTTCATTTTTGTGGACTTTGACAGTAAAAAAAAAACAAAAACAAAGCCACCAAATATAGAAAATATATCCTGAGTCAGTCCAGTCAATTTCCAGAGGAAATATGTGTACTGTATGTGTCTTGTTTTATTCATAAGGCATTTCAGGGGGAAAAAAAAACCAATACCAGACAAGGATGCAGAGATCTCAGAAATGGGCATATCAAATATATTTACTTGGTTTAAAGGGTTAAAAACAAACATTTTAGGTGCTTTCTTGTTCATTTTTCAGCATAAGGGGCTTAAATCCCATCCTTTGTAGTTGCTGTGCCTCCTCACACCGTTGATTTCTTCACTCTTTGTATTAAGCAGTTTAAAAAGATTTCTCATGGATGCTACTCTTGCAGGTCAATGACTCATGCAGCCTAAAAGACAAAGGCTTTTATTTAGCTTTAACATTGCAGCCTTCTTCTGGTATTTGAATCAGATAAGTACAAGACAGCACAGGTTGGAGGAGAGTGTTTCACAGAGAGCTGATTGTTACCATCATGGAGTCTGTGTCCAGCCCCTTTCCTCTTCCTCCTGCCTTATGTGTTTTTAAACTGTCTATTTTGTAAGTGTATCCGCCTCTTTTCTCTTCACCCCTCCACCCATCAAACCAAGCAAGCAACCCCGAGCCGGGGCCGCAAAAACAACTGCATCCTTCCTGCATAAGCATTGACTCAGCGGACTGCGAGGAGGGCGTGGTTGGCTGTGTGTATGGATGGGGGGGGGGGGGGGTGTAGGTGGTTGACTTTAGGAGGTCGGTGTCCAAACAAACGCCCGCCGAGGGGCAGGGAAGGAGGGAGAGGAGGGGGGCATCAAAGGGCAAACAGAAGGAAGCACACTGTTTCCACACAGCAGCCAGCAGGGCCAAAGGTGGCCCTCTGATTCCCATCCACTCCCATCCAGCGGCTGGTTTATAAGAGCTCTGCACTGATGAATAAAAACAAAAACAACATGGGAAAAAGGAATTCCCTGACCTTTTTCAAGAATAAAAGCCTTTCAGAGACTTAAGAAGCACATGTTTAAAATGCACCTTGTGCTTTCACTCCACTCATTAATATCCTCACAAATCTGTCCCTGAGGCTGTTTGTTAAATACTGCCAGAGCTTTATGCACCCTCTCCTCAATGTTATGGCTGATATGTCTGAAATACAGCTTTCCAAGTAGATGATGAAAGAAGATTTCTGTCTGCATAGATCAAGATGATATAAGTAAACATGCACATACAGAATGACAGCCTGTGCATGGAAAAAAATCAATCTTACAGTCGAACCCCGACTGCAAAAAAGTTGTGGCGCTGTGTAAAATGTGAATAAAAAAAGAATGCAATGATTGGCAAATCACATAACCCCATATTCTACACATAATAGAATATAAACGACATATCAGCCGGGGTTGGATTCATGCCTATGGCGTGGGCAGCTTACACATCTGGAAAGGCTCGATCAATGCTGAAAAGTAGGTAGAGGTTTAAGAGAAGCATATGCTTCCATCCAGACAATGTCTCTGTCAAGAAAGGCCTTGACTATTTCAGCCAGACGATGCTAAACCACACACCACATCTATCACCACAGCATGACTTCACAGTAGAAGAGTCTGGGTGCCTGCAGTCCAGACCTTTCACCAACAGAAAACATAAAAAGTCTGCAAAACTTGACCCAGGACTGTTGAGCAGCTAGAATCCTACATCAGATAAGAATGGGACAACATTCCTCTCCAAAAGTTCTAGTAACTGGTCACCTCGCTTCCCAGACATTTACAGACTGTCGTTAAAGAGGAGGAGATGCTCCACAATAGTAAGCATGGCCATGTCCCTACTTTTTTGAGATGTGTTGCCGCCATCAAATTCAAAATGAGCTAATTTCATGAAATGGTAAAAACTCTTCTGTTGCAGTAATAGTGTCTGTGTGTGGACAGAAATCTCTATAGTTTTCCAAAAAGCTGGGACGCTGTGTAAAATGTAAATAAAACAGAATGCAATGATTGTCAAATCACATAAACCCATATTTTATTTACAATAGAACATAAACAGCATATCTAATTTTACAACTCAGACCATTTTATGAATATTAGCTCATTTTACTTTTTAATGCAGCAACACATCTCAAAAAAGTAGGGACAGAGCCATGCTTGTCATGTTAAAAATCAAGCTCTTGCCAATGCTGGCCAGAAGAAGAGCAATAAACTCTTTCCCACCAAGAAAAGCTTTCAGTGTGTTTTTTTAGCCCTTCCTTTAATGAAAAGAATATGGTCCAGTTCTGATCAAACTGCCACTATAGCTACATCCACACTACCCCTATCACAAGCAGTCATCTTTTACAGGCTTGCTTCAATTAATTACATAGCAGCTTCTGTCTTTTCGTCTGTTTCTATTTAACCAAAAGTTAGTTTGAAACAGTGTGCTCAATATGGTGACTGTCAAGTAATGTTACATAAAGTACCAGTCTCAGTGGAAATGCATAATAATATATCAAAACAACATTGAAACAATCAAACTAGTGAAATACAGGCAAATTATGGCAAATAAGGGCAAGTGGAATCATTAACCTTACACTAATCCCACATACTCTCATTCTTCATGTCCAAATTTGACCATTTCCAGCTTTGAAAGTTCACATGTCAAAACCAGATTTCAAAACAGTAGACCACAAACCATCCTGGGCATAAATCTCTGTTTGTTGCTTATGTGGTTGAACTTGACTTCCAGATACAACAGTGATACCATCTATAGACCACATCAGTAGAGGATACATTTTCAGGCTTTGTATTAATGTTGCATCAGATATTCATCACTTGCTAAACAGTCAATGAAAATAGGTTTAAAGTTAGAGTATCCCCATTGGATTTAATTTAGGATGAGCTACGCTTGACTTGATATTAAGAACATTTGTGCCACATTTAATCCCACTCCAGCAGCTCTGCCAACTCAAGCGGGTTTAAGTAGGCCAACAAACTACAAAAAAAGAGATAAAAGTGCTGAATACTTGTAAAAGTGTTGTTGAAGGAGAGCTTGAAACTCAGTTTTTGTTCAGTGACACCAGAAAAATGAAATTCTTCAACAAAAGTCTCCTCACAGAAATCGAACAGCAGCATTTCATCTTCTTTTCTGAGACTATGGAGACATTTTTAATAAACTACTGCCCTTGAAAGTTTGTTTCAAACATTCAAGGACACTAAATCTCTTCTCTTTTCACAGAATAACACTTGAAAAATGTGTCATTGTAGTACAAGGAACCATACGAAACAGAACCATTTCTATGAATTAAAAGTATAATTCTGTAGATAGAAAAAATTTAAGCATGTCAAAGTTAATAGAGCAGATCTTTAAAGAAGACTTACTGTAGCTCCTTTGACCTTTTTTAGTTTTAAGGTGTACTCTTCCTCTCTTTGTTATTTTTGTAGATGTATACTGTGAACTTCACACAGCTCTACTATTGCTATATAGAGGCAGCGTGAAGTTAGCATGGTTATACTCTTTACCACACAGGAAACTAAAGAATAAAAAATAAAAGTCACACAAAGACCTATGAGATAAAACATGTCCATTACATAAAGCTAATATGTGATATCCTAGTGTGTGTCCTTTTTTTAAATCCAGTAATGGTATAACAAACAAATAACCAACACAGCAAGGACATTCAAATAAATCTAGACTAACAAGTGCATGTCAGGGCAGCAAAAGTGATCTAGCCTTCAAAATAAAACTCAAAAGTTGAAGATAACAGTCACATGGTTATATATAATGTTTGTTTTTCTAAATAAGAAAAAAAAAAATGAAATTCAGCTACCATGATTATTCTAACCAATCTAAATGGACTAGATTGGATAATAATTGTGGATAATAATAATGATAATTATAATGATTATATCAACAATAATATGTATGTATGGAAGCCCATTTCTGCCACGTTATATATATATATATATATATATATATATATATTTTTTTTTTTTTAATTTTTTTTTTTTTTACAGTGCTTGACAAATTTATTAGACCACCTGTCTCAGAGACCATCCAGCATCATGAAGTGCTTTAATGGGGACTTTTTCATTTTCAGTGAGCTCTCCACGTTTTACCATTTTGAACAGGAATGAGGAATTTCAAACTGAATTCACCTTTTCATACCCAATTTGAGCCGGCTCACTGGGCTTCTCTGAGAAGTCAGAAATTAATCAAGCATAACATTCAACCACTAAAACTCATTTTTCTGTTCAGGAATGCAAGTAAATAACTATAATTTGACATATTAATTAAGAAATAATAATGTGCTTTACTATTTTTTTATTTTTTTTTGTAAATCAGTAAATTTGAAAATTCATGGATAACAATAATAATTATATCTTATCATTTAAAATATCATTTTAGTTAAAGAGCTTCTACATATTGGTATATTAACCATTGCAGAAACATAAAAAATGATTTTGGTTTCACCATAAAAAGACATATTCATAATAAAAAGATGAAAGTTGAAATTATGGAAAAGTGGGTTTTAATTATTTGATAAAAGTTTTAATTATAAGAAAGAAAGACAAATTATCAGATAAAAAGACTTCATTATAAAATAGTCAAAATTAAAAGGTGATGAATTGAAATTATGAGCCAGTGGGTATTAAGCCAATAAAAAGTATTTTTCATAATGAAATCATGAGTTTAATAAAGTAAATATGGATGAAATCTCGAAATCATGAGATGGTTATTTAAAATGCTGTAATATTTGTGTGATAATAGAAATCGAAATTTAGAGACTATAATTCGAAATTATGGGGTAAAAGGTTAAAATTGTGAGATTTAAGGTCCAAATTATGAGATTGAAAGCAGAAACTAGTCATGTGATAAGTAAATAATGTGATACTTTTTTTTTTTTTTTTTAACTTATCCTCCAACTACGAATTTCTGGCTGTGAATTTTGAATCCTTGTAACCTTACTTTAACTCGAATTCTATTTGAGACTTTTATTTCTTACAATTCAAGTAGCAGAAACGGGCCATGTACGTGTGTGTTCCGTTTATTTAATCACAGTAATTACAATCATATCTTTAAAGTAATTGGTACTTATAAGATGTTTCTTTATGTAGTCTTTATTGCTTTAAACTAATTTAACTTAAAATGATTAATAAAGCTGTTTGAATTTGAGATGTATCTGACATTGAAAGTAATAAAAATATTCTTCACACATAAGTGCGCCTTCCTCTTTGTTTTACTTTAAAGGGACTAGCCGGAAATGCGTCTGTTTCTTCCGTTTAGTTTGACCGTTAGCGGGTCATCTGACTCTTTTCCTGTTGGGAGAGAAAAAGTTTTGAAACCCCACCCTCTTCTCTGACTGTAAGCACAGACGTAGAAGTGGTTCGAGGTCCTGACGAGTGAACGGAGACCGAGGAAGAGGAAAATGATCGCACCTTATCATGGAGTTATTTCTCTGTTTGGATACTAACGGTAACTACGCGACCACCGAGCTGCACCGAGCCACGCGCTCCGCTCCTCTGTGGAACTAACGGAATTTCAGTTATTTTAAAAGTGCGTGTTACTGTGTGGAAACTACAGCTTTGGATACCTCTTCCTGTTACTTAGTCGTCGGTTCCCTAAGTTTATAAAGTGGTGTTAAGCTCAGCTCGTCGCGTGTTTGTGATAACATCGTAAGTATGGATACTCTCGCGTTAAGGGATGCGGGATTTCCTGCGGGAGCGCCGCAAAGTTGCGTGCAGACGCGGTTATTGGAGGTTTGGGCATAATAATGCGAACTGGTCAGCCCTGAAAGTTGTCGTAAAACACTGGTTGGCTGGACTGAATGCTCCTTTTCCTGCTATTCTTCTCCACTTCTCAGCGCTTCCTGCTTGTGGTGGCCACTGCTCTTAATGGCTAAAAATACATAAAAAACCTAAAATGGACAGCTAGCTAGGTGTTGTTGGAACTTTTGCTACCTTGAAAAAACTTTACAGCTAGCTAAGGACGACTTTATTCCTGTCCTTGTACTGTGGAGGCAGAGCTCAACAGGTGGCAGTTTTGAATGAGGGAAGAGAATAGCTAATTTTCCCTTAATGAGGGGATTCAGGAGCCTCTTGAATACAAGCTGGTGGAATGATTTTGTGCTCACACCATGCTTTGGGAAAGCACATCACTTGAACAGAGAGAAATCCAGTGAAAACAGAGCTGCCCCTCTGTGCTTTGAAATTCTAACTAAGGCAATCTCTTGACTAATTCTGCATTTTCAAATGGAGAGATTTTTTGTTTCATGTCAAGACGAATGAAAGACACTTGCCATTCAGTCATCTTTGAATCCTCTCCTGAAGCCCACTTGTTGGTTGAGCTTTTGAACACATTTCACTGGTCCCTGATGAACCAACAAGAAAGACAGGAAAGGGAGCGAGGCGCAATAAAGTACTCCTTTGTACTTTATTTTCAAACCCTTGGGGTGCAGCATCAGATCCAGTCAAAACATCTGTGTGAGGCTCCATGGAGCCGCTGAAGAACATATTCAGTCGAGGCCCGCTGTCGAACTGGAAAAATTTGGAGCAATCACAAAAAGGGAACTTCACCAACCCAGTGTGGACGGCCTTGTTCGACTATGAGGCGTCCTGTAAGGATGAGCTCACCTTGCGTAAAGGTGACCTGGTGGAGGTCCTGTCTCTGGACTCAGAGATATCAGGAGACGAGGGCTGGTGGGCTGGCAAGGTGAACAACAAGGTAGGAATATTCCCATCAAACTATGGCTCCTTCAAGCCGAATGGATACGGGAAGCTTCCAGGTAGCGGCGTCGTTGGCGAGCTCAGCCCGGCTGTGGTTGGCAAGTTTGAACCCGAGGAGGTGGATTTCAGGGAGCTGAGTTTGGAGGAGGTCATCGGGGTCGGGGGATTTGGAAAAGTGTATCGCGGTGCATGGCGAGGTGGGCTGGTGGCTGTGAAGGCTGCTCGACAAGACCCGGATGAGGACATCAGTGTGACAGCGCAGAACGTAAGGCAGGAGGCGCGTTTGTTCGCCATGCTCACTCATCCCAACATCATCGCCCTTAAGGGCGTCTGCCTGCAGGAACCTAACCTGTGCCTCATCATGGAGTACGCCTCAGGGGGGCCGCTGAGCCGGGCGCTAGCTGGACGACGCATACCACCTCATGTCCTGGTCAACTGGGCTGTGCAGATCGCCAAAGGGATGTTGTACCTGCACAGCGAGGCCATCGTCCCAGTCATCCATCGAGATCTTAAGTCCAACAACAGTAAGTCTGAAAACCTGACATGCTAATCACTAAAACCAAGTCTACCCTCAGATGTCCAACATGCTACTTATACCAGGACACTCTTGTAAATGAGATTTTTGATCTCAATGAGGTTTTCCTGGTTAAATAAATTTAAATAAATAAATAAATAAAATACCAGCACCTCAGATATTACAGGTTACTTTGCAACACAACGCTTCATCTAGATTTCCTCCCAGTACCTGAATTACACACACAGCACCTCAAACTAAAGATAGAAATGTCCAATTTAAAGGCTCATTTGCAAGGGAGTCAAAAAGTGGTCAAGTTAGCAAAGAAATAAAGGCAACCTCTGCTTAAGGTTGTCATAATCCCAGAAATGTTAACTCTGATAAAAGTAAATCAATCAACATTGATACCTGTTTCAGTAACAGGGTGTAAAAAATAAATGTTCAAGGCACAAATATTGTGTAATACTTTGTCTACCCTGGCAATGTTTAGATACCAAACATAGACTCAATTTCAGAGACAAAAACTTTGCGATATAGCTAAACGGACCCGTCTTGCTTTTGGTAGCATTGGGTTTGAAATATGACTAAAGATCTGCCAATTTAAAGTCATATGTACTTGATGGTATGGTTTGGCTTAAAAATTAGAAATAATTTGTTTTAAAACATACAGTGTTCAAAAATTAACCAATATTTTGACAACCTCACTTCTGATAAGTGTTCAAAATAAAAAGGATTAAGTCATAAATGAGGTTTTTTTTGGCCTTTATTCAAAGAAGAGATAATAGAGAGATAAAAGCTGAAAATGTTAGTCATCCGTATCAGCAGATAAGAATTTCTGACGATATTTCCACCAGCATAATGGCTGTATGTACTGGAATGTACTGGAATGCACAAATAAGTGCACTTTGTTCTAACAGTCTAAGCAAAACTTTCTGTTTAATCAGGAGAATTAATTTTACTAACAAGTCAGTTTTAGTACAGGAGAGACTTGTGAACTTATCAGATATCAGCAAAAATCTTATATCATGCATCCCTGTAATCAGGACTGGATATCGTTAGGGGTTTTTTCCAATACTGATGCTAAACTGATACTTTTTGAATGGTTCTGATTCCTAAACAGTATCTGAATAAATACTCTAAAGGGAAAGAAAGTGTGTTAGACGTTGGCAAGTGAATTAAAGTGGCTCGGTACCATATATTAGTCTGATAAATATCTTTAAATGATGCCAATAGAACTTAGAAATAGAAAGAAAACAGATGTGACTTTTATGTTAGATGCTTAAGCAAAATACATGTGCTGGTGTTGCATCAGAGACATAAAATAAAGAAAATGTGTCAGTCAGTGTGACTGTGTTAGGAAATCCCAGACAGAGCACAAACATTGCTTTTGACAGCAAGACAACTAGAAGACATTTATGCTCTGCTGAAATAAAGCAATTGGGCATAAACCACACAGAATCCATAATGTGTTTTTGTACCTTTCATTTGGAGTGGCAGGAGAGTACCGAAATGAAGCATCAGAATCTGTAGTGTAATTCGGTCTGGTAGGTATCGGATGTGTTGGAATCGATACTCATCTCTACTTCCAACTGATAACACTTAGGCACAAGAACACCGTTGCTAAATTCAGGAGACCAAAAATGATAATTTTCAGGGTTTAAAGAGGCATTTAATTCGTATATTAGTTATGTGACTAACTCTACCAGTCTAGAAAAATATATTCTTGTTCTGTGGCAAACAAGGTTAAAGAAGCTTAAAAGATAGTTAACCTCTGTGCAGATGACATTAAAACGTTCATACTCAATATAATGCATGCCCAGTCTCCCTGATTAAAGTTTATATTTGCTTCTTAATTGGGTTTTGCACCCTGCTTACTACCTCATCTGTCATAAACAGTACATTAAGGCAATCATTGTGAACACAGTGGTCATGATGATGCTAGACAGGTACCTACAACTATAATTTGAACCCTTAGATGGCTGACAAAGCTGTTAGATTTTAAAACTTGGGTGCAAAACAACAGCCGGTTCGATTAATGCAAGCTAAGACTTCCAAAATATGAGACTGTGACATTGATATTTCCGGTACCATGCTTTTAAATGATGCAATTTCTGACTTATTATCAGTTGTATCAAAACAGTATAGAAGCTATAAAAACCTGCACAGCTTAAGACTTATTTTGAACCTTTATGAAAAAGAGAGCAGCTGTGGTTCATTAAGTTCACAAGTCAGTAAATACTTTGTAAAGATGTTAAAGTTGGGTTAATGTGTCCTACAGACAAACAATACAATATCCACATTTCACAAATACATTAATAATGCAGTCTTACTGTAACACTGCGTGCATTTTTTTGTGATTGACAACAAGAAATCAACAGAGATTGGGTAACTTGGACTGCATGCATTTTTACCAGTAAGACATCAGAGTTCAAACTTCTGGCACTATGACCTCCCTGCAGACATTACCAAGTCCTATGCATGACAACATGCCCCATGACGGTGTCAGAACATGGTGTACTGGTGTACACAAAGTCACTCCAGGCCTCTCTGAGTGTTAGAAGGCCATGTGGTGAAAAAATTGTTACATTCTCTCCAGCTGAATTATTAACTCAATCATCTCATTACTGTAGGTTTGAATGTATTGCTTACATGATAAGGCATTCAGATATGAGATTAGCTATAAAATATAATCTCTTTTTGAATTGTAGCCCAGTCATGTGACTTTCTTAAAGGTAGGCCAAGGCTACAGAGGCTCGTCGACCTTTGAATATGTGTTGCTGATAACACAAGATGCCATGCTTTGCAAACAAAGGTCAGGAATCCAAGAGGAAGCTTTCTGTCTCAGTCCCATCACAATTCACTCTTTAGACTTTGATGCCTTTCAAGGGGCTGCTGGGAAGTTTCACTTCAGTGTTTCGGGTGCTGGCAGCAGACACGTAGGCATTGGACCTTGTCATTAAAGCCACACTGCAGAGAGATGTATCCCTGATAGCGCTTTCAGTCTGCCTTTCTCAGCTCTAACAGTGCTTTTAGCTAACCTAAACACTGAAGCGTCCCCTCTGTTATTATCATTCTTGTGATGCAGCGTATAATCCCTGTCAGCTCTGCACATGTATCTGTCGCGGTCCAGAAGATTTGCAACCTCCCTCATCTCATCCCTGTGTGTTACGGCAGATCCTGATCACCAAAGTACACCAAAATAGAAAGAGATAATGTTTGCTCCTTGTCTAAATGGGAACCACAGAAACATTCAGTTCTGCAGCTTAGGGCTGCGAAATATGAACCCATATTTCAACAACAACAATCTCACTTCTACACATTAGATTTTACAAAAAAAATTAGCAACATTAATTTTCTCCAAATACCATGTATTTCTACATGATCACACTTTTAAAAATAATTTTTTAAATTTCAAAAGAAGGTGCTGTCTAAATTGCACAAATATGAAAGCAACACCTGATAAACTGCAGCTCGTCACCAGTTCCACACACTTAAAACAATAAATCACAGTATTGTCATCAAGGAAGATGTTATGAAATGGGTATCAATTTGTTGTGCTCAGTAACGTGACCAATGTGGAGGCCATGAGGGCAAAAAGAGCTTAGAAAAGTAGCTGTTATTGACTGTTGTGTGAAGCCGTGGTACTTGGTATTTTGTTCCTAACAATGGGGTGTGACAACTAGCAAGATCTTGTGCAACAGATCTCTCGAGACTTAAACATCATGAGATTCCATTTATTCAAAAATATTTTATTTTGGGCTTTTTTATGCCTTCTTTGATAGAGGAGGACAGTGGACAGATTCGGAAACAGGAAGATACATGCGGGAAAAGTGCCACAGGCCAGATTCGAAACTGGGCAGCAACCGCACATGTTGCCCTATCATGAGATTTCTCGAGGAGAAAAATAGCTTGCGTGATCAACAGGCTGCATAGACACTAAAACAGTTCCCATTAGTGGTCCAGTTGAACTGGAGATTGCCCATGCAAATGCCCCTGACACTCTCAAACAGTTAAGAAATGAGGAACAACTGATTCTCTGAGACTTAATTGAATCACGTCATCCTTGAATTCAATGATTTTCAGTTGAATAAAATATGTTTTTTCCAGCCGTGTGTTCTGTTATTAAAGTTATAAAAAATTGTGTAAAAAGGCATCTCATTCTCGTGAGCCTAAATCTGGTCTTGTCTTGTGAGCTTAGTGTCTTGTCATACTCCTATATGACAGTCACAGAAAAATAGATAAAAGTTAAAGCTGCAAGTTTTTATCCTTTTAGACCAGCGTTACTTAACCCTGGCCAACAAAAGAGCCAAATTGTTAAAAAATGCCTTTGCAAGAGCCGCAATGTAAGCGGTGCAAAGGGGCAAAAACTGATTCAATTGGCAATAAAGATAAGTTAAAGGTGGCAAATAATGGTTAAACAGTGGCTAAAAAGTGTCAAATTATGCAAAAATAGCAAAAAAGTGGGTGAAAAGTGGAAAAACAGAGAAAGTGGCAAAAATGGGTGAGAAGTTACTAATAAGTTAGGTACAGTCAACAAAAAATGGCCAAAAACAGCAAAAACATGGGAAATAAATGTGTTAAAGTGACTAAAATGGGCATAAATGTGGGAGAAATGGTCATAAAGCAGCAGAGTGGCAAGAATGCTGAAAACAGTGGCATTTAATGGCAAAATGCAGCTTAAATGGGCGAAAATTGGCAAAAGGGAAAAAAATTGCAAATCACAATAAGCAGGATAAAAGAGGCAAAAAAGGTGGCATAATTGGGATAGAAGTAGTAGAAATGGACAAAAGAGGTGGGAAAAGTGGGCTTAAAGCAGTGAAAATGGATTAAAAGTGGAAAAAAAAATGAACAAAGGCAAAAAAGTGCCAATAAGGGCAATGAAAATATACAGACAGAAAATAAAGGTTGAAAATTAAAGCCAACTGTATTAATGTGGGGATTCAAACTGATTAATGTGGCTTATAATAGATAATTTCTGAGGTCATAGTTTCCCTTTATAAAGGTTTTCCGGGGGAATAATATTTCAAAATAAGACATAAAAGAGCCACAAATCATCACAAAAGAGCCATGTGTTGAGTATCACTGTTTTAGACCCTTATACAGCACAGAGACTCTATTAAAATGAATAGGTTAAAAAAGTCTAAACTAGTACTTTGCTTCCACCAGGATAAAAATCTACTAATTTTGACATTTTTGTGTTTATGATGTGCTTGCATCAGTAATGCTGCTGTTTGGGAAGTGGAGGGCAAAATATTCTTCATCATTAAAACTCTGTGCTAATTATCTAACACTGGGGAGCTCCTGTCACTTAAGGATAACTGAATCACTGTCAGCTGTCAGTCAGTGCTCTGCTGCTGTAATCTTAGCTAAATGCTGTTCTGTTCTGCTCAAGTTAACACAATATTTGAAGGCAGGATAAGGAGAAGTCGGTTCAGCAATACTGTATCATCCCCAAAAGGAATAGTGGAGTGTTTTAACTGCATCCGTGCCTCTCTGGGTTTGTGCTAGCTGATGGTGTTCTGTAGGAGTATAAACCAGGCTTGTTTCCTCTTTTGTTGTTACATTACTGTAGTGTAAAGGTAGAGGTAGATGACGGCAGTTCTACAAGTGTTTAACATCACATGAAAGCTGTAGGTCTGTCCTGGGCCATTCTTGTGAGCATGATATCTCAAGAATTCTTTGTTGTTTTTTCTTTAAAAAGCTGCATATCCACTCTGACTCAAGGTTGAACTGACTAGATTTTGCAGGTCAAAGATCGAGGTCACTGGACCTAAGTTTTATCCCTTGTTTGTAGGATTTCTGAACCATCACCCCCTTCTTCCTGACCCAGCTCTGAACTTCCACTTTGCATCATTTGCATTCATGCATCAACATATCCATAGAAACTCTGTTTTCTTACTCTATATTTCATTTGGAAATACAATGATATATAGGGTAACAAAATAGATATACATTTCCCAGCCCTACTATAGGCTCTAAGAAGAATGATTGTAAGGACAGCTTTTGATTTGTGGGTTGTTTTTAGGAAGTTATAATACCTTTTCGCCACATTCTTTTCAATCTGTTTCTCCTTTTTCTTTCCATCTCACTCGTTTACCATCCACCTCTCCTTCATCATCTGCTTGCTCTCTTCCTCACCCTTGTGTCAGGTTCTTTCCTGACCTCTCTCAACTGGAAAAAATGTCTCCTGTTGCGCAAAAGAAAATAGATTGTGTTAATATAGTGTTTGTATACCAGGCAGGCCAAAGCCAACACAATCCCTCTCTCTGTGCAGTCAGAGATCATATCACTCTCTTGCCTCCTCCTGCCTTTTTTTAATTCCTCCCTGAATCTTTGTCCCCGGCTCGGCCTGCCTCTACATGTCTCCGTACGGCTGTAACCCTGTTGTGCCACTGAGCAATATCCTGTTGTGGCGGTGGATCGGAGGGGGCTTTATATCAAAAGCCGCTCTGTCGGTTTGAGAATGTGCTGCAGTGCTGGAAGAGAAGCGATGACAGATTTCAAGCGCAGGTGCACGGGCATCTTGATATCTGTGTTCTTTACAGGAAAAATGCACCCTTAAAGGAGTCGGTAAAGGAAAGAGTTTGGCTTGACAGAACAAAATGTACTGACGCTTCGATTGTTAACCTCGGATTATGGTGTCAGTTCCTCAGAATAATGATGCAAGTTCTTCTTTTTGCAGCTGCCATTTTGCGTCGGCGACTCTGCAATCACAGAGGGAGAAATCTGAAGAAGAGGAGGTGGAGAGACCAAACTTCAGCCTTAATCACACCAAAATACAACAGCAGTTAGAGGGAATATTTACAAAAGCATGGTGAAGCGAGAGGAAATCCACCTCGAAACTAAACGAAACCAACTTCAGCTGTCTTAAAAACCACACTAGGCTATGAAATCTGCTGAAGAAATGATCTGCTACATTGATGTTTTTGCTTATTTAGATCACATTTGAGTATTTTCAATTGCTTTACATCCCTAGAACTTTTGCATTCTTAGCTTACCATTGAATAAGATTTGATTATTTTTAAAAGTCATTGCAAAAAAAGCACATTCATAATCAGTTTTGTAGTCCTAAAGTCATGGAGAATGGAGTGCTTACGTTGATTTTTCTGCGTATTTGATGTAGTTTCTGGTGAAGTTGGTGACGCCTTTTGGGCTGTGATGGCTGTAGAAAATATAAAGGAGGTTTAGGCATGGAGGCAGTTGGCTCTACGACGCTGAAGTTTACTGTACCGCCTTCTGAAAGTGTTGCAGGACTAATTGGACGAAACACCGGGGGAGGGAGGATCCCTCTTTATGAAGGCCTGACTCTTGTAGCCCATCAGTCGACATAGTTGTATTGTAGAGGCCCAAGAGGGGCCATTTGGTAAAGTAGAGAGCATAGGTGTTGGCACTACCAGGAGCTTGCATGTGGAAGCTTGAAGGCTTCCTCAGCAAGACAGTAGTCACCTTGGAGGTGTGGTAATTATCATGTTGGGAAACTGCCATGTGGCCCAGTTTCTGATGGGAGGGATCATGCTCTGCTTCAGAATGTCACAGTACATATTGATTCATGTTTCCCTCGATGAACTGCAGCTCTCCAGTGCCTGCAGCACTCATGCAGCCCCATACCATGATGCTAACTCCACTATGCTTGACACAAGTATTTTGGCTCAATGGGATGCCACCACACATGCTGGACACCATCTGAGCCAAATAAGTTTATCTTTTTCCCATCAGACCACAGGACATGGTTCCATTAATTCATCTGCTTGTCTTCAGAAAGCTGTTCGTCGGCTTTCTTGTGAGCCAGCTTCAAGAGGCTTCCTTCTGGGGCAATGGCCATGCAGACCAACTTGATGCAGTGTGCAGCGTATGGTCCAAGCACTGTCAGGTTGGTTACTGCAGCAAAGCTGGCAAAACTCATAAGTCTGTTTTTTTTTAAGTCAGTTTCTGGATATGACGTAGCACACAATGACTCAACTTCGTTGGTTGACCCTGGCGGTGGAGACCGGTGGAACCCATCTTTGAAAACAGCTGTAGGACCTTGGCCACCATGCTGTAGCTCAGTTTCAGGGTGTTACCAGTCTTCTTATAGCCAAGGCCATCTTTGTGGAGAGCAACAGTTGTTTTTCTCAAATCCTCAGAGTTCTTAGCCATGAGGTGCCATGTTGAACATCCAGTGGCCTGTATAAGAGAATTGTACCCATAGCGCCAAATTTAGCATTAAATTTAGCTCTAATCTATGATACACAAATTTGTAGGGTCCAGTCAAGCAGGCAAAAACACATGAACATGATGAATAGAACAGGGGCTTTGCATGTTTGAACAACATGTACAGATATCACCAGGGGTGTACTCACTTGTGTTTTCATCTACTTAGACAATAATGGCTGTGTGTTGTGTAATTTTCAGTGGGTAGTAAATCTACACTGCTATACAAGCTGTAAATTGACTACTCTAAAGTATATCCAAGTTTCATTTCTATTCTATTGTCCCTTGAGACAATTTGGACAACCATACACTATTACTTCAACAATACAGTAACTTATGTTTAGTCAGGTCTACTTTGTCAAGAAACACACATGATTTGCGGTCATGAATAGTTTTTCTTTATTGGCATTTTTTTATTGATATGTGGCTGTTCTAAGAGGAGCTTGGGTGGAGGCCGGTTTGTAGGTTAGAGCAGTTTAAATATGGCAGCATGGGTGCAATCAGCCAATAACATGCTTAAAAGCAAATCAGCGGCCATCAGCTGACGAGGGCTTGCATGAGATCAGCTGATCTCAATTATATAGCAGTACTTGCCTGAACTAATTCTTTACGCTCGATTTATTGGAACATGTTTTGAATAGGCAATTTTGTATAGATATGGATTTGGTATGGCTTGAAATTTTGGCTTTATCTTAGGCGTGCCGTGGGCAAGGTTGAAAAACCACTCTATTAGGGTTGAGGTATCTTGTGTTTTCGCCAAACAATCTCAAACTACTTTATATGATTTATATCCATAATAAATTCTACAACCTAGAGTGTTAATCTGTCTCTTTCTGTCTCTAGCACATGCATGTCATTGTGATTATGCACAGATAACAAAAATAGTTGGCATTTATAATTTTATCAGTCTTTGATAATGCCCTTATTCTATTCACAAAAACACCCATTAAGCGGTTTTAACAGAAGATCTTTAGCTATTAGTGCTCATAAAGTGATTGATGGATGAGACCTTTTTTGTCAATGGAAGATTTTGATAAAGCAGAAACAATTTGAATGTTTATCTGAGACGAAGTATGTTTAATTTCTTACTAAATCACACACATCTGCTTGGTTGATCATGCATGTCTTCTTACATCTGTATGTTGTAGTGTATTGCATCGTGATAGCTTGAGTACTTATTTGTAAAATTGCATCTCTTTTTGTGAAATAATGATTTGTCAACTACAGACTTGTCAAAAGTGTTAGCGGTTTCAAACCTCAGACTTTGAACCTCGACCCACATTAGCTGTCGAGCTCTTTATCTCCAAACAAGGACAAACGGCTCACAGTACACCTTGGCATGCCAACAAGCTGCCAAGCAAATATTTAAGGAAACCACACAGCTAACCTCAGGCTGCAGATTACAAAATAATGACACTGTGCAAACCAACACATGTTGAGATTTATTGTTTTTAAGCGCATATCATGTTGGTGAAAGGCTTACACTTGAATTGATCAGATTCTTACCTGCAAGAAACAAAAAACCTTTGGTCATTAGTGTGGGCTTTAAAGTTCCTATAGCAGACTCTTCTTTAACTCTTCTCTTTGTCTTATTTTCTGTATTTTAAAATTTGGTTTTAAAAAGAAGCATCAGACTTTACATATAAACAGTAAACAATTGTACATAGAGCCTTATTATTTTTAGCTACTGTCGTTTCTGATAAGTCCAGCCGCCCGAAATGAATTCCTCTGCAGAGTCAGTCAACTAAATCCTACAAAAATGGATTTGTGCTGCTTTAACTTTTCTGTAAAGTTCAGTAAAGGCCCCAGAAGCTCCTTCAGTCCAGCTGTGTTCCGTTCACTGTCAGTTATCTGCACAAAGCCTCCATAGACCCAAAAACAGTCATAGGCATCACCACACGCCATAAAACTGCAGAGCTTTAGTTAGAAGTGGAGGGGAAAGTGCCAAGCTAAGCACTCGCTGGGCTGCAGCTCACAGAGACTTTTTTTCCCCTTTTTTTCAGGAAGAAGCCACAGTTAGATTTTAGATCAACATGTCCTTTTTCTCTGCTTTTTTTCACCGAGTGGACAAACATCTGATACATCCCTCTACCAGCATGTTTTCATTCAGGGCCCCACACTGCAGGGCACTCATAACATCCCTGCCTGAGAGAGTGGGCCCTGGGTATGTGGTGTTTGCATGTGTGGTGGACTGCATCCACACAGACACCATTCCTCTGTGCAGTGAGAAAGATGGTGGGGCAGTTTAGATGTATTAGTGAAGTAAATGGAAGATTTTCAGCCTGATAAAATCCCAGCATGCACCTGTATTTTCTCAAGCCAAGTGTACTACATTTTACTTTTATTGAAAAAAGAGGCAACAAAGCCGGCCATTATAGCTACAGAGAGAGATTAAAATGCAATCAAAAGATGGAAATGTAGCTGTAAGGAATGCCACTACAGCTTGACTTTTTCAGTTAGCCATCCAGATGTTTCACGGGTCACTGGAGTTGTTTCAAACAAAGTAGATGTTAATCCTTTAACTTATGCAGAACGCTCAAACATGTCTCTTCAATGAAAAATGTAAGCGTGACAATGTCACAACAAATGCTTCATTGTCTTCTTGTGAGATTTAAAATTTATTTTAAGGTTTTATTACATTTTTTAAAGCTTTCGAATGGATAGCACCATTATCGACTCAGGTCAACTAACCAGCTACCCTTAAAGGTCTCAGATCAAAACATAAGGCCTGGAGGAATCAAGCCTGGACCCTCCCTAGTTATGAAACAATATCCTATCCGTATATTATCTACCCAGTCCCTTTAGTCCCTTGAGCCCAAGGTGAAAAATGTCTCAGGAGACTAACAGGAAGCTAAGAAGAAGTCCCAATTTCAGTGCAAAGTGCCCTCCTGTTGCTCCTGACCTTTTAAAGTCATTTAAGAGCTCTGTGGGGCGACTGTGGCTCAGTGGGTAGAGTGGGTTTGATCCCCATCTGCTACAGTCACATGCTGATGTGCCTTTGGGCAACACACCCCAATTTGCTTCTCGGATTGGATATGGATGGGATTAGCTAATACTGATGACCAGTTCTCGAGAGCAAATTCTGCCATCATTGGGTGAATGTGTGTGAGAACGGCTGTGCACAGTGTGCACATTTTTACACAGACTCTTGCACAGAGATGGCATGCAAAATGAGGATGTGCATTACTTTCTCAACCTCAGCGCCTCTCCTCTCCTTGCTGCCTCAACTTTCCTCTGGTTGTCAGCTGTTGGCTGCATGTCACATCAGTCAGAAGAGGAGCAACTAACATAATCTGGGACTGCTACCACCCGGGCAACAGCCTGCTCACACTGCTGCCTTCTGGGAAGCGCCACAGGTCTGTTAGGAACAGCACTACGAGATTCATGAAGTTTCCTCCAGGATTGCACTTTTGCACCTTTTTTTCCTCCACATGGAGTGGCAGGTGATTTTCTTCGTACTTTTTAACAATGACATAAAAATTAATCATTTCAAACTTCTTGTAACATATCAGTCCGTTTTACACTGCAGGGGTATAAACAGTAGAACTAACTCCACCATAGAATGCTTTATAAGCTCCAAAAACTGGAGATACAGTCACTAATAAACACAGCTTGATGTCTGACACACACACATTCACCACATATATCAAAGCATGTCAATGCATATATGTCAAAACAGACCACAAAACAAAATCAGACAAATACACTCTCGTTAGGTGTTTGGTTATATCCTGAATAGAGGATGAGACATAGTTTGATTAAACTGATACAGCTTTTCATATTTCTTTCAGTTTTACTCACATTTTAAGAATGTTTCTCAAAATATAGAAATAGTTCAGGATTATCAAACTGCTACTGTGACCTTTATTTTCATTGGAACTGTATCAATAAGAAGTGAGCTAATGGGGATGTGACACACTATTAACATGCGTAGATATCTGATATGAAGTGCTGTTAAAAATGCCTATTTGAGTCATGACTAGATAGACACTAACAGTAGCCTACATGTTTGCAGATGCATTCAGTTTAAGAGGATTAATAGTTAAATGTCCCTTAAAATAGAGAGATATTTTCGAGTCATATATTTAGTTAATTAGTTAGTTATTTAATTCTAAAATGGGACAGTTCATATTAACGAACATTTACACATAAATACGAGAGATTATAGCCATACATTTCATACATTTATTATTCATACATTTATTTTATATGTTATCAAAGTAAAGAAAAATATTGTGAAATCTTGTTTCAGGGACTGTCTCGTCACACCCCTAGAATGTCCTTTATATGATTTTTTAAAGTCCTGTGATGTTGACCTATGTTATTGGGGAAAAAAAAGGTGATATAGGGCTGTACTAATAAAATATTAAAAGAGTGATTATGACAAGAAACACTGGACCTCCTGGTTGACCCTGGCTACCACTGGCTATGCACCCAGTTGCCAATATTGCCAATTAAAAAAAAAAAATAATAAATTCATCTCATCAAAATGTTTGTTTACAGAATTAGCATGTTAGCATCACCTTGTGCTAAAACTATACAGTCAAGCAAAACCTTCATGTTCTAATGTGGGCCATTTTTCATTTTATATTTTAAAATTAGTGGCGGTCCAATCAAAAGAGGAATGTGGGCCACACTTGGCCCCCAACACCCCGGCCTTAGAACTAATATAGACATCCTTGTCTGTCTCTTCTTACGTCAGGCTTAGTGTGTGGCCTATGTTTAATGATAATACACTTTACTCCTAACACACAGCAGCAACTAAAAGCCCTCTTAGGTGGGGATTAAAAAGGTAAATATTAAAGCCTAAAGGAGGCAGATGGAAGAAAAAGGATAAGATGATATAAAATGATGAAGAGAAAGCAGAGAGACATGAGTGGCGAGGAAGAATTATCTCTAAATAACTATAAATGTATAAAATGTAAAAGAAAAATAAAATAAAGATCATATTTAAGTGTTTATTGATTAAAAAGAGAATAGTATTGGTGCAGCTCATCATATACTACATAAAGTTCTAATGATGCAAATGTTATATACAAGCAAAAGGTTGTATTTGAGCAATCATTAACAATCTCATTAACTTTATAGTCGTTTATAAGGTGTTATCTTCAGCAGATAAAATCCAGGCTTCATAAAAGCGTTTACAACTTTAATGTTGTAAATCCTACACATACGTAGGTGTCCTGTTTACTAGAACTGTGACAGCAGCTGGAGCCGTTTAATCCTAATTTTGATTATAGAAACTGGAGGTTAAATACAGCAGTGGGTGGGACTCTGCTGGCCGTGTAGAGCTGTCAATCAAAGCTTTTACAGCCTCTTAATGATTTTAAAGGATCACTGCCTAAACAAAGTTTTGAATTAGAGGAAACTGAGGTCAGGGAAAAAACAGACTGAGGCCAACATTTAACTTTACGTCCATTAGAGGAACTTTATACACTTAAGATTTGGCTCAAACATTCAGCTGTAAAAGCTGCTACTTATTCAGACTTCAAGAGGCCACCTATGTGGGTAGAGTGGGTATATACACTGAATAAACAGCGGCATTGATTTAGAATCACAGAGTCAGCTTGTTTTCATCAGGATAAACAACTGTATGCTCATGAGGCATTGTTAAATAAGCGAATGAATTTTGGTACACTTGTACACTTCAGCAACGCAAAGCTTCAGTAATTTTTTAATGTATTTTTGGGCCTTTTGCTGTTATTTTGTTAAAAAATGGCTAGAGTTAGAAATCATGGATTTTTGCTCATATCTGATCCATCAATATTTACAAATTATTTGCAATAAAACTAATACCAATACCAATAGTTCAGACCTAAAACTGAAGAACTTAGATCACATGTGAAATCTGACACTTTATTATGTTGTCTTTTTATTTAAAGTTTAACCAAAATTTAGATTTACTTAAATCTGTTTATATTGAGCATAACATAGAAGCATGTGTTACAGAAGGGTCCTGCAGACGTGCAGACATAACTGTACAGAGCTTTTGTAAACAGAGCTAACAGATGGCTTCATTGGTAGGTTTTGGTTCATTTTACTGAGACTGGGTGCTAAATCGATGATTTTTTATATGGTGTCGATGCCTAAATGGTGCCTAAATCGGTACTTTTAAGGGGAAAATAAGAGTGTTAAAACCAGGGCTGACAGCTTCCATTCGATTGGTCAATTGTTTGGTCAAAAAAGCTTTTGTCCGACCAAGATCACCGTGGTTGGTGAGTCATGCATGCAAGGCATGCTTATGACAAAGTAAGTTAGGCAAGCACTGTGGTTTTTCAGAGGTCATTGGGGTAAACGGGGTGTAGCGCCACATTATGTAATAACGCTGCATTATGTAAAACCCTAGTGTGGGCTTCAAGGTAAGCCCTACCCAACTATCTTACCCTAACTCTAACCGCTCAGTGGCTTATGCCTAAACCTAACCCCCCTTCATGGCTCTTGACTAAACACCTAACCTTTACCCTAGGACTTAAGGTGGGCTCCAGGGAATACCCTACTACCTTGCCCTAACCCTAACCGCTTAGTGGCTAACAAAATGCGGCGTTATTACATAATGAATTGAAAATTTATGACATTATTACATAATGTGGCGTTATTACATAATGTGGAGCTACAGGGGGTACCAGAATAAAGCACTGAAATCTGTTATTTATTGTGGTTTGGTTGGTATTGGATGTGCTAGTACGGGCAGCATGTTGCTGAATTTTGGTATTCATTTGTAAATTAAAATCTTTAGAAAAGATACTTATTTGATGTAATTGCAGCTTTCTCCTTCACTTGTGCATAACTGTGCACTCTGCTCCTTCTTCACTTGTTTTATTGTTTGCTTGTGGAATGGAGCAGTCTTGCAGTGCCGCTTTTTATCAGCTTTTCTCCCTTATGATTGTAAAAACATGGTGTCAAACAAAAAAGGTGGTATAATATTTTAAACAGCTTGAAAAGACTTGTTAATTCTAAGAAAGCAACCATGAGAGTACATCTCGAGTCATGATTTGTGCCGTTGGTCTGCACTGAAAGGAGTTGCTTTGAAGTTATTACATGAAAATTTGACTCCAAACTCTATCTGACAGGATGTCTTTGACCTGACCTGGCCTGGTCCCAAGAGGAGGGGTGGAGATCCTGGCCCAACCAGGGCAGAGACTCTAACCTCTATTTCCTTTACAGCCCACCGTGTGCTCTGTCCCTGCCACCAAAACAGCCCTCTGTTTTGTGAATTAAATCAGCATGTCCTTCAATCAAAAATACGATTTCTTAGGTCACATCCTAACCCCATTGCTGTCATCATGTAGTTTAAATACATGCACTGTATATGGAATGTAAGAAGTATGAAGTTTTTGTACATTAATCCTGACAACACAATAACATAGAAAGTGGGGGCATGTTCAGAATAACTGTTTCAGCTGGCCTTAATAATACAAATCACAGTAGTGTCTCTGAAAACCATGCATCATTTGATTATTTTTGGAAGAACTGGTTTCCAAGAAGCCTTTTTCTCACTCTTTCTGTAGAAAAAATTAGGGGCAATATTTACACATTTACATGACAATATTTACACATATCTCTTTGAATATTTAGTGCTGTATTGCCTTCAATAGTCTTATGAAATGCAGTAGGAAATCTGTGAGCTTTAAACCCTTTAAAAAGAAGCAAATTGGTTATAATAATGTGGAATTAGTGCATTATTTCTATGTAGTGGTAAATTTCAGCACATAAAATATCTCTGACTCTGAAGAGTGCCTGCGTTCAAACTTTCTTCAACTCTCTCCCACTTTTGATCCTCATCCTCATAATGAGCACATTTATTCATTAGCTAAGTGTTTTTATCCTGCTCAACTTTAAATGTCAGTGCAGCAGAAAGTGCCTCGTCATGAGCCAACCCATCCATAAACATGGCCGCACGTTTGCTGACTCCCACATCTGAGGGGTGCCGGAGGGGTCCTGTCGGGGAGAGGAGGGGGGTCACCTGGGGTAGAGCTCAGCTGGCTCATGCTCACTGTGCTGGGCTGATAAGGCAGACGGGAGTTTGTCAGCCTGACGTAGCGTGCAGCTTGTTTCCCCAGTAGTCTTTGTTTGAGAGAAAGAGAGAGGGAGGCAGGGAACAGAGGCTGAACTCACCTTGGACAGATGAGCGGAGCATGTCTGCAGGTTTAAGAGAAGAATTCAGCTGCAGCTTTTTCAAGGCTTTGTCTGGGAGAGGTTATTTAAGACCCATGCTTTCAGAAGATCCTCCTTTTTCAATTTAACTTTATTTTTTTTTACTTAATTTTTC
Source organism: Cheilinus undulatus (assembly GCF_018320785.1). Classification (NCBI taxonomy): domain Eukaryota; kingdom Metazoa; phylum Chordata; class Actinopteri; order Labriformes; family Labridae; genus Cheilinus; species Cheilinus undulatus. The sequence goes on along the minus strand of NC_054886.1, from coordinate 7,119,302 downwards.
TTCAGATAGGTCCTCAATAGAGTGATTATTACACCTGATTGAATATGAATGAACATATTCTTTCTTTCTGCATATAATAAAACATTATCTTTAATTGCACACTTGATATGAGCTGCAGTTGTCCTCACACCTTGCCCTGCAATTTGTGCAACTCTTGCAATGTCATCACTCGCCCTCTGCTGTCAGTGAACTCTCATTTAGCTGCACAGAGCAGCCAAAAGTGTGACTATTTTGTCGTCCATGGCTGTTTCATATTTTGAGCATCGTCTCTGAGAATGTTGTGCAGTGTGGAAGTTTGAAGCTTGTAGCATAGCACAGGCTTATCAGTGGTCTGATACAGTGGCATGAACACAGACCAGCATAGAGCTATATTGTATAGAATGGCCTCAGGGAATACCCCATACTCACTGATATCCAGTCCATCTATATCAGTGCATATCAGACCAATATCCAATTCCACAATCAGATTGGTGCATCTGTCGTTCTTTCCTGCTTGTTTTCCCAGAAATTTTGTAAAAAATTTTAATAGATTTGGTTGCTTAAAAGAGTTCTTCCCAAAGTGCAGGTCACAAGACTCTGAAAGTGTGAGATGCCTTCCAAAAACATAGAACATGTTTCAGTGGTTCAGAATGATATATCTTACCCATTGTGACAACACAGTCATAGGTAATATTTATGCTAAAATCAAAGTAATGTTACAGCTGTGCATGCTTAACCACCTTCAGGTACTGCTGGGGTCCCCAGGCTCTGGTCTAGCTGTTTTTGGGGGTCGCTGGCTGGGAACCCCTGGCTCTGAGGGTAGTCCATTTTCATACATATTTATAGTAATCCCTGTTTTGTTGTTACTTTAACTCCACATTTTGGAGGACTTTTCTTACACAAAGTTTACTTCAGCCAGTCACAAAGTAGTGTTATAAATCATAAAGGTATATTTAGCAGCCCATTGATTTGCTTTTTCTTGTGAAAAAGGAATGGTACCATTCTTGATTGATTAATTGGTACAGGGGTTCCCGAATCTTTTAGTCCCTGACCCCTGAAATAACGGTGTCAGAGATTGGGGACTCCCAGCTTCCCTTGAGGGGGATAAAGCGCGTGATGTTGCATGAAGCATCATATACAAAACTTTCATTTTAGGTAGTTTGTATAACTTTTACTTTTATTTTAGCACAAATTCACATGACTACATGTTTATCTTAAATTAGACTAATTTTAACAATATTTTTTTAAAGCAATGTATCAAATTTATAATTTTAAATCATATTAAATTTCTCTTTGTTTTTTGGGAAATATCCAGTGACCCCCAATTTACAAATTGCAGAAATTGCAGTATTTTATTAACTTGAAATGTTTCACAATACCAGTTTAATCTTTTTTTTTTGCAGCAGCAGCAGCAGAGATTTTATGCACAAGTGTTTTTTTTTGTTTTTCTTTACAATGGTTTACAAAAATCCTCCTTTTTGTGTTCTATGTATGTTTTTCTTAATCAAAATGAGTGACATTAAAATGATAACGCCCTTAAACAAAGCAAATTACCACATTTGAAATATGAGCAAAAAAAAAAGTTAGCTCATTCTATCTAAAACTGATGAAGCCTAGTGTTACTTCACAAAAGTCAGCTGCGATCAGCTGGAAGCCAGCTTCCCCACCACCACCCCAGCTGCCTCCTTTATAGCTTTATAGCAACAAGCTTTTTATAAAGCTTGCAACAAGCTTTTTATAAAGCTTGTTGCACCCCCATATTTAGATTCATGCTACTATGGATTAATTGCTTCTGAAATAATTTCATTGTTTTAAAATACACATGGTCTTATTTATGGAATTATTTATTCCTTGGATTTGTTGAAAAATACACAAGATATAAGAATAATCGCATATTGAATCACAATCACAATAAAAAATAGATTATTTATGCAAACACTGAATTAGTGCATGATATTTCCCTGCTTTTCCTCCCGACCCATACATAGGGGTCAGGAAATGATTTCTGTTTAATGAAGCACCATCAAAATGCCAACGTTTGTGCTGTTTAAGGCTCTGCCAACTGTTCAAATTGAAAAAAGAGTCAGCCAATCTTGATTTTTTTTGTCCTAAAAGTAGTGACATACGAGAAAATAAATCAGAGAAACAGTGGCAGACATGGATCAAAAGCCTCCTTATACCTGGAGAGGCAGTGTCAGAGTTGGTGTTGTGCATGTTCTGTTTTGACCAAGCAGTTCAATGCAGTTTGGCACATCTAACCATGATTTTGCTTGTGTCTCCATAGCCGCTGTCCATGCAGCCTCGCCTGCTGTGGTTGGAAATCTGTCACTTTTATAGAGATTTGGATCATTTGTCACTGGAACAGGCACATTTGTGACAACACATAATTACTTGGGCTCCCACAAGATAAACATTAGAGCAGAGGTGTCAAACTCAAGGCCCGGGGGCCAAATCCAGCCCGTGGAACAGTTGAATCCGGCCCGCATGATGATCTCATATTTCTGTTATAACTGGCCCATCAGTATGAGGTCTGCAGATTTCCTCAAGTATAAAAATGTGAACTTATTCTTGATGATTTAAGATATCCTTGTTAAGTCATAAAATCTGAAAAATAAGTAGTAAAAATATTTAGACAAGAAGTCAGGAATGTGGGAAAAGAAATTAATTTGTGTTTTAATTTCACATTTTCAATTCTGCATCTAACAATTAGGACTCAAACTGAGGATTTTGACTTTTAATTTCATACTTTTAGCATTTCAACTCATAATTTTGACTTCTCATATCATATTTTGAACTTTTTAACCAATTTTTAACTCCAGACTTTGACTTCATAATCCCACAGTTTGACCTTTTAGACTAACAATTTAAAATTTTGAATCATATTTTGACTTTTAATTTCATGATTACAAATTTTATCTCATATTTTGACCTTTTGAACTCATGATTTTTACTTCTTTTCTGATATATTTGAATCTAAAAAAAACTGTTTCCTTTTTCAATTTCATTTTCATTTTCATGACCTTTTCTCAGATTGTGAGCCTTTAAACTTATTTTTTTTTTACTTTATAAATGTCAAAATCATTTATCATCAGTGCTAAGTTTTTTTCATATTCTGCTAACCCTGAAACAAGGTTTACAGTTTCTGGTTGAAAAGGTGAGCCTGTTAGGCACTCAGGTTAGTCCTGAATCCAGAATCCAGCCCCTGCTTTGATTGAGTTTGACACCTCTGCTTTAGAGTATCTTTGTTTCCATTAAAAGCATGTTTATGACAAAATGAGGGAGAAAAGCTGTTAAAGGGGAGGTCTGTAGGGCTGAGCTGAGTAATATGTGATATTCATTACCTCCACACATCAGCTAACCTGTAGGAAAAATCTGTTTTTGGAAAGAGTAGGGATCCTGCTTACTTCAAGTAGAAATGTTCTCATGTTAATTGCAGCGTACAGGTCCATTGAGAGATTTAACATACTGACTTCACCCCATTCCCACTGATTCCTAACCACTGTTCTCCACTTCCTGTCCCAAATCTGACTTTCACATGTCATCAAGATCACAAGACTGCAAACAACTTTGTATTGCTGTACAGAAAATGGTCAACTGATGATCTCCAACACTGTAATATTGTTTTGTTTTGTGAAAAGTATGCCACACTTGATACAGATGAGTAACAGCTAATGTTTTTGTCTGTTTCTGCTTTGTTTCTTTCTTTTTAAAGGTTAATTTTTAGGCTTTTCTGCCTTTTCAGATAGGACAGTGGATAGAGCCGAGAACCTGGGAGAGAGAGAGCTGGACGAGCCACAGGCAGATTTAAACCTAGGCTGCCTGTCAAAAGGCGATTGGCACCTGATCCTTTGATTATGTCTCACACAGTTGCTTAGTTTTTGGTCTAAAAACGAGAGAAAAGCGAACATGTCTCTCTAAATGTCTTGTTTTGTTGTCAGACCAAACATTCTCAGTTTATGTTTGAAGCTGAAGCTAATTTTATTTTAACCTCAATACATTTATTATCCAGATAGTTGAGAATGTATTCGTTCTTACGTGCTAAAATCAGGTAGAGATCATACAATAGCAATCAGATTAAATATCAGAGCGTAATTTAATATTTTCTACTATCACACTGAGCTTTGAAAAGATGCAGATTTATGTAACAACCTGAATCCAAACACAAAGATATGTGTGTATAGATCCATATGGACTGCAAATACGAATCGAGACCAGCCCACCCACGCTTAGTCATGAAACCAACGCAGAGTGTGTTTTTGTTCAAGTGTGTGTATGCAGGATGAGCGAGGGGGCAGAACAACAGCAGGGACAGAGAGGAGATAAAAAAAACAACTGAAGGGTCAGATCGACAGGAAGTAGAGAAGTTTCCAGAACTGGGTTGCAGCGATATCTGTTGTTTTTCTTCCCTCTCCAGTTTGAAACTCACACAGATCACAAGACGGCTCCCATGCAGAGGAGCCAAAAACTTGGACTTATCTGTTATTGTGGATGTGAATTTGGTTATGAGGATCAGGGTGTGTTTGCTTTGGACGCCTCAACAAAAGGAATATTCTTCTCCTGTCCAGTAAACACTGTAGGGTTTAGATGGGAATAAGGAGAGGGTTTTTCATGATAATTTAAGACAGCACTGTACGCTGAACACTCAGAGGTTTGTGGAGATCATCAGTCTGTTCACAGGCGGCTACAGTCTGAACTGCTCTACACTCATGTCATTGTTTAACTGAGTTACATTAGAACTGATGATCAACTCAAGTATTTGCTTGTCTTATTACATGCAGTGCTCCATCTCTCCTGCTGCACTCTTTCACTGTGTGCTGTTTGAAAAGAGCAGGCTGGTAGCACCACTTTTTTAATATCTTTTCTCCTTCATTATATGAAAAAATATCTAGTAGTCCCATGTGGACATATTTTCATATACTTTATTTACTCTTACTCTGTTTTGCTGGACAGGGAATACATTCTGGTTGTTTTCTTGAGATCTTGCCTTAAGTATCCTGTTATCTTAGATGAAAATATCTTAAAGAAAGTTGGTTTGCCTCTGATAATGTGTTTGTTTCTTGAGACCTTTAAAAATCCATCATAATGTACATTATAAAAGCAAAAGACTGAAATGAAACGTTTGCATGCATGTCCTCCTTTTGGCCTATCTTAGTGTTCAGTCATATGCTTTGTTCCATCCAAGGTCTAAACTGCAACATTTGTCATTAAATTGATTTAAAAAAATGTCATAATTTTGGGTTGCAGTTCACATTACGGAAGTGGTGGTGGTTCCTAGGGCTGGATCACTGATTTAAAGAAACCAGTGATGTAATGCAGATAAACCATCTGGGGTCTAGTCCAGCCTTATAGGATGTCTTTGACTCCTTGAAGCCAGTTCCAGCCTAGCCCAAAAGGAAGGGAAGGGATCCTGTCTTGACCCAACAGGGCTGCTCAACTATGGCAAAAATCATAATGACAGCTATTTTATTGGCATTGGATCACAATTATTAAACACATTTACTCACTGATTGTGCAACATCTGAATCAATCACTTTGAAAGCAAGCAAAAAATTAATATTAATGAGTGAAAAGAACATATATGTAAAGTTCAGATGAATAATAGCTATGACTGAACAGAAATATAGTTTCAAGAAAAATGATCAAACTTGAAACGTACCACAATATTACAAAACCAGTGGACAAAATGCCCAGCAGCACAATCTAGTTCCAGTTAACAAGCCAAGGCTAGTCTTGGGCTACCTCTACATTCACCGCACTTGCAATTTTCTCCTCTCCTTGTTTGTTTGTGTTTTACAGGACATGCTGGATAAACTCTTGAGATGTTGGTATGAGTCAGCAACTCAAGCTTCCATTTCTGGTGTCCATCTAAAACCTGAGCAATTTTCAGCTGATTAAGACAAATTTTGAGTCACATGATTCATGTGAGCGTAGTTGTTTGACATGCAGTGTACACAGGGACACAACTGCTGACCATGGTCCAACCAGCCATTCTCATTTGGTCAGGTGAAATTCTTGCATGCCTGATATTTTTATTGTACAACTCCTCACACTCGCAGAAAGAGAAGAACCCCAAACTTTGGACCTTTTTTTGTTGTAAACTGACAGTATGTTAAATCACCATCAAAACCACAGAAATGCCTGTTTAATGAGCTCTCCCTGTCTATGACCAAGGAAATAAACGAGAAGGAAATACATGGAATATTTGTCATTATTTAGATACTAGTTGTGTTTGCTGGCGATGCTGAGGGCAATTTTGTTGCTGTTTGTAGCTCATTGAAGTTTGAAATGCAGATGGCATAACTTCATCTCTGTATGAGACTTTACAAAGGAAAAACAAAGGACATTTCTTATGGCCCGTCCTGACTTCAGTCTTACAGTCTGAGCACTCAGGTTGTTTATGACCATCAGACATGAGAACATAAATCATGAGCGATGGTCAAGAGTCATAATAGATGTATTCTCTCAGAATACACCCAGCCTAACCTTAAACATTCCTATTGTTTGTTGGCTGTGTTTGTTGTGCTTCCTCCTTTGACCAGCTTGCTTCCCTATTGGCTGCTGTTTGTTTCCCAACCACAGAATGCATGCTGGGCTTATCACACCTCATGCAACAGGAAAAACCATCAAGATAATCTTCAAAACATTGGATAATCAGGACTTTGCAGACTCTAGTCACAAAAGGATGAACCTTACTTTATTAAAAAAAAATTTCCTTAATAAAAGACACTAAAAATGCAAACTATTATCTCTAACATCACCTCTATGTAAATTGTATCTGCTGCAGACATTGCTGAGGGCAAATATCAAAACATCTTTCTCTACTGTTGTTTTTCACCAAGTCCTGATTGTCTCTTCGACCTTTTTTGCTGAGAGGTAGCCTTCAGTCCGTCATCTTCTACCTCGCTACCTTGACTTGGAGCTCCTGGTGTCAACCCTGTAATGATCCCCTCTGTCTAAATTTCTAAAGACATGCTCCTAATGATGGTTAAATATCAACACATGAGAACTGGAGCTTTAGTTAATAAGTGACTGTTTTCAGGAGCTCTCAGGACTTCACCTGGCTCCACATACTTTGCACAGAGAATCATTTATAACCCCCCTCTGACAGCATGAATGTGGAGGTCCGCATACAGAATAATAACTTGTTTGTTTGAGTGTTGGAGGTTATGCTTTGGGGTATTGAACCAATGTTGATTAGCTTTAAGCTTGTTTGTCACTATCTGCTTTAAATGTGTTTTTTTGTCATTTCTTTTACGGTGCAGCCAATGTTTTTTCACAGTTTTAAAGTCTTATAGAAAGAAATCATGCACCAGAATACACTTGAGATTTCATCAGAGTTGTCATAATACAATTACTTTAAACTGACCTTTATCAGACTTAAACAGCAGCTATGAAAGTTTACATGGTTTACTGACAATGCAATGTGGTTTGTCACCTTTAAGAATGAGTTTCATGTTGTTATTGTTGTTTTGTAGGCTGGAAATAGCAATGATCAGTAAACTAAAACCCTGATTTGATCAACTGAGATAAGAAGCTGATTGTTATGGAAATATTTTCTTAAGCGTACTGTATATTATGTCTAATGGGCTCAGTGTTTTGGGGCACCATCTATAATTGTCCACTGTTGCGTACATAAATACATCTATGTATGCCGTTTTTGTGACTTAGTGCTTACATAATACATCTATGTATGCTTTTTTCTTGTGCAATATCTACTCACACATCTGCATGTGCAACCGTGTGCTATGGGCATCGTGCATTACTATATTCAACATGGCACTTTATAATTTTGGACGGTAGAGTATGTATGTGCCTTGTACCATACTTATTTTACTTCTGTGCAATAATTTCAGTAATGTGCAATATAACTTGGACTTGAGCTCCCTGGCAGCTAGCACTCTGCACTTTAGCACTTGGCACTTTAATTAGCTCTCCAGCACTTTATAAATTCACTGTGTATAATTACCGTGGTCCCCCAACTCCCACTCCGTTTTTATCTTTTATCTTTGGACTGTATGTCATTGTATGTTGCTTGTTTCTTAATACGTTCTGTGTGTTTTATTCCTATTACTGATGTTTGTGTTTGTTTCATGTATAAACACCGACCTGCTAATGGGACTGGGGACGGACCTTGACCACATTTCTTTATTAAAACAGAAGCAGAGCCAAACTGAACTCTTTTCGTGAAAGAAAGGATGCTTTCACAATGTTACAGTGTCATTTAGCAGACACTTTTATCCAAAGCGACTTACAACTGGGACTGGAGTTTCTAGTGCTAAGGACCTTGCCCTAGGCCCACACTAGACACTCATGCTCTGACTGGGATTTGAACCTCCAACCTCCCACACCACAGCAATGTAAACCACAGAGCTATCCAGCTACCTTTTGCATGTCTCAGATTGGCTTCACCTCGAATTTATGCTTCATACTTTGCCTTTCAAATGCCACAGTCATGCTAGCCTGTACAGCTCAGGTTAGCATTGAAGCTATGTCATTTTGTCTTGTCGCTCTAATTGGCCTGGTATGAATGCAACAGACAGAACATTCAACCAATCACTTTCCAAGAATTGCTTTCTATAGGAGGTTTCCCAGATGAATGTGAAATATATCCATGCAGTGGAAATATGAAACTGTTTATCTGGTGTGTCACTTTGGCTTCCTCCCACAGAGCAAAAACATGGTCTTTAGGTTATTTGGTGACTCTAAATTGCCTGTAGTGAATCTGAGCCATGATGTTTGTTTCTGTATATCAGCCCTGTCATTGAGTGGCAACCAGACTAAAAACAGATGCAGCATGGTGTATGAAGATGCTAGTTAACTTCAGGATACCAATATCAACATTACATTATGCTAATATTACTCACAATATAACATCAGTACGATTGTCTGTACATTAAAGCTACTTAACATCAGCAGCCATCAAATTAGGGTCACAGTTGACTTGGATAGAGTGAAGGTTTGTCTCCATCAAAAGTAGCAACAGCTGCTATAAGAGGGAGCTCTCTGATTGGTGGGTCAGTAGACCAATCAGAGAGCCAACAAAGGGTCAGTTTCCCATTGGAAGCAGAGCAATATTACAACATTTTGTACTCATCCTTGTTCCATGGGCATGTGATTTCATCTGTCTTTATAGTAGTGTTCATTTATTTATGTATTCCCACCACTAAGGCTGTAAAGCAGTCAGTAAGTAGTTAAAGCTTTCTGGAGAGCAGAAGAATCATTATTTATTTTTCCATTGTGCACACATACAGTAACATACATTACTGAAATAAAATGTCACGGTTAAAGCAGTGGAGGCATAACTGGTAAAACCTGATCATTATCAGCCAAAAGTAGAGCGCTCAGACTGTTTATTTTAGCTCATTATAACACAGTTTCCTCTGCAGAGTGTTAGAATAATCACATCATATCTGAACTGAAGGTTTAACTAATAATAAAAGAGATGTCCTTGTATCAGAACTTAATCTCTACCTTCATCAGATGAGTAGTAAAGGCCACCTCAGGCTGATTGTAGAATCTATTCATAGCTATTAGTGAGCAGAGGCTGAGTTTGCAAACTCACTGATGTTACCTGATTCTTCTCTCAGTAAACAACTTCAGAGCTGAGACGAAACTACAGCGGAGAGAGCGCTGGTTTCATCCTCTGCTCTATGATTATGTCCTATCACTCCCTCTCTCTCCGACTCATTCGCTCTCGCTCTCTCCCTGGTCGCCTGGTCAGAGGTTGCCAGACTGTCTGTCAGCCTATGGCCTCGTCCCTCAGGGGACAAAGCTCCCGTTCTTCCTGGGGAAAGCCCCCACCCTGCCGGAATTCTCCTTTCGCCTACGGGTGCAGAGCAGGGAGGGAGGGGTGGAGGCAGGAAGGTAGAGAGAGCAAAGAGGTTAATCCAGTGTGGGTATTTAAAAGCCGGTAGACATTTTCTACTTGGACTGATAACAGTCAGGTGTGTTGTCTTTTATTCCCAAGCAGAGATTTCAGATTTGAGGAATTTTAAGGGATGAGTGAAGTAAATGTTTATTTCCAATCTCACAGATGGATCAAGATTATAGTTTGTTAGTTTGGGGCTAACACATAATGGAATTTATGGGCTAAAAGAAATAGCATTTTGGTCCCAGTCATTTTTAAGATATATTTTCAGACTCTTTATGCCTTTATTTAGAGAGGAAGGTGGTGGATAGAGTTGGAAAATAGGGTTGTGAGAGTGGGGGTGAGACATGTGGGAAAGAAGTCACAGGCCGGGCTTGACACAACCAAACAACTAGGCCAGCTTCGTCCTGGTTCCAGTCATTTCTAATTAAAAAAAAGTAGTCAATTTACTTGACAGTGCTTTGTTTCAACTGATCAATTCTAAATGTTTGGTTAAATAAATTGTTGTTGTTAGGAGTTGTAAAGTTCGCTCTTAGTCTCTCTGGAGTTATCACTTCAGTTGTGCCACATGCCACTGATGCTTTCTTCTTTTGAAGTTTTAAGATACGCTACAGCCACTGTCTTGTGATAATATTGAATTACACCTAGGTGCCAGCATAAATGAGAGAAAATGAGGGTTGCCAGCATTAAGGCATTCATGGTGATGCAACTAAGGTCCCTATTTAGTGTGTTGATTTTTAAAATTGCTGTAATTTCATGTTTTGTTGGCTAAGCCTCTGCAGCCTCTCTTTGCAGCCACAGTGATGTAAAATAAGTCCACCACTGCTCCTTAATATTAACCTTGAAAAGCAGATGGATACGCCCGTTTGCTTGTTTTTCACTGGCGAATCCATCTTGCAAAGCTCCCATCTGAACTGTTTGGGCTCGGTTAGACAGTGACAGGACCATTCAGCGACGAGGGGCAGTACTTTCTGGCGCAGCAGAGTCGTGACGTAAACAAGCAGCAGCAAGAGCTGGTGCAGTTATGGAGAAAGAGATTAGCATGGCTGCTGCTAAAGCGCCAGTTTTATCAGAACTTCATGACATTTCTTCATTAAAAGAAGAGCAAAGATCAGCAGTGAGTTGTTTTCTTTTCAAAAACGACAAAAGTTGAGTACTTAGATGTCTACAGTCACCATGTTTCGCATTATTCCTCAGTAGCTGTGCACACGCAGCTTGATAGCAGCTACGTCACATGTTTTGTTGCTCTGATTGGCCCGTAGAGATGTGACAGACAGAACGTTCACCCAGCCACACTGAGTTTTTTCAAAGCCTCTGCCTTTTCTCAAACATTTCCTATTGAAACTTTCCCAGATGGCTGTGTGAAACAAATCCATCTGGCATGTCAGGTTGCCTTAATGTCTCATTTAAATAAATAAATAAAAACCTCACATTCAGTGCTGCAGGATTTAGTAAACATGCTTTTTGAGTTATGCTGGGCCATATTGTGATTGCAATTATGATATGATACATAAATGCTATCATGAGTGTGGAAAATGCAGAGAAGAATGATAATGTACAAATATTAGGAAGTATAAAAGAACACAAAAAAAGTGTTTTCACAGTAATGCTTTTAAAAAAGGTTCATGTTTTCCAAAATAAATAAAGTACTTTAACAAAATGCATCAGTGGCACTATTGTAAACCTATAGTTCTTTCTGCAGGTATTTTTGTAAACTGTACGACTGAATGCTAAAATAATCTCAGCCTTTTATGGGACTATATAACTGCACAGCTTTACATCAGGATTGCGTTTGCTACCTGTGCTACACAAGTTCCATTTACCTCAGAAGTCAGAAGTCTGAGCTAGAATGACATCACATCTGAGATTAATGCAGCCCAGTTTCTATGAGTTTGTATTTCTCTTTACTGAAGTTGGTCCGAGTCGCAATTCCAAATTCAGGGCACATTTGTGATGATGTATTTGACTGGCAGCTTAGAAGTTCCAAATTCTGAGATTAACATGAATGCACCATAAGACTGTTCAAAAGTCTAAAATGAAACAAAAGCAGTTGCAAATGCAAAATAGTGGATTCAATATGTGCTGAAAAAGAGATTAAGTGGAGAAATTCTGAGATTAATCACAATCAAAATTTTCAATCTTTTGACAGCTCTCCAAAATAGTTTTGATATGAGTTTATAGTCACATGATAACTTCTTTTTTTTTAAAAAACTTATAAAACACTGGAGAATCATGGCCGATCTCTAGTGTTTTAAGTGCTTTGGTCTGTCCTGATCTAGAAGGAATTTTTGGGTGTGTGTGTGTGTGTGTGGGGGGGGGGGGGGGGGCAGTAAGAAGGATATGACATTCATGAGTGTTTTAAAAAGTAAACATTTTCTTTGGCAGGGTGATTGTGACCTATTTTGAACCAATATCCTAATATTTGGAACCAGTTTTGCATTTATGTTGTGAAATGATTTTGTCTAGGTTTAATTGTGTACATTTATGACTTGGGTCAACTGATAAGGATTTTCAAGTCCATCAGATTAGTTAGTATTAAGACTGATTACTGATAATTGAAGTGTTAAGTGCACATGGTAGCGTTAGTGTTGATCAGCTGTTGCACGTGTGATTTCAATCAGATTGTCTTTGTTGGCAGGACTTTAGGTGAGCCTGAGCCACAGTGGAGATAAAGTAGTGCACTGATTTTTATAGTGATAGGCACTTGTGCTCAAAATGATCGGATCAACCTGACCTTTGGGTCAGGTGCATTTGAATCTGAGCCTGGATCCCTACAGTGAAACCACATTGTCAAGGGGGGAAAAATTGTAATGAAATAATTTTCAATCTCCTAAAACATTATTACTGACTTTGTATATTCTTTGCAAATCCATGTAATCTGACACGCCAGATGGATTTGTTTCACACATCCATCTGGGAAAGTTTCAGTAGGAAACGTTTGAGAAAAGGCAGAGGATTTAGAAAAAACTCGGAGTGTGATTGGATGAACGTTCTGTCTGTCACATCTCCACGGGCCAAACAGAGCAACAAAACATGTGATGTAGCAGCTATTGAGTGGAGCTTGCGCTGCTACCAAGGATTAACGCAAAACATGGCGACTATAGACATGTTAGTACTCAACTTTTGTCGTTTTTGAAAAGAAAACAACTCACTGCTGATTATTGTTCTTCTTTTCATGAAGACATGTCATAAAGTTCAGATAAAACTGGTGCACGACACTGCCATGCCTGAAAGTACTGCCCCTCATCGCTGATTGGTCCTGTCACTGGCTAACCGAGCCCAAACGGTTCAGACGGGAGCTTAACAAGATGGATTCGCCAGTGAAAACAAGGAAATAGGCGTATCCATCTGCTTTGCAAGGTTAAAATCCATGTGCATATGAAGAAAACTTGCTCACTGATGCTTATGCACATGTGAGGTCTGTCTGAATATATTAAATGCTGAACCTGACATTAGAAAGGCTCTTGTTCTTCTTAGACATTTTGGTCTTAGCTTTTTTTTTCTTAGATTTAAAAATCCCCCACACCTCTTTTTTAATCATATCCTACACTAATTGTCATTTTTGTCATCTTCCTCACTGATTTATCAGTCAAACTCTACCAGATGTTGAGAGGCTGAGGAATGGTAGTCTTATGAAAACTGCGGTGAGAGATGGAGATGTAGCTCCAGCATCAAATTCTAGAGAAAACATAATTAAGAGAGGTGCAGAGTGAAGGAGCAGAGAGCGGCTTTGTGCAGCTGACTTTTGCATCTGGTGTGTTATTATGACAGGGCTGGACGGTCAGGCGGAGACTGTACTACAGCTGAAAGGTTACAGCCTCTATCACTGTTCAGTCCTCTTAAATGTCCTTGAGCAGGATGTTGACCCTTCACATGCTTTCGCTGTGAATGTGGTTTCTGAAGCCATTCAACGCTGCTGAGGTTTTTTTTTTAGAGTGGGCCACACAATACATGATAATCATGCAGACTGTCACCCTGAATTTTCCTCTGCAGTCCAGGAGAAATTTGCTAAAGATCTTGTGCTTTAACAACAGAGATAACCACTTTATTAGGTACACTTTGCTGGTGCTAGTACCCCCTTTTGCTCTCTGAACTGCCTTAACTCTTTTTGGCATAGTTTCATCAAGGTGCTGGAAACATTCCTGGATTTTGGTCCATATTGACATGACAGGATCACACAGTTGCTCCAGATTTGTCGGCTGCAGTTCCGCAATGCAAATCTACTGTTCCACCACATCCCAAAGATACTCTTGTGGATCGAGATCTGGTGACTGTGGAGGCCATTACAGTGAACTCATTGTCATGTTCAAGGAACCAGTTCGAGATGATTTGAGCTTTGTGACATGGTGCATTATCCTGCCGGAAGCAGCCATCAGAAGATGAGTACACTTTGGTCAGAAAGGGTTGTTATGTTGTGTGTCATCTGCTCTGCTTTTTTTTTCACAAAGTCAGTAAGAACAGGCAGAAAAAAGGGGTTCAATTTATGCTGTAGAATAAAATCAGTGTGTAAGGTTAGACTACCTTTATTTGCCTGCCCCAGTGGCTTCGAAGTTTTAGAAACTCACCAGATATTGCTCAAAAATACCTGCATTTAGCAGGTGGCGGGTGCTAATTTCCCAACCTGCAGTGTACATCGTATCAAAGGCACGTTTGTCAAATGATCTGAGGTTTGATGAGCATGCATTTATAAAACACTGAAAAATTTGGGGAAAAATTCTGCATCCAGACCACTTTTTTAGCTGGACATGCCAATGACTCAGCTTATTTCTGGCTGAAAAAACAGACTATTTATTACAGTATTTACATATTTTGTGTCTCTCTTGTGTAGAGGCAGACATGAGGCATTTCTGGATATCTGATTTTGTGGATTTGTATTTTGGCAATACTACCCTTTGTTAAGATTTCCTCGAATAACAAGTTATAACATTGGTAATGATGTCAGAGGAAGTTCCCTGAAACCATTTTCATTCATTTGAAATTTCACTGTGTCATTTTACAAGAGGGTGAACTGGTTTTGTATACAAGGCAGCATTTCACTCAGCTGTTCCACAATCCTAATACACTTCCGGCTATGGGCCGTGTTTTTTTCCCAGGATGGATGTGGTTGTTTTGTATTAGTCAGGTAAGCTTTTGCTGAATCATTCCTGGAACGTCTTAAAACCAAAAACCCCTGACGTTTGGATTCCAGGTAAGCTAACTATTGACTCAGTCCCTGTATCAAACTCATACTCGGCCTCTGCTGCTGCAGCGAGGAGTCACGTCTGAAACTGACACACTCTTGTCTCTGAATAACAAACAATAGCAAACAGAGTCCTGTTGCCATGGAGATCTATCATGGTGTTTTTGTGGCGACATTGTTGGTTTCGTTATCAGGAGGTCGCTCTGTCTGGGCAAGACTGATCTAGTCATGATACTTATCCTCTGAAGGAGAGGTGCTTTTCCTGCTCTGTTTACCACTTTTGTTAGCACACCTCCTCAAAATGATACCAGGTCGGAGATGACAAGGTGGACTGTGGAAACTCAATGTTTAATCCAGCTGGTTCATATTAATCCAGCTTTATAAGGTCCAGACTAGGGGTGGGTAGTACATCAAGATTTTATGATGCATAAATCTATTTTGAAACAAGATATAGGGTAAGATGATGTCATTTTTATCAGTATAGGTTATTTATATTGTTTGTAATTTTACTCTGATTAGGGCCTAATTAGGGGATTAGACATGCACCAATTTGCATGAAAATTGGCATGCACCTAAAACTAAAAAACTGCGAGATTGATATAGGTTTTAAAAATGAGCCCCATGAATTGCCTCAATAGCACCACCTTTCATACTTTTATAGAGCACTGTCAAAAGGCAGATTTACCAAGATTTATGAAATTTGGTGCATAGATGCAGCTTGGGGAGATCTACAAAAAAACTCAGGGACCATGTTTCTTTCTCTTATAGCAGGGATGTCTAAACTTTTTCCAATGAGGGATAAAGAAATATATAAGAATGGTGGGGCCACTTTCATATTCCTTACCTTGAGGATATTTAAGTACGTAAAACTAATACGTTAAGCAAAATCCACCTAAATGGCTTGTTAATGGCTGAAAAGGCAAATAGACAGTCCTTTTCAGAATTTGGGGGAGCCAATCAGGTTTCAGGGGGCCCTGTTTGGCCCTGGCTACCACTGGCTCCATTCCTGCAATGCTATTTGTGCTGCTAGTTGCTTCAATAATCCATCTGGACATTATTAATCATCTCCTTGTCAAAATGTTTGTCTACAGAATCAACATGGTAGCATTGCCCAGTGCGGAAACTAAAAAGTGCAATACAGTTGAGCACAAGCTTCATCATCTCATGTGAGCCATATTTCATTTTATTTCTAGAATTTGCTGCAGGCCAATCAAAAATGGACTGAGGGCCAGATTTGGCCCCCGAGCCATAGTTTGGACACCACTGTCTTATAGGTAAACTGCCAAATTGAATAAATCAGCCAATTTGGGGTAACTTGGGTAATTCCCAGGGGCTGTACGTAATCTAACTAGTTTGGAATTATAATTTCATTTATTTAGGAACATATTTATTATCAATACAAATAAACAGTGCCAAACTATTGTGAATTTTAATCATGGTTTACATTTCTGCAGTTAAACATGATCAATGTCCTTATTTTAAAGCCCATGATTTGGTGTTTTGAATTGCTTTGTCTCATTATGGACTCTTGTACTGCCTTAACAAAAGATGATCAACTTCTTGTTGGATACAGACCTTTTATTTTGAAAGAGAAAAAGGAACTTGAGGTTATAAAAGATTCAGACGGGACTGAAAAAGGAACTTGCCATGGATTGAAAAAGAAATACGTGCACTAAAAAGATAAATGATAACACAAAGTGCTGGCGAGCTGTCTGTGAGGCCTTTTTTTTTTTTTTTTTTTTTTTTTAATTATTAAAATGAGACATTAAGGAGTATTTGTGGTTTTACATCATTGTTTCTACATAGAGACTCTGTAGTAACTTAACCAAAGTGTGCTGAAAGGGGCAATAAGCATGTAATTATTGCAATTGAAAACACACAACAATAAGAATGCAGTGATTATGAAACTTAATTGATTCACAATTAATTCATCAAAGCTTACAGCCCTGTTAAAAATCTAGTTATTCTGTTAATTGGTTGATCCCCAAGCAAAATGAAAATACAGACATCCTAGACACCAAATAATGGGCAATTTATTATTTTTAATGATCAAAAACTGCAGGCAAACTCCTGCACACTGTCTTAATTGTGCTAATATGTTGCTGATATTTTTTTTTTACTTTTATATAATTGGAGAGGACAGCAAGTAAAATAAGAAATAAAGGAAAGAGAGTAAGGAATGAGATGCAGGTTGGCTGGAAGTTTTAAAATGTTTTCAATGCTTTTGTACAGTTTAGATCATTTATAGGACAATATCTGATCATTATGGTATTCTATTACAATTTTCTTGTGTGGTATCAAACAGGTTTTAATATACAGCCCTAGTAAAAACATTAATAATCATGATGAACACTGCTGACATAAAAGAACCCAAGCTGTTGTTGAGTGTTGTTTTTAAGGCTCTGGTTACAGCGCTGAAGGGTCATCAAGGACGTCTGTGTTTTTCCCATGAGTCCTCCCAAAGTATTTTGAACTTTTCCTTCATTTCTAACAGCATTCTCTGTGATTTTTATCACTTAACATAAAAAATTGCCCAATCTTGGGTTTCAGTAACGAAAAAATGCCCAATATCAGTTTTAATAACTTCTGTTTTTAGTTTTTGTGGCGTTAAACTGGTTTCTTTGGTTAGGGTTTGACTTTTTTAATCACATCAGTGTTTATAATTCCAGTTATGTAACAACCATTTGCTATTTATTAACAGAAGAATTACTGAGGTTAGATTTTATATATAATATTCAGCTAAAAAATATTGAGATATGATTTTGGTCCGTTTGTCATTTGATGCTGTAAATAATGAACACTGCAGACATACAAAGAACTGGATCTGTTCTGAGTGTTATTTGTAAGGCTCTTGTTACAGCATAAAGGTCATTAAGGGCATCAGTGTTTTTTCCCATGATTCCCTCCACAGTAACTTGAATTTATCCTGTTTAGACATTTACAAAGGCTGAGTAATATGGACTGAAGCTTTATCTTGATACCTTTTTTTTTTTTTTTGGTAGCTCTTTTTTTTCTGTAAAGAAACTGTGAGTGGTTGACACCAGGGCTGGATTGATACCAATACCAGTATTAATACTTCTGGATAGTACTCAATTTTATTTTACAGTGCAATGTTAGCCTCTCATTATTTGGTCAGCTAGGCAAAGTTGTGGCCATGTCTGCAGTTTGAGGACATTTTGACATAAATGATGACGATAAAAGTAGAGCAGACTGCAAACTATGAACTGATAAATGATCAAAACGAGGGTTGAGGAACATCTGATGAAAATACACCAAGTTTATGTGTTGGTTAAACTAATTACATATCATTTATTATAAACACAGGATTGAAATCCTGGGCCCCGTTCCTCGTACCTGGCTAACTCAGTTAGCTGGATAATTTCAGGATAACCTGACCAGGATAACTTTTCTTATTATACCATGACTTATTCTGGTGTAGTGGAACTTCTCACCAGTTGCCGGTACGCTCTCCTGTCCTCTCCACAGCTTTTATGGATGATTCATGATCATCCAAATAGATGCACTGCTACAAAGTGCACTTCCATTTTTATTTATCAACATCAATGATAACTGTTGTGATGTAAACAATTTTATCCTATACATCATCTTCTTGAAAATAGATATACCTGAAAGACCTGATTTATAGCTCAGCTCTACTACTCCTGAACTTCTTGGTACACCTTTTACCAGTACTCTTTTGAAGTTTTAGGCAGCGGACTGAGTTTAATGTGGGTCAGTGTGTTTGTGTCGTAACATGCCGTCCAGTAAGAGCAGCTGACTAACACGGTAGTCGCGGTCAGTGTGATAGAAGCTGTAGGAAGGAGTAGGACGGCTGGACGGGCCTGAACTGTGGATGCACCCTGCCTCGGCTCAGGAAGTGGAAGAAGAATGTGGTCGTATGTGTGCTGAGACTGCTAAAATGCTGCTCAGAGTCTGTGTGGATGTGCGTGTTTGTTTCTGGGCCTGGCTTAAGAGGTGTGTGCATGTATAGGTGTGTGTGGACGGGTCAGGTTGGCATTTATAGCCATGAGAAATGTTCACAGATTACGCATTTAAGAGCAGTGACCTGTCAGAACCTTGTTATTGATGCGCCTGGTGGCCTTTACTATCAATCTAAAAGTGTGACTTTTATTTTTCCTTTTTCCAAGCATGACTGTGCTTCTAAAGCAGCTTACATCACAACATGTCTCTGTGTAGACAAGCTTTCTGGGTGGCTATTCTAAGGATTACACTAAAGCTTAAGAAATTTTAAAGCTTATTTAAGGTAAAGAAACATTTGATGGACGATTTTACATGGAGGGAAAACTACTGATGGACTACCAACAGTACTTGAAACCTCTTCCTAAAGCATGAACTCCTGGAAATTTTGAGACATAGCTCCAGCCCCTTGACTGTGTTCCCAAAGTATCAAAGACTACAGATGAAGCAACAAAGTCTGACACTGTGACAACAGTTTTTGCCTTCATATCAATGCAATGAGTAACTGGCTGTTCTCACAGTACAGAAGAGTTAAATGCACAAAGATATAACTGTTTCCTACCAGTGCCGTGGTATAAATGTCATCAGGCTTGGCTGCTGGCTTGCTGAGAATTTTCAGTAATATTTCCTGCTGTGTTCACACATTGGCTCACCCGACTTTATGCATAAATTATACAGGAGCAATGAGTGTGTTTGATAATCACGATCAAAGTATCAATCAAAATAATCATGGTTTTGATTAATGCCGTAATCAGCAGGCCCTACTATTATGTGTATTCATGCTAGCGTACAGGCTTGTCTTTAAACAAGGAGTAGAGATTAGTGATGACCATTTGATGTGATGTCATCACCATACAGTATGGATGAATGTTCAACACTTTGCCTTTTACTAATGACAGTTAATGCAACAAGCTCTTTGCTGCTGTGGCTCAAAATAAAACTCAACCAACATCTGCTTTTTCCAAGTGGACCTTTGAATGCAGCCAAAGGATTTTACGATGCTCAAATTGTGCTCATAATTAAAAACCTAATCACCCAGCACTAATATTCATGACAATTTGCAACCCAAATTTGCAAGTTTTAAATCATAACCTTTTTAATTAAAATTTTGGGGCTTTTTTGCCTTTATTTAGGCAGGACAGTTGAAAAGACAAGGCAAACATGCACCAAAACTGTAAATAGATCATCTGTGTATGGATGCCTAATGTACCCACTGAGCTAAACCCATGACCCATGTCTGAATGTTTTTGATGATAAAGTGGTATCTTGGACTTGACATGGTACAAAGAGATAGAGAAATATCAAAGAGATAGAGAAACTTCTTTCAAAGTAAAAGCATGCCACACATTATTTTTCCAGGCACATCTGCGAACCACTGAAAAAAGCTTTACAACCCACTTTTGGGTCCTGACCAGGGGTAAACTGATTATTGGCTGGATATTTAGGCAGGCATTTGGCATTTGACAGATTATTGTTATCAGCATGAACTAACCATTTCAAAAGTGTTCTACTTGCTGCAAAAGTGACTGATTTAATTTTCACTCTCCAAAGTCTAATCTCATGGCCTGATCTGATTGGCTAGATGCCACATGAGTTAGTCAGTTAACACTGTGTACTACTGACACGGTAGGGGTATGGCATCACTTACTGCTGTAGCTCCACCTCTGACGTCTTCTCACTTGATTCTTGAGTGAGGCAGGGGTGTGTCTTAGCCCCTACACTCTTCTGTACCTGTATGGACTGGATGATGGGGTGGGTAACAGGGGCAGCAAACTGTGGAATGTCATTTAGTAATGTCCAGATCGCCGATCTGGACTTTGCTGATGATGCTGTGATCCTTGCGGCTCTTATCCAGGCATGTGGGGATGCCATCGATCTGCTGACTGCCTGGCTGAGATCATCCACAGTCATGGACTCCTGCATGGGGCGAAGGGTTTGCTGAGCATAACAGTGTGGTGCTCCCGCATGTAGGTGAAAGCCTGAGTCTTTTGGTCCTTGGCCTGTCCAGTCTTACTGTACTCTTGAAGCCTGGATGTTGACTGATGGCAAGAGGTGCCGACTGGACTCCTTTGTGACAAATTCTCTTTGGTGCATCTTTGTGTTACGTTGGCAAGACCATGAGTCGAATGCAGACATGCTCAGGAGAGTGGGGATCGAAGGGCCAGCTACTTGATACAGGAATGGCCGTTACGCTTTCTACCAGCATCTGGCACACTTCTGGTGCCTTGTGCAGCTTACAGCATAGTGGGTGCCCAAGACCCAGTGGGCTGGTCCAGACACCATGTGCATCATGGAGGGGTTAGCTGAGAGGATACCATCAGGAGGCTAGAGCAGTACAAGACCAAGGTTAGTGTGGTGAAGTGCCAAGCCGGCATATGGTCCAACACATGACCTGCTGCATATAATAATGATAATATTGTGCGTACCTTATTACAGTAATTTCTAGCAACTTATGCTAAGTAAAGCTAAGCAGGATTTAAGAAACTATGATTCATGAACTGTTTTAAACAGTTTCCTCCTTCTGTTATGTTCCCCTCCCTCTGCTGACTCTCAGCTGTGTCTGTGTGCAGTTATTTCTCATACTTGTGTGCAGTTTGAGTGTTATGCTAAAAAATTGGCACAGAATGTGAGTGATGAGTGTGTGACCGTTTGTGTAGAATGAGCGCTTTGTGTGTTTGTGTGCACCATTATTCATAATTCTGCTATCTGAGCCTGGGCAGCCACTTTTAGCCGCAGCCTGTTTCCCTCCATCATATGATAACCATCAACATCCAGCACCTCTCTCTCTCTCTCTCGCTGTGTCACCTCCGCTTGCCCCACCACAGCACCTACACCCCCACCTTTGTCTCTGTCACTGTCTGCCACCATGCTCTTAACCTCAGTGTCCTAAAAATAGCTCTGTGCTTATTGTGCACAGCAAACAGCCTGCAGGAACAACAAAAACACCTCCTGCTTTACGTTTTTAAAGAGAAGCCTCGACACTGGAGGCTAATTGGCTGATACCGGCGTCACTTCCTGGAAGTAGGGTCATGGGTGGGCGGAAATAGGGGTGACTGACCGGGGCTTGTTTTCACCAGACGCTGACCGGCATGGGGACAAAAGAAGTGGAGCAAGGGATCAGGGCCTGTTGCAGTAAATATCAGCACCACCTCCACCCCCCTGAGGGTGTGTTGGATCGACAGAAACAATGACTCAGCCGTAGAATGGGCAGAAATTGATTTTCTGCAGAAAGGTTAAACGAGTGGTCACTTATTTTTTTTCTGAATTGCTTGTTTTTGTTTTGGCCGGTGGCTACTTTTGCTGTTTTAGATTGTGTGCCTTCATTTGGAGGCAGAAGTCAATATGAAACTTTGTGATGGACATGCTTTAGTGTACTTTTTACTGATGTGACTTAATCTTAAAGTTTAAATCTAAATCTAAAGTTGAGTTTATATTTGTCAGTTAAAATATAAATGGACATTTCATGCAAAACTCAATCTCAAGGTCCCTGTAGGAAAGGTCATAAATAGAGCTGATGCTCTAGAGCTGGGGTTTTCAACATTGTGGTTGGGACCCCATTGGGGGTCATGACACACTGAGAGGGGGTCTCCAGATGCCTTAAAAAACTAAGAACATTTTTTATATTACACTGTTACACCAATTTTGCCAAATGTTAACCTGTTTTCATTAATTTTTCTCACCAATTTGATCAATTTTAACACATTTTTGCAACTTAAAACCCAGTTTTTTTGTCAACTTTAAACCCTTTCCACCACTTTTTTTCTGCCTATTTTGGTCACTTCTAAACCAAATCTTGCAACTCTCAACCCATTGTTGGCTCTGTTGACACATTATTGCCCCTATCAACCTCTTTACCACCTTTTAAGCCACATTTAACAATTTGATCTGCCGATTTTTGCCAGTTTCTCACTTTTTCTGCCTCAGCTAACCCTTTTGTGCCAGTTTATATCAATTATCATCCAATTTCACCAAATTTCCACCTATTTAAAGCCACTTTAAAGCCATTTCAGCCACTTTTGAATCCCTTTTACCACTTATTATGCCCATTTTGCCAATTTTATCTTTTTTTTTTTTTTTTTGCATTTCTATACCATTTCTGCTACTTTAAATGTATTTTAATTCTGTTTTCAACAAAAGGATTTACAATTTTAAAAGAGAGCTACTTACTATACAAATGAATTATTTTTTTTTTCTTTGATAAGAGTGGTTATTATTCAGGTTACATATAAAACACCACAGCTTAACTTTACAATGGACCATGATTTTGCTGGCCCCTAGTTCAGCTGGGCCCCAGAAAGCTCTCCCATCCTCCCCCCCTCCCCCCCAACGGGCAGTATTGTCTCCACATGACTATTCTTGAATGTGCATGGCTGTGTTAAACCACCTTCAGGTACAGTGGGGGTCCCCAGTCTCTTGCACCTTTATTTTGGGGGTCGCAGGCTGAAAAGGTTGAGAACCCCTGCTCTAGTGTTGGCTTAACTTTACTAATCCTATCTGTACAATGATGAAAGCATTTATATACTCCATCCATGAAGAGCAAGAATACATTTTTAAAGCTTAAAAACAACATCAGTTCCATAAAACTTGAGATGCATGCCTCTATAAAATGCTCCTTTTATACCCAGTCATGTTACTGACATGTTGCCAACTAACCTAATTAGCTGCAAAATACTCCTCCACTTTTCTTTCATCAATACCACTTACTTTTCCAGCCTTTTGTTGCCCTGTAGCTTCTTTTTTGAGATCTGCTACTGCTGTCAATTTAGACTCAAATTATTAACATTTTACTCAGCACCCCAACTTTTTTGAAATCAGGGTCGTATTGAAGGTAGTATTGGCTGATATTCAAAGCTAGTTATTGATCCAGTACTTGCAAGGAAACTGGCATCATAAAAACTTCAACAGGATGTGCCGTGTCCATGGAGGTGTCTGTATTTGTCATTTCAGCAGAACTGGGTGCAGAAATTTTTGTGGAAGTACATTATGAAAGAACCGAGTCTCCACTCAGAGCAGACAACACAACCTCTTGTGATGCATTCCTTTGTGACGTCAAAGCCGCTGCCTCTGGGCTACGAGGCGCAGCACAGGATGTCTGCGAGAGAGAGGGAGAGACAAAGACTGAGAGAGAATCCTTCATAAGAGAAATTTCATATTTGTGTGGTTACAGAAAAAGAAAAACTGGGAAGAATTTCAGTGAAAACCTTTCAAAAAGAAGGGGGAAAAAGAAAAAGAGCGCCAAGCCCAGAAAGTCAGAAAGTGACTGGAAATAGAAACTTCCCTATAATAAGTCGAATTCTTTGCTACTTCTCCTCCCTGCATTTGACGGCCAGCCTTGCCCTGAACGATGCCCGGCCTGCCAACAGAAGGGGAAGAGAGACACGGCTGCCGATCATACTGAGGCATGTGATGCAGAGTCACACCGCAGCAACCCACATCCTCAGCATTATATTCTATTTTCATAGAAACAAAGCACTTCAGCACACCGTGTGGTGTTGCATAACCCCGGCTGCATTAACAAAGTGCGTTTTCTCGGAGTGAAACTTGTGATATGTGCCATTTTTCTTTCGCTTTTTACATCAGTGTTAGTAAACATATGCTACATCTGTTATTTATAGTGCCCAATTCTGCATTTCTGCATAGTTTGAGTTTTAAAAATAAGGAAACATGGCTCAAATTAAATGCAAAGACACGTCTTCCTGTTGGTTTTCATGGGGCATAGCTTTGCTGTATTTGTAGGTAAAAGAGTATTCAGACATCTTCACCAAAGCTGTGCTGAATTTGTTTATTTAAATGTTGGGTAGTTAATGTTGCATTTCTAACCCTCCATATGGCCTGCGACAGATTAAAATACATTAATTTGATGCTATAAATATCTCAAAACTACTTTTCAATAAGATGTAGCAAAGTGTTAACTGCAAACCTGCAAGTATATGTTGACTGGGTCATCTGATTTTGAATAGATTTCTTGATTTGTTTTGGTTTACATGTGAATTATTTGTTTCCTTCACTAGATAGGGACCAAAACATGCTGCTATGTAATATGTCACACGTGCGCCACCAGTCGCCATGCTAAATCTGTAAACAAACATCTTGATAAGAAGAATTTATTGATGTGTTTGTTTGTGATTAAATTGAAACAACACTGTGGTAAACATATTGGCAACCAAAATAACAATATCTTGCCAGTAGCAGCAATACTATTCCAGGGGCGGAGCCAGTGCTAATTAGGACCAAACAGACTCCGCTGAGATCTGATTGGCATCCCCACAAACCTGGAAATGATTGTCTATTTGCCAGCTGATTTGCTCTGAGCACACTATTGGCTAATCGCTCTCATGCTGCCTAACTTATACCGCTCCAGCATGGCCACGCTTTTCACTCTCACTGCAAGCTGCTCTTGCAACCCTCCTCCACCCCAGCGCCTCCTTTATTCTGCTTCTGACTTAATCAGAGCTATTTAGTTGTCATTGATGCCTGCTCTGCTCTGGGGTTTCTGCTGCTTCTCCCTGTGCCTCAGGCTTTCCTTATTGGCATAGCTTGATCACAGAACAGCCACACCACCAAACATAGATAACAGCAATAAGTGCTGAATAATAAATGCAAATAAAGAAATATTTGTAGCTGCAAATCATGTGTGTTTCCAGACTGAACTAGCCATTTAGGCATACTCAGTCACTAAGCATATCTTGACCTACATTATATGGGTTTTACAAACTGTCATGTACCTCACCTCATAGATATAAAAATGGAACATTACTTCACATTCTTAGATACTGTATGGCAGGGGTGTCCAAACTATGGTCCGGGGGGCCAAATGTGGCCAGTGACCCATTTATGATTGGCCTGCAGCAAATTCCAGAGATAAAATAGAATATGGCCCACATCAAACATGTATCTTGTGATTAACTGTATTGTACTTCTTGTTTTCAGCTCAGGGCAGTGCTACCATGTTTAATCTGTAAACAAACGTTTTGGCAAGATGATATCTTGATTAATAAAGCCCTGATGGATTATCACAGCAATTAGCAGCACCAATAACTTTACCAGGGCAGAGCCAGTGGTAGCCAGGGCTAAACAGGGCCCCCTGAAATCTGATGTATGGTAACGATGGAGGAGAGCATATTAGCTATTACATAAAGGATTAAATGAAGCAACTGCAGAGGCATGCACTTTTTGCTGTTTGTTGTGTTTGCATGCACACATGGGCAATTGCTCATATAATGTAGGTTTTAACACTGTGTATGATGGTGAAATTTGGGGAACGTTTGAGAGTAATAAAAATGGATACTGCCTGCTATGTTGTACAAACCAGCACTGAATGATGCTGTAACATCAAAATTCCTCTCAATTTCTAAACAGGATCAGAAGATCACAAGCAGCACTTTGTTCTTTATTTATAATAACCTGATCCTACAGAACAGCTGATAATGAATGCTTCAGGTAGCTTTTTAATGTGCATGAGTAACACTCCCCACCAGCAGTTCATCACAGAAACTGCCATACCATGCAGATGTAAGGCAAAAAATATTCTTGCAAATACAAGAGGACTTATAGTGAAGTGAAACCAGAATATTATTTTTGAATGGAAGAGCAGCTGTGCATAAAACGACACAGTCATTTTACTGACAAGTTTATTTTCAGTTTCTTTAATGAAGCATTTGATTGATTTTGCAGCTGTTATGACATGACTGTTGGAGTTGTACTAAAGCAAGTAATGGTGTAGTTCTTAAAACACGACTTTCCCCAAGGCTGCAATCACAATAATAAATGCATATCAGCCGTTTCCAGCAGTAAAGAACAGAACTTACAGTATATTTAGAAAGATTTGTCCAGCTTAGTCTGCAAAAACACTCAACAGAAAGTTTAAAATTATGGATCTTTTACATTTTTATTACCCTAACTATAACTGCTTATAGTTTAATATCAGTTAATTAGTGTAAGTTGTCAATGTCACTTTCAGCATTATTATTGCAGTGATATTTTACTTTAAGTGACCTAATCTTAAAGAACAAGGTTCTCCGCAGTGATAACATAAAGAGGACTATAAAATGAGCTTCTTTAGTCTGCCTCTGGTGCAGCGAGGGCGTATGTGGATGCTCTGTGTCTCTGTTTCTGTTTGTTTCTCTGCTCTGTTGACGGTATGAAAGAATGATCAGTGCTGTATTCTCACTGCTTCCTGTGATATTTATTGTGTCTGCTGTCAACAGAAGCTGGTTTTCGTTCTTTTGTTAGTGAATTTTTACAACTTCTACCCCACAAATATATCACAAACAGACCTCAGACTTTTTAATTCTGCGACTGATGGAGCAGATAACAGGAATAATAACACAACTTTACTAAAATAGAAAATGAAAAATGTTTTTATGAGGCAGCGACCCACATTTGATCCAGATAGGTAACCAAGTGCACATCATTTCTGCCATGATGGTGTCTGCAGGTATGAGATAAGGTGCAGCAGAGATGACTATCGCTGCGCTCTAAGGGAATTATGTTTTTGGGACATTGGCTTGGCAGAGCTGCAGATTTATGCATGCTACTTTCTTTTTTCTGTACAGTTTGAATGTTGCAGACTGTGGGGTGCTGAGGACTGCAGTGATTAGAGCCTGTAATGCAGAGTTAGAGGTTTTACTCTTGTCAGCAGCAACTTTCTGTTTGGCCTAAACTATCTTAATTCTAACAGTATGTTAATGTCATAATTATTAAACTTTATCTTAGGGTGGTCATGATACCAGATTTTTAAACTTGTAATCATACCAGTTAGGATTGGGCAGTAACCATTTTTGATGCCATTAAACCTTCCCCAAATTTCCCATGGTATATGATATTACTGTCACATTATTAAGAATCCCATCATAGACAAAGCAGTTCAAATGTGAATTGTGTATTCCCACTGAGTAGAGTGTCAGCCTCTGCCTGTGTTTCATTCCATTTTTTGAGAAAATACATCTTTTACCAACCAATACACTTGATGTTTAATACAGGGATGCTTTAAGGGATTGTTACTGTTTGCAAACTTCCCTGGTAAACAGAGTTCCAATAGGACAGATAATCAAATGAAGTTTAGTCTCCTTTTCCTCTGTCTCTGTGCACTTTCTCCCTCTCACTCTCTTTTGCTCTTACTCCATCAGCACTTGGCTGTGTCCAGTATGTTTGTGTTAGGGGCAGAAACTTGAGAAATCACTGACTTACCCTCAGCAAGAAGATTTAAAGCATTTTTAAACTGTGCATCACTGTAGATCATTGGTCTTCAACCTTTAGTTGCCCAAGGCACACCTAAGATCAAGCAAAAATATCAAAGCACACCAAATCTATATCTACACAAAATAGCCTCTTTAAACTTGTTTCAATAAATCAAGCGCATAGAAATAGTTTAGACGGGTCAAGTGCTGCCAAATAATTGTAATCAGCTGATCTTATGCAATATCTCATTGGCTGTTGGCCAACTGGTCCCCTTCTAAGCACGCTATTGGCTAATCACACTCATGCCACTGTATTCTAACTGCTCTAGCCTGGAAATGCTTTGCTGCATCCCCTGCAAGATTCTTTTTACAACCCTCCTCCACCCCAGCTCCTCCTTTATTCTGCCCTTGTTTCTGAGCTTTAGCCCAGTCATGCAGGAGCAGATGGGATACATTTACTATACTATTGTCATGTCATGGGGGAAAATAGGAAAAAAATGTTTCCTAACCATAAATGTGTTACCCGCAAAAATGATGGAGACAGGGGATATTTAATTATTTGAGTCAACTTTTTTTAGTCCTATTTAACATAGTTTCACAAAAAGTTTGTGTATTTAAACCTCTTGAAAATGTACCGCCATGATCATTAAATACAACTTTAAATTATTATTTGCTTTATTAATTTGTGAGGGTCTTCATTTTTGTATAATTCAGTTGCAAGAAGCAAATACCTAAGCAGTATCCTCTGGCTTGGATAACCTTTCTTTGCAACATAGGTGTATAATCTTAAGCAGTATCATACTGGATTGTGCCTTACACAGCTGGAAAGCCAGCAAGTGACTTGCTTTGTTACCCAGTTCTGCAATATTTTCTGTTTATCATTTGCAGTGCATCATGTGTCTTATCACTTTTTATTTTTTCAGTCTCAAACAAAGCGAACTTTAGCAGTCAGAAGTGGTTTGACGTTTTAACAACAATTACAGAGACAAAAGTAGACACAGCAGAGCTGCAGCAGCCTAGCAATCAATTTAAAAATAGTTCTTCCTGGTATCAATACTCTTTTTCATGCACATCATTTCAACATTGGCATGCCATACTGGTATGCAGAAATATTTTTTTAAAGCTGCCTGTGATGCTGACACTTTCACAGCCTAGAAAAGATAGACATTTCTGTGTTGGCATTTGTTATTAAAATTGAAACAAGCTGAAGTTGGATATGTGGAAATGTGTTTGCCAGTTTGAAATATATCGGCACATTAATAAAATTTAAAAAAGGAAGTGAGAAACAAATTGTGCATATGTGAGAAAAAGTACAAAATATGTCTTGTTAGCAATGCATTTATCATATTTGACTGTTTACATCATGTTTGATAAAGACTTATTGTCTGTCCTGTTTTTCCACTCTGCAGTCCTTCTGGCTCAGCCCATAGAGAATGAATGTATGGAGGGTTTAACGTTGAAGATCACTGACTTCGGCCTGGCCAGAGAGTGGCACAAAACCACCAAAATGAGCACCGCCGGCACCTACGCCTGGATGGCCCCTGAGGTCATCAAATCCTCCACTTTCTCCAAGGGCAGCGACGTCTGGAGGTGGGTGCTTCTGTCTCACTTTATGACGAGATCTGCTGCATATTTTACAACAATGGTTTAAGCCACAGCTCCTTTAAATGATGGTTAAATATTTTCAGAAATTGGCTGCTTTTTTGTCCCAAATAGGATGAGAAGATCAAAGCCTCTCTCCTCTCTGTATGCAAAATATGAAGCTAATTATAGGCTAAGCAAGCAAGGCTAATCCTGCAAAGTCAAACTTTTTCTGTAAAGGGATAAAAATGGTTTCCATTGTTGCCTGGAAAGTACCGTGTTGATCTTCTTGTTGGTAGTAGAGCCTGACCGGAATGTCATTTAAGGACCAATTCACATAATAAGGAGAAAAGAAATAACACAGGCGTTAGCTTTTGTAATGATGTGTCAGTGTCAGCCACAGGAGCTTATCCTGGTCATGCTTTTTCCTGGATTGAAACATAACAGTGAAAGCCGTTAGATTCCTGAAATTAAGGTGTTTGTGAGTTCATGCTCCATACTGTGCAGGACTCTGAAAGGTTAGAATTGTAGAGAGTTACTTCATTTATTATAAACAAACATGTTAAAG
Source organism: Cheilinus undulatus (assembly GCF_018320785.1). Taxonomy (NCBI): domain Eukaryota; kingdom Metazoa; phylum Chordata; class Actinopteri; order Labriformes; family Labridae; genus Cheilinus; species Cheilinus undulatus. The sequence continues at coordinate 7,088,970 of NC_054886.1, read as the reverse complement.
TGCCTGGCTGGCAAGGATTCGATAGAGTACTTTTTAAAATGACCTCTGTTGGATTTTTGGGTGTTTCTATGCTTTAGGTGAAATTTCTGTGCAGGACTAGGGTGAAATCTTTCACATGCATGCAACTTCTGAAATGTTACATGATTTGGACACTGTACATCATGTTTTTAGAGTTTTTTTCTCTATTTGTAAAGCTGAGCTCATAACTCTGTCTGCATGCATGTTACAGATTGTCTTCCTTGTTCTAACCCAGACTGAAACAGTCATAAGGCAATGCAAGTTTATCTATAGAGCCCAAGTAATTTAAATGTTTAAAAGAAATTAATAACAATAAGGGCATTTAAAGACCACTGTTTGATTAAGAATTAAATACATTGATACACCTTTACAAGCAGTTGGAAACATACAACTAAAACTGTACTTTTAAAATGCACATTAGTTCAATTTGTCAAACTCAGACTGACAAACTTAGTTAATGAGGTTAGAGACTGATTTTCACTTGCATGTGCCAAATTGATCAGACCCAAACTGCTCAAGCGTTCTGAGCATGCTCCACAGTGTCTGTGCTGGGCTTTGACCCAGAGGCTAAGCGTAGCAGCTGTCCTGTTGTTGTCTGCCCATGGATATCAACATAAGCTGGAGAGATAACGGCCATCATGTTGGTACCAAAAGTATAACTTTGCCAAGCAGATAAATTTGCCAGACTGTCATCAGGCATCTTAAAAAGCTCCTATCCACAATGTTTATGCCTAACTGGAAACGGTTCTGATCAATCAGGGTCTTTGAAAGAGAATTAGGCAGTAGCTACAGGCACGGTTAAGTTATACTGTGTCTGCCTCCAGTGTAAGGATGTTCCTAAACGTCTGTTTCCTTCTTCGGCTCATTTAAACGCTCATTTAAACTTTGTTTAACCGCCTAGTGTAAAGAGGAGAAAATCCCTAGAAAACAGCCAAATGCCTCACAGGGTCACTGTGTTAGCGGATGTGATGTTAGCCTGATACTCTCTACAGCGTGGCTACTATCTACTACTTTAAAAAACTGACATACCGCGCTGTTCCTACTACATGCTAACCATTAATCCACCGTCGAGCTTCTCATGTTTATGTCCCTGAAGTGCCAGACAAGAAGGCAGTGGCCATTAACTGAAGCTACAGCGGTCTCTAGTGGCAGGAAGTTCACTACAGTTTGAAAGAGCATTTAGGGCCAGGATTTCAAGCCTGTTTATAAAAAATTATAGGTATTAGTTTAACCAACTTGTAAGTCCCGCGCCGGCTTATTTGAAAAACGAATTTAACTGTTTTAGCGATTAACCGTGCGCATCCCTACTCCAGTGTGGCAGCTAGCTTGGATGTAGCCATAGATTAGTACTTTTCTTTATCAAAAAAGAGCAAAGACCAGCACTCAAAGCTTTTCATGACAGAAAATATGCTCAGAATGTACAATGTCTGCTGGTGGAGCGATTAGCTTGGATGTAGCTACAGTGGTAAAATAAAACAAGACAGAAAAGATTATTTTGCTCTTCTGCTGGCCTGTTTTGTCACGAGTTTGCAGTAGTTATGGGTGGGATTGAGTTGTACCGTAAGCCGCTATGTACCATGGCTACGGTCACAAAGTTGACTAGCTTGGATGTAGCAAGATTAATCAAACCTCAACCACAGTTCTTTATTAAAACAGGAGCAAAGAGCCACTTTGAAAGCCTCTCTTGGCAGAGATGTTTTTGCACATCTCCCGATTGGCTTCAGTATGAAGTTTAACAACCATTCAAACACTACTATAGTGCTAGCCTGCATAGCTCAGGTTAGCATTGGAGCTGTGCATGTCTGCCACCCCATTTTGGCTTGTCGCTCTAATTAGCCCATCATAAATGTACCAGACAGAACGCTTGTCCAATCAGCTTCCCAGAATGTTTGAAGACGTCCTGCCCTTCCCAAAAATGTTTGTATGGAAGGCTTCCCTGATAAGATTTGCACAATGCCAACATAAAAACAGATCAGAGTTTGTTCAGCAGGTCACATCTTCTGGCCAGTGATAAATCTCTTCTCCAAATCAGATGTGAGTTTTGCCACACTATGGTAATGACAATAGAGCATCATCAGTTTTGTGCAGGAATCATGCAGACTGAGGTTCTGCACTATGAAAATAAAGATACAGAGAAAAATCCAGTACTTTCCTTCTTCTACAGATTTATTCCATACTTTCTCAGCTATCTTCAATTTCAGTCATATTTTTATATTAATTTGTCCCATGGTAGTCCTCCTTATTATTGTTGATTCTTAAGTGAATATGTTTGTTATTCCATACTGATTGTTTAACTTTGTCACTAGCACCTCTAAGAGTGTTAGATGTGGGTTTCTTGGTGTACTTATTACAGTAGTGTTCTGTTGTCTAGCTCCTCCATTGGACAGTGATCCACCCTCAGGGCGCTGCAGACAGACAACATGACAGAAAAAGAGGTGAAAGGGTGAAAGTGCACAGAAGAGATGGTGGGAGACAGTGATGATGAAGAGATGGTGGGGGGCTGGGGTGGGGGGTGCAGAGTGATGGATTGCAACAAGGCCGCCGCAGCCATGTGACGGCGTCTCTTCAAAGAGCTGCTCTGTGCTTTGTTGTGGGACATGTGTACTGCACACTGTCCCATTGTCTCCAGTATAGACACAGAAGGAGGCCACACAGCAGTGCTAACCACAGCTCTTTATCTGGGAATAGCTCTGTGAGCGGATTGGCCTCATGTACACAAAAAGAGAGGAGTCCCTTGATTCTGGTCTGTGGTTTTATAATAATGACTTAAACAGCTGTGTGATTTGTAGAGAGGAGATTTATGACAGATTCATGAGTCAGATAAGAATCAGCGTTTGTTCTGAATCAGGCCCAGATGTTTTTTCTCCACTAAAATGGGAGAAAATTTATTTGTTATTGTGATAACTCTTGTATGCTGGAAAACCCAATAAGTTCGTATAGAACTAAAAAAAAATAAGAATAAAGGAAAACTAATTCTAACTAAAAGAACTAGTTTTCTTTAATTAGCAGTATTTAGACATTCAAAGTGAGATTAATTCAGGTTTACTAACAGAGGGTACATGTCTTATTTTATGCCAGAACACAACTTTTCACAATTAATCAATCTTAGGGAACTTGCCAATACTAGCTGAGAGAAAAGTCAAAAATTTTCCTTTTTTCCTTAGAAATATGTCTTTAATCCCAGGAATCTGACTTTGATCTCAGAATTTTGACTTTTTTCAGAATTATGAATTTGATTTAAGAATTATGACTTTATTCCCAGAACCCTGGCATTTATCTCAAAATTGTGACTTTAAATCTCAAAACTCAGACGTTCATTTCAGAATTCTGACATACTCTCAAAATTTTGTCTTTAATCCTGGGACTCTGATTTAGTCTTAGAATTCTGACATTGATCTTAGAATTCAGATTTAGAAGCACAGAATTCAGACCTTTTTTTTCTCAGAACTCCGACATTGATCTCAGATTTTTTACCTTAATATGAGAATACTGACTTTAATCTCAGAATTCTGACAATCTCAGGACTCTGACTTTTTTCTCAGAATATTGACTTTCATCTCAGAATATTTTCTGTTATCCCACAATTCTGTCTTTTTTTCCCCCCAAGAATTCTGATTTTAACCTCAGAATAGAGTGATGCAGTCGTGTTGTAATTTTGTAGGCAAACCTGGAAGTTCGCATAGCATGGGTTCCCTCGTTGTCAAGCCTATGGGATTTTTCAGTGGTTTTTGGATTATTGCTGAAAATAAACTCTGTGACCAATTAAAGTTTATAAAACTTACACGTTTTGTTCATAAAGATAATCTTCATAAACTGATAACATAAGAATCGTATCTGGTTCTTTAATCTGACCGACGAATGTAAAAAGCTAACGTCATGCTATACTGAACTACAACATGGTCGACTGAATTTACGTCATCACACACGGATACAACTGAACGGCTCGGTTGCCGCGCTTTAGATGATGACGTATGTAGTCCTTGTTAGCTATCTTTTAATGACAGCCTTTATTAAGACGTGAAAAGATACACAATTTAAAGGTGGGGCACATTTCAGATGTATTTTATGTCATAGGATAAAACGTTAAACTCTCCTGAACTTGTGTTCACCACAGACCTTATTTCAGGCATTTAACCGAAAACGCATTCAAAATTCCCATAGACTTTCAGGCGAGGGAACCGGAAGTGCTAAAATGCTAACTTATGACGTTTAGGCCAGTGCCAAAGGGCATGCTGGGAAAAATCTGATGATATGCTGATGAAGGGTAATGTAACTTAAAACAAAAAATGTATTCTATAAACTCTGGAATAGCTATTTTTGACTTCCGTGTTCAACTCTTACAGTAGTGCTTCTGCGATCTGTGCATGATCAGTATTACTGCATCAATCTTAATGTGTGTCTATTTAAAATAAGTGTTCAATAAATAAAAGAATCAAACACAGCTCAGTTTTTCAATCAAGCTTTTACTGTTCGGTCTTTCAGTGTATGGTTTTGCTGCATTGTAGCTGTGACTGTTAAGTCTTATGTGTTTAATTTAATCCTGTGGATTTGGACCATTTTATCCATCCTCTCAGGGTTCTTTGCAGCCACATTCAGAGCCTATATGAAACCAATTGAGCATGCTGCTCCAATAACCTTCTCTGAACAAGTCCTTGAGAACATCAGAAAGGATTCTGCTTTGGTGCAAGCTACTTAAGGAAATTTCTGGCTCTTCAAGAAGGCCTATTTAATCAGAATGTACACTGCTTTGCCTCCCTAATGAGCTCAGAGTCATCTCACTATCTCTCAGTTTCCAACTCTTGCATGTATCCACAACAAACCCACGCAGGCTCATTTTCACAGCAATCTCCTCACAATCTGGAAAACAGCAAAATGAGCGAGTAGCAGGCAGGCGGGCGCTGTGCTCTGAAAATAAAGGGTAATCTTTGTTCTACGATTCTTTCTCATCTGTCCACGGCCGCTCGTCTCCAAAGCCGCCACGCGGAGACGACAACTGCCTGAGGGCGAGCCGACGAGCAGCGTTTGTGCACAGTCACAGTGTGTGGAAGTTGTAATTAAAGAACTAAATAAAAAAAGGCTGCGGCCTGAGCTCTCCACTTAGCGAGCCTCCACTGCGCGTTCAGTCAGGTCCGGGCGAGGGTTAATTGACAGTGTGGGAGATCCAAGTCCTGCGCCACGCTTCATCTTCTAGGGACACAGGGCTGCTCCCATTGTGTGGGCTCAAAAGTCCTGTGTGTGTCTGTGTGTGTTTTGTACAAGTTTGCATGCATGAGTTCACACTGCTTTGCAAGCACGTTTCATCAAGCAAAAATATTCCACTTCTCTGTTGTGTCTTCGTGCTGTACTGTACATGCTATGATGGGGATGTGTAAGGGATAAGGGATGTACAAAGATAGAAGAAGGGAATATTCACCAGAGAAATCACCACAGCTGACGTGAGATATTGTCTTTGAGGTCATAATAAGAGAGCAGCATGTGAAAACAGCCTCAAGTAGCAAGATGCAGTGCTGTGAAAAGTATTTACCCTCTTCTTGATTTCTTATTTTTTTGCATATTTGTCACACTGAAATGTTCCAGATCATCAAACTAATTTTAGTGTTAGACAACGATAACCTGAGTAAAAACAACATGTAGTTTTTAAATGATGATTTCATTTGTGAATGGAAGAAGCCATCCAGACCTACCTGGTCCTACATGAAAAAGTCATTTCCCCCAAACCAGATAACTGGTTGCATTTTTGATAACCGGGGGATACAGTGGTTCACTTCCCTGTGGAGGAATTTTGGCCACTTGTCTTTGCAGAATTGTTTTATATTTAGCCACATTGGTGGTCTTTTTGAGCGTTACAACCCTTGATGTAGCTACGTGAGGACATTGCACCTTTGCTTTCCTACAACATAGTGATAATTTCTGCAGTTAGAGTTTTTGTGACAATTATCCAGAATGCCCATCATTGAAGTTCAAGCATTTTTTTAAGTGACTGGGCAATTTGCTTCGAAATTTTTGGATCTTCATGTAAATTTTGGGGAATTTGCTCTGAAACTTTTAGGTGTTTTTATGGAAATTTGGGGGATTTGTTAGTATATTTTGGAGAGTGTCCTTGGAAGTTTTTGGGTAAGAATGCTTTGAAATATTTTTTTGTATTTTCATGTTTATTTGTTTGGATGTTTAGGGGAATTTGTTAGGACATTTTCAGTCATTTTTATGGAAATCTGGTAAATGTATTTGTCAATGGACTTGAGCTTGTATAATGCTTTTCTATTCGTCTGACTACTTGATGCGCTTTTACACTGTAGGTCACACATACCCAACCTAACCATTCACACCCTTTCAGTCTGTTCACTCCACATTCACTCACTGATGGCAGAGTTTGGAGAATTGGCCGTCAGTATTCCCATCCATACACATTTACACACCACTGTCAAAGCAGTGGGAGCAAATTGAGGTTAACTGCAGGACCTCAGGTTCAACCCACAACCTTCCGATTGCAGCAGTATTTGCAATCCTTAGGAATTTAATTGAATTTTTCTAGGAATTTTCCTTGTAATTTGAGGTATTTTCATTGAAAGTTGCTAACCTTATTTGCACATTTCTGTGGATCTGATTGTGTGTGTGTTTGGGGCTGCATGTCCTTTAAAATTTTTAAGAATTTCTTGAAAATTTTGAGAAATATTTCCATTATTTTCATGGAGTTGTGGAGAATGAATCTTGGATTTTGGGGTATTTGTTTAGAAATTTTGGGGGGAAAAGATTTTCAGGAATTTACACTAATTTTTGGATAGTTTTGATTGGAATGTGTAGCCTTTATGATAAGCTCTCACTGAGACATTTGGAGAATATTTGCAGAAATGTTACTTTTACTATAACTTTAAGGCTTGTGTCCATAGCCAGCTTTTTTAGTGCTGTCAGCACTGTTTTTAATTCAGAATCGTAGTAGTCCAGCATTCTGAGCTCTCAGTGCCCTGGGTGGAAAAGGCACCCTCAGCGTCAGCTGGTCTTTTTTTCCCCACATAAACAATGAAAAACACAAAATTTACGCTGTCTACTTTTGCATTGGGGCATTACGAGCAGCCGGCGAGGCGGCAAGCTGTCCAGCCTGTCGTTCTTTATATGAGACGAATAAATCAGCACCGACTACGACATGTTGCTATGGCTACACAGACACCAAACGAGATACCAACATGTATTTGAAAGCATTAAATAACATATTGATTTAATACACATATTAATCATTGCGCTTTATTACTTTACTTTATATATAATTATTGCGTCTTTGGTTCACAAGTTGGTCTGCTTTGCTTTCACACCTCAAATGAACCACACCAGGGTTTGTTTGGAAGCGATCCGAGACCCCCTTTTTTCAAACAGACCAGAGTCCACTTGTTTGGTTCACACCAGAGTTCGTTTGAGCTTTCACACCACTCCAAATGAGCCAGACTATCCGGGAAAATGGACCAGAGTTTGTTTGAAGTGGACCAAACAGCTCTGGTGTGAATGCACCCTTAGGCACTATTTACTGCAGCATGCCCCAAGCGGGCTTGAGTTTGAGATCATGAACTGATGGTCAAAAATTCTTCTTCAGGATTTTCTGGTAGAGAGCAGAATTCATGGTTCCATTGATTACAGCAAGTGGTTCAGGTCCTGAAGCAGCAAAGCAGCCCCAAACCATCACACTGCAGCTAGCATGTTTGACTGTTGGTCTGATGTTCTTTTGATGAAATGCTGTTTTACTACAGATGAAACAAAAAGTTCATCTTCTGTCTTCCTAGAGCACACAATAATTTCCCAAAAAGTCTTGGGGATTATCAGAATGTTTTTAGTGAAATGTGAGATGAGCCTTTGTGTTCATTTTGGTCAGCAGTGGTTTGAGTCTTGGAACTCTCCCATGATGCCATTGTTGCCCAGTCTCTTTCTTATGGTTGAATCATGAACTCTGACCTTAACTTAGTCAAGTGAGGCCTACAGCTCTTTAAATGTTCTGGGTTCTTTTTTGACCTCCTGGATGAGTTGTTGATTTTCTCTTAGAGTCATTGTGGTCAGCCAGCCACTCCTGGGAAGGTTCACCACTGTTCACAGTTTTCTCTATTTGTGGATAATGGCTCTCACCATGTTCCTCTGGAGTCCCAAAGCCTCAGAGATGGCTTTGTAACCCTTTCCAGTCTGAAAAATGTGAATGACTTTGTTTCTCATCTGTGTTTCAATGTCTTTAGGTGGCACCATGATGTGTTGCTTTTTGAGATCCTCTGACCTACTTCCTAAACATTTAAGTGTGACAAACATGTAAAAAAATAAGAACTCAGGAAGGAAGCAAATTTTTTTTCACAGCCTTGTATAAGCTAGAAAAGGTAGTGCATGTGCTGGTGAGTAAATAAGCAAATCTTAGCTAACACTGTGCTTTGCTTACCAGATCATGTTGATATTTTTAGCTTATTTTGTTCCCAAATGTCAACCATCAGCTTTAACACTATAATGCGTAGGATCCTGAAGTGTTGGCAGATGTATGGATGCAATTTTGTCTCGGTTGTACCTTGGATTGGCACCCATAATGTCAAAGATGTTCTAATATTTGAACATTCAAGGGAATGCATTAAAAGGAGTGATGTATTTTTAAACCTTGGCGTTGTTGTTAAACATTTGGTCTCTAAATGACTGATGGGTACAAATGGTTTGAACCTGCTCCAGGAGATTGCAGCTGCAAGGTGAGATGTAATTGCTGCAGCATTAAGGCGCCCGATCAAAGTCAGACTGTTATTCTAAGTGCATGACAAATTACCAAAAGGATTCCTACAGAAATGGCCTTTTTTTAAAAAAAGGTAGGATGTTTTTTAAAACAAGACACAGCCCTTATTCTGCTCGGCTCAAAGACACCAGGCTCTACTGACAGAAATAATCATTTAACCTTGTAGAACTTAGGAGTCGCTTGTAAATAGCTTCCACATGCTGGCCTTCTTTTTGAGGAAAACTACAACATTATCAGCATTGGTATCAGTAGATATGGAACATTTCTGTAGAGATCTATAGCTAATAGTACATTCATTAGCCTCACCACACCCCCTGGATATGAAGTTTAAAGATCACTGCCTGTCGTGGTCATTGTATCTACAATGTAGTCAGCCTGTTTTAATAACCATCTAAGCCTGTCATGGCTACAGCTAACACTTTAGCTGATTTACTTTGATCGGCTCGTATTCTTTGAAAGATTGCAGCAATTGCGGCCTGTTGCATAGTAGCTGGCTGGAAAGATCAATCCTTAAACCTTCTTTTATCTAAGAAATGTAGATCGCAAAATATGTAACCAAGAGGTTTCACCAGAGTAGAATATTCCTTTAAGATATCCCTGCCATCTCTCATCAACATCATAGGACTGCTGAGACAACAAGTGGAAGAGTTTATCTGTAGAGCAGCTACAGGAAGTCTGTAGGATCATATAAAGTAGTGGCTCTTGACTGGTGGGTGGGACTCTAAATTGGGCCAAAAAGTCATACATGTTATCTTGGGAAATGTAGTAAAATGTATGCATGTGTGTCTCTCCCTCCTGTACTGATGCTTTGTCCTGTCTCTTTCTTAAATCACACGCTTTGCAGGGCATCATTTTAGCTCCTTTGGTCAAGCAGGCGCCTGCATGCTGAGGCTGTAGTCCTCAACGCACTGGCCATGGGATAGAATCCAGTTTGTTGTGCTTCCACTTTCAGTCACTTTGCTTCCTGACTGGCTATTTTCCTATTCCATGTAACAATCCTGCCTGGCTGTCCTTGTGTTTTCTCTACACAGCAGGATTTTTAATCACACACACTGAACATGTTTTACCATCTCAAATCAGAGCAGCTCTAATCGCAGATCAGGGAGGGAAAGATTACTCTTAACACACCTCACACCACAGAGAAATCTGGAAAGATAATCTTTACAACTGTTTGATAGTCAAGCCTTTGCTTTCTTTGGTCAAGAGGAGGGAATCAGACTTAAAATCAGCACAAGTATCTGGCAGTGTGAGCCAGCCTAAAGGCAGCGGTTCCCAAATGGTGTACCGAGGTGACTATTCGCTTAGGGGCAATTCACAGTGTGCTGGGATATAAATATGGTGGGCCTTAAGATTTTAGCGTGATGTTAGGTGTTCCTTGGGCAAAAATGTTTAAAAATCATGGTGTAAGGACTAGTCCACATGTAGGCAGGCCTGCCCACAGAATTGGCAACACTGAAAACTCAGTGTTTTCTCTGAGCCCAGCCAAAACTCAATTTTTGCCACTTTTAACTGATTTTGCCCATTTTCCTCTTTATTTTGGAATTATTGGATTATTTTCACTTAAAGTTGGTTAAATTCCTTTTACTTTATTCTTTAGTATACTGATGTTTGTGCACATCATGGCTAAGCGATGAAATCTGACATTACTTTCCAAATAATTTAGTTCAGTATGCCCATCCACATCAGGGCTGGGTATTGCCATTGATTGCCTGAATCAAATCGATTCCGATTCACAAGATCCTGATTCAGTTCATTCCATTATTCAATTTGATCCAATTCACTATTGATTCATTTTAGTTGCAAACCTATTTTGCTTCTACATCAAAGAGCTTCCTGACAACAAAAGTTTGAAAGAGTGCAAGGAATGTTCCAATCAGGCACAATATTAAAATATCAGGGTTTGCATTAAAAAATTACCCCAAACTGGTGGTGTTTACATTATATTTTAAAATGTTTAAAATGTTTTGCATTTGCAGATCCAGCTCATATTGATAACATGCACCAAATATCCAAAATACAATGTGAGAAGATGCTTGGAAAACTGAACTGGAAAAATGGCTTTTCTAAGGAGTACTGGGACGGATTCAGCTGTCATAATTTGAAGGAAAAATCACCCTGATCTTTTTAAGATGTTGTTAGACATTTATATGTTTGATAAAGAGTTTGTAGGCTCATTTTTCCTTTTGTTTTTTCATTTAGTTTTAACTTTATAGTGGAGCACCTCCAGTCAGTCTGCATGCTTGTTAATGTTCTGGTCAGTGCATCCTCAAAGTTCTGCTGTGTCCCTAACTAGCAAGTTGAATATGTGATCCAGAGATGTGTGCATGCAAGTGATAGTTAAACGTAAGTTTTCTGAGGAGTGGTTGGTGAAGAAAGTGTTGTAGCTGATGCATGAAACAAAATAAAGAGCAGCTTTGAAGTGAAGCTTTTACCTAGTGAAATACTAGCACAGAGTCTATTAACGTTAACACTACCAGCAGCTCAAAGAAAGCTTTACTTGCATGTAAAAACAAATATCTGCATTTCCTTGACCATGTTGCCACATTTTAATCTTGCTATCTGCAAAATACATGCATGCAAACATGCATGCAAATTGAAGGTGCAATGTTGTATGAAATATATTTAGAGGGTCTTGAAAAAGGTCTTAAAAAGTACAAAATTGATGCCAGCTTTTATGTATATACCCTGCATACAAACTCTGAAGACACAAACCCTGTCACCAACGTTGGCAGATTGGATGAGACTGGACTCAGTTGAGTTAAGTGGGACAACTTTAAAGTGATATGGACTTGGCAGATGAACACCGTTTTTGTCTGTGAGCTAGCTGCTTCGTCTGCACAATAATGGAAACACTACTGTTGACGTGGTGTGCTCTTTATGGCATGTAATGGTGCAATTTAGCATTTTTATGTGACGTTTTAATGAATATAGCATGTGTGGATGTGATTATTTTTGGCAAAAAAATACTTGCCAATGTGTGGATCGAATAATCGTTCCATTTTTTGACCACAAGAGCTTTTATTTCTCATGAAGGAGGTGGTGGAGGATCCTGAGGCTAGACCAGTAGAGAACCAGTGAAATAAAGGCTATCTCCTGTGTTTGATACTGGTCTGGCTGTGTTGTCTGATAGGTATTCTGTTTATTTCCTTCCAGCTATGGCGTTCTGCTGTGGGAGCTGCTTACAGGAGAGGCACCCTACAAAGGGATTGATGGACTCGCCGTCGCCTACGGAGTCGCTGTCAACAAGCTCACCCTGCCCATCCCATCCACGTGCCCCCAACCCTTTGCTCAGCTCATGGCAGGTAGGACATGTTTGTGGGAAATGTAATCAAAGGCACTGGCTGCTCTGTTCAGGCGGGGTTTCTCAGTTCACTGATGTGAGAGAGCTCTTGCGTGACATCAAATCGGTGTCAACAACATGCTCTCTTTCCATTTCCCCAAAGCTGGGTAGAAATTGAGAAAACAAATTCCTGTATGCTGTTAATAACGTGGCTGTGAGGAGGAAGTGTTTTTATGCCAGAGCCACCTTATGCAATATGTTTGTACCCGTTTTCTTTGTGTAGTTTTAAACTATAAAAGCAGTGTCACCAAGGCTCTGCCAGCCTTTTATCCACTGTTCTCCTCAGAAACATTCGACAGTTTACATTCTCTCTACTTAACCCTTGTCTTTTGGCATCAGTTTGCCTCTTCTGGTCCTGCTGAAAAAATAGATCAGTGCACAAAACCACTGATAGCCACCTCAGAGGATTAATTAATTATCGGATTGTTTTTTGATCTCCTTGTAGGGCCCAAAGCGTCGCAACAAATTATGCAAAACCCCCACAGCAAGTTAATTAAGCATAACACTTTGAATAAGTGATCAGCTTGACTCCAGATCATGCTCACACAAGCGCCTGAGGGATGTGTAAATAAAAATTAGAGGGAATGCAGAAAAGTCGTTTCGAATTGGAGTGTAAGGAGCGCAGAAACATCAATCTTTTGACCTACATTTAACTGTTAATACTAACACCATTCAAAAAGAGGATAAAACCGCCCTGATCACAGTGAAAATAAGTATATGTGATGCTGACTTCCTTCTTTAAGGTCTCCTTATTCAAGAAAATGCTGAAAAGAAGTGAAACTACTGGAGACGAGAGGATCTCTTGCACATATTTTCCACTTATTTTAAGGAAACGACACATAACCACACAGATAACATGGATTTTTTTTCTCTTGCATTTTTGTTTGTTGCTCATCTTTAGTCTACTGTTTCCTGATTTGTTGAATTACTGTCTGTTATTGGTGACAGCCAGGCATAAACGCGTAATAGTGTACATTTGAGGTAGTAATACCTATTTTTGTGAAGTGCTGCCTAAGCTTTTTTTAATAGCTTTTTAAAGATTTTTTAATATTTGTCATGCTTAAATGTTACAGATCATCAGACAGTTTTTAATATCAGACAAAGATAAGCAGAGTAAAATAAAATACAGAATTTAAATGATGATTTCATTTATTAAGGAAAAAGCCATCCAAACCTACCTGGCCCTATGTGAAAAGTAATCGTTTCTCCTTGTTAAATCATGAGTTAATTGTTTTTGGACAGTTGAGTTCAGTCTGACGAGGCCTGGTTACTGTCAGACACTTAAATAGAACCTGTCTGACAAAGTGATGTAGGCAAAAAGATCTCAAAAAGCAGCACATCATGGCACCATCTAAGAAGTTCAAGAACAGGTGAGAAACAAAGTCAGACAGCTGTCACTATGGAAAGGGGTACAAAGCCATTTCTAAGGCTTGAGAGCCATTACCAACAAATAGAGAAAAATTGGAACAGTAGTGAACCTTCCCAAGAGTGGCTGGCCTAACAAAATTACTCCAAGAGTGCATCAACGACTCATCCAGGAGGTCACAGAAGAACCCAGAACAACATTTAAGGACTTGCACGCCTCACTCAACCCAGTTAAAGTTCATGATTCAACAATAAGGAAGAGACTGGCCAAAAAATGGCATCCACAGGAGAGATCCAAGACAAAACCACTGCTGACCAAAGAGAACAGAAAGGCTCGTCTCACATTTGACAAGAACGTCCTGATGATCCTCAAGACTTTTGGGAACATTTTCTGTGTTATAACTAACACAGCATTTCATGAAAAGAACATCATACCAACAGTCAAAAATGGTAGTAGTGCGATAGTCTTGGGCTGTTTGCTGCTTCAGGACCTGGACCACTTGCCATACCTGAAGGGACCATGAATTCTGCTCTCTACCAGAAAATCCTGAAGGAGAATTTTTGACCATCAGTTCATGATCTCAAACTCAAGCTCAAGCAAACTTGATCAGAAACACACCAGCAATTCCACCTCTGAATGGACTAAAAACAAAGCGAAGGTTTTGGAGTGGCTTAGCCAAAGTTCAGACTAAAATCTGATTGAGATGCTGTGTCAGACCGTTCGTGCTAGAAAACCCCCCCAATGTAGCTAAATTAAAACAATTCTGCAAAAAAAATTCTGACATATTTCCTTCACAGCAATGCGAAAATATCATTGCTAGTTAGCCAAATGCTTCTTTGCAGTTGTTGCCGCCAAGGGTGGAACAACCAGTTATTAGGTTTAGGGGGCAATGACTTTGTCTCATAGGGCCAGGTAGGTTTAGATGGCTTAGGTCCCTTAATAAATGAAATCATGATTTTGAAACTGTATTTTGTATTTACTCAGGTTATTTTTGTCTAATATTAACATGTTTCTGATGAGCTGAAACATTTCAGTGTGACAAATACATATCAACTAGAGAAACTTGCTTTTCTACTGTTTGTTTCTCTACTATTGTAACACGAGTGATGCCAGCTATTAAAGCTCCAACACCGATCTAAAATCAGGGTTTTAGGTTTCTGCTGACACCAATAGGGTTCTGTTATCTGACTTTGACTCTGTCATTTGTGTGTTTTTTTCCACAGAGTGCTGGGACCAGGACCCCCACCGCAGACCCAGTTTTAGCTCCATCCTGTCCCAGCTGATGGCTCTGGAGCAGCAGGTGAAGGAAGAGATGCCGCAGGACTCCTTCCACTCTCTGCAGGAGGACTGGAAACTGGAGATCCAGGACATGTTTGATGAACTGAGGGCCAAAGAGAAGGTGAGACACGGCAGAGTCTCTTCTTCATGTACCTTCTTAAATAATGAATACATTCTTCTTTCTGGGGCTGTCATCTTTTTGTTTGATCCCTGGATTTTATCTGCATTTTAAAAAGTAAAACATCAAATCTCACATATTTTGCATATGGTATGTATAGGATTTTTAATAGTTATTGCATTAGAGAGGATAGATGACCTCATTGGTTGTCGATTGTTGCAGCAGTTCATCTACGATTGGTGCTTTGATGACAGGAATCAGTGCATTATGCCATTACTAGGCTACTATTCACACAGTATGTTGTTCCAATCCTGCAACCAAACTAACCTTTCATTATTTATCGTAGTTTACAAGGTCATATTCAGTCACAAGGTTAAACTCAGATCATCAGAACAAATCCATCTGCACTGATAATCAGTTTAATATCGGTGTTGGTTGATATCAGCCCTGTTGACAAAGATCAGCAAATAATGTGGCCTTAACCACTGTCAGATTTAGATGTTTATCTGTTGTGTCATATCAATTTAAAGTTGGCAACCAGCACACCAACTGCTGATACAGAGATTGTTCTGTATCAGGCAGAAGAAGTCACATGTTGGATAAAAGTCTTGTTTTTTGGGGGTAAAATACAAAAGAAAATGCTGGCATACTGGGAGCGTTACACCTAAAGACGTAATAAAAAAAGGGGATATGAGATGTTTGCTAACATGTGATATACTTGTATTTACAGATTTCTTTTGACAATACAGAAATCAATTCCAATATATAAATGTAGTTCAGACGTAAAAGTTTAAGGAATGAGGATGATCACAGAAAAAGACTTCATCTGATGCAGATCTGTCAGTCCAGCCTTAAACTTTATGAGCTTATTCGTACCTATGGCTGGTACTTACAGTCATTTTACTGGTGGTAAATATGGGCGGACATTTTCGTGTCTGCTGTTACCGATGATATGCTTTGTAAGTGTATTCCTTTTTTTCCCTCAATATTATGTTTTGAGGCTTTGTGCCTCTATTTTAGAGGCACCTGGCTGCATGGTGAGGAATACAAGTGTTTAAATAGCTAACATCGAAAAATATTTTAAAGTATCTTGAATTTAGATATATGAGGTCTGTTATAACATCAGTTTTTGTGTTTTAAATATCCAGATTAATCACAAAAGTTGTAGGCCATAATTTCAAACTCTTAAAAATCTCTTAATTCTTAAAACTTGTGAAAACAACGTTACCAGTTTCACCAGTGAGTACTCTTGATTTGTTGATCAAAAGCTGAGACTTAAATGCACATACCCTAAAGGATGCCTGCTAACTTTCAAGTACCCATGCTTTTATGGAAGTTTGCTGTCTTCAGCTAGGTTTTGTTGCTTTATTTTGATAGGACAGCTGAAGAGAGACAGGAAATATGGGGGAGAGAGAGTGGAGATGGATGTTCACCAAACAGCGTCAGGATCAGGATTCTAAGACTTTAGCTGCTGTATGTGGGTGTCCACCCTGAAAGTTTAGCTAAACTGGTGCCCTATTTCTGCACGTATCATGCCAATAATATTGTGCATCCCCAAAAAACAATCTAATTATTTGTATCGGCAGTTGACTAATGCTGGCCTTACACCTAACGACTTTTCAAACAATTTCAAAGTCGCAGACTAAATTCCAAAGGTGGAGTAAAACCATGACAGTCTAGTTAAAGTTGCAGCACACTTCCCGGGATCTCAGGCTTTAGATGTAAGTGGGTCATAAGACCCAACCTGAGCAGCAATCGTTCCTCAGTCTTGGTGTTATAACAATTTCAAACCTGTTTGATATTGCCCCGACTCTTTAGTCTAGTCTTATGCAAATTGTGTTTTCAGTGACATGACTGTCATCCACAGCCAATTGGAGCCAGTGTTGTGCATAAGCACGTTAAATCAGTTCATTTTTCAAAGCATGAACAAAGTTTGGTTCAATCTGAAGCCGCTGAATGTCAATTTAGAACTCAAGAGATTGAAAAACTTTTTTCTGCTCAGAGCTGCAGTCAGATCTCTGCACCACTATCTTTCTTGACAGGCACAGTAAACCTCCAAAAGGTTTTTCAAAGTAAAAGCCTGATTAATTTGTTTCTTTGGTGAGACAACGCATGTTTTAGTACAGTACTTTTATTCTGAGGTGTGCCCGGGATATTTATTTGGTTGTTACAGTACCTTGCAAAGTTGCTCTGATTTTTTAATCCTCCTTTCATTTGTACTTGATGGAAATGATTTTGAACATCAGATTGTAAGAGATAACAACTTAGATGCAATCTCCATCTCCTTCTCTGCCTTCCTCATCACTGTTAAAGTTGTTGTGCATTTGCAAATGTATTATGGGAAATAATCTCAAAAGGAGTCTTATTCTAGTGTTGTCGTTAGTGACCACCAGTCTTTGCAAAATCTCAGTCTGAAACTAAAAACTCAGAGACTTGCTGACAAATTGTCTTTAGATGTGAGAGGGTCTCAGATGTCAGCCTATTTAGACCTGCTAAAAGTTTTAGCTAAGTCCTCTGGTGTAAGGCCAGCCTAAATTGTTAAGCATCAGTTTCAGTCCTAGTTTTTAACTACTATTGTATATTTACTTAAGAATTGGCTGTTTTTAGTAATCCTGATATTTACCTTCAAGACATGCCAAACACTTCCCAGTAAATTAGCGAATTAAAATGTGAACCTATAAGATTAGAAAATCACCAACCATATCTACTTTAACAGTGTTAGGATGTTTTGATACCATCTTTTTTGATACTATAAACACCTGACTAAATGCTGTAGCCCTTCTTTCATTGTACAGTTTGGCAGTTGTTAACAACTGCAAAATTCTGCTGCTTGCCATCGTAATTTGATTAATCACCTGTAAGCACTTTCTTTTAGTAGCACTAAAACAGTAGATGAAGTATACAAACATCTTTGGTGACAGGACTTATTACTTTGCTACTGGATTTTTGTGCTAAAGAAGAAATGCTTGCAGATGAAACAAGTTAGATTGTTTTGGGTACTATTCATTTTATGGTATCACAACACCAAAATTAATCTCACTTTTCATACTGTATCTGAGCCGTAGTATATGGTACTAGTGTGCAGAGTGATATTCATTTAAGACTTTTATTTTTTATTTGTACCAACACTCTGGAAACTTAACACTCTTTTGAGTCAACACGTCAAAAATAAAGTAGGTGTTATTTTGCCTAAAAGCTTCAGTTCAACCAACCTCTCTGGTTTCTCATGTCATGCTATAAGACAAAAAAGACTCTAAACTTTGATATCAGCCCCCATCCTCATCTCACTGAGCTGTTTCTCCTTCCTCCTTCTCCAGGAGCTGAGATGTCGTGAAGAGGAGCTGAAGCGAGCAGCTCTGGAGCAAAAGTCCCATGAGGAGTTTCTGCGTCAGCGCGAGCAGCAGCTGGCCCAGTGGGAGCAGGACGTGTTCGAACGGGAGCTCAGCCTCCTCATCCAGCACCTGAACCAGAACCAGGAGAAACCCAACGTCAAGAAGAGAAAGGGGACGTTCAAGAAGCACAAACTTAAGTGCAAGAACGGAGAGAAGATCAGCATGCCTCAAGGTGAGTGTGAAAAGTAAACTGTAAAATGAACCCTAGTTTAGTTGCTCTGTATGTGCCAAGCAGCTGAAGCCATGCACTCCAATGTCGTCCACTGCATTTTAATGTTTGTCTCTCAGAATGTCAGGCACTAAAATGTACTGACAATTCATTTCCTTGCTGTCAAGTCCCTTTTCTGTGATCCCTGGAAGTTTATAGCCTGTAGCACAAAACTTTGCAGCAACAGAGTAGCTTCAGGTATTTCTGGTGAAGCTTTTAGCTTTACATCCATAAATTCTGCTGGTAAATGCTCACGTATATTACCGTAAAGGCCAGGTAGAGCGCTCTCAGAAGAATTTTTATGTGATGACAAACTTAATTGTGATTTAAAGTGTTTTGTAACTTTTCAAACATCAGCTGACTTCTTGTTTGTATTTTATCTGCCGAGTTTGTTCTCTAAATGTGTCAGTTTAATCACCAGTCTGCATGGCATGAGTTGTGCATAAAAAGTGCAAGTACAATCCACAGTTCCAGAAAAGTTGGGACACTGTAAATTGTTGATAAAAACAGTATACAGTGATGCAAATCCTTTTCAACCAGATATTTAATGTTCAAACTAAGAAACTTTATGGAGTGTTTTTTTTTTTTCTTTTTTTTTTTTTTTTTTAGATTTAAAGAAGTTATGGATTTTATGCCTGCAGAATTTTCCAAAAAAGTTGGGGCAGGAGTATCTTTTGCCTTTGTGTTGCACTATATTTCTTGAAACAAAACTCTGTAAGTGTCTGGGGACTTGTGGTGGGTATCGTTTGGGTTCTTCCCGATACCAGTGCTAAACTGGTACTATTTTAAAAGTGCTGGTGCCTAAATGGGTTCTAAATCAATATTTTCAAAAGAAAAGGTTCCAAAATTTGACAGCTGAATAAAAGCCATCTCTGTATTGTAAATGATTTAGAAATAAGATACCAATAAAACGTTTAAGTAAAGATACACAATATAACTTCTTCACATTACATATACCATGCCTTTCCTTTGGAGTGGTGGGGATCACATTGGGTGGTGAGGTACCAAAATGAGGCACTGAAATCTATCTTGTGATTCTGTACAGTAGGAACTGGATGTGCTGGTACCCACTAATTGTTGAAGTATTGAACATGGAATTGTTACCCATTCTTGACTGATGTTCATCTTAAGTTGTTAAACAGTGCAGAGCTTTTGTTGTAGTATTTTGCATTCCATAATGCACTATGTATTTTCAGTGGGAGATAGGTCTGGACTGCATGCAGGCCAGTCTAGACCCAGCCCACTTTTCTTGTGAAGCCATGCTGTTGTGACTCATGGAGAATATAACTTGGCGTTGTTTAGCTAAAATAAGCAGGGCTGTCCCTGAAAAAAAAACATAATTTGGATAAAAGCATTGCCATTTTTCAAAGCTAAGGACGGCAGTTTTTGTAGGATACTACGTCATCGACTCCTGTTAGAGGACTGTTCCAATGTCAGGGACCCTCAAAATTCTTCAACAGACTGAGTCCTTTGGTCTTTCTTGGTGTTTTCTTTCTCCTGAAAAAGGATGACAATAGCTAAATATCACGACAAAGCTGGGTCTGACAAAGCACTTAGTACACTTTAAAATTTAAGTATTGTCCCATTTCCACTGTAAATATTATATAGTCATAATTTTACGGCATCAAAATAAAGCTTGTCCACTTAAGGCAGTGCCATTGAATACAATCATATTATATGCTTATATTATATTCCACAATGAAATGATTGTGTTATTATATATCATTTTTAATACAATTATAGGATGACATGATAGCATATTAGACAGTGCTTGATAAAAGTTGTTCAACACTGTTGTCAGAACAATTCCTGGTTTGGTTTATGCCCCCGATGCGACCATTCAAGTCATGTAACGCATACTAGCCTGTTTAAATTGTTTTTAACATTTACCAGGGTGGACTCTTACCTCACCTCTGTAGGACCTGACTTGAAAGGATCCATCCTAGAGAGGATGGATCCTGGACTTTGAGAAGCAACACATATGCTGCTCCAAAACCTGGATGTACCTCTCAGTGTTAATGGCTCCTTGACAGATATGCAAGGTGCCCATGCCATTAGCACTAATACACCCTTACACCATCACAGATGCAGGCTTTTAAACTTTGCATTGAAAATGAGTGAATTATTCAAACGAATCCAAACTATTTAGCCTTTGTTTTTACGATGGGCTATGCTATGTACTGGCCTATCAGCACACTAGTCACAGTGGCATAATATGCGCACATGCTTGTCATAAACACAGCATAGAAATGACCTGCAAAGATCAGCCTGTAGCTCCCCCATTGACTGGCTAATGGTCATCTAACTGCTTGACTGGTATTTGAGGTCAGATTGCTGCATCTCTAGTGTGTGCAGCTCTGCGACAAAAGGTAGCATTTGGCCCCCAAATCAACAAACAAGTTGTTATATAAAAACAGATAAACAATAACATGGATATTTGGAAATGTTACCGGGAACAAGCCGTTTAGTTGTACTTAGCAATATGAAAGATAATGGTGCATGCAAATATCATACAGTTTAAATTAGACAATGAGCCAATACATGTTACTACAGACCAGCGCATGATAATATATCATAAAGTTTATCAGGAGGCTCAGCGGGAACATGGCCTCTCTTGTGCTGTGATCATATTTCCCTCCCTTTTTGCAACGTCAGAGGAATATGTCTGCGACAAAAACAACAGTAAAGAAAACACAAGAGAGCAGAGAAGAGGAAGTAAGTGAAAGACTTGCGGTGCAACTGTTGTAATTTTGTAGCTCCGCTGTATTTAAGGTTCCTGTCAGGGCTGGACTCATGAAGGCCGATATTTGAAAAAAGGGCTGTTGATGGGAGCGGTTTCATGCTGCTGTACCATACATCTAAAAGTTTGAATAAAGTCAATAATGGTCTAAAACTTAGCAATGTTGTCCTGAGAAAACCTCCTTTAATTACATTTAGACTAGGTCAGATATGGTGCATATGGCATAAATTGTTGAAAGGTGGAACGATCTGACTTTCAGCCCATATCTGCTCCAGTTTTTTTCCACTGACACTCAGCTGTGTATGCATCGTCTGCTATCACAAAGTCTCACAGCCCGCCAGAGTTCACATGCAGTGCCGTTCTCTGTGTGAGACTGGACTGAGCAAGCATGCGTAAATGCAGTTTGTGTGTGGGTCTATGTGTGTGTGTTGTGGTTAGGCCTTTCCCAGCAGCAGCAGGGCGGTGATGTGGTAGTATGGGGGGGGTTGATGAGAGGGGAGAGTGAGCCAACCACGCCTTGACGCTTCCTGTCCACGGACACACTGTTGGCTGGCCTTCCTCGTTCTCACTCTCTCTTTTAGGTATCCCTCCCTCACCCTGATTCTCCCTGTAGTGTTCTTATTTTCTCAAAACAATATCTGCCAGGCTCCTTTTTTATTCCTTCTCATCTTCTCACTAATATTATTATCTGTTTTTGCTGCATCCTGTGCTGCTCTTGCACTCTGTACCCTCTGGAGTAGCTTATATATTAGCCTTAATCCTTCACAGTCTGAAAGTAAATATAAAAATAGAACAAGCTTAGGATGTAGTTGTGTAGAATTTTGACTTAAAGGATTTATTTGTCATACACACAAGCCATATGTGCAGCAAAATGCAGTGCAGCATATAAA
The DNA here is from genome assembly GCF_018320785.1 of Cheilinus undulatus. Lineage (NCBI taxonomy): Eukaryota > Metazoa > Chordata > Actinopteri > Labriformes > Labridae > Cheilinus > Cheilinus undulatus. The sequence goes on along the minus strand of NC_054886.1, from coordinate 7,066,880 downwards.
CAAATGGATGCATGCTTTAAAAACAAGTTTTTGAGAGATTCTGTTGTTCTTATCTGAGTTTTTACTGACCTCTCTGCTGCTGGAGAACTGTGCTGTCTTTGCTGTTATTTAAAGCTATTAACTAGCAAGTGTTTCTCTTCCCAGAAGCAACCCAGGAGCAACTTTTCTTAACACTCTCACAGTGTTTGTAAAACTGCAAAAAAGCATGCTTGGGTAATACATTATGAAATAAATGCAGAAAATAAGACACAGTCTCTTAATGTGATTTACTTGCTGCTTCATCTGGTTTTGTCATGAGTATAGCTGCAAGCAACAGGGGTGAGCTCAGCCTTCAAGGGATTGTCAAACAAGCAGATTCAAGAACGTAGGGGACTTTCACAAGGAGTGGACTGAGGCTGGAGTCAGTGGATCAAGAGCCACCACACAGACGGGTCGAGGAAATAGACTATGCCTGTTTTTAATGAAGTGCCGCCTAAGGGCACAAAGATCACAAGCATCCAGTTTTGACCTTCAGCCTTGTCTCTTGTACACAGAGATTTCTCCAGATCCTCTGAATCTTTTGACAATATTATGGACTGAAGATTCAGCATATTTCAAGTTGTTGCAATTTTACATTAAGGAACATTTTTCTGAAATGGTTCCGCTTTTGTTAGACACAGTTCTTTACAGATTGGTGAACCTCTGCACATCGTTACTTCCGAGAAACTTCCTATCTGAAATGCCCCTTTTATACCCAGTCATGTTACTGATCTGTTGCTTATTGACCTAATTAGTTGCTAAAATGCTCCTCCAGTTTAGTACCACTTACTTTTCCAGCCTTTTGTTGCAGTGTCCCTACTTTTTTGGGATGTGTTGCTATCATCAAATTCAAAGTGAGCTAATATTTTTCATGAAATGGTCAACAGAAATCCAATTTTGATTCATCTGGCAACAGAACAGTTTTCCATTTTGCCTCAGTCCATTTTAAAGGAGCAGCATTTCTGGAAAGTGTTCACATCAGGCTTCTTCTCTGCCTGATACAGCTTTAACATGCACCTGTACATGCCACAGTGAACTGTGTTGCTGCCATTAAACTCAAAATTAGCTAATGCTTTCGTTAAGTGGTCATATTTCCCAGTTTCATCATCTGATATGTTGTTTATGAGTTTGTGAGATGTAAAAATCCTTGCATCCTGTTTTTCCTTACATTTCACAGTGCCCCAACTTTTTTGGCATAGAGGTTGTAGGCTAGTTAGTGTTCCCACTGAAACCCTCTGGGCTCTGTAAATTATTTTTAGCATGCTAGCTTGTAGTATTAGCAGTAGCATGATAGAGTTGCTCATAGTTGGAGGTAATGCTTGGTTTCTAATAGTTTATGTTTGGTTCCTTGGCTGATGAATTGGCAAGAAATGATCCACGTATGTATTGCAAATGTCAAGGATGATACAATTATCAATTTGAGAATCTCATACAGAGCAAACATGGTGTTATGAATTGACTAAATGAACCATGAAAGTTGGTACAGAATGTTAAGGTGCATTAAGAAGACAAAGTGAAGCAGTGATAAAGCAATGAAACCTCCACAACTTCTCTTGAATGTATGCATGCAGAGTTGATAGAGGAAACTTTAAAGTTGTGTGCTCATTCTGGCAGGTGTCTGACATCCAGGTGGTCTAACATCTGCTGTATTTGTCTGTGTGTTTGTTGCAGATTTCATCCATAAGATTACCGTGCAGGCGTCACCGGGTCTGGAGAAGAGGCGAAACTCTCCTGATCTGGGTTCAGGCTCATCACCCTCCTTCGGCCCACGTTTCCGTGCAATCCAACGTGAGTGAAATGATTTTTCCCTTGGATGATCATATGACTATTCACAGGTAGAAGGATGCACAGAGGGAAGTATGTGTAGTACTGAACGTATATTTACAGCGCCAAAAGGCGAGGGAGGTTTTATTTTGCATGCTCACATTTTCTGTGTTGCAACATTACTTCTCTTGGTTTTCAAATGTCTCCCCTTTCATGTGCTACCAACCACCCACTCGTCTTTTTTGTCTTCTACAGTTTCCCTGTGGGCCCCCTCTCTCACTCTCTTTCTCTCCCCCTCCCTGCCTTACTGCTTTCTCTCTCACACACGCCCTTTTCCCTTTAACACAGTCTGTTCCAGTCCAAATATTATCTGACTTCCTCTCAGCAGCTCAGCACTTCTCAGCAGCGTTTTTCCACTGCAGCTCCCACTCTGCCTGCAGTCTCCTCAGTGCTGCAGCGGGGGGCACCGTTGAGCTGTATTTTCCAGGCTGAATCAGTCCCCAGTTTTATATGCATGTAGTGGCTACAGTGCGGTTTGCTGAATTAAAAATAAGCAGGGAGGAATTCATTGCTCCAGGAGAAAGGGTTGAGAGGGGTTGCAGCAGCGGCAAAGATTTACAATACTCTTCAGCTTGTCGGGCTCTTAGACAAACGCCCTGAGATTGTTTCCCTTTGGAGGGAAATTGTAGCCTGTAGGTCATGGGGCGTCTTAATAAAACCCAAGAGGAAATTTGTGGTGTAGCAACAGGCCATGAAAGAGATTTTTTAAAACAATTACCAGTGGGTGTCGACATAAAAGCTCAAATTGCGGTGAAACATTTATCGGTTAAAGTGGTGAGTAAATCCGAAACATCTGCCAGCTTCATTTACTCGTCAAATAGAGGGCTGGTTTTCTCTCACTTCTTAATGACTTTCCTTAATGGCAATCACTAAGCCATGAGCGTGTCTGCCATTAAATTCTGTTTAGTGGATATTTATGTTTGCCCTCTCACTACCATGCAGAGATTTGTTGCTGGAGCTTCCCAACCTTATTTGTCTAGATGACTGGAAGCTGATGTGGTTGACCACACACAGAGCAGTTCAGATTGAGCCCTTCTACAAAATGATCATGTTAGAAGTAATTGATCTCCATGTGCTTTAATGTACAGGGGATGTAACAGCAGTCAAGCGTGTACCACCATGTTGAATTTACAGTTTGGTTCAATTTCAGTTCAACAGGATAAAAGCAACAAAAACTGTGCAATCCCTGTTTCTAGGTCTGTCTGATTTATTTAGAACTGACAGTAGTTCAAGTTAGAGTTTGTTTTATCTGCTGTTATTCAGAACTTGCTGTGATATTTCAACAGGCTTGATTAAACATGAAACAAAAAAGAAAGGAAATAAAACCCTCTTAAATGTCAAAATGGAAACAGATTACTACAAAGTAATTTCAATTAAAAAAAAAATATGTTATGTAATAAGTGACTGCATACATTTTCTCCCCTTTCAAGTCAGTATTTAGTAGATACACCTTTGCCTGTAATCACAGCACTGAGTCTATATGGATAGGTCTTAATCAGGCTTTCACATCAATAGCCTGTTGCACCATTCGTACGTAAGTTCTGCCTTAAGTTATGGTGTGAAGTCCACACTAACCCCTACGCTGAAACTAGTTAAGTTCTAACTTAAGTTGTGTCATTGTTTATCTGCACCATAGAGATGTAAGGTTAATCCTAACTAGTAGAGATTTATGTCTGAACTAACTAAAATATTGTCACAGATATGACATTTTCTCTTACTTAATCCAATCACTGAAAAGCATTTTTTAACCCAGTGTTTGCTACAGATGCTAAAAGCTAAAAATAACGTATGCTAACTGCCGTTAATCCTCAAACAGCTCAGTGTGGATGAAAAATATGGCAAGGCATTTTGAATATGCGAGTATTGAAGCCTAAACTTAGAGCCAGTATAGAGTAACAACACTGATATCAAGTGGTAAAATGGCAAATAACACAAGATAATTTTATAGTAGACGACAGAAATGATCTCTGCTCATGGAAAACAGTAGTGTTACTGGTCATGGAGAAGGCAGTGTGGGCACCAGTAAAATCCTCAACTCCTTGTCATCCTCTGGGTTATCCTGTCTCTCAGAGCTAACACCATGACAGCCATATTCTTTACACCTAGCAGGTGTGAGATTTAAGTAATAAATTCAGCCTACATTCAAACTATTCTGACTGGTGCTACACCTTAAATGTCAGGAGAACGTAAACTCCGTTGTAAGTAAGAACTTGTGTTCAAATTATGTTTGAAGTTACGTACAGCTGGTGCAACCCATAGCTGGACTCTGCAGTTTTACTCCATTCTTCTTTGCAAAATTGCTCAAACTTTCAGGTTGCACTGGGATTGACATTAACAGCCCTTTTCAAGTCCAGCCACAAACTGTCTTTTTGATTAGGTCTAAGCTTTGACTTGGCCACTCGACAACATTCACTGTTGTCTTTAAACCATTACTATGTAGCTTTCTCTGTATACTTCAGGTTATTAGTAAGACTGAGAAAGACTGTCCTCCAGGATTTTCCAGTATTTTGCTGCATTAATTTTACCCTCTACCTCTATAAGCCTTCCCTTCCTGGCCACTGAGAAGCATCCCCACAGCATGATGCTGCCACTACTGTGCTTCACAATGGGGATGATGTACTTGAGGTGATGTGCAGTGTTTGGCGTCTTCTCTGATGTCCAAAAATCCCTGTTTTGGTATTATCAGATCAAAGAACTTATCCCCACATGCCACAACCCACATGCCTTTTGGTGAACTCTAGTCAAGTTGAATCTGATTTTTCTTCCGCGGTGGTTTTCTCTTTGCCATAATACTTTAACCGGTGAAGAACCCAGGCAACAGTTGTTGTATGCAGAGTCCGTCCCATCTCAGCTGCTGAAGCTTGTAACTCCCTTAGAATAGTCATAGGTGTCTTGGTGGCTTCTCTCACTAGTCTCCTTCTTTCACAGTCTCTTAGTTTGTAAGGCAGATCTAGGCAGATTTACACATGTGCCATATTAGGACCACTCTGAGATGTGCAGTCATTGGAAGATCACTTGTCAATTCAAATTTCACAGGAGGTCTGTCTGTTATTGCTTTGTTGTTTAAGTTGTAGAAGTGGAGTCACAAGAATCATAACCTTTGTTTGGCATGATAATTATACACAGCAGGTGTGTGAATAATCATGATAATCAGGGGGGTGGTCTGCCTGTTAGGGTGTGAAAGAAGGGCGAGAAGAGCATGGAAGCTGATAATCTGGTAGTTGTCTTACATCTAGGCTTCATTCAAAATGTCTGAAGCTCACGTTGGCGCCTCCTTAGGCAAGATGACGCCAACGACCTCCTATACCACCTTTGCCCAGGGCCGGCCCAGGATTGATGTACCAGTCAGGCTCTGATCAGCATGTCAGCATCGTCAGTGTGAGCCTTTTTGCTTTCTGACAGTGATATTTAGCTCAAAGCTCCGCTGTGCATAAATATAGCCTCGAAGAGCCTGAGCCTGGACTGTTTTTACTCTATTTTAAAGTAATTTAATGTCACCTTGCTTATTAATTCCTGTCAAATTTCTACATTTTCTCCTCACTGTCAAGAAGGATATAAAGTCAAAATTAAGGATATAAAGCCAAATGCAGGGACAAAGAGCAGTAGAGCACATTGTTATATGTAACAAACATCATCACAATGAAGACATAACAATAAAACATGCTGTCATTACTCTGGACACGAAGAAAATGTGTTAGCGAAAAGAACAGACAGAGCAGGGTTATTTTTGATCACGATAAAAATGCAATTCAGACACAGTCGTCCGATTTCTGTGCCTGCTATGAAAACACTCTGGTGGTGAGTGAAGGCTTTACACACCAGATGTAGTTTTATTATTACTATTATTATTGTTGTGGGATTATTTTCCATCCAATTAATTTTTAACCTGTTAGCCAGTCAATACAGGCCTTCACAGAAGCAGTGCAATTTTACTAAGCGAATTCGCAGCTTATATTTATTCAGACCATGATCAACTTTCCAAAAGTTCTCTTCTGATAAGCACATGACTGACCAATTAAAATCCGATGTCCATGAAGTGTCAAAGCTAAAAGCAAGTCCTTTCAAAAGCCAGCTGTGTAGAAGAGAGAATTCATCTTAGATTGCAAGCAAACTCCTGCATATTATCTAAGTTGCAAACATGCATTAGCCAGTATTATGCACTAAAATGTTGCTGATGTATGTGTGCAGTTTAGACAGTGTGCAGGAATTTACTTGCAATGTGTGATGCCTTAAAAACAGTCAAGTTCCCTTTATTTTGCAAAAAGGACCTTTATTTTGGTTGCAGTGGCAAAAAAAGTAGGAATTAGTTTTGTTTGAAGTCCACAGCTCTCATACTGGAGTTTGACATTCTGGTGTAGTTACAGCCTAATTACAGAGAAAAAGACCAAAAATAAAACCTGCCCATTCAATAGCATGCTTATGTTTTCATATTTCTGGAGCTGGAGTAAAGTCTTAGTTTTAAAGTCTCCTCATTTACAGCCTGTTCTATCTTCATTTGGGGAATATGTAAGGTGTTATGCTGAGCAGCTCCTCATGTCTTTTTTAAGGGTGTGACAGTCTGCATGTTCAAAGGTGTTGTGGCAGCACGCCCAGAATTTGCATACAACGTGTGAAAGAATACTAACACAACACTCACACAGTCAGCATTAACAGTTGGTGATGGGAGTGTCCAGATGGGAGTTTGAATGCAGGAGTCAGACTGAAGTTTGTGTATGGCAGGTGAAGCTTCAACTTTTAATAGCTCCTGAACTCTGTCTCATATTTATCCCCGACTGACTTTGGCTGCTTCTTCTCACATTTTTGTGCTCTGTGAACCATTTTTGGGGTCTCTGATAGACTACATCAACATTTGAATTCTCTGTCTCTTCAAAGTGAGGCAGGTTTACATTACCTGAAAACTACAGAAAAACTGAAACATGAAGGTAAACTTCAAGTTTTGACCACTTTAGACCCTAAAGCTAGCAAGGAGCTATTGTCATATCACTAAAATCAGAAAAATCACGTTCAGTGCTACTTTGGTGGTGTTTACATCAGATACAGTAGTAAAAAATCCTTCTCGTTACACCGCTGCCAGGGTGAAAGACTACAAAGTACTGAGGCTTCTGACTGCTCTATGCCATAGAGAAGTTTACCATTTCAGTTTCCACCTATTAATGTTTTTATTTTGAATTATAGAAAATTGTTCTTCAACTGGATGCACTAACTGATGAGAAAACCTTCTAATCCTGACAACTAATATTGTGTTAACCTGATCAGAATTTGACTACCTCAAACTAACATTACAGCCACTGAACACTGGCTGAAAGTCAGTTCCTCAGCAGCTGTCATATGATGAAAACATGCATGGTTCTGAGGATATGGAGAGTTAAAACACAAGGTGCTGCAGCACACTGTCACTGGCAGCTGCTTCTGCCCTATGTTCTTTTTGCCCTCCAGGCCTCCACACAGGTCACGTGACTGAAAGCTATGAATAGGCTGTTTGCAATCCCATGATCCAGAATGTCCACTGAGCGTCAGGAAGTGGGGTACAGCCAATAGGAATGAAAAGGAATGGGGGAAAGTTAGTACTTAACAATTGTAAATAGATCTGTACGCTGCTATTATCATCAGATATCATCAAATTTCTACATGGAATGAGTACCATTCCTACTCTTTACAAAATAGTGACTACACCACAGTTTGACAGAATTACCTGGTGTGGAGGCGACCAGTATCACAAATTACTCAGTCCTGCAGACTTCCTAGCATCTAGCGTCAAGTCTTGTACTGAGCTAAGAAGCTAGCTGAGCACCTTTAACATAAAAACAATCCTCATTTTGATGCAAAAATGCTTTTAATTAATACAGTGATGTACTAGCAACCAAATAAACCTTGTGGGGTGAGTGACCGAGTGATAATTTGCACTTCATGACTGCATAATGGCTCTTTGATGTTAGCTAGCTTCCACTTAAGTGCCAGTTTCCTTTCTTCCATCCTTTGACGTTATTTAATCCCAATTTAAAAAGACAAACTGATATCAAACGAAGAGCCATCTGTAATCCAAGCAACCAGCTACTGAGCTGAGCCTAATGATCTGGATCTCCTAAAAGAGATAGATTTCCAGTCAGAACGAGTGAGACTGGAGGTTGAGGAGACAGACCCCTGCTGCCGTTTCTCTGTGACTGTTTGAATAGGCTACTTTTCTTTGGTCTAGATATTTCACTACTTTAAGGACAAAAAAAGCAGCTTTAGAGTTAGGAATGTCTATTTTCACACTTTAAAAGCTTGGCATTGTTGTTAACAGCTCAAACATCACCTTTTTGGTAAAGAATCTCTATAGAGAAATCACTACTTGCCCCCCAAGGGGAGCTTTACCCTGCTGTGTGACATCATCTGCAAAAAAAAAAACAACTGTTGTTACCTTTAGTAACAGTGTAGCACCTCACTGCATTTATCAGTTATTTGCTCCCCTCTGGGGTTTCCCTCTGAGATGGTGTTCAGTAGAAGTTTACCCCGGGGTTTGTCTCCTCATAAATTAGTGCATCCAGTTGAACAAAACAGCATTTTATACTGAAAGAGTAAAAATAAATCTGGCTGAAATTTGTAGATGCTAACTAGATCTCATGTTCTCTGTAGATTACAGGAGATGGGAGGCTTTCTTGTCCACCAGGAGCAGTTGCATGAGTGTTTGACATAACGTGAAAGCTATAAATTTGTCTTGATCCCCTGTTGTATCATACATACAATGTTATCCTAGAGAACAGAGCATTCCCAGTAAATATGGTAGTGGTTTGTATTTTGTTTTCCAATTTTGTCCCAGTGAACAGGGAGGTTGTTATCATAATAAGACTTATGAGAGGGTCTAACAATCATGTACTTTGGTAGATTTTTCCAACCATTCTCCCTCTGTTGCTGATTTACTAGAGTCAGATTTCTAACCAGCATTCTTTTCCCACACACTTTCAGTCTAGTATAAATGAAAGTGGAGGATTTTTATAGGACACAGACAGGTGTTTATCGGCGTTTGGCTTCTAAATCCCTGGGGCTGACCCCCATATCAACCCTAAAGTCAGTAAGTTTTGGTTGGAGCTGCAGAAAATCAAATTGGTACTGAGTCTATGCCATCCGCCCCTGGCTTTAAATCCTCCTCCTCTCGGCGGTCTCGTGGTGTAAACACAAACATCCCCCCTGCCCAGGGCTCGGAGCTTAAAGTCCGGGCACTAACTGAGCTAACTGAGCTAACGGCAAAATGTAAACAATCTGTCCATCAGGAAGCTTTAGAAGCAGAGAGTTCAGACAGAGCAGCCGGGAACATCAGAGAGGAAAACAGAGAAAACATTAAAGATAAATATATTCCAGTTTCACAACTGCAGTAAATAACGTCATGAAGTTGTGTTTTTCGTGCAGTAATCAGCGAGGTCAGGCCCCCAAAAACACTCAGATGAAGTTCACTTACCCTGAACAAGACCAAGCAAGCGTGGCTGGAGGATGACTTTTGTCTTGTAGCTTCCACAGTAATTATATTACAGTTTAATTTCTTTATGGTAATGCAACAAATTGAGTTAAGTTAATCAATAAATATCAGGCCAAACAGGGTGGTTTATCAAGGAATGGCACAAACATGCTCTGCAGCCGAGCTCCAAAAATGCAGGAATAACAGAGGTGAAGAAGTGCAAAGAAGTTTCATGAATTCTGGCTGCAGCAAGAGTCAGTTAAAGGTCGTTGTGTTGGAGATGATTGCAGAGCGGCGTCGATTTATTGGTGAAACCTGCCTTTTAAAAATGCTCACCTCATTAGAGTTCAGCCGAGCAGCATGCATACTGATGTCGTGCCAGCTGATTTTAAATTCACCCCTTTTTCTCTTTCTTTTCTCTCTGCAGTCAGTCCCAGTGACAACAGCAGGACGTTTGGCCTGAGCTCACTTTGGCCCCTGGAGGCTCCCTCTCTAAAACAAGCCAATGGAGACCTGAGGTTGGGCCCCCACTGGAGGCCCCAGAGCCCGAAGAGTCCGAAAAGTCCAAAAGTCCTGCGTCTAAGTCCCCAGGAAAGCAGGTAAATAAGGCTTCTCTTCTTTTACAGTCCAATAAAGATTTTGCTTGTACAGTATTTATTTACCGATTTAAATTAGGGCCTTTCCAGCTTAATGCATTTACTAGAATGCTTTTTTATTGCATTGATGACAAGCTAATTTATCCTTTTTTTTGACAAAATAGCAACATAGTTGAGCTTTATTAGCAAAGTAGTTGGATAATGCTCACTGGAGTGTCTTCCTGCTTTCACAGTGAGAGAAAATATGGACACTAATGCTCCTTTAAATATCTAATTTAAGTTTAACCCTCTGGTTTCACTTCAGTTTTCTCACGTTAGGGTCAACAGGGATAAAAATGTCCACCTCTATTTACATTCATACTTTTATATATATATTTTTTTGGTGTTACATCTTTTAAATCAACTGTAGTCCTGATCAAAAATACAAAATCCTTCAACATTTTCAGGATTTAAACCCTTTAAAGGAAACCAACATGACATGGTAAAAACCAATTTCTTTGACAACTGTGAAAAACGTTTGAGAAAGGCTGGTCTGAATGATTGTTAATGTGCAAAAAAGAAACACTTTTTCATCCAAAGAATAAGAAAAAGAGATATGAGTGGGCAACAGCACACAAAAATTGGACCTATAATGACTGGAAACAAGTTCTCTGGACCAATGAAAGCAAATTTGAATTATTTGATTCAAATCTCAGAGTCTATTGTCCGCAGACAAACTGGTAAACGCCTTAAATCACTATGGTAACTCCCACAGTAAAGCATGGAGGTGTAAGTGCCATAGCACGGGGATGTTTTACAGGTGATAGAGTTAGAGATTTGTTTGAAGCTAAGGGTATCATGAAAAAGTAACTGTCTATTTCATCCTCCAGCATCATGCAGTTCCATCTGGACTAAGACTTGTGTGTCAGAAGTTTGTTTTGCAGCAAGATAATGACCAATAGTATTCTTCCAAACCCTGTCAGGTTTAGCTAGACAAAAAAGAAAAGGAAGGTGCTCTTCCAAAGATGGTTTGGCCCCCTCAGTCTCTAGACTGTGTGGGACGAATTGGATCGATCAGTCAGAAAAGTGCATCCCATGAATCAGCAGTCTCTTACTGATGAACTCAAGGAATCTTGGAATAAGATTCCTGGCACATACCTTTTAAAATTCTTACCAGATGAATGCCTCGTATATGCCATGCTGCTGTTAAAGCCAGAGCAGGTTACACTGAAGAAAGCAAGTCTAAGTGTATAATAATCATGTTTATTTTGTTGCAAAGTATACCAATAAAACTATGATCTTTTTTTGTAAAAAATTTGATCTTGCTTCCAAACCTTTGGCCTCTAGTGTATATGTTAACAGTGTTAAACACTTAGAAACTGTCTCATGCCTCTGTGTCATGGTTTCAGACCAGAAAGTGTGTGGTTTAACTGGTGCAGGTAGCCTAGCAGATATATCCATGCCTCATGGACAGGAACTGCTGACCTGCTGAAGTGGGTGGCCCAGGTTTAAATCTGGCCTGTGGCTTCCTGTCATTCTGCACTTTATCTCTCCTGAGTGTCAGGCTTTTTCCACTTTCTTGTCTCTCTAATAAAAGGCAAAGGACAAACATTCATTTGGGCTCATGTCCATTAAATTCCTGAATAACAGGTAACATAAGATAGGTCAAGTGTTTTAACTTATTTCTTAAAGCTTTAACTGCACTTGTTAATTGGACATATTTCCAACAAGGTTTATGGACAGGAGAAATTTCCTGCTTTCACTTCTGAATTTGAGCTGAATCCAACATCTGTGTAATCAGCCACTTTAGAAACTGCACTTCTGCTCAGTTCCCCTCATTGGAGTGGCTCCTTACCCCTAAAATACACCAGATACGTGTTCGGTCCGTCTCTGCTCCAGCACGGTAACAGAGCAGACAGGTTTTAGTTTTAGTCAATGAGATAGCTCCCTGCGCATAAATTCAGCATGGAGCAGATCGAACGGGCAGGAGGTGTCGCCGAAACCAAATTAAAATATCCGGTTAAATTTCAAAATAAAATACCCCATGTTGACGCGAGATTTATGCCAGACTGTATTTCCTGTCACTACATCAACAAAAAGTCTTAATGGGGCGTAGCAGAGCCCGTATTCATGTCAGAGGAGCAAAAAGATTTAAGACATTTATTTATAAAGCATTACTGAGTAGAGCCAGAAAAATCTAGGCTATATGAAAGAAAAAACAGAGACACCTGAAGTTCATACTACCCCTGCAGTTCAGAACAATGGCTTCAAGTGTGTTTATTATGTTTTATGGCACTTCAGTAGGTCCTACTCGCACAGCCAGGTGTGATTTTGTAACTACCACGAAACTCCTCGGTCTCACGAGTCTAGCAGTCCAGTGGTGCTGCTCCGTGCTGCACTGCAAACGCAGTTAGTGGGAGTTAACGGACAGCGGGGCATGCAGTCAAACTGCAGTGCATCCGTGCTGGAGCGGAGCTGATCTGGTGTATTTTAGGGGTTAGAGTGTGTCAGGGGGTCAGAATGTCACTGCTGCCAGAAGGGGTTTATGTACACCAGTGTTTGCTTAAACTTTGACTCAAAATGTTTGTTGACTACCAAGAACAACCAGAATAAGACTTGAAGTAGATCTCTGATGATAAAAACTCAGACTAAAAGTAAGTTTAGTTTTCATCAAGGTGACTAACATGTTAGTGCTGGAATCTAAGGACTAAGAATAAGACTGATTTTAGAACAGCCAACACTAACCCCAATGAACATCTTACATTGTTTAAATAATTGAATCATTTGATCCATGATTTAGATTTTTCTTCTCTTTCAGTCTGTCGATGAGGGCCAAGCTCCTGGAAACAGACAGCAATGAGAACGGAGAATCCAAGGACGACTTCGAGGAGTACAGACCCTCCACGCCAACCCCTCCCTCTTCTCAGAACGGTATCCACTTCACTTCATCAGCAGTTTAACTGCTAGCTGCATATCCTCCATTAGCAGCTGTTAAGATTCACACTGACATGAGTGTGAATTATAAATAAAAGCTAAATGAATAATGAACGCCTCGTCTCTTTCTCTGTCTTCTAAAAACATTTCCCTCTCTCTGCAGGCTCGTCTGTGAAGGACAGCCTGCGGCTTCCTCTACCTCAGCGAGACTCCAGCAGCGAGGAGGGGGGCTACTCCCCGGCTGGCTCCCCCAGGCCTGAGAGGGGCTCCCTGGGTGGGCTGGTGAAGAGCACCCACCGTGCCTTGCTGAGCAGTGGCTACCTCCTGGCCTCTGTAGGACTCGGACGCTGCCTGGACATTCCCCCACGGGTGCCTCCTAGAACTAACCCCTCTTCTTTAGGGGACCGCACCCCTTCTGAACCGGAGATCTCCCCCCCTAAGCCCCTCATGTCTGATCCCCCAGTAGTGGACGATCTCATCACTTTCTCCACCTCGGAGCAGCTCCCCAGACCGCTCTTGGATTTACTGAAGCCCCTCCCTTTGACGCCACCTCCGCCCAACCCCAGAGAAAGGAGCGGCCAACGCACACCGCAGATGCCACAAAGTCCACAGACCCCCAGGACCCCCAAGCAGGGCAGAGCCAGCCCAGGGGAGTTGACCCTGAGTTCTCATTCGTCTAACGGGGAGTTGGGCTGTGAGGCCTGGGAGCACCGAACCGACAGGAGAAGGAGGTCCAGCCAAGGCCTGCACGCCTCACAGCTTGGTCAGTCTGAATCCGTTTTTCTAAATGTTAAAGGGTCAATACACCAATTTTAAAGGTCAGAGTCACTTAATGGGAAACCAGGAGAATGTGCACGCTTTAAAAAACAAAGCTGGGTCACTGGCTCTCTGAAATAGGGTGTTTTTACCAGGCAGTGTGGGCTAAGCTACATATTTTCACCTGGTAGAGCTGAAGTTGTTGGTCGCTTTAGCTTACCCTACCCTAATGGTGACAACATTACAGGGAGCTAGTTGTTTTGTAAGCACGAGGTTCTTGTAAGTAGTAATTATAGTATCCACAGGTGATGCAGGTTAGTGACCCCCCCCCCCCCCCCATTTTTATTAGTAAAGTACAGGCAAGTGATACAAAAACAGTACCAAAACATGGCATGAGCTTGGATTAAAAAAACTTACAGTATAGCCACAACAAACAATGTTTACATTTAGAATTAAACTAAATGAAAGAGAGCCCTCTTAGTTTTGATCCAAAATCCATCCATTATTTTGGTAAGGCTATTAGAACATGAAACACTTTAATTTTGAAGAAAATGCAAGTGAAGAGTTGTATTAAATCCCATAATTAGGGCTGTTTTCTTTCCCTTTTCTCTCACATTGATTGCTACATTATTAGTGATTTATTTTTGTCTTATCAGTGTTGCCTCCTTAAACGGCCCCATGTAAGACGGTGTGCCAGTGGAAAGTGCTGAAAAGCTTTTTAATGTAGCTCTTTTCCTCTGAAAATCAGCTAATATGATATATTAATATATTAATATAGCTAATATAGCTAATATATGACGGAAACAACCCAGCATGCATTGCTGAATAGTCAAGCTTCCATGCCTGCACTCCAGCCGGTCTCTAAAGGGGCCTTGCTAACAGGTGTCTCCTCCTGTTGTAATGTACCTCAAATTAACAAGTACCTCATCTCATACAAGCACACTTTAAAAAAATACAAAACTATCGCTCTAAAGCTCACAATGCATTAGAAAAACTCAGATCTTCCCAAGTACCTTTGTCTAATCACAAGTATAAACTATTTATTCAAAGAGTTCAGTTAAACTTCTTATTTCAAGATGTTAGAAGCATAAAATTAGGCCCTTAAATGCTTGCAATGAATAAAACTGGCTGTTAATGCACCAGGCCAAATTTTCTTGTTAACTTTCATTAAAGAAGTAATTACATCTGATAGGGAACAAAGAAACTTCACAAGTAAATTTAGCCTGCTGCAGTGAATAGTTTTAGTGGTTCAGGAATATTTTTGCCTGCTATATCTTGAAGTAAGATGTTTATCTTGATTTGTCTTGTAAATTTAGGATATGTGTTATTATGTTATTTTGCTAAAAGTTAGGAGAGTTACCTTGGTAAGTTTTGAGTTTTTGCAGTGCAGTATTCCACAACCAGATAAATGATACATGCTGCCTTCCTTCACTTCCTATACACAGTGTGTGTGCTAGACATAAACCAGGGCCTGAAATTCTGACTGCTTGGACATCTGCTAATTTCTTTTAACCATTTTTGACCATGTTTTGAATCATTTGTATTTTTAAGCGGTCCAACGTTATGAAAGAGCATCATTAAATCCCTGCGGTGCCTCTTTAAATTACGGTCTCCTCTCCAGATTGGATCCCTGGTTCTGTTTTTGTTTTATCTGCATGATTCACCCACATTTCCTCAAGAGCACCAAGCATGTTTTAGAAAAGCCCCACGCTGAATTTGGATCCAACTTTTCCCTTGAATAATGCAGTACCTCAGCATGGCAGCATTCCCCCATCACAGTTCCTGCTCATTTTTTATTATGCCTCTTTTTAGGCAAGATCTCTGTGACACAAGGGAAGCTTCAATGCAGCACAACCCTTTTTTCATTTACATCAAAGCTTGTCTGAGGCTATTTGCATATCTCAGGTAACAGCTGGCCCTCTGTATTTCTCTGCTAATTCGTGCTAAGCAAAGCTAGCATCCAGTCGTCTGTTGTTTTGCCTCTTTCAACTCAGTTTTCAGTTTTCTTTTATTGCAAAGTGGAATGTAGAGCATCCTGTGTGTAGAGCAGCACAGCTGAGGCTGCAGACAGAAATTGCTTTATTGAAAATGGCTTAGAAGCTATTCTTGGCCTCCCTAAAACCACAGTGTCTTCCTGTCCACTTCAACAGGCTGTTTATGAGTTTGGTTCAAGATATCCATCAATGTTAGAGTGTTATAGAACACTAAATCAGAGTGATGAATCACATTTCTCAGTTTTGCAGTCAGATGGGTGAGTTTAGATTAGTATTTTAGTTTTATTTTTCATTTTTGACAGTTGTAGGTTCCACATTTTGGTTTAACTTGATGCCCAATGCTGATGGGCTTTGAGGAACTCATGTATGTTCCTGCAACAGTGATATGATTAAAAGATGTTGCCCCACAGAATCCATGATAACAGCATTGATATTTTAGGTTTTTGAAAGTGCAGAGCTAGGTTCTTGTGGAACTAGGTTTCAATCTCCCCTTGTCCTGCACAAAACTACTGTGATGTCCAACATGACATTGTGGGACATCTGCAATACCCTGTCTGATGTCCCTCTTGTAAAACTGCTAGTGAGAACCCTGGTCAGAGAGTAGCTCAGCAGTGTGTCTTGATGTCGCATTTTGGCGTTGGAATGGAAAACCAAGAAACCAAGTAGAGGCCAGACAAGTTGAGCCAGCACCACATAAAGAGAAATACATGCTGAGTCCTCTCTTTTGCATTATCTTTTTTAAATGGTACTTTAAGATACTGACTCCTCTGTTTAAAGATATCAGTAATGTTGACCAGTTTCTAAAGACCAACCTTTAGGTAAGAAGATATGAAGAAATCTGAGACTACAGCTATCGTCAGCACTTGTATTAGCAGACGTAGGCAAAGCAGCAGCAGTACACCCATACATGAAAACATTTTTAACCTCTCCATGAGGAAGATGTCTGTTTCACCCCAAATCACATCTTTTTATTGTCAGCTCCCATTTGGATTCTAGTCTGAGAAATTATTTGTATAGATGCGTATCAAATGTGTGCCTACATATCATGTGTTAACGCACACAGTAGACATGATAAAAGAGGGATTACCACTCAGCTTTCCACTCATAATCACATGTTGGAATCTGCAGTTTTCAGCCCCTTGGGGGCGTATTTATACTTTTGTTTTAATTCACGCAGGTGTCATGCTAGCAAACATGATCTACCTCCATAGCAGCAATCTTGATTCACTATGTTTTCACATGTTTCTCCCAAATGTGTTTTTCTTCGAGGCACTGGCACAGTTCGGAGCTGTAATGAAGGAGGCGATGCTGTTGGTTGTTTGAAGAGCGAGCGGGCTTTGTGGAGGGCTTTAAGGGTCCCTGATGGTACCATTTCACACTCTATATCTGGTCCGTTTGACTCACAAAGCCGGGGATTCTCCACAGAGAGGTTCTCACGGCTCTGCCTGCAGGTACGCAGCAGACATGCCTCGCCTGTTCTGCTGCTTACAGCCGTGATCGCACAGACCGCTTGTGTGCATTTCATCGGTGCACACACGGGCTAAAAACCCTGCATAATTAAGAGGTGTATGTTTTAGCTAAACATCTTAACATGTTTATTGACTGTAATGATGGGGTGATGCACAGACTGCCACAAGGATGCCGGCGGTGAGCGTGTGGAGGAGAGAGACGAATGCAGAAGACTCCCTCTCTGGCGTTTTGCGTCTGCTCTCATGGGGCTCCTGATTGCTCTTTTCTTGTCAGCTAAAAAGCTCGGCAGCCTGGGAGAGTTGCTGTTGATGTAAATAATGCCATTTGGCAGACACATCACATTTGGAAGTAGCAAATGTTCATTCAGGCTGATTTATTCTGAGTTTAATGTTCTTGTCAGCGTTAATTCACACTTGCTGTTTGCTGCTCTTGCAGCTTTGTCTACTAGTTACACAGCGCAATGTTGTGCTTAATTTACACTAATTACATCCACATTCTGTGCTTTTGTTTTTCAAGCAGTCACAAACTACTCTCTTGTTCCTTTTTGGAGCATTTTTTCATACAGGTTTATGTGTTTTCAGGATATTAGACTGAAAATGCTTCTCAGATTGGAGAAGAGCTCATAAATGAGCAGCAGGGCAACACAACAGCAGTTTGAGGGTAATTTGAAGATTAGAAAAACCAAGAAGTTTAGAGAGAAGCATCATGAGGAGGTTTAATATGTTAAATAATCAGCCAATCTGCTATTATGTGGCTTTATTTCAATTAACAATGTCTACATTACCTTCTTCCATCATACAAAAGTTCATTTTTCAACATTTAACATTTATGGAATTTCTTCAGGGGATCTGAAGGAACTTACTAAATTCTGATAAAAATCACCCTGATCATGTCGTAGTAGAGCTATACATGTGTTAAATTTTACAAAGCTGCAACTGCATGAGCTGGGGTGGAGGAGGGTTGCAAACAGCGGACAGAGAGAGCAGCTTAAAAAGGTAGCATGATTGGACTAGCCATTTGCATGTATAGAAGCAAATCAGCCAAGACAGTCTGGCTGCAGCCGGTTCATCTCTGGTGGCCACTCCCACAGACCGTTCATCTGAGACACTCTATATATCTGAAATAACAGAAATACTTGCAAAAAACACACACACACAAAAAGACAGCTATTTTAACAGTTTCTATTTAAAAATCTGACCTCCAAAATGTGACAACAAAATATTTAATTACGCCAAGTAAACAGTCTGCTAACAGGAAAAAATCTTGTCCTTTATGAAAAAATTCTAACACAGCCAGCGTAGTTTACGTAGCTGGCTGTATTAGAATTTTGGCTTATGTAGTGACATTAATTACGTAGCAAGCGTAGCTGTGTTAGCTTCAGCCAAAGCTAACAAAGCTAAAGTGAGCCACAGTTTGTGTCAATACTTCTAAAATGGGTCTTTACATAATTTAATCCCGCTTTTTCCCTGACTTATTTATAAAATTTTTCTTACTCTGTAATGTTTGTTTATGAATAAAGTTGAATTAAAACAAATAATCTAAAACTGGAAATTCGCTGTACCAGCAAATTATGACATTTCCTTTCTGAGATAAACGGCATCTCAGATGAACAGGCTGCAGCCAGACTCCTCTATCAGCCAGCCGTCAGCTGATAAGGGCTTGTGTGAGATCAGCTAATCTCAATTACATGGCAGTAGTCTACCTGGATTAACGCTATATGCGCAGTTTCTAAGTAGGTCTGTCAAGAATAATTGCATCAATTTTATTCACTCGCAATGAATCACATAGTTTATTGTGCCATTAGCACACTGTGGTTAAGCCTCTGCAGCATTTTCCTGCAGCCACACTGATATCAAATAAGTCCACAGTTCCCTAATATCTCATTTCACTTTTAAAACTCGGACAGCTCAGTGGAAAAGTCAAAAACATCTGTACATTGTGTTATTAAACATTTACCTTTTTGCTGTTCTCTTGTTTCAGTTTGAATTCATAAGTTCCTTTTTCCATGGTTAAGTTCATGTCATATCTTCAATCTCCTTATAACAGCAGGTCTATATCCAAACAGGGAGTCAGTGACCCTTAGTTTAAGACAGTTTTGAATGCAGAATAGTGGCATTTTAAAATGTGATAAAAAGGATGTAATTACGTGCGATTAAGAACGCTAATCATTTGACAGCCCTAGTTCTTATGCAACTCAGTTTACCAGTTAGTTATTTTGATAAGAGTTGTTAACATACTGTCTTCTGCTCCAAACAGCTCTAATGTTTTTCTAAGCCTGCTGCACAAAAACACTTTACTAGATCAGTCTTTTTATGAATAAGTAGTATAACTGTAAACAAAATGCACGTCCATCGCGTTTCTTACATTTTATAACCATTGTTGTTTGGTCTTCGTTCACAAAACACTGGTTAAGACAACTTAATGACTACATCTGCTCCATCTTAGGTGTAAAAGTCACAACCAGGCGTAACTTAAACAGAACTCAAGTCCAGCTGGTGCACAGGGTAGACCCTAAGTCAGTTATAACCTCTGGCTCTATGTTGGACATAAAGTTACCTCCAGGCATATGACCAGCTGGTGCCTTTGCCCCTAGGCCTGGGGTATTTTGAAACATTAACCATCCAAGAATTTTTCTCTTAAATTCTTTAACATAATGAATATGTAAAGTCTAAAATGTCTTAAATTTGTCTTCCCTCTCTGTTTTTTCCTTAGTTTTGGACCTACCCTTGTGCCAGGACACACAGGACCCTGATGACAAGCCCTCAGCACCCTTCGCTCTGCACCCTAACCCTGCCCTGTGGAGCCCTAAAACCCGACGCCTGGAGGTCAGTGTCATCCCTCGCCCCCGACCGTCTCCCATCCGCCCTCGAATTGACCCATGGAGCTTCATCTCAGCCGGAGGCGGGAACTCAGGAGGCGGCCGCAGCCCGAACCGCTCAGACAGCAACCTCTTAGGATACCAAC
Organism: Cheilinus undulatus; assembly: GCF_018320785.1. Classification (NCBI taxonomy): domain Eukaryota; kingdom Metazoa; phylum Chordata; class Actinopteri; order Labriformes; family Labridae; genus Cheilinus; species Cheilinus undulatus. The sequence goes on along the minus strand of NC_054886.1, from coordinate 7,046,913 downwards.
CCTCGCCTACAAACCCTTTCCACAACTGTGACCCCTTCCCCTCGCCGGACTGCGACCCCTTCGCTCTCAAAGCCGACCCAACAAGCGGCTTGGACACCACTTCCCCTTTCGACCCTTTCTCTGCTCCTTTTCCCACTTCTCGGTCTGCACCGTGCTCCACTAACGGCTCGCCCACGCTGCCGACATTCCGCATAGCTCCCCTAAACCCTGCCGACTCACCGCTAATCGACCTGGGCTGGGCGGCCTGCAGCAAACCCCTGGAAGGCACCAAAGAGAGGGTTCACCCCCGCAGGACACTGGGGCTCAAACCCTTCAAGTCCCCAACGCAACTCAGAGACGACCGCTTCTAAAAGCGTGGTTTTTATCACAGGAACACAGTCCAGGACCCCTTCCACTACTCATCCTTTATCTAAATGAGGATCTTAACCATCACTCGACCCACTGAGGGGGTTTCTCTTAATCATTGGAGCCTGTTTGTTCCCACCCTGCTGCTTTGGAAAGCCAGTTAAAGGTGGTACATTGGATCATGGGATATCTGCCTTTGAACCAATGGCTGGTGCCGTTTCATCCCCCCCTTCTATCTGTGCTTCTCTTTCCCTTTGAAGGAGCAGAACACAGATCACTCATCCCATCTTCAGATCCTATCAGAGCGCTCGCATCCCCGGCTTTCATCCCCCACCCTACCTTTGAAGCATCGCGACAATGCAGAGGTGGATAAGGCGACTTGCACAGCTTCATCTGCCTCTACCTCTCTGCAGACTGAAAGCATTCAGGACAATGGAAAAAATTGGAGTGCCTTATTTCGTGAAGTGTTTTTAATATATTTCTTTTCCTTGAATCTGGTGCCTAGGGAAGATGCTCAAATTTGAAGAATTATCTTAGAATTTCCAGGGAAAATAATGTACATTCATGCATGTACATCTTCTCAAACAGCACCAGCCTGTTGCATTATGGGAGAAAGCTCTCAGAGTGGAGATATTCCAGGCGAGCTCATGAATCCGAGTCAAAACCATGACCCAGGCATTCCTCTTGGAGGCAGATAACATTCCAGTCACATTCCCCGGGAAATGCCAGGGATTGGACAGATCATCGGGGCTGGCAGGCGACACAGGGCAGGAAACATGGACGGGGGAGCCCTCTGCATTCCCTTCTTATGCCAAAGAATGTGACAGTGTAAGGGCTGGGACAAAGAGTGTTTGCAAATCATTTGTTTTTACCTCTGCGGAGAGCCAGACGTGTGGGTTTATCAGCACAGAGAGAGGAGAGATAATCACAGATGGTATTTTAAAACAGTTTTAATATACTTCTCTATGGTTTTAGCCTTTATACCATCCAGACCTTTTCATAACTGCCTTTCTGCTGAAGTGGGGAAGTGCTTGCAGATGTTAAAATGTGCCAATATGGAAGCATGAGGTGCAAGTTATAGGGTTGCAACCTTGCAAAGCCGGCTATTGATTTTTCCATGTCTTAAGGCATTTTAAAAACTTACCTGTTGCCAAGTTAGTGCCATTCATTTGCACTGGTGTGAAAGCTGTCAGACAAACCCAAATGTGGACCTAAAAACTGTACCAAGACTGCTTTAAAGGGGGGTCTTGACCTACCTTGGTAGGACTCTGGTGTGGTTTTGTTGCGGTAAGAACATGAACCACAATTCACCTGGCCTAACTATCGGAAGCATTGCACTTTTGAGTTAAACCAGTTACTTTAGCTTTCCTTTCATGAAAAAATACAAACAAACAAAAACTGTCAACCAGAGCCAACATCAGTCCTCGTACTCGTCAGTCAATTTTGAAAATGAAAAGTTGCTTTGGAGCTGCCACAGCACGACAGGAGTCTTGTGATTTTTTTCCCTAGAAATTCCAACAAATTAGAGAGCATTTCTTTGCGCATCACACATTTTAGTCTGATTGTAAAAAAGTTTAGAAATTAACACTGACCAAACTTGAGGTAATTATGCAGAAATTAAACAAATTGGTTCATGATTCAGATTACTGCAAATAAACTATAGGTGAGTAAATGTCCTTAGACAGGAATGCATCGCTCAATTAGCCGTCTTCAGTCCCTACATAAGGCATAAAAACATTGTGATTAATAGCTGATTTCTCCTAAAGGTCTACTCGAAGTTTATAGTGTCTAGAAACAAAATTTGAAAGTTTTAAATCCTGCTAAATCTTACCCAGAAGGGCTTCACCATAATGATGTGGATTCTAGTGAATGCATTTGTTTGTGTTATTGTTGCAAAAGGGCATAAAATCTTAAGTTATTTAAATTGGCAATGCATAAAGACTAGAAGCAGATGGAAACGACTAGCCTGGATCTGCATAAGGTAACAAAATCTGCCTTTCAAAAAGTCCCTTTTGGATGCATTTTATGTTGTTTGTTCAAAGAGGACCTTTGGAAACTAATTTTTTTAAGTGCCTTAGTTTTATTCTGGGATTCTTCTAAAGTCACTTTGCAGGACTTTCAGTCCTAAAAGGTTCTTATTTATCTTAATGGGGCTTTCTATTCAACCCTTAGGATTTGGTTCTGTGTTAAACAGCCAGTTAAAGATCCCGTCTCTTAAAAGCCCTCATCTTTAAACTCAGATTTCTTCTGATTGGCCTCTTTCCATCAGCTGGCGTCAGAAGACTAAGAAGAAAACTTGGAGACCTAGTTTTTAAAGCTTAAACTTTTCTGCTCAAGGTCTTCTATTAGACAGGTTAAAACTTTGGCCTTGAGTTAACAATATTCAAAAAACAGATTTTTTTACAACAGATCATAGAGTCTTGGGCGGGTGATCCAATATAGGTCAGCTAACATCAGTGGTAACACAGCCAGATTAAGATCCTCTGATACTGTGTCCTAACTGCCTGTGCAACGCAAGTGAGCATTAGCGACAAAATCACCTTGGTTGCATGGATTTATATCGTAGTATCCTGACAGTCCACAAGTGAAGCAGAGTGATGTGATGTGATGTTTTTGTTCCATCATCCTATTTCTACTTCCCTCTGCGTTGCTCACATTGAGATGAATGAGGAACAAGGAAAGGGGGAGATGATCAAGCACCAGGAGTGTCAGATGGGAGGGTTTCCTTGATTTTCTTTCACTTTTCTCACTCTACAGAGCTTGTCATGGTGTTTGACAAAATGGAGACAGTTTTGCATCAATAATATCCACGTTCTTGTTTGAAATTGTCTGCTCTGACTTGTGTCAACATAGCTAACAGCTGTCAAAGGCTTGTCAACACAAGGCACCACACTTTTGTTCTCCACCTTCAAAACGAAGGCTCTAGATGTCTTTTATTTTTTACAAGGGGAATCTGAAATTCCTGCAGATCCTTGAATTTTCTTAAAAAGCATCGAGTTGGATTTCTTTTTTAATTTAAGGTAATAAAATATCTTATTTTTCTTCTGAAAGGTCACTTTGATGGAGAGATGCAATGTCTCATTTAAATTTTAAATTTTTAATTGGTGGGTTATCTCATTGGACAGCCTTTTGGGGCAAAAATACAACTTAAGGGGAAACTAGTGAAGAGGCAACATAAATCTTGCTCTGCATTCTCAGTCATTTACATCTATGATTGTTTTCCATACTAAATCAAAGATATTCAACCACCTTCTCAGAGGTTTTATCGAGGAGAATCATGGGTAATGTATGCCTTCAGTTGCTGATTTTAAGCTTGCATTTCATTAACATATTGGTTAAAGGTCAAGCGCATGAGCACCCTAAAAGAGACTCAGTTGAGCGCGGCACAAATGCACCCGTTCCCTCATCTTTGCTGAAGCATCACAGCGTGCAGATACTGATTGGCTTCCTCTCTGACACCGTGTCATTGGGAGACAATAACAGCTTTGTTCCGACAAAGAGTGAAAGCTTCGTCTCCAAAGGGGAAAGCTTTGTGATTAGCCTAATAATCCTAAAGACGAACAGAGCCGGCTGATAGCGATAATTAGCCTCTTGATAAGAGCAGGGAGCATTAACAAAGCGTTCAGATATTTGGTTAATTAATTTGCCCAGAAAAAGAAATGCCCCGCGTTCTCCTCCAAAGGTATATCGAGCTGCTTCTTTCATCCGCTTATGTCTTCATTTAAGCCTTTTTTATGCACAAAGTTTAAAGCCAGCCTTAGACGTCTTTCCTCCCTCTCCTGCCTTTTTTTTTTTTTTTTTTGTCTTCATCGCCACCAGCTGCTGAGCTGCTGACCGGATGAAATCTCACCTTTCTCGCCGTCCTTCCCCCTCAGGTGGTGTGGGAGATTTTCGATCTTTCTTTCTTTTTCTTCGTCCTCCTACACCTTTGCTTCCTGCCTCTCTGGAAAGTTTTCTTCAGGGCAGTTCTGTCCTGACTCCGCAGAGCGTTCGGTTCAATAACAGCAAGGTTTGTATTGAGTAAAAAGAAATGGAAATACTTCTACAGGAGTCCATTTACAGAGGCAATTAGGTTTTGAATTGCATCAGGAGCCTTGTTGTGTATGTCTATCCCACCCTAATGTGTCTGTTTTTCATCTGTTGGACCTTCAAGTAATTCTCCACATTAGGAAAGAAACAAAGTGCTTGAAAAAGGACCACCTTATGCTGTCCAGTTACACCTTCATTTGTTTTATTCATTCTGAGTGGAGGCAATAAAGGCAGGTGGCCAATAAGAAACTAAAGCATGCTGGGCTTCGAAGGTTGTTTCAAAGGCCTCAGCACAACTTCTTCCCCTTATATAGTTTCACACTGAAAAGTTGACTTTTTAGTTAAAATACTTATTCAAATTTTTATACCATTAAAGTCGCTAAACCTCAGAGTTCCAGCTGATATGCATCTACCCTGGAGTTTCATATAATACCTTTAGGCCTACATGGACAAGGCTGGGGACAGGGGAAGGGTTACTCCTTCTTGAGCCATTGCATCATTTAGTCCATGATGCTTATACTGATTTGAGCTGGAATTTTTAGCAACAAAACAAATGCTTTTATTATGTTTTGTTTTAAACAGTTAAAACAGCAGACAGGGATTGAGATCAAATCATGGTTCCATGAGGGTCCAATTCTGCATTTTCAAACCCTGAAATCAGTCCTTTTTCAGCTTATTGATACTGCTATTGGGTCTTATCTCTGATGCAGGTGGATTCAAGGTGGAGAATAAGATCAAAGCACATAAGCATCAATTGTGCATCAATTTAAATCAAAATGTGGTTCCTATGCTTTCACTTTGGAAAATAAAGACTCCAGCTGCACTGGGACCACTGGCTTTAGCAGCCACAGAACAGTTATACTCCTCATTTGCTCAGATCTGCTGTGAAAAGCACTCCCAAACTTTTTCCTGTTTGTTAAAAATATCAAATCAGTGTTTAAATGGAAGAACCAGGGAAGACCCATCTGTTTTCTTGCAGCCGATCTATGAATGAGATCAGCTAATTGTGTTTTGTTAGTGCAGCTGGTTCAACAGTTGGTCAGTCTACTTGCACTGAAACGTCCTACAGGCAGCAGCATAATGTGATAAAGGAGCATAAAGTTATGTTATTCAGCCATTAGTATGCCGTTACAGACTTCATTCAACATAGCAGTAAAAGGAGCAATGCAACAAGTAGTGTTTACACAATGTGATAATTCAGTCATTAATAGTTTAATAGTCTGGTGCAAATAAGTCTAGGAAATTAAAATGAACACGTTTCAGAGCATTAACTCCATGACATTATGTAGCTGATGCAATTATTTGATGTTGCTAAAAAAAACAAATTTCACCTTTAAACAACTGCATTTATTTCAACCTAACCTAAATTTCATTTTCTTGAAGTAATAGTCAAACACATCATGTGACTTTACCTTTGCCTTCCCTTTTTCTGTATGTTTTTCCACCTTAGAGTTAGTGGCATGTACAGAAGCTCTTCCATGACAAAAACATGACTGTCCTTTTTAAAAACTAAACTGTTTAGAACCAGCTCAGCAGACCCCCTAAAATATGTTATATCAGGATACTGTATATTGCTCCTTTCTGGCATAAATTGTGCCAGAAAGCATCAAATTTGGGAGTTAACGGCAAAAAAAACACATCTGACAGTTCCCAGTTCAGGTCTTATAAAGCTCTTAAATTGTTTTTTAAAAATGTGTAGAGCACCCTGTATGAGGACGAGGAATACATTTTTATTGTGGGGGCAAATAAAAAAGAGGGAATCATGACTTTATAAATTCTAACACAAGCACTACTCCGCTTACACTAGTGAATATGTAGGGCCCCCAGGATGCTTTAAAAAACAGATGCAATTTTTAAGGGAATTAGCACGCTATGTGGCAGTGATTTTTAAACTTTTTTTTTGCTCAAAGCACACCTATGATCAAGCCAAAATCTTAAGGCACACCATGTTCATATCTATGCAAAATTGTATCTTCAGTTGATGTAAAGTTGTAGTATGATACATGGTTGTTCAAATTCCCTAGGCATGCCTCACTCCAACATTTGGAAACACTAGATTACATAAACATGCTAAACGGTACGTTTTTGCCGCCTATATTTTAGCCATACCAGCCATATTCTGTTTTAGCAAATTTAAACCTTTTTGTACCTGTTAACAGTGATTTTAATACCAAATTACCCAAAAAACATGCATATGTAATAAAGGCAAAGTGAGAAAATACACAAAATACCACAGAAATATGAAATTGTCTAATAGGATGTTCGGTTTTTGGATATTTTGATCCCTTTGATATTAAGAGTTTTAAAACGATATTTTCATCACAGTCATTATCTTAATCATCAATAGAATTCAAAAATAAAAACACATGTAAAAGTATCTTTGGTTGTGGGATAGTCATATTAATCAAGCATGGTTGTGCAAATGCCCAAGGCACACCTTGACTTGCCTCTAAGCACACCAGTGTGCCTTGCCACACCATTTGAGAACCACTGCTATATGGAGTTAGTGCAATTTAAAGAATATTTTGTTATTATATGAGATTAATGGGGGTCTCCAGTTTCTGGTACTGTTATTTTCATGGTCATAGGCTGAAAAGGGTAGCAGCCATGTGGTCGCACAATCTGGCTGAATCACCTATGTTAGTGCATTCGTAGGATTTTAACGTTAAAATCAGTTCTTACTGTCCTTATTTCTCTGAAACGTCTAGAATCTGTTAAGATTCACATTTTGTCTATAGTGTAGGCAACCTCTGTGCGACATGTTTTGACACTTCCTGCCTCTTCCTTGTTTGTTTCTTGCAGGGAAAACTCTCGTTGTGACTTGTCAGCAAGCAGCTCAGGAAAACTTCACTGGAAGCCTGTCTTGTGATCTGTAGCTGTAGGTTCTATGTAGAAACATAGGTGAGGATGTAGGTAGAAGTACGTTTTCACTGCTATGGGGGAATCAAACCCCCCACCTGCCATCACTTATCTGTGAGTGCTCTGATCTTCCCTGGTGGTGCGCAGAAGTTGGAGGTTTAATATAGAATTTGTCTCTCTCAGCAGTGTTCCCTACCTTCCCTCGCTCCTGTCCGCTCCGCCAACATTTCCCCGACGTGACAGGTGATGAGTTATTGCCTCGTCTCCCCGTGTCAACACACACAAAGCCACAAGAGCTCTCCTCTGATAGTCATTAGGGCTCGGGTGGCTGTTATTGTCGAGGAGAAAGAAATCACGGTGGAAATTGAGAAGATTGAAACGTCTGGCAGATTATTTCTGTCACCGATTCTGCGAGTGTGTCAAGTATCCACTCCAGCCTGCCAGTCATGTCTCGTATGTTTGTTCCGCTTAAATTCGGATGCTGAAAAGTGTTACCTGCCGTTTCCCATCAAGCTTGCAAATGCTGAGTGATTTATGATGCATAACTTGCATCAACAGGAAGTCACCGTCCCTTTCACGTATCATTATTGCATATTGTCGCTGCAGGGGTTTGTCTGGAAGGGGTTCATTTGACGCAATAATGCAGCTTCAGAAACAATAAATATGTTCATACTTTTTAATATAAAACAAATAAAACTTCTACTTCAACTCTTAAAGGAGATCTGAGCTCTGGTTTGGTAGCCCTGGGAATACTCAGGAAGTCTTTTGCGGGCAGGGACGTCCACTTTTTGGTTTTGCCTGTCAGATTTAAGAAGCATAGCTGCCACTCCTCGGCTGCAGCTGACAGCAATAAGAAAGTCCTGATGAGTTGTTTGTGGCGCTCAGCTCTTCCAGGCGTCGCCTCCATCCGTCACTGCAAATCAGCGTCCCCGAGTGCAAACTGACAGCAAGAATGGGAGCGAATTCACAGCATGAGAGACCAATATCTGGCCAATGGCAATCCATTTTAGTCCCTGTGTGGAAGTGAGCAGGCTTGATTTGATGATCTAAATTCAAAGATCTCAGCCCTAATCAGCGAATGGCAAATGGTCAATATGTTACATGAATAACAGCTAATGAGATGTCACAATGGGCGACTCGGAGGCCTTGACCCTCATCACACCCAGGGGCTACTTGTGAGCGCTGGTTGTGTTTCAGAGTAAAAAATCAGAGCTATTATCCTCCAGAAGAAAAAGAACAGGTTGTGAGCAGGTTATTTACCGCCTTTGTGATGGTTGAACAGCAGTTCATGGGGGTTATTACTCCTTCTGAAAGCTTCATTTGACCCTGCTAACAGTGAGTATGCTCACATGGAGACTAATTATATGATTTATCCTTAGATTCAGCTGCAGGAGTGTTTTTTAATGTCTTAAGTAGAGTAAAAGTGCGACTTTGGCATATTTAATCACTGCAGCAACATAGGAAACAAACCTGGCACTGTGTTTCAAAGTTTAGGTGTGAAAGTTTGACGCAAACATCTTAAGTTTCCTGGAAATGGAAGAGTTGTTTAATTTTTTTGTCAAACCATTATGTGTTAGCATATGCATCCAGCTGTGTCATGAGCATTCTTGTAAAAATACTTGGCTATACGTAACGCATGTTACTGGAAGAAACCACCTGATGGTACAGGAGCTGTGTTATGTGTGGGATGTAAACTACAAACATGGACACACTCAGAAAGGATACAATAATTTTAATGCCAAGATCAAAACTCATATTATCAACATAAGTAATGAATAGCAACATTCAGCAACACTCAGACTGATGACGGGTGGTCAGAACACACCGTCTGCACGCCATTTCTTCGACATTTTCCTCCTCTCATGGATGTAACTCTCCCATTGTATTGGTTTAATTAGTGACTGTGTGAACTGGTGAATTTTGGCTGACTGCATTTGTGGTCGAGTCAATACACCAGCTGATAAATCCCCAAAGAGTCCTTATGAATTGTTTAGTTTTTAATTTTGATGTCACAATATTCTCATCAGAAACTCTAAAACTATTTGAAGGCTCAAAAAACAATTTAAAAGTGCTGTTATCTAAGGAATGAAAGGTCTTATAGACATTGGACCAAGACTGGCCTGTTCAGCCCTCGGATTAGGACTGACACCATCCACTCCTGAGTCTCTATGACCAAAAGCACATTCCTGTTTAAAATGAATGGGGTGGGCAGATGTGCAAAACATTTCTGAGTATTTGTGACTAAAATCTCTTTCCATATTTCCTGACTCCCTTCAGCTGTCCTATCAAAATTCAAGCAAAAAGGTCTAAAATAATCTAAAAAAAAAAACGTTCCTTTGCAGCTAACAGTAAGTGCATCTGTCGCAATGGTCTGTTTTCCACAATAACAGACTGTAGAGTGTTGTAATCGACCAATCAGAAACCTGATTTAGCTGAGTAGCTTCAGACTCACAATCATCGTTTCAACTTTAGCACACAAAATCTGGACTTGACATTTTCAAGATAATGTTGGTGCAATTTTAAAAAATAACTATCAAGTTTTTCAGGCTAATAAATTCACAAATTTCCATTCTCAAAAGTTTTAAAAATGTGTAATATTGTTAGAATGACTCTACATTCTGAGTTCATACAGTCATACACTTATAAGATAAAGCATTAATATTTTTATTGTATAACTCATAAATTTACAGGACAACTCCAGATTTTCAAGTAAATATAGTTATGATTTTACAAGAATCAAAACCTCTGATTCTCAACATTATACGCTGTAATTTTCAAGAAATCCAATTCTACATTTCCATGATTTCAAAATTGTGAATTCATGAGAAAAATCTGAATTTTTCAGTCAAAAACGTGAATTTACAAGAAGCCATTGTCTAATTTTTAAAATTTTAAAAAATTGTATATTTGAAAAAAAAATAGGAATTTTAAGTTTCATGGTTGTACTTTTTCAGGAAACAAAACTGAATAGTTTGATTTGATAAAATCACAAATTAATGAGAAAAAAAAATGAAAATTTTAAGTGAATGGAGTTGTAAACTTACAAACTAATAAGTTCTAGATTTAAAGATTATAAATCATAAATTCATGTGAAATATTCTAATTTTGAGTCAGTTAATTCATGAATTTAGAATAAGCCACTTTTAAGATTTTCAGTTCTAAATATTTGTTTAAAAAACGACAAAATTTTGAGTGTATAAAGTTAATATTTTAAGAAACAAAACCTAATTTTATAACGTTATAAATTTAACAGAAACAACTTAAACCCTTGAAGTCTATAAAGTTATGAACTTGCAAGAAACAAAAATTCTAAATTTTTGGATCATAAAGTTGTACATTTTTCAAGAAACAATCTTAAAATTCTTAGAATTAGAACACTGTAAATTCAAAAGAAAATAACATGTTTTTTTTTACTCAATAAAGTAAAGACAGCCCATTCTTAGAAATCTGACTCCCACCACATCTTGAGTTTATAAAATGTTGATAAAAAATAGCAGAAATGGAGAGTATTTTTTATTTAAAGATGTCAATCTAATATTAACAAAGCTTCACATTTTGGAACCTTATTGCTGTAAATTTATAAGATCAGTAAAACAGGTCGATAGACAGTTTTATTTGTTGGTAACTTCAGCTAAATCAGATTTCTCTCCCTCAATGAAAAATGATTCAACAAGATAGAAAATAACTCAAACGTACCTTAGTGGGTTGGTGAGGAGTAAACTCATACATGACTAAACGAACAGTCTGACGTTTCAGCTGCTGTCACCCTGTCCGTCTGTCCGTCCGTCCGTCCGTCCGTCTGTCTGTCTGTCTGGCCGTCGGTCCGTCTGTCATCTGTCCATCTGTCTGTCTGTCTGTCTGTCTGTCTGGCCGTCTGTCAGTCCGTCCGTCTGTCTGTCTGTCTGTCTGTCCGACTGTGCATCCTCCCCCTGTGTTCAGTGAAGTACAGGTTACAAATACCGCTGCTTATCGCCTCGTTTCAGACGTATCACAGCCAGACGTCGTGATTGCTCTCTGTGGCCCGTATTAAACCCCAACACCTGCCCGGCTTTTGTTTGGCATTAACAGGCCGAGACTAAATGATCAAATATGACCTTTCACTGACTGTACAGGAATCACACATCCCAAATGGGACGTGAACAAAAGCGCCGTCTGAACGAGGCGCCGCCAGGTGCCCAAATTAACGCTCGGCCTCCCAAAGTGTGAATATCAGTCCTCATTCTTTTCAGTCTGCGCGCCCAAGGTCACCATCTGCTGTCCTCCTTTTCTCTAACAACGAAGATCTGAATGAATGGGAGCAGCGAAGGGAGGACGATTGGTTTCCAAGACCACAGTGACGTCGTTTAGACAATAAATATGGATTTAATCTGAGAGGTCTTCAGTCCAAGGCCCACCACGCAGACATGATTATGGCCCTGCATAGCTATTGACAGACAATTACCTTGTGATTGTCCTGGAATGAAAGGCGTTCAGCGTGGACATTTGTGCAGCTACAGTGTTGAACGAGTGAATGAACAGAGCTCCTGTGTCAAATAGAGACAAGAATGAATCATGTCACCTTGTCCTAATTAATAACAGCTGATATTTTTAGGAGATTTTTTTCACTTACAGTCCTTGAAACCATTTCTGAGAGCTCATTCTGCTCATAAAGCTCCAATCAGATGAGAATTCAGCAGTTTACATCCTTGAAACCTTTAAATTTAGTACAGCTTTATAACGTGACAACCTACAGCAATTAAAACTCATTTAACCAGATTTGAAATCATCCAACTTTGGTGCATGAAAAAGTCTCCAGCCTTGCTCTCAGGGCCACTGTCAGTCTCTACTTGTGTCTAATTTTCCAGTCTTGTAACAAACCGTCTCAGTGTTTAAAACGTTGAGGTTCCATTGAAAAGACTTCCAGAAAATGTAGCGTGCTGGTCCTGGATCAGCGCTAAGTCGCTCCTGACACTTAACCTGATTAAAGTCTTCTCAAGCTCTGATAGAATTCAGCCTCGAGTATTTGACTCTAGCTCCACGGTATTTAACAGCAGGTGGTCTCTTTCAGGTGCTAATGCACGGGCTTAAATAACTGAACTCTAAATGATCCACAGAGGCAATTTAAAATGGTTTGGGATGGTACAAATCCCCATGACTCACTGGTCAAATCTCTCTCTCTCTCTCTGTGCTGTAACAGGCTTTCCCTCCCAGCAGCCAGCTAAAGGACGCTTCCAAAACTCATAGACAAAGGGGGGATATTTATGAACGGCCGTTGTTTCACACACTGGATCAAACTATTTTTAGACGGCCATGGACGCAGTCTACCTTAGGATGATGGATTGATTGCTTCGAACGTTTTATAGGTTTTCACTGGAGTATTTAAGATGTACGTATGGGTGCTTCATGAGCGGCAAATTTACATTCCAGCTCTTCAATTTGGTCGCATTTCTATCAAAATAACTCCTCTTACAGCTTGAATATTCATGTGTTGCAGAAAATTGAAATTATTGATACACATTCCAGAGAAATCATGGTAAAAACATGCAGTTAAATGTCCCCTTGAGGCACCCATACTGATATAAATGTGCATAAAACTGCTCGATAGAGACGAGGGCTCTCCGGCCTCCTCTCTGTCTTTGTATCTTTTTGCTTTAGTTGTTCCACAGTCGTCTCTGTGTCTTATTTTGTGTTTTTATTACAACCCAGGCGATGTGATAACACAGTGGTGTCATCGCCCTGGCAGCCATTTTTACATCTCTCTCAGTCGTCGGGCTTTGGAAAAAAAAAAATTCTAGCATTTTTTTGTGAAATCTCGCACTGGGCTGGGCCTAATCAAACTGTTTTTATTGTTCTGTGTGTCGAGAGGACTATTTCTGTAAACAGTATGTGAAAATGTTTTTATTTCTCTTGACTATTATAATGGGTTTTAACCTGTGGAATAAAAAAAAAAAAACAAAGGAAAAAGCTCAAAAAGAGATGAGACCAAATAAAATGTAACACTCCTGATGTCTGTGTGACTTTATTTACTTTATAATATATTATATTAACTTTGTTTAAGCTGTCTTAAGTGAAACTCTAAAAGTTGCACTGGTGTAATTCTGATCAGTATGAGTCATTTTCATGCACTTTTAGGACTCATTGCTTTGTTAAATACCAATTAGGAGTAAACAAAGCCTTTTAGGTCCCATTTGTTATCATCTATGGAAGCCTGGAGGGGACATGCATATCATTATCTTCCTTGTTTAGTTAGTTATTATTCTGTTGTTTCAGGGAAAGGGCTTATACTTTTTGATTAAACATGATAAACTCCTTGTTAATCTTTATCTTCTGAAGTTTGCAAAAAAAAAAAAAAAAAAAAAAGCCATTTAACAAATTTCTGCCACAAAGAAAAGGCCCTGTTTATACCTTTCACTCACATGGGTTAATTTCCCTTCTGCGCATCTGGATATCAAGTTTAACCCTTTAGTTTTTGGTGAATGCACCCCAGTACATACTGAAGACATCTGATAGATGCAACAAGCAGAAGCATCCCTTGCCCAGATCGATGGGAATTATGGCTCTTTTTAGAAATCTGGATCATTTGGCTCAGCTCAGAAATCAAAGCCGATGTTTCAGCTCCCAAACAGCTCATTGTTTTTTTTTACCATTTCAGCTTTTTTCAAGTATATAAACCAATAAAAACCTGATTAATGGACAAAGACTCAATTGGGTGCCAGCTCCTGAAAGAGGCTTGTTAATGTATGACGCATCTCGACTCTGTTGTTGTTTCTCTTGAATTGACTTTTCAATTTAACCTTTACCCCACATGGTTTACAGTTGCAATCACAATTGTTCAGCCCCCATTCCAAATCAGGTTTATTGTGAACATTTACAAACTTATGCAATGAACAAATAAATAAAAAAGCAATTGAAATAGTTCAACACTACTAACGCTTCAAGTGGTTTCCCAGAATCCAACTGAAAATGCAAATCATTATGACTTTTCTCGTCTTAAATCTATTCAACCCCTTTATGGCAAGCATCTTCAGTACCCTAGGAGAGCTTTTATAACCTGTTGCAAACAAGATGCATAGCCAGACACCAGCTTCAGACAGTGTTCCTGGGGAATCCTAGCCCATTCCTTTTGTGCAATGGCCTCCAGCTGAGTCATATTCTCAGGTCTGCAAGCTGCAACAGCCTTCTTCAAATCCCACCAGAGATTTTTTATGGCGTTCAAGTCAGGCAACTGTTATAGCCATTGTAGAATCTTCCAGGACTTCCTCTGCAACAAATCCTTAGTGGAATTTGTGGTATGCTTGGGATCATTGTCCTGTTGGACGGTCCAATGAAGCCCAAGCTTCAGTCCTCACAGACGGCATGACATTTCCTCCCAGGGTTTCCTGATACGTCAATGAATTCATATTGCCTTCCACATGCTGCAAGTTTCGATCGCCAGGGGATGCAAAGCAGCCCCAGAGCATCACCGAGCTACCACCATGCTTGACTGTGGGCGAAGTGTTCTTTTCAGCGTATGCTTCATTCTTCCTCCAGACATACTGCTGATCCATCGAGCCAAACAGTTCCAGTTTGCTTTAATTTCTCCACAGAACAGAATCCCATAACCTCTGTAGCATATATATCTGATTTTGAGCATACTGGAGTTGATTTTTTTGTGCTTTTTGGTCAGTAGTGGTGCACATCTTGGAGTTCTGGCATGGAAACATCTACGTTCAGTACGTGCCTTACCGTACTCACTGAAACCTCAGTCCCTGTTGCCACCAAGTTTTGCTGGAGGTCTTTTGCGGTCACTTGCAGGTTTTTCACAACCTGCCTTCCTTAGAAATCTGGTTGCAGCCACTGATAGCTTCCTTTTTCTGCCCCATCCAGGTAGTGGAACCAGTTCCTGTTACTCTGAACATGTGAACTATGTTTCCAACAGTGTCTCAAGGAAGATTCAGTGCCTTTGCTATCTTTTTATATCTTGTTCCTTGTTTGTGAAGGGCAATGATCTCTTCTCTTTGCCATATTTCTAACATTCAGTCAAATTTGACACTCAACAAACCCCTCACAGTTCAGGTATTTCATGTTCCAGCTCAAGCAAACCTGGTGACACTAATAAAGCCCTTGATTAGTTGCATCAGGTGTGCTTGAAACAACTCTGGTATTGCATATTTGCATATAAGTTGCATTTTCAGTTCGCTATGGACTAGAATAACCAGTTGGGGTGAGCTTTTTCATTTCCTTTAGTTTGATTTGTTCATTGCAAAGAGCCAAAAGTCTGTTTCACGTTGTCAAAATAAACCTCATTTGCAGTGAGTTTTGAATAATTTTGATTGCAACTGCTGCATGAATTTTGATCACATTGTTAACGTCGTTGGCTAAAACTGTCTTAAAAACTTTGTTGACTACCTTTTCCCTGGGGAAGACTAGACCAAAGAGGTATTTAGTTTAAACCTATGACGAAAAGTAAGTGTAGTTTTCATCAGGAAGACTAAAACCTGACTAAAATGTTAGTGTTGAACTGTTGGACATTCAAAATGTGCCTGTCTGGCATGTCAGTATTTCAAGGGAAGCATGAAAAGTATCGGCCTGATGTTGCCATTGGCAGACCAAAAAAATTCTGCTAATATTTACAACCAGTATTTTGGCTGTGAATGACAGGCCTTTACAGGGGGGTTGGAGCGTTCTTGCTGAAAGGTGGCAGGACTAACCACTGTACCACTGTGCAGAAAGCCATGAAAAAGAAATCACACATGAATCCAGCTGCATCTTCAAACGGCTCTTGAGCTTTTGATCATTTTACATGATCTCCATCAATGCATGGAGTTCACGCAGCATTGAATATCAGTCCTTTAATTTTATACATCAGAGCTGAAGGCCTTATTTTCAGAATGAGTTAAAAAGATTGGCTGTTCTTCAGTAGACAAGCCAGTAAATGCTGACAAGAGGAAGCAAGCTCTGAGTATATGAAGGCAAAGAAGAAGAGACAAATTTGAATTTCAGTTGCAAACCCAACTGGTCAGCAAGGATGCTGTTTTGATGAGATTCGGCTGATGTTTAATATGTGTATTTCATTTTTTTTGGTTGATTAAATATGTCTGATTATTCTTCCTTCCAGATAGCTATGTCTGAGCTCATCACATCAACCAGCTCAGACGGGTTTGAAGACTTTTCCAGAGACTGAGTCTGGGATCATGTGAAACAGCAGTTAAATCAGTCCCATCACAAAGCCTGCTAAAGGAGCTTGTTTTTAAAGATGATTCCTCCCCTTATCTTGAAGGACAGAGCAGGAGCCACAGGTTTACGACAGTCACTCTCCCACATTAGTTTTTACCTTCTAGGTTATAACTGTTATAATCCACCTGGAAACCCTCATGTCTGTATTAACTTTCTGATGTAGAAGTTTACTAAACAACCTAAAACCTTAAATCCTCAGCGTATCTGGACATGTTCTCTCTAGCTTTTCCACAGTCACCTCTGAAAGTTGTCCAGAACTCTCCTGTCACTGCTGTATTTAGACGTCTTTTCACATCGTTTACAGTCCATAAAACAGAGAGAGAAGCAGCCCAGTTCAGTCAAATAACAGCTCTGTCCTCAAATGTCTGTGAGTGTTCAGGTGAAGATGCTCTGTCAGCTGTGAGACTCGGTGTTTTGCAGCTACATGACAGCTGTTGACATCGTCTGGCATGTTTTCCTAAACTACACAAATCTGTGGGTCAGTGGTGCACACCCTGAGCGCTCTTTTTTCTCTCCTTGCCGTGTTCGTGCTTTGTCGGATCGGCTCTGCTGTCTGATGTGGAGCGTGTGACATGTGAACATGAGTGCGGCAGAAGAGAACAGACCTTTCTGCTTAGTGTGACCCAAATTCAACACTTTAGTCTTCATTTAAACAGTAGACAAGAAAACAGAGCATCTACAGAGCATTGTTCAGACCCCCTTTACTTTTTCAATGTTATGTTGCAGCCTGATGCTACAGTCATTTACATTATTTTTTTTCTCATAAATCTACACTCAGTACTCCATCACGACAAAAATGGAATTTTAGAACAATGCCACATGGACATAAGTATTTAGACACTGCAAAAACACTTGAAATTTAGCTTGGGTTCCTCCCTGCTCTCTGGAGGTTTCTACACCTTGATTAGAGTCCACCTGAGGTAAATTAAACTGATTGGAGATTATTTGGAAAGGCACACCCATTCCTATAGAAGTCCTCACAGCTGATCTGAGGAAGGCTATAAAAAAAAACTCTGGTACACTGAAGTTCCAGAAGGAAAACCATCACTATAGCTCTGCACTGATCTGGTGGCAGCATCATGCTATGGGGGTGTTTTTCAGCAGCATCGACAGGGAGACTGGTCAGGTTTGATGGAAAGCCGAAGGAGCAAAGCAGAGAGATATCTTCAGTGCTCAGAGGGGCTTAAGACCTCAGACTAGGCCGAAGGTTCACCTTCCAATGTGACAATGACCCTAAGCACACAGCCAAGACAGACAACACAGGAGTGGCTTAGATATGACTCAGACTACACAGTTTTTTTGGTTGCCCATGACGACACAATGTCAGACTATGCAACTTAAATCATGGACGACAGACTGGCCACACTACAAGTATAAACCCGACCTCTCTGCTGTCTCCACGAGTTCAGAGGTCGTTAAGGATGTGGGTCAAAGAGAGTGAATCAGAGCTAAGCAGAGGTGCTATGTGTGATTCTAGCAGTCTGAAAAGAAACTATTATAGACTCTTCCCAATATATCAAGAGGAGGACACTATGGGCTGTCTCTCTTTTAAATAGAACTTGAGGTATGAATGTGATGTCAGGACAATTAGCCCAGTTAACCTTGATACACACAGCTTCTCTGTATTTATACATAAAGCCCTAGAGGGAGAAAAAGTGAGCACTCGTTTAATGTCACTCTGGTAAATGATGATGCAAAGATACTGATAGGCGTCAGGATTTATATCGTTGATGTGGGATCAGGGTGTCAAACCAGGTGACGATGCAAAACAAATTCTGATATGCTAGTCTTGTCAAGTCCCGGGGCGTCTTGGGCGCATTGTTAATTTTGTAACTCTGTAAAACCATTTGTCATTCCTGGCACATATTATCAGGCCTGATGTTTGACAATAAGCTGCAACGATGCAGCTGGATCAGTGTTAATTTTGACCTCTATTTTTAATCTGTCTAAGTCTTTTGATCATGACTTTTAGTTTCAGTCACATTTTAGTAATTTCTCCCTTTTTAAGTTTTAGTCAACGAAAACTCAAAATCATTTCGGTCTAGTTTTAGTCCATGAAAGTCCTCACATTTTAGTCTTTATTTTTAGTCCAAGCATTTATTCTCTTGCCTTAAACTGGTACCAAGTCATGGTAGTGTGTTCTATGCACTCTGCCACACCTGGGGTCCCTGCTTTCTACTGCTGAGAGGCAGAAGAGATACAGATACATTGTTTTTTTGACAGATTAAACCACAGTGGAGAAATATCATGCATTTTTAATGTCTGACAAAAACTGAATTACATTTTAGTCTAGTTTTAGTCATCATGATGAAAACTAAACTCACTTTTAGCTAGTTTTAGTTGTCATAGATCTATCTTTGGTTAGTCTTGGTCTAGTTTTTGTCATAGAAAACAAGGCTGTTGACGAATAGTTTTAGTCATAGCTTTAGTTGCCAAATTAACACTGAGTTGGACCAAAATCTGACTGAATTTGTGATGCCTGAGCTGGCCTTTTGGGACAACTCTGTGAATGTCCTAGATCATTGGTTCCCAACCCGGGGTCCGGGACCCCCCCCGGGGGGCATCAAAGATCTTAGAGGGGGCGCGAGGCTTTGTCTGCTCTGAGGCTGCCAAAAATAGATTTGCAAATGTTGACTAAAATCATGATAAAGCAGTTATTAAGTAGTTTATACAAGTCTTTTGATAAGAAAAGCATGTATAGGCCTTTTTGGGAAGGTTTATCAGTAACACATTTAACATCTATGTTGATTTCTGATGGCAGTGTGTCACTTTTTCTTCCCTTTTGGGTCCTGGAGGGGCTCCACTTTAGTTAGGTACATGAAGGGGGGCTCCAAGGAAAAATGGTTGGGAAACACTGTCCTACACAGTAAATTTACCTGAGTAAATTTTACTCAAATTGAGTATAATTTTACTCTGATAACATTTGGTCCCAGTCTATTTGGAGTAAAATGTACTCTGCTTGCAGAGTAATGTTTTCAGAGTTGTTTTTACTCTTAAAAGTGTTTTTATTTAACTCTAGATGATGATTATGTGCTTCACGATGAACAAAATAAAAACAACTCTACAGCAATTGCACTCACTTCAGAGTAATTCAGACAATAGTTTATTCATTACAGAGCTGTTTTTTCTCAATACAGTGTTTCATTTAGTCCTTTCAGAACTGTTTTTCATCCTTTATAGAAATGTTTCTACTCATTACGGAACAATTTCTACTCCACATAGAATTGAGGAATGGTTATGCAGAAGTGTATCTTACTCTAAATAGACTGATCTTCCTCTTTATAAAGAGCTACATTTTCCTCTTAATAGATAATTCTGCCTTTCCACCTATAAAAGGTGTAACAACAAAAGAGAAGTTTATGCCTATACATATTAGACAGTGTTCTAATATTACAAGACAATTGTGATGAACATATGACAAGAACTCAGGAGCAGAGCATGAGACAAAGTGGTAAAGTTGAAGACGTTTATTTGACAACAATAGTGCAAATGATGGTGAGTGTATGGGCTGGTGGTTGGAAACAGCGCTGGCAGAGAGGCAGAGACGCTGCAGAAAAAGAAATTAATTGCAAGAAAGCCTGCACCACCCAAACAACCAGAGAGTATGTATTTCTATAAAGAATATATAAATAGAAGTTATATGCCTCTTGATATGGCTGAATAATGTCTTGTTAGAATGCTTTGCACACCCTAAACCTAAATGTTTGGGTGGAAATATCTGCCTATCCACTCACTAGCCATCTCTCTCCAGATATGAGATTTCTCCATGGAGAGGTCATCATCTCCAGCATGAATCTGAGTAAAGACAGGAGCATCGTTTGGTGCCGGTGATGGTGTGAGACAAGACTCTATGTTTTACTCCAGCTCCCTCTCTCTTCATCGGGCCTGTCAGTCATGCAGAGAACACAGAGGACTGACGGGGAATCAGCAGCGTCAGCGAGGACGTGATGGAGAAACTCTGCAAACAGCTGACCCTCCTCCACCCCGGTGTGAGTCTCCCAGGCTCTTGTTGCCATGGACACAGTGAGTTAAAGTCTGTGAAGTGCAGCACTGAGGCTCTGCAGCACCTTCACACCAAGCACTCAGTGGTTTTTGCTTTATTTAGTCAATTTAAACATTATTATGTTAGGAGGAGAGTCTATTCTGTTCAAATAAGCAAAATGAGATGTCTAGATAGGGAGCACAAAACTGAACATTACGTTTTAAATATCCCATATATCAACAAAAATTCTGCTCTGTATCTAGTAAATGTTTACATAAGTGATTAAAGAATGTAGACCAATGGAGAATCACAATGTTTCCTGCAGCTCAGATTTTTCTTCAATTGTCATCCATTTACTAACAGTAATTATAATACATGCATGTTATTCTCTGAAGAAATATCTCCACTCACTGGCTCTTAACCATCTCACCTTTTTCACACTGGGGGCAAGAATCTGGGTACACTTGTCCCTAAGGTTGGGTTCACTGACCCATGTGAACTAGACACCGGTGGACAGAGAAGGGGCTAGAGGGCCGATCACCCCCGTTGGTGCCGTTAAGTCCCCAGGTACCTTCCGAGGTGCCCTCGAAATGGACATCAATTGGTAATGTGCCCTTCTCCACTCCTTCCGGGAGGATCAAACAATCAAAAGTGCTCCTTAAGGTGCTCTTCCAGTGGGAAAAGCATGGCTCTCTCCTACACAGACCAAGCTAATTAAAACACATGAATGCCACAGCCCTGATTCTGATATTGCTTCAACTTTACACCACTAATTATTGCATTGTGATAAAATGCCAGGAAATAAAGAAAAATGTAGAATATGTGGCAGATTCTTTAATCATCATTGCACCAATAATGAGCACATATTTCTCCTGTTTTATAAGAACCACCTGGCCTAGATGTGAGTTTCAGCTATGATGTTTTTCCAAGAGTCGATGAGAAAGTTCTGCTGGGATTTGGGGTATCTATATTCTGGATTTGCTGCCTGAAAAAAAAAGATGCTTTAATCATTTTTCTTCACTTTTTGTGATTAGTTTTGCCTAAATGGTGAAGGCCCTGTGTTGGTCCTCAAAATCACTAAAGCTGTCCCTGTCTGTTGAGCTCTATGCTTATAAAAGCTAATACCACACACACTATATAGACAGAAGTATTCGGCCACACCTGTATTCAGGTGTTTCAATCAGACCTGTTGTCACAGGTGTATAAAATCAAACACCTAGCCTCCATTTGCAAACATTTAGTTGTTCCAGCGTGGTACTGTGATGGATGCTGACTAAGACAGTTGGGGTAATTTCATCCCTGCCGGATTTTCCACAGTCAACTATAGGTGATATTTTTAGAAAGTGGAAGCGTTTAGGAACAACAGCAACTCAGCCATGAAGCAGACAAGCGGCAGGGTCAACAACTGCACACCAACGATGGACTGTGGAGCAGTGGAGATGTAAACAGATGGTCAGATGGGCCCCTTATCGTCAGTGAAGACCAGTCTCCCATTGATGATGCTGTGTTTCCAAGTTTGTGGCAAAAAAGAGGCTTTTTTCTATTCCAGCATGACTGTGCCCTGGTGCACAGAGCAAGGACTGTAAAGACATGGTTCACTTGCCCATGCAGAGCCCTGATCTCAACCCTGTCAGGCACCTTTGGGATGAACTGGAACAGAAATTGCGAGCTAGGCCTTCTTGTCCAGCATCAGTGCCTGACCTCATAAATGCTCTACAGCAGTGTTACTCAACCCTGCTCAAGCAAAGAGCCAAATTATTGAAAAATATCTTTGCAAGAGCCACAATTTAAGTGGTGAAAAGTGGGTGAACAAGGGCTATAAATGGGGAGGAAAAAGTGGCCAAGAAAGGGCAGGAAATGGGAAAAAAAATGGGTAAAAAAAAAAAAAAAGAAGGTCAAAAAGTGACAAAAACATGACAAAAAAAAAAGGAGTGAAAAGTGACTAAGTCAGGCGAAAAGCAGCAAAAAGGTAAGAAAAATGGGAAACAATGGGGGAAAAAGTGGCATTTAACGGCAAAAGGCAGCTTAAACATATGAAAAGTGGAAAATAATGGCAATGAAGACAAATAGCTAAAAACCATAAAAGAGGCTAAAACTGGTGAAAAGGGGCAAAAACAAGCAAGAAGTGGCAAAAATTGGCTTAAAGCTATAAAAATGGATTATAAGTGGCAAAAAAATTGAAAAAGGGGCAAAATTTGGAATAACTGGGTGAAAAAAAAGGGAAAAAAAGTGGCAAAAAGGGTCAAAAGGCAGCAAAAATAGGGGAACAATGACTATAACAATCATAAAGAGGCAAAAAAGTAGAAAAAAAAGGGCAAAAAGCAGTGTGAAAAATGGAGGGGAAAGTGGCAATAAAAGGGGAAAAATAGCAAAAAACAGGATAAAAGAGGAAAAAATTGGTGAAAGAGGGTATAAACGTGAACAAATAGGCAAAAAGTGGCAAAAAGAAGAGGCAAAAGTGGGCTTAAAGCAGTAAAAATTGATTTAAAGTGGCAAAAACATGCAAACAAGGGCAATACAAATATTTAGATAAAAAATTAAGGTTGACAATTAAAGCCAACTGTACAAGTTTGGGAAACAAACTGATTAATGGAGAACTTCTTAGGTCAAAATTTACCTTTTTTGAAGGATTTTTGGGGAACAATATTTCAAGTTCAGACATAAAAGAGCCACAAATCATCACAAAAGAGCCATGCATTGAGTAACACTGCTCTACAGAATGAATGGGCACACATTCCCACAGAAACACTCCAAAATCTTGTGGAAAACCTTCAAAGAAGAGTGGAGGCTGCAAAACGGGGCAACTCCATGTTAAAGTACATGCATTTGAATGCAATGATCAAGCAGTCGAATACTTTTGTCCATATAGTGTATGTAGCCTGCCTATAGATCAGATATTAGAAGAATTAGATTGCAGTAGTTGGGTTCAGCCGGTCACCATGCATACAGAACATGCAGGATTGTAAGTACTCTGTCTTCAAATATGAAGATCTGGACCTGGATTGACACCCATCTGTGAAGGTTTTCAGCTAAAATAAATTGGTCCGAGGCTTTAACTACTCTTTAAAACTTCCCATATTAGATAACAACATTTCATTCTCCAAGATAGAGACTTCTCTGACTGCAGGAAACTGGAGTCTGCTACTAAAATCACTTTAATGATATTCAGATATGAGTCAGAGCTTCCCCGTTTGCCCACAGATAGAGTAAAAATGCCCTGATTAGGAGGGATTACAGAGAAGCGAAAATGAATTTCAGAGTTGGCTGGAATTGGTGAGAAAAGTTTCTGCAAAGTCCTGGAGGAAAAGATGAAACCCAGCCGCACGGCTGTGCTCTTGATGACAGGTTGTTCTGCAAAGCTCCCCGCAAGAGCACAATACAGATCTCAGTGTGACAAATCTGCAGCCTTACACCGTTTCTGAGAGTCCGCAAAAAGGAAGCCATCGAACAAAAGTTGTCCTGGGTGTTTTTTGTACCCACGATGAGCAATGTTCTGTGGACAGATTAAGTTTTGGCAGAGAAGAAACATCGCTGTTAGTTTTTGGAAGAAGAAGAAGTGCTTAAACATCCTCAGCTCATCTTGTAACTGTGCTGGAAGGAGGCTGCAGGTACGGTATGGAGGTTTTTGTTGTGTAAACAATTTTTAGGGTTCAAGCAATCAATAAATTTGATATAAGAAATGCTGCAGAAGACTGCTGGGGAACTTGAGTGCTGGACTGTAAAAAATCTTCACAATATAATCTTTATACAAGATTAGAGATTCTCAATACGATAGAGACTGATGGGTATTTGCATTTTATGAAAAGCTGAGTAGAGGAGCAGACATTAAGCTTTCTGAAACAATAAAAGCTCATGAATATGCCAAAAATCTCCCCTCACAATCAAAGAACTTCTTTGAATAATTTCAACTGTTGCAGACTTTCTTGTCTTTGACACTTTAAATATTTTAGGGGAATTCAGGTTTATTGGGACAGGAGGTTGAATGTGACAGTCACACAAAAACAGGTGCATTTTCTCAGCCAATTCATGAAAATTGAAACTATTTTCCTGAGGCCCAGCTGAGAAACCACATACATACAAGATAGCAGGGCAAACAACATCTGCTAAAATTTTAGATACTTCTGTGAGAGTCTTGTGCAATATGGATATGTGCAATATGTGTGGGTTATGTGATTACATCTTTATTCTAGTCTATTACTTCTGTGTTATTAATTGGTAGTTTCATCTGGCCTCTAATATGACAACAATGATCAACCCTGCAGTAAAACTCTGTATGCTTTCAATACACTCCTGATCAAAACGTTAACACCAGTTGAAAAATCGCAAGAATTTACATTTTGCACTGTTGGATCTTCAGAAGGTTCTCAGTAGAGCTTCAAAACACAAAAAGAAGAAATGGGAGTGAGACAAAAAAAATTGAGCAAGCAATTTATTGAAAACAACAATTAAAGTAAAATAGGCTAATAGTTGTAATAGCACTTATTTACTCTCACTCAAGTACTTATTTTTATGAGTACTTTTATTTCTACTTGAGCAATTATTTTTGTTAAGCAACAGTACTTTTACTTGAGTACTGTAACTGTGTACTCTATCCACCACTGCTGGTGTATCGATAGCAGCCTTCCCTGGATAGTCAGCTTCACTGACGTCACATCCTGTCTAATCTAACAGTCGCTGCCACGAGGTGGCGCTCCTCTACCCTCAGTCGGTAGTTAAGCAGACGGCGTGATTACTAAAGTCAACTCAGGTGGTAGACTAGTTTGTGGTTTCAAAGTCCTTAAAACATAGTTAGAGGTAGAAATAATGGTTTAATTAAAAGAAAAAAACAACAAGAACAGTATTAGGGAGACAAATGTCGAAGAAGTGGATTCTATCGAGCTCAAACATCGACCGTTAGAATAACCGTTATAACGGATGTTTTGGTGGAGCTGCTGAAGATGCTAGCTAGTTAGCTAGCAACAAGTGACGTCAGATGGTACTGAAAGCGCTCATTCCCAAAATTCGGACCTAAAACCCACTGGAAATGGGTTATTATCATATGTAAATTAACATCATTACTTGGGATTTTCTGTCTCTGCTTTGAAGGAGAAAAAGAAGAAACAAAGGTCAAGGTAAGATAGCTTTCTCTGTTCCAGCGCCATATTTTATTTTTAACGTCTCAGCTGAGGTTTAACAAGTTAGTGAATGTTTTTGCTAACTGGTGAGCCAGTACTAGGCTGTCTGTGAAGAACTTCCCAGAGATATTTGAAGGTGAGCGTGTGTAATTCCAGTCTGAAAGAGTGAAGGATTTGGATAGGAAGTGTGTTATGTAAGGTTAAAGGAGGCTTTCTGGTGTATACGAAGCAGATTGATATGTCTACTCTGATATTTCCTCAGTTTATTTCAGTTTCAACGACGGAACCCTATGCTCCAGGCTTACAGGCCTAAAATGCTTGTGTATGTAAATGGTTGTTATCTTGACATGGTGCATTAGGTTTGTATTTCCATTAGTTTTCTAGTCATGTTAGCATTTTTTAGCAGCAAGAACACGTCAGTAAAACAGGATTTCATTCCCATTCTTGGGTCATATCAGCATTATGCAGAGTATTTGCATTGAGTTACACACACACACACACACCCACACACACACCCACACACATATATGTGTGTGTGTGTGTGTTTCTCTACATTACTGTTGCTGTATTTTGAAATGTGAGGTTACAACTAAACAATTTAGTTAGTATTTATCCATAAGAATGCTAGTAGTTTGATGAAATGCTGTTTTTTGGACAGTGAGAAACTTTAAAAATGGCTTGAACTTTGTCAACGACCCTGGTCAATTTTGGATTGATATTATATAAAATTTTGTACAGTTTTATGTCAGTTTAGTGCTAGATGACTAGCCACGATATTAGATAGATAGTCAGATAGATAGATAGATAATTAATCCTGAGTGAAATTCAAGATTACCACTATGTCAAATTATATCCATAGGTACTCATACAGACTTAATTTTCTTGCATATTTGATTTGAACGACAGAGGCTGTTTTATTGTTTATTATATAGTTAAACAGTACATCTTATCTGTATTTTTGGCAGAGAAAACAGAAATGAATTGGGCTGAACAATACTGGAAAACTGGCATTGCAATATCTTTACTCTCTGCAATATATATATAATAATATGAAAAATCATTAGTTACTCCAAACAAATGTGGTGAGTTTCTTTAGGCTTAAGCATGGGCAACTAAAATTTAAATCCACTGAATCTGATTGCATATCTTATTTAAATTGGACTGTAGAACTATTTATATCTTTGGCTTGCACTGTTTAAGGAAAAGTAGTAATGCACAACCCTGTTTCATGATGTTTTTGTAATTATAGGAACAACGAAAAATGAACTAAAACTACAGAAACAGTGTTAGTTCAAGCTGTCTGGTGTAAAATGTAAATAAAAGCAGATTGCATTGATTTGCAAATTTCATAAACCAATATTTTATTCACAATAGAACATAAGCAACATATCAGATGTTGACACTGAGACATTTCACCATTTAATGAAAAATATTGGTTAATTTTAAATTTGAATGCGGCAGCACATATCTAAAAAAGTAAGGACAGGTCTGGACTGCAGGCAGACCCATTTAGCACCCAGACTCTTCTACTATGAAGCCATGCTGTTGTGATAAATGTGGTATGAGGTTTAGCATTGTCTTGCTAAAATAGTCAAGGCCTTCCCCGAAAGAGATGTTGTCTGGATGGAGCATCTGTAGCTCTAAATGCTCTATCTACTTTTCAGCATTGATTGTTCCTTTCCAGCTGTGTAAGATGCCCACACCATCGGCACTAATGAAACCCCATGCTGTCAGAGATGCAGGCTGATTACAAGATGGATGGTCCCTCTCCTGTTAAGTCCACAGCACACGGCATCCATGGTTTCTAAAAGCAATTTCAAATTTTTATTCATCTGACCACAGAACAGTTTTCCATTTTGCTTCAGTCCATTTTAAATTATCTTTGGCCCAGAGAAGATGTCTGGTCCTGATCCCATGCAGTGATTTTCAGTACATAATCATGCCTGTTTTTTTTAATGCAGTGGTGCCTGAGTTTCTGGAGATCATGAGCATCACAAATTTACCTTCAGCCTTGTCCAATGTGCACAGAGATTTCCCCAGATTCTCTGATTATTTTGATGATAGTTACCATTGATGGTTGGATATTCAAAGTCTTCACTATTTTTTGTTGAACATTTTTCAGAAATTGTTCCACAATTTGTAGACAAAGTTTTTTGTCCATCTGCCCATCTTTACTTCAGAGAGACTCTGCTTCTCTAAAATGCTCCTTTTATACCCAGTCATGTTACTGACTTGTTGCAAGTTCACCTAATTAGTTGCAAAATGCTCCTCCAGTTTTTTTTTTAGTAGCACTACTTACTTTTCTAGCCTTTTTTTGCCGTATGGTTGCCATCAATTCAAAGTGAGCGAATATTAAGTCATGAAATGATAAAATCTTTCAGTTTCAATACCTGATATGTTGCTTATGTTCTATTTTGAATAAAATCAACATGCTTCTTGTTAGATGGCGACACAGGGGTGGTTTTCACTGCCGCCTCATCCCCTCCCATGGAAATAACCCTGTCTCGTCCAATCCCAGGCCAGAAATTAAAACAAGAAACCCAGTCCTGGATCAGTTACTCCTGTCCTATTCCACTATCTCTTTTTTAATTGCTTTACGTCCTCCATTTGGCTTCACTATAGTACTTGTTAATGATGTGCATTGCTATCCTTACATATCCTATGCTTTGAAGTCATTGAACCTTCCCATGAACTGTCACAGTCCTTTCAGTCCTTTCAATAATTAAACCTCCTCATGTAATTCAACCCAGAGCTTTTTGTGCCTGTAAGCCTCAGAAAAACATTTCTCTGTTGGAATGCAGGACATTATCTGAAGGTCACTGACTTGTTCTCGTAGAGATGGTTTTGATCAAATCAGTAGCGCAGTGTTAAATATAACGCTGTATGAAAAGGTTCTGCTGAGGTTTTAATAAGCTGCTTTTCAACACTAAATTTTTTTTCTCATATTCAGTTTTTTTTTTTTACAAGCCATTATTTCCATCTCTTGGTCAGTGTAAAAAAGTAAGCCATTTTTATGGCAGTTTTAGCCTTAAAGAGGTTTTGAAAATGATGTGACCTAGAGCTGAGCAATTTGAAAAATCCTATCATGTTATTTTTTTGGGGGGTGAAATTGTGATGCATGAGATATCTTTCATTTTTCTCATTTATGAACTTTAATACGGTTTTCAGAAAACTATACCAATAAAGGATACTGTTTTACTCTACATTTAAAGATATTTATTGATATATTTCAAAAGCATATTTAGTTGTCCAGTTGTACTGTGATGTGCTGTGCACGTTTGTGCTGTGAACATAATTGGTTTCTATGCTGACCATGTGTCAGACAATCATAATTTTGAAATAATGCAGCAGCAGCGGTATTGTTTGAACCCCACTGTTCCCATCTGAGCTTCTCCAAAACGTCTCTATTCCCAGCCTCTCTATTAAAAACTATCAGAACCAGCAGGCTTTAAATTTGTCATTTGCCAATCTGATGGCTGATATGTGCTCACACAGCCAAATGAAAATTACACAAAGTCCTTCTGAGGGAGCGAGTGAGCCAGCAGTCTGATAAGACGAGCTTATAGCAAATTGACACAGGAACAATGATGTCCCCAGTGATGTAGTAATGGAAAACCAAGACATCACAAGCCAAGGATAACAGCTCGTTTTTCACTAAGACTGTTTCAGAGATTAGCTACATTTGGACAAAAAGATGAACCTGCAATAATATCCTGACTGATCCTATGATTTTTTAGGTTGTCAAAATGAAATTTGGCTGTTTTCAATCAATTTTAAACAAATGTGCAAAAGTATCTGATGGGATGTCTGCCTTTCATATGAGATGAATACTGGACTGGATGTGACGGACCACGGTAATGCTCAGTCACTGGATGTGAGCTCTATCACCCATGCTCCCCCTGACCCCAATAACCATGACATTTTTGTCCCATTAGACATTTCAAAGTCCAGTGGAGAGGTAGAAACATGCCACTTAGCTTGGTCCTTCTCTGATCTTTACTTGTTTCTTGGTTGAATATCACTTAATTAGGGAGAAAAATTGGTAAAAGTGGCCTTCCTGGTTTGCAGTGTGAATGCTTTGGCATAACTTGTGGTGCAGAAATAGTCTTAAGCGCCTATTTTCCCATTCGGCTAAACACACATTTACATTGCATTTAACTGACTCGTCTTAAGATACAAAAACACTCAGAAAACAGTAAAATTCATCACAGAGTCATGTGTAAGTGGGTGTGATGTGAGCCTGGTAAACTTTGTACAGCGTGGCTAACATTAGCAGCTAGCTCTGCCAGCCTTCGTTCCACTTTGCAGATTAAAATCGTGCTTTGATATGTGATATGAGTATTTAAGTTCAACCCTCGACAGCCGTCATATGACTTTATTTCCATTTACTTCTTAAAAAAACCCTTTCATTCTGCGCTGTTCCTACTACACGCTGACTGCTCAGCTTCTCATACATATATATCATATATACCTCTTATGTCCAGTGAAGTGCCGGGGAGAGCTCAGGCAAAGGCAGCAGCCATTAACTGAAGCTACAGCAGCTTCTGGAGGCGAGAGGTTCATCACCGTTTAAAAAGCATTATAAACCGGGATTTCAAGCCAGAGTTTATAAAAAATTATAGGTAGTTAGTTTCACTGAATTGTAAATCTCACGCCAGCTAATTTGATAAATGAATTTAACCATTTAACTGCATGCACACCTGTGTCACTTTTAACTGCTTTTCGCCCTCAATGTTTGAAATTAATCCATAAAACATAAACAGTGGTTTACTGTTATATACCTTACGAAAATGGTCATGTTCACTGTCATTGACAGATTTTTTTATTCAAGGATGGGGGAAAATTTTGAAGGCTATCCGTCACTTTGACAAACTTAGGATGACCCTGTGCACCAGCAAACTCACAGACAGACCCAAAGACCTATTCTATTTTGCACACATAGGCCATCAAGGAGGTTATTAAATCTGTTAAAAAAGGATTCCTCTTAAAGCCTGAGGGCTCTATCACTGACTTTGACACTGTGTGTCGGTCTCCTTGCTGACTGTGTGTGGGGAGGCTACTGAAGGCGTCTGAGTACGTCCCAGAGCTATACAGCTGCTGTTGTTGGCACGTACAAAATGTAGACAGAATCTTACAATTGGGGGCTTCAGTTTTAGATTAAAGAAACTGTTCGATTTTTATTAATTATGTTGCATGTATCTCTGTGTAGGAGCAGCAAAGAATGATTGGTGTGATGTTGTGATGAGAGCTTGTGGTTATTTTTCTAAGTAGGTTACAGCAAACTTTCCAGAGATCAGAGGTCTGACAGTTTGTCATAATACTTTTCTATTACTATAAAAACTATAAAAGATGATTACCTAAACAAAGTCTTTTTCATCACTATTATTATTATTATAGCAGTTAAATAGGTTGGAGGCTGTCAGCTGACACACATTTGCAGACAGAGCCATTGTGCATTTTCCAATTCGGTGTATTTTTATTGCTCTCTTTTAACTCAAGCTTTAATTTGCTCCACTTTTACCATTTCAGTTTTTGCTCTAACTCCTCATTGCAGTTGCTGTTCGTACTACTGTTACTAAAGCCTGCTTTGAACCATGCTGCCACACAATGTGGAAAATTACACATACAACTCTCTATAGAGATAAATCTCTCCAAGGGCATTTATCTAACTGATGCTTTTATCCAGTTAGTTAGTCAGTGACCACCAGAGGGCAGTGTGTCAGAGCATAGTGCCCTCCTGGGGACAGAGTATGTTCATATGAGACTCTATGCATTCATCTGCTCTATTGATTATCACTGTAGCTTTCTATTTTACTGCTGTGGTTCCAGCCTCACATTAGCTTGAAGCTGAATGTCAACAATGCAACTGGCCAGTGCTTGATCTCATGTTTCTTTTCCCCTGCTTTCTTGCTCTGATGAGCTGCTGTCAGGAGTATACGGTGGGGCTGACTAATGATGTTTTTAGGGAGAGCCGGTCCTCCCACCGCAGAGAGCCGCGCACGAAACCGAAGAGCACTGATTGACAGATTGAGCTCATGGAAATTACAGACAAAAGGTCTTTATGGAAATGTATGCAAAATTAAAACATTACACTCTCAAGTCCACACTCCTTATCATAACTGCCCGAGTATCAAGGCGAAAAGAGAAGGAAACATGAGAAAGCTGTTTTGAATCCCTGTAATTCCCACTGCTGTTTTGCTCTTTGGAAAAACACACAGTCATTAGAAAGGCTGTGCTTCAGACAATCTTAGGTGGTGATATTTGCTGCAGCACTGATCAAAGATTTATCTTGCAATTCGTCTCAACATGGTCTCAGTGCTGAATTGCCTATTGTTCCTGGTCCCTGTTGACAGACCAGTATGGTCTTATTAATAAATATCAGCCTACTTCCTCTTGCTTGATTCCACAACTAAACATGTCTGAGATACGGCTGTAAAGTCCTCACCAGCACAGCTCAAACAATTACACACCACAAAAACCTGCCTGTTTTGTGGCACCTGATAAGAGAAGCCAGAATAAACGTGCCTGCATGCATGAAAGATTCGAGAGCAGAGAAGTGTTTGCTGGGTAAATATTGCGGCTGGCCTTCGTGCATGTGTACAGAACAATTACATGCTTCATTGTCGTGACAAAAACAGGCTGAGACAGCAGCTATTTGCTGCTTATTTAGCTTGAGAAGTCCCCAACTGTGGGGGAATAAATCTCATTGGATACTGTATGGCAGGAGCTACACTTTGCTGCAGGCTGTTTAAAGCAGAAGTAATTCCAGTGCAACTCTTTTGAGGCTGACTAATAAAAAGGACTTAACAGGGCTGGATGCCAGTGTTGGTATTTTTACTGAGTGCTTTAGATTTTGATTTAGAAATAGATTTCATTTTGCTTACAAGGAAGCGTTTTCAATAAACAAGTTACACACAGGTGAAGTGTTACCATGAGGGGAAAAATGGTAGATAAGTGTAAACTAGTGAAAGACACATCATTATTTCTGTGATTTCCTGTAGAATAGATGCCTAGGGGAAGAGATGGTGAGGTTGCACTCCATGTATGCAGGCAGCCCAGATTAAAGTCTGGCCTGTGGCTCCTTTCCTGCGTGTCTCTCTCATTCTCTCTCATAACCCTAACCCTAAAGGCGTTAAAAAGGGCAAAAATAAATCTTGAAAAAAGTAATATGATGCCTCACTTCAAGACTCCGCATAGCTATTGACATTTGGCAGACTATTTACCTTTGCCTAAATAGTCATTTTACCAGCATTGTATAATGGACAGTCATGTAATTAGAAAGCCGACTAGCTTTTATCCTGCCAGTTTCAGCGTGGATTTCAACATTGGATTAATATTTTAACTTGATTCATTGCAGATAGTCTTTGTGACTGACTGGTGACCAGTCTCAACATGCTTCACCAACAGCAGCTCCAGCCCACCACAACCCCCAATTGGACAAACAGTGAAGATGGAAGGATGGACTTCTTACCACAGCTGCTTTGAGTGAGGGAGGAGAGACTTACCTGCAGGAGCAAAGAATGAGGTAACAGCATTCTTTACAAACCGACAGCAAGGTGCTACATTTCAGTTAATCTGCTTTACAGTGCTGATGTGCAAAACACTTGCCCTCAAATTCCACATATTCTGTCTGCACGTTCTGTGACCATTATGCTCCACACTTTCCCTTTATAATCAGTTTTTTGTAATAGCACAGCATGCAACAGTCAGTCTTTGGCTCGTGCCAGAAGTGCCACTTGAGATACATGCAAAGTCTATTTTCAGTGGAGCCCACTGCTAGCATTTGTTAATCCACATATAAGAGACTGAGCAGTGAGAACAAACATAGTATTTGAGGAATTAAAAATACAACATAAAGCACAGACTGTGGACTGTAAATCTTTTCACTTAATCAACATTAAATTCCCAATCGGTGGCAGAAGAAGCCACAAGTAATCAGTCTGTCAAAAAAGATGAATACATTCAAAATTAAATCACGGAACAACAGTGGAGTGATCAAAAAAGCAACCTCAGAGAGGCAAAGTAGCCTTTTGCTTACCTGTCTTTTTTCACATTATATTGTACGTGAGAAAACGTGAGAAAATAAACAGTACACAGCCATGGCTCTGGCTTTATTAGCATAATGAGCTAGATAATGGCATCAACATAACGGCAACAACTGCTTTACAACGGCAATGGCGGAATCATTGAGTACAGTATAATCAAGCTATTCAGATAGCCTACGTAATACTCTACACTGTATACACAGTGCTTTTCTCAGCTGCAGACACAAGACTAACCCAGGGTATCCCATGTGACAGTAAAATGTGGAACAGTACCAAAATTAATTTAAATTCTGCAACATTTCATTTGAAAAATGTATAAATTCCAGTTTTTCTTGTCTAGTTAGAAAATACAGTGTAAGTTTGTGCTACCTGAATTAAAGACTGCATATGACTAAACTGTGTTCAAGTCAAACCAGAAGCACATATGGTAAAACGCATAATTAATTAATCGAGCTGAAGATGGGTTTTCAGCAGTGACTTAAAAATGTCGACTAACTGGACAGATCTTATGTAAACTGCCAGCATGCTCTCATTCAAAACAGTAATAAAAAATGATATTGAAGGCAGCAAGAGAGTGACTACCAGTAATTCCACTGCTCTACCCTACCCTACCACTGAAAATTAACCATAGTTGGGCTGAATAATATGGGGAAAAAAATCCAATTGTGTTTTTTTTATTATGAGTATTGCAAAAGTAATTTAATATTTAACTATTTTTAAGTTCCTTATCTCATGTATTTTTCAACAAAACAAGCAATTAATCATTCAATATTATAACAAGCACAACATTTGGTAGATTAAACTTAGGCTAAACAAATTTGAAAAGTATGTAATTGCGAATATTTTGTGTCATTGCAAATTTACTGAGCCGTGTGATGTTCCTGATTGAAAGTCAGGGTCTTTCAGTCTTACTATACTCTTGTTAGGCCTGGAAGTTGAATGATAGCCACAGGTGCTGGCCAAGCGGCAACATCGGTCCTGAAAAATGAAGTCAATGCGGAAGTGCAAAAAATTGCTGCAAGTGTCCAGTTGAGGCTGGCTGCAGGAACACTGGAAGTCCCGTCTTCACACCTGTTAAACAGCCGGTTTTTACACTAGAAATGAACTGGTTTACAGCCTGGTTCAAAATACCAAACGTGTCTCATTAGCTAGTGTCTTATTGTGCTCTCACGGGGGTGAATATTTTTGTACCATGATAGTTTGGATTATATTTAGGATAAACCTCACTTCACACTGATTTGCGTGACAGATAGCTCAACAGGCAGAGGCTATGTTTCTGTCAACCAGAATGCTAGCTAGCTAGCTGACAGGAAGTCGCGCTTAGTGGATGTGCCGTTTGGTTGATCCAAAGTTAGGTTGAGACCACGATTTCAATATGGAAGCCTCCGTGGATTGACTTCAAGAGCCGTCTGCCAATTGTAAGCAGACGGCTGACGTCACACAGGGTTTGTTTAATTCTTTCTACAGTCTGTGGTGCCAACTGGGCTCTTTTGTGACAACTTGTCTTAGGCACATCTTTGAGCAAGACTTGTGTCAAATGCCGACATGCTCAGGAGAGCAAGAATGGGAAGGGTCAGCTGTGCTTTTACGGCACCTGCTGCAGCTGTTGGCCGGCCTGATCCAGCTAACAGCATACTGGGTGCCAATGTGCTGGTCCAGACACTAGGTGACTGCATGCATAGTGGAGGGTGCAACTGGGAGGATAGCTGGAGAGATGGGGCCTGGACATCCGGACGTCAGACTAGTACAGGACCAAGGCTGACTGCGCAAAGTGCCAAACCCGCATATAGGGGTGCACGATAACTATCAGTCCGATAGTTATCGGGCCGATAAAAGGAAATTATTACGTCATTCTTATCGGTCCGATATCGTTATGACGAGCCCCGATAACATATATATTTTTGTCAGCATGGCAGTGCTGGCATTTGTTTTCTTTCTCAGGAGACTACACATTCCGAAACAGCAGGTGGCACCGCAGTACACGACCTGCTATTAAAGCACCAAAGAAGAAGAGAAAGTAGCAGCCCCTGTGCTAAAATGCTGACAACACGGTGGCGTTATTCAGTATTTACGGGGAGGATAACACGATCGTGTGTGTAGAATTTGCCCCGCAAAGGTTGCAAAGAGTAGAAAGAAGTCCTCGACAGATCTTATAAGTCACCTAAGAGTCATTATCCTAACAACATTAAAACGAAGTGGCAGCAACCACTAGCCTCAGCCGCGGGCATTAGCAGACATTGAAAACTGCAGAAAGTTTGCCAGAGCCAAAAGGCGCAATGTTATAATAACAAAATCAGTCTGACAGTCTCCTGATCAACTGCTACTTTCATAGACGTATACCTGCCTGCTCTGTTTGACGTGGTTTCATTCAGTCTGATCGACGTTATGAACAGAAGTTAGCCACAGACCACAGTGGACTTTACATTCTTAACCTATCTCTGATATGACTTATGTCAGTGCATATTTTTAATCTTTATGTAAAACATCAGTTTGCTGTAATTCTGGCTTAAGCAAAAAAAACAAACAAAAACAAACAACAAAAAAACAAACAAACCAGACCCCCAAATATCTCCATTTGTTAAGCATAACAGCCTGTTATCATTTGGTTTTATGGGGGAAAACCGTCTGTCAGTTGTTTGTGTATGTTGTATTTGGTACACAAATGTTTAACTAAGAAAAGTGAACTATAATAACAGTTATAAAGTCAGAATAGTTCTTTGTTTTTTGAAAAACATGAGTGATATTAGTTAAAATGAGTTATAAATATCTTTGCTCACTACATATTAACCCCTCCTTACCCCCAGATGTGCATAAACACATCAAATAAAATTCTTTTGTTAAATCAACAATTGAAAAAAAATATATCGGTTATTATCGGTTATCGGCCATCAGGAGTAGGAAATTATCAGTTATCGGTATTGGTTCAGAAAAACAGTTATCATACATCGCTAGCCGCATGTAGTCCCATACCTGACCTCACCTGATTGCAAATTCAGTATGAAATTTCATATTGAAGGGAATGATGATTTTACAACTCTCATATTTAATAAGAAAAACATAAACAAAAACAAAATAGTAGGAATTTTTGCAAATTATTCTAGATAAAATTGACACCATGTTTGTATGATGTGCAGAGCAGAAAATCTCTACCTCAAAAATGTATTAAACTGCCAATTTGAAATGCATTTCAGATCAAAGAAATATAGCCCCTTATGTGAATTGAAAATTGCAATAGGAGATTTAGTGCAATTAAATCAAAGTTTTGATTAGTTGCTCAGCCCTAGACCATAGTCGAAACAAACACTTGGCGCTTGGGAGCAGCTGATGGCAAGGAATAATTGTAGTTCATCAGAAGTAAGCAACATAGAACATGAATGAGATATAGCAGCAGAAAGACAGCTTCCAGTATCAGTTTCTGCATTGTTCTGCAGTGTTTGACGTAGCATGCAATTACAAACATGTTGTGTTTATTGTGGTGGACAAGACGCTTCCAATAAAACTCAGAAATTAAGGATTTCTCTGGCTTTGAAAACTTTGAGGTAATTCAAGCACATAATCCCAAAAGATATATTATGTAGGGTTTAGTCGATTTTCCATTTATGTAGACATTTAAGTGTGAATTTTTGACCTAATTTACCTTTAAAGGTTCAAGATTTGTGAATGAATCCCTTTGATTTGTACCTCCATCATATATTTTACATTTCTCCACTGCAGCACTCTTGCTAAAGTATCTTAAAAAAATCTTGTAATTGCTAAGGGCTGAAACACTGAAGCAAAAAGCAGTGTAAGTTAATTACAAATTATTGAGCAGTCATAACATTAAAGCAGCTAAAAGATAGGTGTTGGTAGAGGAAAACAGGAGAGTATAATTTTTCTTTAGCCAAGTCTTAAAGCCTAAAAATAGAGAATAAGATGATATCATCACTACCAGCAGGCTGCACTGCTGCAGAGGCCGATGGTGCAGTTCATTTTTCTCCCTGAGACTCTCTCCCTGGGGATTTGAGAGTCCATGTGGTGATTCATGAGCGGCAGTGGTGCAATTGAACATTTTAAGAGGAACCAGGGGTATACAGTGCAGCGTAAAGCCTTAATAAATGGTGTTCTTAAGAGCCATTCATAGCCTGTCCCCAGCACCAGGAAATGATGACTGATCGGTTTTCTTCGCTGTGCATCATTTCTTATCCAAATGAAATCCAGGAAAGTCCATTCATCCCATTTAGGAGATAATAAATTGGTTGAGTTGTTGGCTGTATATAGACCTCATGGGTTGACCCTCCAGATTGTGCTTACTGTATGATGGTGTCCTCTTCTTCAGCAATAACTCCTTCTTCACTTTGTTGTTAATATTTTCCACAAGTATCAATTTAGAGCAGTTTACAGTAGAATAAGTGAGTTGTTCTCATAAATAAAACACAAAGAATAAATGTCAACTGCAGCTTCTGTCTCTCGTATAACACTTTATAGGTTAGTTTTTACTTTAACCATGATTTATCCCTCTCCACACTTGCTTACCTTGCTCACTGTTTCAGGAAGTTGGACTCAATCCCAGCTTGTATTTGGCAAGCTTGCTAGCATCAATACAAGCACTTGTAGTACTTAAAAAGCAGCAACGGGCCTAGTTTTTCTATGTTTAAATACTGTGGCTTAAAAACGTATGTGATAAATTCCAGCAGACACAGATTCAGTGTTTGGGGCCGCAGGCAGAAATAAAGTTAAGTACAAAGTTTAAACCTCACATAGGCTAATTACTTTCACTTTAGGGCTTTGGAGTGCACATTAGCTCACCTGCTTTAAAGGAATATTCACTGATTTGCAAAAGTTGCACCAATGGCAACAATTAACAAATCTTTAGCAGGGCAGCTACCTCTCTCTATATTATGTGCAGCGTTTTTCCTGCATGAAAAAGACTCCGATGGTTCATTTTTTTAACCTTGTACTCACATTAAGGCTAGGTATTTCTGATAAGCCTGTGACATATATCATAATAGACATTGGTTTTGACAATGGCAGTGTCCTTCACTGAATTCACCACAACAGCTTTTCTTTACACAACACAGAACGGAAAAGACATAATTAAAGTGTCCTAGAACATAAAATTCTTACATTTCAGGCCCTGAAATATCCTCAGAGAAGATTGACATTTTCTGTGTATGATCCCAGACCTAATTGTAAATTAAAATAAAAAATAACTTAATTTGTTTGAATGCTTTGCTCTTGCTTTTGTCTTTTACTGAACAATCATAGTCTGGTTTCACTTGACTGTGAGTTCACTGGTATTTGTAATGATGATGTTTGCTTTACATCTGGATTTACCTTGAGTAATAGGATTGTAAATCAACTTTGTCAGTACATACAATGCGATTTGATGCGATACGATGCAATGCAATATATGACGCTACACTACGATAGGATTTGATATATAATATCATCAGTAGAACTGATGTGATACTATAGGATATGATGCAATACCCTACCTTGTACAGTATGATACAATATGATGCAATACGATATGAACAAATATGATGTGATACAATAAGGTACTGATATTAATATCAAATTTTTTGTCAATTATATATTTTAAAAGCCCAGCTACGGACGGGCATTGCAAATTAGCTCAGGCTACAAATGCTTTAGTGTGTGGCAATGGTTTACTTGTTTCATACTTGTCCCTATACAAATAAACATTAAATAAATAAATAAGTCCAATATGATAAAGGCTGCGATACTATGCAATACAATTTGATACAATAAAATCTAATATGATGTGATATGATATGATACAATGTGTTTTAGGGCTGCAATAATCGATTCTTTTTGTTATTGAGTACTCTATCGAGTCTGCTGGTGACTAATCGAATACTCTAATAAGAAATATTGCATATCTTTAAACAGCCACTTCAAGAGAAGTAGTACTAGACAAATGAGAAAAGAAGCTTGGTCCCTTAAATGTACTCCTTCTTTATTAAAAATTGGTATTCACAGGTTCTCCAAAGAAAATATATTTTACAAAGTGCAATGAAGCTCTGATGGCAATCTGAATTTCTAAAAGTTACAAGGAAAGGAAGTTAAATAATTACATTGTATTATGCCATATTTGGGGTTTTAGGGATCCCCTCCCTGACATTTTTTGTTGCCAACACTTTATTTCTTCTTTTGTAGTTTATTTTTATATTCCAGTTTGTCATTAAAGTAAAGGGACACTTAATCATTTTAACATCCTCTAGTTTATGCATGAATATAATATTTGACATGATGGCAAGAATAAAGTTCTATCATTAATTTTTTGAGCCCAGCTCTAACTCATTACAGCTTTGATGCTCTTCTGCAACAAAGCAGATTGTACAAACTACAGAATAACACAACTTCTTAATAAATACTGGTTCTGCAAAAAGCAATTTCATGCCATCAAAACATACACTGGTACCTAGATATCCTGATGTAGCTCTGAATCAGATCCATTATGCCCCATTCTTTGTTTGGTTGCCAAAACTTTGTACTAATTGCAGCTACCTCACACTGAGAAAGAATCCATTTTTAATCTGTCATCCATGTAATACAGATTCTAGACTGCTGATATTGTCCTGATTTGTTCATTAATCACTAATAAAGCTAAAGTCGGTCAGCATATAAGGGGTATTATTATCATGCAGTTTAAGGAGTATTGTGAAACCAATTAAATTCTTAGTGAGTTTAATCATTTTTGTTATGTTTTAGCTGTAGTAGGAGTAGTCTGCCATGTTGGTGACAGCTGGTTGAGGAATTCCAAATTATGTTTTAAGGAGAAACTAGAAGACGGTAAAATCAGGCAGGTTGTAATTAACAGCCCTTTGTGTTTAGTAGCACATGAATAATGCTTTGAGGAGGTGAAAAACAAATGTTTTCTGTAAATTAAATCCCAGGGGACCCTACACATCTGCTTTGACACTTATTTTTCATGACTGGCAGGTGAAAAATGATAATGATAAGTATTTTGAGTTGGACTTTTGAAGGAAAGATGTAGCTAAACTTGATGTCAGTATTTTTTCTTGGAGAATTCACTCTCAGACACTGTCAGAATGCATGATGAGTCAGTTTAATTGAGGTATTTGGTGATACTCAAGTGTGGAGAACAAAAGATGTTATAAAGAAATACGAAGATCCTTGGAGGTAAAACGTACTGATGGTGTAAAGTAGTTTGTGAGTTTTATCTGACATTTTGACCAAACTGACAGAGAATTTCAGGGAGAGGATAGTGGGAAGTAGTCATCTACAACCCCAATTCCAGAAAATTTGGGGCAATGATTTGCAAATCTCATTAACCCATAGTTTTTTGTTTTTTTTTTTACAGTTGAACATTAGTAAAACATGTGAGATAGTTAAACAAAGACATTTTACAATTTCTTGAAAAATATGACCTCATTTTGATTTTTATGGCAGCAGTACATCTCAGAGAAATAAGGATTGGGAAACAAAAGGCTTGAAAATTAAGTGGCACTAAGGAAAAACAGCTTTAGAAGCATCATGCAACTAATTAGGTTAATTTTCAACAGGTCAGTTACATGACTGGTATAAAAAAAGCATTTTAGAGAGGTAGAGTCACTCAGAATTAAAGATAGGCAGGGGTTCACCAATCTAAAAAAGGCAGCTTCTAAAGACTATGGGAAAAATTCTGAAAAAAATCTATCAATGTAAAATTTTAAAGACTTGAATAAACCATCATCTACAGAACATGATATCATCAAAAGATTCAGAGAATCTGAAGAAATCATATGCTCCCATTCAGACAGCCTCTTTCAGAGAAGGCCTTGTCATATTTCAGCAAGACCATGCTAAACCACATACCACATCCATTACAACAGCATGGCTTCACAGTAGAAGAGTCTGGGTGCTGAACTGGCCTGCTTTCAGTCCAGACTTTTCTGAAGAAAACATTTGGTGCTTCATAAAGTCAAAAATCGAACAAGGAAGACTCAGGGCTATTGAGCAGCTAGAATCCTACATCAGACAAGAATGGGACAATTTGGGTGCGCAGATGTTCAAGTGATTTAAGGCGTGCACCATGTCAGCTGAAGTCGTATTTTTCTATTTATTCCTTACACTTCGAAGTGTATTTAAGGACTAAAATGTGTTTATTTGTTCATCAGATTCATTAGCTTGGTAAAATCTCTGAAACGTCTTTAACACAAGGAGGCAGCTGATCATGGTACTACAACAACAAAGACTGTTATTAGCAGAAGATTCCCAACAGAAGAATCAGTGTTCTGATGAGAATGTTAAACAGAGCTCAACACAAGCTGCTAAGCTTCAAAGCTCATTTATGCTCTACATTTGGACCACTTATGAACTCTGCATTCATTTGTCTGTTTTTGTATGTGCTCTCAAAGCTTACGGATATGGATCAAACATTGCAATACCGCCACCAGTCATGGGGCAGTATTGAGCAATGCACACACTTTAACCCAGTGTTGAGGGTGATTTGGAAATAAAGGTGATTTATTTCAGGAAAAAGAAGCTATGCTGTAGTTTTTTCCCTAAAAAATATCTTTCTTTTTTAAATAAGTTTAGTTGTATTGTTAATTTTTATGGTTTAACTCCACCCTCTTAAGTGATAGAAGCAAGAATTATTCTGTTTTCAACAAAAAAAATAATAATTTTGGTCCCTGGCCAGGATGTGGAAGACAACAATCACAAAAATCAAACAAGTAACAACAGTTAATGAAAAAAAGACATCAGTATCAGCATCAGTATTGGCCAAATTATTATTTGATATTTTAAACATCAATATTTGTGTCGGCCCTAATTTTCACAATCAATGCATCATAAATTTTAACTCGTTTCACAAATTTGAAATGAATTTTTGGTTCTGAAGGGAATGACCATTCTTGTGTCAGTTTCTATGTCATTTTTTATAAGAAAAAGTACAAAAATAAGGAAACTGTGTTTTTCCAAACTATCCTGGAAATAATTGACACTTGAGTGTTTGCATGCTGTGTAGGGCAGAACATCGCTACCAAATTAAAAAAAAAAAAAAAAAAAGAAAACAAAGTATTAAACTGGTGTTTTGGCACACATTTTTTGTTGAAGAAACATCGCACATTCTGTGATAGGCCATACTGGAGTTCAGTCTAAATTTTGTGTAATTGCTCACCCCAAGTCCTAGCACTTTCTGTTGTTCCAAAGCATCCTACTTTAAATAAACTCCATTTAATGACTCTTTCCTGGCGAGCAGCTGTTTATGTGTTTCAGATGTAACACCGATGGCACTGCTTTCCAAAAAGCTTGTCACCCGTCACAAACAGACTCATCAGTGCAGTCTGGAGATGAGTGAATCCTGTTTGCGTGTTAAAGTGTCTTCTGAGGCGGCGAGGTCAGCCAGATGCTACATCACTGCCATGCCAGTTTAATTAAAGCGCTCTATAACAGATCACGGTGTGGAAAAGCTCTTAATGAGCACCTAGTTAATAATATGGGTCCTTAATTTGTTCCACATAAGGCTGTAAATAATCTCAAACTGTGAGTGATTATTGAAGGCTGGGAGTGGGTGATGCTTGTGTGGGTGATGAAGAAGGGGATTATGGGAGAAGTGGGTTTTTTGGTAGTCATTATAACTTAAAGGTGTGGACGGTGCACTTTCTGAAAGCCCTAGCGTCAACTCCCCAAACACAGACACAGAGGCATAAGGAATGACGGTTGCCATGGCAACTGGGCAAAAATAGTAGGGGGAGGGATGCCAGAGGGTTCGCACAGACACACTCATCAGCACGCAAACGCCTCTTAAAAGCCAGGAGATTTTTGCAAACTCTCTCTCTATTTCTCTCTGTGTCTCTCTCACGCGCTCTCTCTCCTCGCTGCTTTGTGGGCGTGTGTGTACTGTATGTGTGTCAGACGGTGTAATCCGCTGACAGGCTGATTGATAGGTAAGTGCGCTGTGTTTGTATGGCTTCATTCCAGCGGCGGCAGTTTGAAAGCAGCTACCTGTTCATCCATCATCCTCCTCTCTGCCCCGCAGTCTGGATTTTACTCTGCAGTGACAGCCGCTCTTTCAAACGCACACATGCACACACACTGATGTCACCATATATTTATAATGCGCACATGCACAGTCACACCCACCCTGCCTTCTGTACAAAACCCCAATTTTTTGCTGCATATATTTTCCTCACACATGCATGCATGCATGCCACAAGCACCAAACATTCTTACATACATTCAGACAGAAGCAGACTTTACCAAGCAAACTTTACATGGAGCAACCCTTAAACTCATATTCTAAGAGTAGAAGGCATCCTTTATGGAGCTATAACTGTTGAAGAAGTCTTTATGCCAAATACTTTCTATTGGTGAAAAGTCTGGACTGCAGGCAGGCCAGTTCAGGACCCAGACTCTTATTGTGAAGCCAAGCTGTTGTGATGGATGTGGTATGTAGGGCCCTATGAAATCAGTAAGAGAGGGACTGTTTCCTCTAAATGCATGTTTAGTGAAAGAGAAGCTGTTTTAAAGAGGTGCTGCCTACTATCCAATGGCTAAATTGTCTTCGGTTATTTGTACTGCAAGCAGCATCACTGCATATAACAAACAGGGCTGCAACAAATGATGAACGTTAGTTTG
The DNA here is from genome assembly GCF_018320785.1 of Cheilinus undulatus. Lineage (NCBI taxonomy): Eukaryota > Metazoa > Chordata > Actinopteri > Labriformes > Labridae > Cheilinus > Cheilinus undulatus. The sequence continues at coordinate 7,002,757 of NC_054886.1, read as the reverse complement.
TTAAAGCTTGTTGTCATACTGACCCGCACTCGCGGAGGGACACACAAACAATCTCTCCTCTCTGTCACACATAAACAGACACGCACACACACCCAACTGCCCTTTGACTGCAGCTTTTCCTTCCTCTCTCCTGTTAAAATTTTAGTGGACATTAATAAGGCAAATGGATTACATGAACGCCTGACAGTCCATTGCTTTTGTTTTTATCCAGTCTCGTATTGTAACAGAAACAAAACTAAAGTTCTGCCAAAGTTTTTACGACAACAAGCTTTTAGATCTCAATCATGAGACACGGTAGATCTGGGCTCCAGAATAACTTTTTTTTACTAGGAGCACAGTGGCCCCTAACTTAAAATTTTAGGGGCGCAAGCAGAAAATTTAGGGGCACACACTGTAAATCCACTTGCTTTTTTTCAAGAGAAATAGTACCAGGCAAATGATAAAATACGGTGGGTCCCTTAAATGGACTACTTGTTTGTTAAAAATAGGTATTAAAAGGTTATCTAAACAAAATATCTAAAATAGTTCTGGTGGCAATTTACATTTATTAAAGTTGAAAGGAAAGGAGGTTAAATAATTCTATTAGATTATGCCATAATTGAGGTTTAAGGATCATCTTCCAGGAAATTCTGGCTGCTAATACTTTATTTCTTATTGTAGTTTACTTTTATTTTTCACTTTGTCATTAAAGGTAGAATATCTGACATTTTACACTTAAATGTAATAAAAATCAAACATATGCTATGTGAATGTTTTTCTGAGTACAGTATCAACACACTGACTTAAAACTTCGGTACCCTGCAGTTTTGTTTATATGGGATGTTTATAACTCTGTCCGGACCGGATTGGGGCGGTAACCTTCTCCTCTGGCACACGCCCCTCTCCTCCTAGATGCGCCCCCAGGGGCAGCAGTGCTGCTGCAGGTAAATGTTTCACCCAAACAGCTGAGAGCAGTGTAAATGGCAGACTCCAGTCCAAAGCGGCCGACCGAAGGCCTGCCACCAGCTTCCCCCTCCACCTAAAGAGCCTCGACATTAGTCTAGGAAACCCTCTGACAAAGCGAAAGGAAAAACTAGAGTTAATATTGCTTTTCCTCTGTGGTGAGCCCTACGTGACGCTAATAAGCTCTCGCATGACTCAGAACTGGCTTTGCTTCTCGTGGATGCCTAAGTAGGCTACATCTTTTCATTCATTATGCGCATTGTCTCATTATTTGTCCAGTGTTGATTTATTGACACAGCACTATTCTTCTGGTTGGACATTTAAGCTGAGTGTGATAGCGCGGCTGAAATAAATGTGGGGTAAAAATGAATGGAAGCTATGCGTGCTAATGTTAGCCTGCTGCTAATAAATGGAGGCTGCAGGTAGCTCTACTCAAATCAGGTAGTGTCTCAAAATATGTTTATCTCAAATCACCCAAGTCTTGTTTGAAGCTGATGTTTTCATGTTTAATTGATACTATAACATAACTGGCCAGGATAAGAAGAGCTCGTGAAATGGTTTACTGCAGCTGAAAAAAGATATTAGCAGTAAAGGTTCCCTTGAACGTTACATATAAACTTGTATATGATCGATGTTTAGGATGAAGAGAGGCTAAAGGGGGGAGGCTTCAAAGTGGCAGAGGTGTGTCAAAAACTCCTCTTTGTTTACATTTTCAAGGCTTTGCTGTCCTACAACACCTAGTGGAAAAAAAATTGCATAGTCTACCTTTAAGGTAAAGAGACACTTAACTATTTTAACTTCCTCTACTTCAAGCATTAGTGTAATATTTCAAGTTCTAGCAAGAAATAAATCTCCATTATCCACACGATGGTATGATGATTTCTGGAAGCCGGACTTTTACATTCCAGAAATTTGATCTATTTCTCAAAGGGTGTTCACTTTTAATTTTTGCTTTTTAATTTTTGACCCACCGTGTCTTTTTAACCCCATATCTGGACCTGGGAACAGGTTTTAGGGTGGGGCTGCATCTGTGATCTGTTGAATCCTAACTGTATGATGGTGAACTCTGACCTCTTTGCACTCTCTGTCTCAGTCACTGTTGGTAGCAATAACTTTTCTATTTGACTGGCATCTAATCATCAAGATGTAGTCTTATGAAATGCTTCAGGGTGCCAAAGGATTTTGAAAAAAATACACTGAAACAAAGTTGTGCGGGCGCTGAATTTTAAATTGGTAATTAAATGCATGCCGTGCACACGCAGAAGAGAGAGGAAGAGAGAGGGAGAAAGCACCTGAGCAAGGCTTGAATAATGTCTCTCTTCAGTGGAGTTTTATAAAATCCCCTGAAGTCTGCAGACATAAACTGACCGCTGTCTCGTATGAGTGCGTGGTGCAGGCTGCTCGTAACCTCTGAGTTCTGCACACTTTCACCCATTAAAGGCTCTTCAATCTCCGCAGGAAAGTGTTTTTCTTTCTTTAAACCTTTTTTACGATAAAATATTGCTACAACGTTAGCGTAGTGCCGCATCTGCCATTATTTCGCAGCCAGTGAATGTGTAAAAATGCAGCAGGACGAGTGTCTGTCAACATGAATGATTCGTCTTCTTTCTCTTCACTCATGATTTTCACACAGCGCAGCGCATGTTTACTGAATGTTACGTTATAATAACAGTAAAAACAAATACATTGTGCCACACAAACAACCATCCATGTGAAACACAGCATGCCGTGCGCCACAGCGCGATGTCAAGCTTATACCACAGCATATATGGATACATGAAGGATTTAAGCGAACCCTCGAGGTAGATGATATGCCTTCTTCTTTTGGAGTTAATGTCGGTTGGCAAACCAGCTCATTTGTGCATTATCACCAACAACTGGGCTGAAGTGTGGAGCAGAAGTTTGTCACTAATAAAAAATATTAATTAATAATAACTTTAAACATCAGCAAATTTACTGGTCGCACATGTGCGAGTAGATGAAAAATTTACTCGCACTGTCTCAAATTTTAGGGGCAAAATGCGACCATTTAGGGGCAGTCTGGAGCCCTCCGGTAGATGAATATATCTACTTGATTTTTCCGCTAATCGTCAGATTATAATCAGAAGTACTAAACTAAGCAAAAGTAAAGTTTTTCAGCCGTCTGTGTGTGATGCAAACAGCTCCGCTCCACGCCAAAGTGACACCATAATCGCTCAACACAATGGATCGATAAATAAATTTGTTGCCAACACTTTTAATTATCGATTTTTCTCGATTTTATCTATTCATTGTTGCAGCCCTATTAACACAGATATTTCGGATACTGCTCCAAATCTGGGGATCTTTGGGGACATTTAGAGGCAATGAAGTGTGTGAATTGTTCTACATCTTTTTCTTTCATGCATCCTATTAGGAAATGTCATTAGTAGAAACGAGTAGGCATAATCGGCCCTTTTGCACATTTGTGGATCTTCATACACATTATTGGATCTTTGTTCATATCTGTGGATCTGTGGACAGATCTTTGTGTGTATTTGCAAATCTGTTTATGAATTTCATAATTTGTTTGCCTCAGTACTAGCTCCATATTCCCTTTTTCTCTCCAGCTACCTCTGCCCCATTTTTACCCCCTGCTCACCATCAAGCATCCATTTTTGCACCCTCCTTACCCTCTTCCTGTCGCATTTGCAGCTCTGCCTGGCTCCCTTCCACTCGAGCTCTGCTTCTTATACATATTTGACTTGTAAATTGGGGCTCTATTTGTGTCATGCCCAAGAGGTGCTGTCAATTAGTCTAAACACCGTGACACATCTTGTGAGGAGAGAGTGAGAGAAGAGAAAGAGGAAAGAGTGACAGTGGTGGAAAGACCGTGGAACAAGAACAGAGGCGAGGATAGACAGATTGTGCAGTAAATACAGTTAGAACGAGACAGAAATGAGTGGGAGGCTTTTGTGTGGTGTAGCACCATAGAGGGACCTCCCGATGGGTGAACAGATCTGAAATCAGTGCAAGTGTCATCAGACAAAACCCTTTACTCTAGCCTACTGAGCATCTTGGCAAGAAGCGCTGATCAGACAGACTCGCCCCCGGAGGGCTGCAGAAAGCAGGGGGAGTGTTGGAATTACACCCTGGAGAGGCTGTCCAGCATATGTTAGAGGCCTGCATGCTGGGCTAAATGTACGTTAACAGATCAGATGCACAAACACACAATACAAGGCCTGTTATGAATGAGAAATTACATGATGCATGGTGAAAGGACATTATGCTAATGCAACAGATGCTTGGAGACTGTAGAAGCAATCAGATAAGATAAGAAAATGAAGTAGATTGAGATGAATATACAAAATGACCTCAATCACAAACTGGAGCTGTCAATCCTCTTCTTTCTTCAATTAGTATTTCAGTCCTTGTTGATTTCTAAAGGCAAATAACTCATTAAATTTGTAAAGCTCTAATATACTTTTTAGTTGTTACCCTACACAAATATGGTAATACAAAAATTACCCTGTATAGAAAATTTAATTTTTAATAGTGATCCCAATTTTCAACAAAAGAATGGATAAATGAGATTGCAGATACAAACAGCTGGAATTAGTTGTCTTTGAAGATTGTCTGGGCTCAGCCTTAGAAATAAGGTGAAGACATCCTGAGGGAAGTGGGAGTGGAGCTGCTCCTTTGCATTGAAAGGAGTAAGTTGAGGTGGTTCAGGCATTTATTCAAGATGTCTCCTGGGCGCCTCCCTTTGGAGGTCTTCTGGGCACATTCAAATTGGAGAAGTCCTCAGGGTAGACCCAGAACTTGCTGAAGGGATTTCATGTCCTGTCTATCTTGGAAACACCTCTGGAGGAGTTGGAAAATGTAGCTTGGGAGAGGGTTGTCTGGGTTGACTTTCTAAGCATGCTGCCACTGTGACCCAGCATGGATAAGTGAAAGTAATGGATGGATAGAACCCTATTTGGACCTCTCTAAGATCAAATAAACAGACTTGATATTGATTACTGAGATATAAAAGGCACAGTGTGTTTATAAGGTTGATTCATTTTAAGTCATCCAAATAGAGCGGGGGCAAGGCATCAACATAAGCAACATTTGATGACATAAATACTTCGATTCATGTTCCATGCGGTGAATCGTGGAAAGGAGATAGATCGCTGTGCCCAGTGCCGAAAATCCTTGCGTGGCCCAGCCACACACTACAGGATTTTAAGCCTGATTTTAGGCAAGATTTTCCTCCCCCGATGATCGTGGGGGCATATCCCGAGTGGAGCCACGTCGCAAACGACTAAATATCTGAATAATCCTCGTGTGGTGTCAACACGATTATTTTACTGCTCCAAATCACGTCCTAGCCTCACACACCCCGACTCGTAAATACTAGGTCGTAGTGCCTCTGACGGAGTACCAACAACCAATGAGAGTGAGCAGACAGGATTGCGTCACAGCTGGATCATACATACTTTCACTCACAACCACAAACACAACTGTAACTTCATCCTGAGTCTTTCCCTTGTTTTAGGATTTTTGCTGCACCTGTAATGCATGCCAGGGCAGCCTGTTGTCACATGATCACGTGAGGTCACTGGCAGGTGTGTGGTCGGTGGTCTGCCACATTTTTAAAATCGTTTCAGATTTAAAAACCATCTAGTGTGTGGCCGGCCTTACTCTTGTGTCAAGTTTCAGAATACTTTTAACAGAATCCCAACAACATGATGCTCTGCAAGCTTTACAAACTAGAAATGAAGTATGACAGAAACCTCAAAACCTCAAAGGAAAGTATCCAGAGGCAAGCTGACAAGAATGCAGCAGGAACCGTACACAGTGTATTGAAACATTTCTAATCAAAAGGAATGTCTTTCTGTTCCTTGTCCCCTGTATCACTGCTGCATGCTACACTAGTCGTGTTTGAGAAACGAAGTGTCTCGAACTATTGTTGTTTTAGTCTTTGAGTATCGTTATAATCAGCAATTTTTTCAGTTTTTTTCCTCAGTCCACATTGATGGAAAAAATATGACTCAAAGTGATTAAAATAAGTCTGTGTTTAAATAATACATCAAGTTTTAAGGTAAAAATAATATTTCTTACATAGATTAGAAAGGTACATTATGTCTAGCACAGTTGTGATGCAGAGATAATGTTGTTGTTTTTTTTAACAGAATTTTATTGAATTTTTAAAGGGTCAACAAAGAATACATACAGTTTGCCATCTTTTGTGTTACATCAAGAAAAAAAAAATTTATAATTACAATGTCAAATGGTAAGGTTGAAAAAAGTAATAATAATTAAAATATTAATAATAATAATAATAATAATAATAATACTGCCATCCATGTCATAAATAGATACAACTCTCAAAGCTGCCCACCTTAACTACCCACTTTTGTTACCCACCATTTGCATAGTCACTTTTAGTCCTACCCGGTAATGACACTGACCAGATGAAAATTGTTGGTCACTCAGTAATCTAACAATTAAGAGTAAGTTTAATTAACTCAAGGTGTATAAACAAAATAGTGTTAAAGTGGTAAGATAATGTTGTTTTAAAATATTATTTAAAAAAATTTTGTCAAGCAATTTTCTATTTGCTTTTTGTGTCTGTTTTTCAGAAGTAGAGAGGCACCTTGGAGGCTTTGTTTTTTGCTAAATTTGTAACCATATTTATTGCACAAAAACAGCTTATTCACCCCCAAAATCATCTATAGACTAGTCAATTAATCAAGAAAATAACCGATAGATTAATCAATAATAAGATAATCAATAGGGACAGCCCTACTTCTAGATAACAAAACCTGCTCTTTAATATTTAAAAGGTGATGTCATTAACTGGGTGACTTTTAAAAGCTGCCATATCAAGATAAACTCTCAAACCCCATTAAATAAAATGTGTTCTTAGATGAAGAAAATTAATACTAAGTCTTTTCTTTGAATATGGGTGTTGTGGAATGGGGTTTATATTTAAGGGCATGTTGCTTGGTCATATTTTGCCAAATATTAGGGGACCATAAAGGCCAGAACTGATTATTTATTGGTAGATTTATTTATTTATTTATTTAATCTTCTGTCCCTGTCCAGCCCTAGGAGGAAGTCTGTATCAATCAAAACATAGTTTGATAAGAAAGAAAAAAAAATGCGCCTGAAATAAATAATCCTGATAAAAAATCATGATCTCAGTATTGATCTGAATACTCATGGTTATCATTTTGGCAAGAATTGAGCAGCCCTACCTTGTAGTGAATGTCCAGGCTACTTCCTATGCATTCAGTATATTCAGGTGACTGCCAAAAACCAGGATCTAAAAACTAACAGAAATCTTTAATTCTCAGCCTTTGTATCAGGCTGAGACATTAAACAAGACAGCCTGACATTCACAGCTTAGAGAAGATTTGACTTATTGTTGAAAAAAATTAGAGGAACTTGGATATTGCAACATCAATTGGCCAAATTAGACTTTAAATGCTTTTGTGAACATACTCGGTAATAACAGGCACCTTTGCCTGCAAATCTGTCTCTTTATATCTTAAAGCTTTAACTGAACTTTAAGAATATATTAAAACATTTCAATTTTTTGATATATTCATTGCTCTGATATCAGTTCTTTTGATGGTAAAATTTCTATTGTGCACATTCATTTTTCAGTCTGAAAGGCTATCATTACTGGCCAATTGGTCACCTTTGTATTTATTCAGTTATCCATCCATATAAAATCTGATTTACCAAACTGTGATGGATTTTTGACACAGAAAAGTATGGAAAAATAACAACTTGACAGCATGCTTTTGAAGCTTGTAATCAGAGGTGAAAAACATCTCCTAAAAAGACCTTTTGATAGTGGGTTATTTTTACCTTGAAAAATGGAAGAATTCAGAATAAAATACCGCAGTAATGCTACATGTAGATGTAACTGGTCTCAGATAATTGATTTTTTTTATTTAAAGGTCAATGTCTTACCTACCCTTTTGTAGTTTTTGTGATGTTTATTTTGAATATGTGAAAGTATGAACAATGAATGTTCTTATTTTGGGATGGTTTTGTTCTCTGCTTGGTTAACCATAAGACAGTGTAGAGGAGTTGGTGAAAAATGACTGTTCATAGTACCTGAGCAACTGATAGATGAAAATACAACATTTGAACTTGGGATGATCCTCTCGGTTGCCTTTACAAAAAAATGTGGCATTTGGTGAAGAATAAAAAAAAACACTTAAACTGCTTTAAAAGTTAAGTCACAACGTAGTAAAAGAATATATTTTCTTTTTTCATGTAATGCCTATCAGGATGAAGTGAGCATCCTTACTTTGCAGAGCATCTGCCAGTCTCTCTTGAGCTTAAACACAGGCTATGTGCTGGAATGGACTGACTTGGTTTGTCTTAAGCTAAGTTTGTCAGTGATATGCTTCTGAGGTATTATTTGACTCATGACTTTCTAATTTTGAATCATTTATGAGTAAAAGAAATGGGCTGTGGCTTTGGTAACCTGACACACCTGGTAGACTGTTTATGGATATAGTTAACGTTCATCTGTAAAACCACCCATACAAAAGCATTCGGGCAGGGCAGGACTTTTCCAAAAATTCTCAGAAGGTGACTGGATGAATGTTTTATCTTATTCATGACAAGCAAATCAGAGCAAGAGCTCCAATGCTAACCTGAGCTATACAGGCTAGAGCTACAATAGTGTCTGAAGGGCGAACCTTGTAGGTGGCTAAGATTCCTGCTGAAGCCTACTGGGAGAAGTACAAGAACATCATCTCTGCTGAAAGAAGCTTGCAGTGTTGCTCTTTGCTCTTGTTTTAACAAAGAAATGTTGTTGTGGTCCGAATAAATGGTCTTTTTTCTACAGTTACATCCAAGCTAATTGTTACCGTGGTGGTAACAGTACAGTTCAACCCCACCTGTAACAATGGCATAGTCATGCTGGAACAGGTTGGCAGAAGAGCGAAAACATCTGAGCCTTCAGCTCAGTTCTTTGCTCTTTATTTAAGAGAGAAGTCTCGTCCAGTTCTTATAAAACTGCCGCTATATCATAGCTACATCCAAGTTAACTGCAACAATGGAGGCAGCCATTGCTAAAGGATCACAGTACAACTTAACCCCCGTAGCTACCACCTCATTCACCTCAAATGATGCTGATTGGTCCAAATCATCTATGGGTTCAGCACAAATGTGGTGGACTAGAGCAAGTTTAGTGGTTTTGAATTGAGGTCAAAGAAGTGGCTATAAATACGGCAGGCTTAGGCTTAAGTCTGATTTATTCTAATGCATCAAATGCAGGTAGCTGTCAGGTTAAACAGCCCTGAACCACAGTCGGTAGAAAATGTTGGATGAAGCTTGAGTGACATCAAACTTTTGGTTACTGAGGGGCTTTTAAAGCCAGTACAGCAGCCACAAGACATAAAATTCTGTGCCAAATTCACTTAAGATTAAGTGGTAACAGATGAAAAGGCATAGCCAAGGTGGGTTTAAGACTACTGACAACACGCTGGCCTGCAGTCATATCAGCTGATTATGCTTAACCCTTTCCCCTTCTTAAAACCAAGTCAGTTATAAAAAAACACTTAATCTAAGCTTCATATTTGGCATTGCCCCCTCTCACCTACTTGTGGTGAATGTCCTCTGAAGAGTTCCTGCTGCTTTCTCATATCAGCTCATCTTACTTCATGCTTCCACATTAAAAAATAATATCTGTAAAAGCCCAGTTTACTAGGGAGCTGGCAGGAAATGTTCTGGGTTAAGCTGGAGTGAAAAATTCTGATCTTTGCATTCACACAACTCACCCGAAAACGTTGAGGAAATTTTTTAGTTTTCTTATATGCACATTGAGCCAAAGCATCCCTGTCTTTAAGAAAAGAATTGATCTCCATAGAGGTCTTCTCCTGTAATGTTTCAGCACTGAGAATAACAACATGAGCATGCCAGTGGCAAAAACAAGCACTTTGATCCCACCCAGTCCCAGCTCCAACCTACAAGTATTTTAAACACCAAAGCATGTATAAGAAGCAGATCTAAGGTTAAAAAAAAAACTGGAATTCTTCTTCAACATGAACATGTGAAGTCTTCTGTGCATTGGTCTTGTAGTTCTTTTTAAGGCTTTAGTCTTTGAACTTCAGTCCAGTGTTCACTTGGCAGTCTGCAGGTGTCTTAGGACTCTCTTTTGAACATGCTGTCCCAGGTGCCTTTACACAGATGACAGAGTCTGAGGATTACCAGCACTGTTGTCTATAGGGACTTCAAACAGTCTGTTTCTGTGGGGCCCCTCATGCTGTTGGGTGCGTGATCACACACACGATTAAACAGTGAACACCACACGCACACTTAGACACACAAGAATCTCACAGCCCATTTGAGCTTTTACTCAGAGAGGCAAATAAACAAATTGAGTCTGAAGCTGCATCGCTGATTCTCAGATATGCTCACAGAGCTCAAACACAATGCTGATGATTTATCTGGCAGAAGAGGCTGCTGAGATGGTGTCATAGCTGATTGTCCATCTAACCTGTGATGTCATATTATTAGTGAAAGACAAGCTCTCAGGCATGTTTGCACCAAAGACTTCTGCCTGTTGGGGGGTGATGCCTCAGCCTTGTATTTGACTTTTTTGGTGCTTTAATTTGTTGAATGTTGAGCAGAGGATGCAGACACAGCGGCCTCTCTATGAGGGGTGAGGAGGTCAGGAAGTTCAGCCACGGAATAGTTGCGATGTCCTTTAGTGGTCTGATCCATGGACCATGAGCACAGTGGTTCTAAAGATTGGTGCATAAGCGGCCACAGGGTACAACTCACAGCAGGAGAGGAGATTGGCTGATGAAATCGGGAGGAAACAGCATAGAAAATGGAGTCTTTCCTTCCTTACCTTCACTAACCTCTGCTCCAGATTTAAGAACAGAGCTGTCTGAATTGTTACTGTATCTCTCTGCATGTGTTGATTCAGTCCTTGATACAGAACCCCTAAAGTCATAGTTTTCAACCCCTAAAGCCCCTAAAGTCATAGTTTTCAGCTTGAATGTGGAGAAATTTCATGTCTTAGTGGATGGGAAGATCAGGGCTTTCTATTGACAAATGTTTAGTAGCCAGCAATTAACCAAAGGCTTTACTGTTTCATATTTGACAGCACGCTGTACGTTTACACAACATACTATACTATGACGTTTCACCACCACATGCTATAGCAGTTCTTTTATTTGATACAAAATACTATACTGTCATATTTGATATCATATTATATACATTGCATATTTATATCAAAGACTAAATTTTGAGCTTTATGACACCCAGACGGTACTATGATGTTTTTGACCTCAAAGACTGTGTGTTTTTTTTACATCAAAGGCTATACTATGTTGTTTCTTACTTCACATGCTGTACAATATCATTTTGGACGGCATATGCTACACTATGGCATTTTTAACATCATTGTTTTGGACACCTATGGCCAAAGAGTACTTTTTGGCATCAAATGCTATACTTCTTGAATTTGATAACAAATGGCTACATTTGGAGCTTTTTTGACACCACATGCTACAGCGTCTTTTTTTTTTTAAACACATACTGTGTCTTTTTTGATATTGAGTGATTTACTATCTTAACCGTGCAAAGCAGATGGATACGCCCATTTCCGGGTTTCTCTCTGGCAAATCCATCTTACAGAGCTCCCGTCTGAACCATTTGGGCCCGGTTACAAAGTAACAGGACCAATCAGCGACGAGGGGCAGTACTTTTGGGTGCAGCGGTGCCATGACATAAGCAAGTAACAACCAGAGACCAATGCAGATACAGCAGAAGACATTAGTGGGGATGCTGCTAAAGCGTCAGCTTTATCTGAAATTCACCTTAGTTGCTATACATACTATATGTTTTTGACCTCAGTTACTATACATACTATACTATGATGTTTTTGACCTCAGTTACAATACATACTATACTATGATGTTTTTGACCTCAGTTAATATACATACTATACTATGATGTTTTTGACCTCAGTTGCTATACATACTATACTATGATGTTTTTGACCTCAGTTAATATACATACTATACTATGATGTTTTTGACCTCAGTTGCTATACAAACTATACTAGGATGTTTTTGACCTCAGTTGCTATACAAACTATACTATGATGTTTTTGACCTCAGTTACTATACAAACTATACTATGATGTTTTTGACCTCAGTTAATATACATACTATACTATGATGTTTTTGACCTCAGTTAATATACATACTATACTATGATGTTTTTGACCTCAGTTACTATACATACTATACTATGATGTTTTTGACATCAGTAACTATACATACTATACTGATGTTTTTGACCTCAGTTACTATACAATCTATACTATGATGTTTTTGACCTCAGTTACTATACATACTATACTATGATGTTTTTGACCTCAGTTGCTATACAAACTATACTATGATGTTTTTGACCTCAGTTACTATACAAACTATACTATAATGTTTTTGACCTCAGTTGCTATACAAACTATACTATGATGTTTTTGACCTCAGTTACTATACAAACTATACTATAATGTTTTTGACCTCAGTTGCTATACAAACTATACTATGATGTTTTTGACCTCAGTTACTATACAAACTATACTATAATGTTTTTGACCTCAGTTGCTATACAAACTATACTATGATGTTTTTGACCTCAGTTGCTATACATACTATACTATGATGTTTTTGACCTCAGTTACTATACATACTATACTATGATGTTTTTGACATCAGTAACTATACATACTATACTGATGTTTTTGACCTCAGTTACTATACAATCTATACTATGATGTTTTTGACCTCAGTTACTATACATACTATACTATGATGTTTTTGACCTCAGTTGCTATACAAACTATACTATGATGTTTTTGACCTCAGTTACTATACAAACTATACTATAATGTTTTTGACCTCAGTTGCTATACAAACTATACTATGATGTTTTTGACCTCAGTTACTATACAAACTATACTATGATGTTTTTGACCTCAGTTGCTATACAAACTATACTATGATGTTTTTGACCTCAGTTACTATACAAACTATACTATAATGTTTTTGACCTCAGTTGCTATACAAACTATACTATGATGTTTTTGACCTCAGTTACTATACAAACTATACTATGATGTTTTTGACCTTAGTTAATATACATACTATACTATGATGTTTTTGACCTCAGTTAATATACATACTATACTATGATGTTTTTGACCTCAGTTGCTATACATACTATACTATGATGTTTTTGACCTCAGTTACTATACATACTATACTATGATGTTTTTGACCTCAGTAACTATACATACTATACTATGATGTTTTTGACCTCAGTTACTATACATACTATACTATGATGTTTTTGACCTCAGTTGCTATACAAACTATACTATGATGTTTTTGACCTCAGTTAATATACAAACTATACTATGATGTTTTTGACCTCAGTTAATATACATACTATACTATGATGTTTTTGACCTCAGTTAATATACATACTATACTATGATGTTTTTGACCTCAGTTACTATACAAACTATACTATGATGTTTTGACCTCAGTAACTATACATACTATACTGATGTTTTTGACCTCAGTTACTATACAATCTAAACTATGATGTTTTTGACCTCAGTTACTATACATACTATACTATGATGTTTTTGACCTCAGTTAATATACAAACTATACTATGATGTTTTTGACCTCAGTTAATATACAAACTATACTATGATGTTTTTGACCTCAGTTAATATACATACTATACTATGATGTTTTTGACCTCAGTTAATATACATACTATACTATGATGTTTTTGACCTCAGTTACTATACAAACTATACTATGATGTTTTTGACCTCAGTAACTATACATACTATACTGATGTTTTTGACCTCAGTTACTATACAATCTATACTATGATGTTTTTGACCTCAGTTACTATACATACTATACTATGATGTTTTTGACCTCAGTTAATATACATACTATACTATGATGTTTTTGACCTCAGTTACAATACAAACTATACTATGATGTTTTTGACATCAGTAACTATACATACTATACTGATGTTTTTGACCTCAGTTACTATACAATCTATACTATGATGTTTTTGACCTCAGTTACTATACATACTATACTATGATGTTTTTGACCTCAGTTGCTATACAAACTATACTATGATGTTTTTGACCTCAGTTACTATACAAACTATACTATGATGTTTTTGACCTCAGTTAATATACAAACTATACTATGATGTTTTTGACCTCAGTTAATATACATACTATACTATGATGTTTTTGACCTCAGTTAATATACATACTATACTATGATGTTTTTGACCTCAGTTACTATACAAACTATACTATGATGTTTTTGACCTCAGTTGCTATACAAACTATACTATGATGTTTTTGACCTCAGTTACTATACAAACTATACTATGATGTTTTTGACCTCAGTTAATATACATACTATACTATGATGTTTTTGACCTCAGTTAATATACATACTATACTATGATGTTTTTGACCTCAGTTGCTATACATACTATACTATGATGTTTTTGACCTCAGTTACTATACATACTATACTATGATGTTTTTGACATCAGTAACTATACATACTATACTGATGTTTTTGACCTCAGTAACTATACATACTATACTGATGTTTTTGACCTCAGTTACTATACATACTATACTATGATGTTTTTGACCTCAGTTGCTATACAAACTATACTATGATGTTTTTGACCTCAGTTACTATACAAACTATACTATGATGTTTTTGACCTCAGTTAATATACAAACTATACTATGATGTTTTTGACCTCAGTTAATATACATACTATACTATGATGTTTTTGACCTCAGTTAATATACATACTATACTATGATGTTTTTGACCTCAGTTACTATACATACTATACTATGATGTTTTTGACCTCAGTTACTATACAAACTATACTATGATGTTTTTGACCTCAGTTAATATACATACTATACTATGATGTTTTTGACCTCAGTTAATATACATACTATACTATGATGTTTTTGACCTGTGTTAATAAACATACTATACTATGATGTTTCTGACCTCAGTTAATATACATACTATACTATGATGTTTTTGACCTCAGTTGCTATACATACTATACTATGATGTTTTTGACCTCAGTTACTATACAAACTATACTATGATGTTTTTGACCTCAGTTAATATACATACTATACTATGATGTTTTTGACCTCAGTTAATATACATACTATACTATGATGTTTTTGACCTCAGTTAATATACATACTATACTATGATGTTTTTGACATCAGTAACTATACATACTATACCGATGTTTTTGACCTCAGTTACTATACAAACTATACTATGATGTTTTTGACCTCAGTTACTATACATACTATACTATGATGTTTTTGACATCAGTAACTATACATACTATACTATGATGTTTTTGACCTCAGTTACTATACAAACTTTACTGTGATGTTTTTGACTTCAGTTACTATACAAACTATTCTATGATGTTTTTGACCTCAGTTGCTATACATACTACACTTTGATTTTTTTTTTCCTCATTTACTGTACAAACTATGATGTTTTTGACCTCAGTTGCTATACAAACTATACTATGATGTTTTTGACCTCAGTTACTATATAAACTATACTGTGATGTTTTTGACCTCAGTTGCTATACAAACTATACTGTGATGTTTTTGACCTCAGTTGCTATACAAACTATACTATGATGTTTTTGACCTCAGTTAATATACAAACTATACTATGATGTTTTTGACCTCAGTTGCTATACAAACTATACTATGATGTTTTTGACCTCAGTTACTATACAAACTATACTATGATGTTTTTGAACTCAGTTGCTATACAAACTATACTATGATGTTTTTGACCTCAGTTGCTATACAAACTATACTATGATGTTTTTGACCTCAGTTGCTATATAAACTATAGTGTGATGTTTTTGACCTCAGTTACTATATAAACTATAGTGTGATGTTTTTGACCTCAGTTGCTATACAAACTATACTAAGATGTTTTTGACCTCAGTTGCTATACAAACTATACTATGATGTTTTTGACCTCAGTTGCTATACAAACTATACTATGATGTTTTTGACGTCAGTTACTATATAAACTATAGTGTGATGTTTTTGACCTCAGTTACTATATAAACTATAGTGTGATGTTTTTGACCTCAGTTGCTATACAAACTATACTATGATGTTTTTGACGTCAGTTACTATATAAACTATAGTGTGATGTTTTTGACCTCAGTTACTATATAAACTATAGTGTGATGTTTTTGACCTCAGTTGCTATACAAACTATACTATGATGTTTTTGACCTCAGTTGCACTACATAGTATGTTTTGACCTCAGTTGCTAAACAACCTATACTTTGATGTTTATGACTTCAGTTAGTATACATACTATACTATGATGTTTTTGAACTCAGTTACTATACAAACTATACTGTGATGTTTTTGACCTCAGTTGCACTACATAGTATGTTTTGACCTCAGTTGCTAAACAACCTATACTTTGATGTTTATGACTTCAGTTAGTATACATACTATACTATGATGTTTTTGACCTCAGTTGCTATACAAACTATACTATGATGTTTTTGACCTCAGTTACTATACAAACTATACTATAATGTTTTTGACCTCAGTTGCTATACAAACTATACTATGATGTTTTTGACCTCAGTTACTATACAAACTATACTATAATGTTTTTGACCTCAGTTGCTATACAAACTATACTATGATGTTTTTGACCTCAGTTACTATACAAACTATACTATAATGTTTTTGACCTCAGTTGCTATACAAACTATACTATGATGTTTTTGACCTCAGTTACTATACAAACTATACTATGATGTTTTTGACCTTAGTTAATATACATACTATACTATGATGTTTTTGACCTCAGTTAATATACATACTATACTATGATGTTTTTGACCTCAGTTACAATACAAACTATACTATGATGTTTTTGACCTCAGTTACAATACAAACTATACTGTGATGTTTTTGACCTCAGTTACAATACAAACTATACTATGATGTTTTTGACCTCAGTTACAATACAAACTATACTGTGATGTTTTTGACCTCAGTTACAATACAAACTATACTATGATGTTTTTGACCTCAGTTACAATACAAACTATACTGTGATGTTTTTGACCTCAGTTACAATACAAACTATACTGTGATGTTTTTGAACCTCAGTTACAATACAAACTATACTATGATGTTTTTGACCTCAGTTGCTAAACAACCTATACTATGATGTTTTTGACCTCAGTTGCTATACATACTATACTATGATGTTTTTGACCTCAGTTGCTATACAAACTATACTAAGATGTTTTTGACCTTAGTTACCGGCTGTGCTGTAATCATGTCATGCTGCCTGACTAAAGCATACTGGAGAGAAAGAGCCTGTGATGCAGCCACTTGTGTCATTGTTATTAGTATTTAGTGGTAAAACTCAATAATCAGCAGAAAAACAATTTCAGGGTCACAGAGATGTTGTACATTATGATTCTGTTTGTTGAGCCACATTCTGAGTCAAATATAGGTTGAAAATAAATTGTTAGTCTGCACAGTCAGTCCAGAAAGTTCACACCGGTATGGGATCGGTACTCTGTATCTGCCGATAACACTATCGCTATCAGAATCGTATTGGGAAGGGAGAAAATGGTATTGGAAACATCTCTATTTTATCATCACTTCCTGACAAACCATACTAAGGGGTTTCTTTATCTATTTTTTCAGTTTGACATGCTGTCATGTTTTTGACATAACTCAGTTTTCTCTGACATGGGAGTTTTGACACCATTTGCCTGAGAGTGAGAGTACTGTAAGTCTATAGGGTTTCATGTTACATTTTTTTCATTCCACTTAAACCTCAGCCACTATTCAAGCTTCTTCACATGAGAGTAAAGTGGATTCTAGCACATACTGTGGCTGTAATTGATTTATTTTGGCACCTTCTTGTATTTTTGTTTTTGCTACAGGGTTTGCTGCAGTTCTAAAGGTCACTTCATTGTCCAGACCCTTAAGTGTCTCTGTGAGTAGTTTCACCCACTCAGTCCCCTTCTGCCTCCTCAGTGCAGTTTGTTTTTCCCAAACTTTTCCTACTTCTGCATTTAAAGTTGTCAGGAAATGTTTATCTTGTTCTGAAAATGATGTTTTTCTGTCCATGAGGTACTGTAGTTTTCCTTTTAGGTGGTAGACATGTTTAAATCAGCTGTCATGCTACATCAAGAGCTCTTATCTTTATTTAGTGTTTTTCAAAGCAAATGAAGTTTAATAAGAAGGCATTGTTTGTTACTCTGAGGATGTTTTAAAGATAACTAGTCTTCCAAAAAATGGAAAAGCCCAGTTAGGATAGCTAACTAGCCCACAATTCATTTATTTTTAATTTAAAAACTCAGTTCTGGCTTTTCTGTTATCCAGGGGTCTTGCAATGCAGCTTCTATTTCCACATCTTCAGCTTGAAGAAACATCAAATGCATATGGTAAGCTATTTATTTAAATGCAAGTAGGTGAAAAGTACTGCATGTTCCAGCCCCTTCAAACAAGTAACTCACTGTCTTATCCTGACCTATTTCACTCACTCCCTCATATTTGTCTTTATCCATAGGGTAAATATGAATCTACGAGAAAGATTTTCACAAAATATAGCCTTTATTCACCTCACCTGCGAGGAAATGCAGGCTTTTTTCATATTTAGAGGCATGAATTACTTGTGCAAAAATATGTAGGAATTGTTCTTGAGTTTGCATCAGTCTACATTGATATAACAGTGGTTACAATCCACTCATCACATAGTTTTAATGAAAATTGGCCAATAATGATCGGTTTCTGATCATTCCAGGCATCTGTAACAAATAAATATCAAAATATATTGTTTACCTTTTCATAAATTTGCTTCTAAGGCCCACAACTGAAATGAGAAAATGATTTGGAGTCATAAAATTGTAAAGTTATGAGTACATCACCACTCAACATGAGTGCACTTACCTTAGCCAGTGACTTTTAGTTTTAAGCAGGACTGAGGTCTCAGTGACAGCATGTTGTTCTTGATTGGAGAGGAGCTGAGGACTGCACTTGAGTTTTGAGATCTCTCTTTAAATGCTTTGACATATTTTAAAACCATAACTATCAAACTGATTGGCTGCTTGTGATGATTTGTCCTTACTGTATGAAGGAGCATTTCTTAAACCAACTTTTTGATGAAAAATAGTCTTGTTTTTTTTTTTGTTCACAACTATATGAACTTTATGTGTGAAATTAAGCTGCATTTATGGTTTATATGTGTAGGAAAATTTCACAGGGACAGCAGTTCATTGGTGCTGGTGTCTGCTTCATTAATACTCTAAAATCTTACCATTCCTCCAGGTGTGCTGAAGATGAGGCTGATCCAAACCCTTACGCCCTTGTAAGTAGTTGTTAAAACACTTAAATAGGCAGACAAATTGACCATCAAATGCACAAATGAGACTGAAGACACTGTGGCTAAATAATTTCTTACACCAACAATGAACTCATCATCAGTGTCTTCACATACTTTACATACATCTATTGGCATTATAAAAGTGTATTCACTCATATGATCTTGTTGAGGTGTAATTTACACCAAAATACTGTGTCAGTGTTGTAATTTAGTTAAACAGAAACAAAGCTATCTACTGAATCAAAGAGGAAAAGCTTAGGCCACATTTACACAAAACTTAGTCACTATCGTTTCTATCTTTGTTGTCAAAAAGTTTTGCGCACATTGATTTGCATAAAAACTTTAAAATGTTTTAGCATACAGGTCCTATATGTAGTTAGCGATGTGACTGTAATAAAACAACAGGCTTACATACGCCACCTTCCACAGAGGAGTAAGGTGTAAACGCAAGTTAATGTACTGATGCTGTGTGATATTTTGTCTTCTTTTTCAGAGGACGTATAGAGTGCTGTTGTCAAAAGTTTGCACTCTAAAACGTTCCATTTTTAGGCGGCTAAAAACTGTTGATGAAATTCCCAAAAAGGTCCCAGTTTCCAGCTGAAATTGTTGTGTAAATGGCCTTACTTTTTTCCTTCTGCTTATCTAGATATGGTGTTTATAGGGCTTCCTATAGCTTAACTAAATATTACTGTTCTTTTTGCTAAATTGTGTTTTATCCTGAAATATGAGACTGGAAAACCCTCTTATTCAAACATCAAGTACTCTAAGATATTACCTGTTTGCCACTGAGCAGGAATAGCTTTTTTATGGGACATAATTTTGGAATATTTGATTGGACCTTTATCAGCATTGAGCTGATCAGTTGTGTCTCCGTATTGACACTAGTGAAAGCACCATACATTTCAAACATGGATATGGATATAATTAATGCACAGCTATTTCCACTTTGTAAAACAAGCTAACAAGCTCTAGAGAGCTTCATTGTTCTTTGTTTGTGAAAGACAGAGAGGAAGGTAGGAACAGGTTGACTAGGGAAAAGTTGCACACTGTGTCGCTCAGGGGCTGTCAGGTTGACACAATAGGAACTAATGTACCCAAGCTGATTTAGTTGCTGCCGCTCGCTCATGTGCAGTTAAGACTCAGTGTAAGAGCTTTTTGCTAACAGTCATCATATTAACAAAGAAAAGAGTAGTAATGTCAGATGAACAGCTGTTGTCAATCAATCAAACGGTCTATTTTACTTAGTATTGTCTACTGAAATGGATTGTTTCTCTTATTTAAATCACTGCTACACAAGGCTAAATCTGTCAGCCTAATAATGGCAGTTTTTGGTATGCAGTAGCATCAATCTAACCAACTCATTTGTATATCCTGCTCCATCTGTGAGACAAAGTATTAAAATTACTTTTCATAATAATTTCTACTTGTTAGATCCTAATGCTTTCTCTTAATTTAGTTCTGTTTAGCTAGTTTAATTATTAGCACAGTTATTACTGAGTAGGTTGTTGACCTATTTTCAGTTGTCTGTTTTGTGGGATAAAATGAGAAGCAGTAAAATGAACTTAGCTGTAGCTGAAATAAAGTGAAAATTTCGTGATTTTTGTGAACTCGTGAATCAGATTAAGGTCAGACAAAAAGAGATGACACAACACAGGAAGTAAGAAGTATATAACCAAGTGTATTCCCTCTGTTAATGTACACATATTTAGAGTCATCTCACTGGAACACTTTACAATAACATTTAGAAAGAACAGGAAGATACTGGGAGGAGTATGTTTGGAATGGAGAAAGAGAGAAACCAGACAAACGTGGCAGGACGGTCAATCTATGGAGCCAGTCAAATGAAACTGTGGCCTTCTCGTCTCCAGCAGTATAGACAAAAATAGATACAAAAACAAATAAAAAAGAACCCATGGAGGATAGATAGAGCCTGCTTTCTCCACAGGGTATGGAACATACAATCAGTCATACAGAGAAAAAGGAAGAGATGCAGGACAAAAAACTGATTGAGGATGACGGATGGAGAATGGATTAAAAGGAGAGGAAGTTCTCCCCTGGAAAAGAAGAGGGTGGGTGCTTCATGTTCATAACCCAAATCACATTTGCTCAATTACCAAAAGAAAAGACATAGAAATTTCAATTTCCCAGAATCATATGGTCATTTTTTCTCCAAACAGGAATGATAGTAGGGAAAACACATTTCTCTTAGTAATGGGATGAGAGTCAAATATTTAGACATTTCACAAACTTTTTTCAGGATTTTCTTTTCTTTTCATGATACAGTTTTCTTTTTTTAATAGAGTTGAGAAAATTGGAATACTAGAGTTCTGTTGTACATCTTCCAGGGAACTGGCGTTCACCTTTTTAATGTGTGTGCTCTTCCCACAAAGTTAGCCCATTGGCTGCCATCAGTCCAGTCAGGCTAGAGAGAGAGAGAGAGGGCGAAAGACACAGTCGCTTTTTCAGCTGCAAGGTATCTCTCTCCACAGTGGAACTCCAGCAAGAATGAATTTCCCTAAAATGTCTCTCATTTCTCAAGAGAAAAGAATTAAAAAAAAGAAAAGAAAAGAAAAGAGCAAACCAAAGCGGCTGCAGCAAGGCGATGCATCAGCCGAACTGTTCATGAAAGGGGCGGGTCTGGGGAGCTGGGGTGGTGAAACTGTTCCGACGTTGAAAATCCTAAAGTCCGTCCTTCCTTGCTGTGGTACCAGCATACTCTCACTTTTCCTCACTTCTCAGGTCCATAGGTTTCTGCAACGTCTATACATATATTTATAATTATATAGAACAGAGTTTGTCTGGTTTGCTGGAGGTTTTTTTCTGTTTTCGGTTATTAGTAACTGTAAGGACGTGACGCAGTTTCTCTGCTGGCCCACTAGGGGGTGCCTTGGAGCCCCAGAAACACATGACACAGATCTGCTGGAACAAAAGGACGACCAAGGGGATTTTGGCCTCGATAAGTTTTTGGCGGCTAAACGTACAAAGTTAGCATCCAATAGGTCGGAGCGGTGGTATCTCACATAGTTGCTACGTTTAACGGTTGTTATGATCATCAATCATCGTCATATTTTTTAAGTTTTTTTAGACTCCACAGAAAGAAAAATTCTCTTTTTCGTAAATGAATACTACATGCTTGAAACACGGCAGAGTTTACGTTGCACCAGCTGCTGAGCACCGTAGACAAAGAGAGAAACAGCGAGCGAATGAGAGGAAGAGAGAGAGAGATTTGACGAGAGATGTCGAACACTTACAGAGGTGAGAGTGATTCTGTAAGCTGGCAGTATTATTGATTTTAAACAGAGGGATGTGTAGTCACTAATTGAGGCTGATACTGTCTAAGGTGGCGGTGTGCACCATAGCTCACCTCAGAGTGAAGTACTGACCTTGACAAATACTGATGATGGTGCTTTCTTACAGTACTCAAGATATTAAATAACCTGTCAAGCACTAATCCACAAATCACTGTTTTATCAGCATTTGGTACACAGTTGTTGGCACAGTATGTGTTGAGATCTGAGGTGTAATAGCCTCTCATTATACCCACACCACAGCTAACATTTAATAAGAAGCCAAATCAAGCACAGCTATGCTAAAGAGTATGGAGTGAAGCAAGATAAAGTGTTTTCCTGCCTCCTTTTGATAAGATTGGAATTGGAAACAAGTATGGTATGAAATACCCTCTAGGTTATGTTTGTCGTTTTCCCTCTCTCTCATTCTCTCTCGTCTCTTTCTGTCTCTTAGTGTCTCTGTTGTCTGTCTCTGTGGTGTCACGGTGGTGCTCCCTCAGACGTAGTACTCTTTGTCTTTGTTCTTCTTGTTCTTAGTGACTGTCTTGGCAGTGGCGGGCTGTTTCTCTT
This sequence comes from Cheilinus undulatus, assembly GCF_018320785.1. Lineage (NCBI taxonomy): Eukaryota > Metazoa > Chordata > Actinopteri > Labriformes > Labridae > Cheilinus > Cheilinus undulatus. Next base: position 6,979,452 of record NC_054886.1, on the reverse strand, counting down.
TCACCAGGGCTCCGTTGCTCTGCGTGGCTGAGTTGCTAATGTAGTTGCGGCTCTGGTCCACCTGGTAGGAGCCTTCATCGCGATTGCGGTACTTGTACATGGCGTAGAGCAGGATGAGGATGCAGAGGGCAGCTGCTGCCACGATTCCGACGACCATTCCCGTGGTGCTGCTGGACTGCTGCACCTCCACAGCGCCTGGGAGCCCTCTCTCTGGAGATGTGGGGTCTGGAGTGGGAACATGGGGGAAATTTGGAGGGTATGTTATTCCAGGGATTCTGCGGTGGCCTGGGTCTGACGAGGGGTGGGCTGGCGGCAACAGCACCTGGTCCCGGGTGTTCATTTTCCCGGCAGGGATATTGTTGCTACTGCTGCCGCCAGCAGGCGGCTTGATTCGTGGGCTGAGCTGGTCGGGATTGGCTGTGGGGGTGGAAGATAGAGGTGGGCGGTGGGAGTTGGGGATGCGGGAGAAATGGCGGTCTCGGGGGTTCTGGACGCCACCCTCTGCAGCTGGAGGAGGAGGGAGGACAGTCCTGTCGGTGACCAGGGGGGAGTTTTTGTAATAGTCCTCATCATCGGACTCGGTCATCTCCCCTGAGCCGTATGCCGACACCTCGATGGTCTCCTCGCAGTCCTCCTGGTCCAAGGGGCAGGGGGGCCGGCCGTTTGGCAAGGGGAGGGACTCTTTGGTGGTTTCGAGGAGGGTGAGGAAGGGGCGGTAGGTAGTAGGGGGTGGGGGGATTACTGGGTAGCGGGTAGCGATGGATGGGGGGTCTAGGGAGTCCACCGTAATTATGGGCAACACTAATTCACCTCCTAGGACAAGAAAGAGACAACGAAGGAAAAGAGAGTTAGAGACCTCTTTAGAAGGAGACAACCTCCAGGTCAACAAAAGAAAAACAGTTCAAATGAATACAGCAACACCAGAATTAGAACAGCACTAAAACTTAACATGAGGTTAGTTATATAAGTTGAGTTAGTCTGTTCTATTTAAAAGTTAAAATGCTGACTAAGGCTGAACTGAACTACAATACAAGCTGTAAGAACATTCTGTATCCTGCACCTGGTTCTGACTGCTCTGACCTATACCTACAAGATATATTACTAAGACAAGATAAAAGTAGACTACAAATTACACTGAACAACTTAACATCTACTTTACTACACAGCCTAGAACTTTCTAGCCTTACCTAAACTCACTGCACTAACGCTCAGATGTTTCTTTCTGCTGTGATTGGTTAAATAAGATAGCAAACCACGAGGTTCAGGTCACTTACATCAACAAATTGGCCGCATGATTTTTGCATGAAAAAAAAAATTACAAAAAGAAAGCTGTGTAAGATTGTTCTTGGATAGTGATAAACAACTTTCCCCCCCTTTTTACCTCCTTTCTTTAGTTTCTTTACTGTGTCAAAAATAACCAGAATATAAAGTATGCGTTTGATTAATCCCATTCCCTCCCCATGAGCATAAAGGTTTCTATGACTTCATTAATCTGTATGCAAACCCTTAGAAGCTGCTGCATGAAAGTGATGCCCCCATTTCCTAACCCAAACTCTCAGTGCACTGAGAGAGCATTAAACACTACTACTCCCCGATGCCCACTTCCCTCCCAAATACCACACATAAACATGGGGCAATGATGTTCTTAAGCAGCCATTAACACAAGAGAACACTTAAAGAAATTGTCTTAATGAGCCAAAAATTTGTTGACAAGCTTCAGTTAAAGTGTATAATCTGATTTTAGCTCACTGTGAAATGAACATTAAAATGAAGTAAAGCTCAGTGAGTATATGTTAATATCAACTCTTGAAGGTTGTAGTCACAGGAGGATTTTGAGTCAAATGAGATTTAGAGCCTAGGCCCATTTTTTTCTATATTTTAGGGTCTAAATGACTGTTGGACAGAAGGTTTTAGGATTCCTCTCGTAGCCTGCTTAAACCAGCAGTCACAAAATTATCTGTAAGGGCTGAATTTTAATCCTTTTGACCAAATACAGATGATGTGAAATCAGAGATGCTAAAGTGTTGGCCAGTACAAAGTACCCCTTTAGAACCAATACTGGATAAAAAACAGTGTATTTTATATTTCTTTTAGCTTCAAATATGCTTTTTAAATATGCTACAATTTTACATATACATATTTTTGTTTTAAGTAAACCTTAAATAATGGCACCAGAACTGACACAACTCTAATAAGGTTTTGTCTACTAGAAATACTTTTATTTCCCCTGACAGGCTCAGATTTTTATTCCAAATGCTACAAGCTCACAGGAAGACTTCCAGCAAAGACCTTATTCTATTCAAGAGAAAGCAAAAGCAGTCACTACTTTTCTACTGCCAGTACAACCTGATTTAATAGAATAAAACAGTAATTTGTTGGTGCTAACAAACTAAATCACTACAGTCCTACAATAACTCCACGCCTCTGCTGGGCTGAGGCAATGGGACGCCAACAAAACTTGGAGTTCTGTATGGTAAAACTGTTTTTTTGTGTCAGTGGAGTTTGGTAGCTTTGAAGAATGCTCTCTCACTTTTCACTTGTTTAGAAATAAAGAAGATTCAAAGAAAGGTCTTCCTCTGTTGGGATCTTTTCTGTTAAAAGGCCAGTTTCAGTTTAGTATTGAAAAGGGCTGTCGGGATTAAAAGTCAAAACTAATCACTCAAGTTCAACAGTTTATCTCAGTTAATCATATTTTTAATAAGCAATTATTCTGTGCTTTAAAAATATGCTTATAAGTCCATATTAACAATGCGGAGCTATTCTTAAAAGTGTCGTTATGTTTGATGTAATTCAGTCAAAGAGACATTGCTTGATCTTGACTTTTGGACGTATTATTTTTCTAAACTGCTAGACCAGTGCGGTCAAACACTAGTCATGTGTCAAAGCAGATGATTAGTAATGTGGTAAACATAAGTTTTGTATTTTTATAAGTCAATTAGTTTCAAGTTAGGAAAACATTAATTAAACAGTCAAAATGGACATTTGATCAGTAAATCCACCTAAAAGACTTCGGCCTTCATGGCTTGTTTTATAACTGCAGGATTAAGCCAACTGCTAATAACATTCAAATATTTTGTTCTTTTATGTCATTTAGACCTCAAAATACTATGTAAATAAGAGCCAAGGTTTGGATTGATTTTAACAAGTAGGCCAGAATATCAGCAACATTCTTTTAAACACTACATTTGATTTCGTTTCAGTATGAAAATGTTTACGGGTCAACAGTCAAGGAAACATTTGAAAAACATGTCAGGGTGGGATTAGATTATGGCAGATCTTTGAGGGAGAAAAGGGGAAGGTAACAGTAAAGACACGACCAAAGAAATGCCAACATCACCAGCATAAAATCATGACTCTGGCTCTTTGTTCATTTGATGAGGTAAATCAGAGTGACTCAGAGGGAGAGGGGGTTGGATAAGGCAGTTCAGGGAGAGTGGGGTGAAGTTTAAAGGGAGGTGTAGGGATTGTTAAAATTTCTCCAGTGGCTTTTTATTCTGCTCAGAAAGCTACCCAAACCCTGAACCCTCCCATTTTTGTCAGTTATACAACCATACAATTCACTCAGAGATTAGAAAGGCTTTGTAACAAAGGCTGATGCATTGAGTTAACAAAGCCACTAAACATAACAGCATTTGAAACAACACACTTGAGAGAAACAGGCCTTGAAATGAAGCAAAATGTGAGAGCTGTAAAGGAAAAAACTTAGTGATTCTTTCAACCCTTCTACAACTTCATAGTTCTGGCAGGGCTAGTTTCCATGGCAATGATATTTCTCTCTATTATATTTCTTTCTTCCCATGTTAGAGGGCTGTGTTTCACCTTGAAGGCTGAGAGGACAGCAGAGTGTGGTGGCACATTTTACGAACAAAGAGCTTGTAGGATTTTTCAAGTTTAGTGCTTTCCAAATTATTTCTTCACTCTTCTTTAACTTTGACAAGTTATTTCACTAAAAATGGCTTTTAAGGACCTCAGAGACAGTTTTTCAGTGATCCAGGACATGTGCGTGACTAGAGGTTAAGGACAAGATGGTAGCTCTGCTATCTTTACTTTGCCATCTGCCTGCATGGCAGAGATGCTGCAAGTGCAATTTCAAGCTTTCTACTTTGTGCTCGGTATGCAGCCCACCAATTACTGAGGAGTAACCTCCACTCGCTGTGTGCCCCACTTACATGTGGCTGACTTTGCAAATGGGTAGTCTTGTTACAGTAAACACTTTCTGTGTTCCTTGCAGAATCAGGAACTGCTTTTTATTCTAAAATTGACCGTATATGAACCTGCAGAGAAGTAGTTAAAAAGGACTCTTTAGCTGGGCTGATATTAGAGATGAACAGTGATGGATTGTTCCAACAAATGCTCCCATCACTCTGCTGTACTCTCAAGTGCTGTCGAGCTGAAGCCTGAAGGGTGTATATCATCATCCCATTTGACAAGCAGGCAGTGGCTACTAGAAAAATAATGAAGCTCAGCCCTCTTACAAAGAGAAAGCCACATCTCAGAACTCTAGGCACATATCATAAGGACCATCTTTTCATTTCCTGTTGTGTGACCCAAACCCTACTGCACTCATAGTTTAAACCAATCATCAACTTCAATTTGCTCTTCCCTTCTCCATGACTGCACCCTTTTCCCTCTGCATGCGGCTCTGACTGTTCAGTGAACACCCACAGACAGGTCGCTGATGGGCTCAAAGAGCCGTCTTCAGTTGTGCCCAAAAACATGTAATATCACCAGGGTGCTTCCCCTCTGAAGACTGCCAAGAACCATAGAGTCATAATAGATTTAACATGACATCAGGTAGGCTTATGAGGAAAGGATAATAACAACAAGAAGTCTCTTTCACATTGTAATGACCATGCTGCAAGGATTAACAAAGAATACTGATTTACATTTTGGTAGAAAAAACATAAAAATGTTATCACAAGCAATCCCTTAGTTTCCCAAATAAAATATCAAGCTTTATTACAGCAGTAATGTTATCTTCCTTAGTTTTCCTGTGATAGAAATGTTTTTTATTTGCTGGATGGAGTAAGAAGGATGCATAGGTTGAGCTTTCTTAACAAGATAACCTTGAATACAACACTGTTACATATTCAATCTTGAAATCAACACTTTGTGGGCTGCAGCCCTTTTATTGTGACATAACCATAGCCTGTTGGTTCATACAGAATGCATGGGTTCTTCAGTTTGCATTCTCTCCGTTTACCCAAAGGTGGTGACTCTGTTGGTTGCAGATAAAAATCAGATTATGTGGATTCCTTTGGAAATGACCTCAGTTTCTCACTTCATTCATTTCCTTATTTAAGATTTTCCTCACCTGTTTTCCTTCAATAGCTAATTTAGGATCTTCTTGGATAAAATATATTTTTGGAAAGTCAAAAAAATATGAATTGAAAAGAGTAAGCTTTAGGTTGTGGCTACCTACAGTCAGTTTCAGTGCAGGTGCATGGTTGCTGTGTGATGGCAGCACAGCTTTCATTCTTGGCACATGTCTGCTGCATCTTCCTGCTGTCATAGCCTTGTCTTTCTGCTTTAGTTTTACCTCGTGTATCATTGTTACTTTGCCAGTTTAGTTATTGTTACAAGTTGCCATTTCAATTATGACTGTAGCCCATAGACTGTAAAAAGAATTGGACAAAACCTGTGTGATGTCAGCCGTTTGATTACAATAGGTGTACTCTGCTTTTGAAGCCTTCCATATTGAAATTACTGTCACAACTGAACTTTGGATCAACCTAAAGGCCCGCCCACTAACTTGTCTGCTACCTAGCTTGCCTGCAGTGAGAGGACATGAAGACATTAGCTAATGAGACACATCTGGTTTTTGAACCAGGCTGTAAACCAGTTTATTTGTAATGTAAAAATGACTTTTTAACATGTGTTGTGTATGGGACTTCCGGTGTTCCTGCAGCCAGCCTCAAGTGGACATTTGTGGTATTGCAGTTTTTTGCACTTCCACATTGGCTTCATTTTTGAGGACCAGAGGTTGCTGCTTGCTGTAGCCTTCTAGTATCATGAAAAAAAGATAATATTAAACATTACATGACGTCAAAAAGTTCTGGCATTTTTGGTAAATGGGTATGCGTTCCTTTACAGCACAGTGTGTGCTTTGCCCCTCCATTCAAAACAGCTTTCACATTGATTTAAGTGGGGAGCCACGGCACATACTTGTGTTAGTTTGAAAAATACAAGAGTTTAAAAAGCATGGGAAGTAAAAAAGGTAAAACTACCTCTGGAACTATTCTGAATTTAAAAATAACTACATAACAAATTGCAGAAGATTGCCAGTGCCCTTTAAGGCAACACAACGGTTATATTAAGTTATCTAAAATTCTTGCACAGAAAGATGTACATTATAATTGAGATCTCAGTAATTGGGTAGCCTCACTCTATGGTGTCCACCCTAGACAATGACATAACTGGTTATAACACTGGAGCGGGTTATGTCATCATTTTGAGTGGCATTAAAACCCCCAACTCCCGACTGGCCAGTTTTGATGCAACCTCGCTGAAATACTCATCTAGCATGATTCCAGTGAGTGGATGTCTTTGTCTCAAATAACATTGGCACTTAAGCACAAAAGTGAAACAGACAAAGATATTCAGCCTGATTGATCGAGTTTGACTCCATTGATTTGAAATACTGAGACACTGGAACCACGTTTAGCTGGCATGATGAAATTTTCTTTTTTATCTTTACCCACACGCCACTCCACATCACTGACAGTATGAGTCATCCTCTCTCTATTTATTCAAAACCAGCACAGGACAGATGGATACTGATGCATCTTCGCAGGCCTCTTAACAAACATCGTTACTCTGCTGATCACGTCGCCCCGCTCACATCCATTTGAAATATTTAGAGCAAAAAGGTTGTTTGGAGTTTGAGTGTTCTATAATTCAGCTTTGATTAGGGTGCAGATGGAAAATCCAACAGCATGTCTGTGCATTATGTATTTCCCTGTGCCTGCTTTTAAATCATGCAACACAATAGGTACAATTACTGCCATATAATCTATGCAGAGGGGAAGAAAGACGAATACATGCGATTCCATAAACTGTTTACAACTGCTGCATTTGCTGCTGTCGCTCTCAGGCACAGTGATTCATGTTGACACAAAGGGATGATGCTCTTCTCATATCGTGTCTCGCTTAGAGTCACATACTGGCTGCAGTCAAAGTCACCTCCCTGCAGCTCATCAGCACCTGGATCGGCTCCATGAAGCTGGCAGGATTTGTTTTCTGGCTGTGGCCCTGTGTTCCCAGCTCTCTGTGGTATAAATAAATCCCAGACATGCACAGGGAATACAGAGATATCAAAATCTCCCACTTCACCATTTCCTGTTTTTTTTCTTTCTCTAGATCTCTTTATTCCTTTCATATCTCAGCTGTGACACCGGCCTTAATCCTGTTTTATTACTGGTATATATTTTTTTGGTAAATTCTTTCTCATATCTTTATTCTTTTCTGTTCCTGATCTGCTTCTTTTGCTGCATCCAACCCAAGTTTTGTGTTGTATTGGTAGCATAAGATGTGTTTTCTCTCTCTCTCTTTTGTCCTGTCTTGGGATTCTGACCATATGCATGGCAACCTGGAAGACAAAGGTGTCCTGAATCTCCCTCTTCTCTCTTTCTGCACCTCTCTCTTCACTCCTCACTGCATTTCCCTCTTCCTGGATCTCCCTCTTATCTATTTCTGAATCTCCCTCTCTTCTCTTGTATATCTCTCTTCTATCTTTCTTGATCTCCCTCCACTCTTTATCTGCACCTTCTCCTCTCTTGCTGCATTTTCCTAAAAATTCTTTCAGTACTGCCCCCGTCTTTTTCTGAAGCTCCCTCTTCCCTCTTCCCGAACCTCTCTCTTCACTGCATCTGCCTCTTATCTCTTTCTGGATCTCCCTCCTCTCATTTTTTGCATGTTTGCCTCATATCGTCCTCTGCACCTCACGCCTCTCTCTATTCTCTGTATCTCCTCTCTTTTTCGAATCTTCCTTTTTCTCTCTCTGCATCTCCCTGTTCAACCCCTGTACAGCTTTGGCAGAGGCCTGTTTAATATTCAATAAAGGTTCCTTCCAGGTAAAGGGAAGTTTTTCTTGACAAGGTAACTTAACTTAATGTCACTTAGTGTGGTGTCCATGGTGGATCACTGATTTTTCTTTATAAAAATGTAACAGAGACTGACTAGACCAGCTCTCTGTGTAAAATTTTTTGAGATAGACTAGGATATAAATTGGCACAATACAAACAGAGACAGATTTATTGATGTGCTGGAAGGTTTTTTTTGTGCCACCGTAGTAATCTTTCCTACAGCTGCATTTATTGAATCAAACTGTAAAGTGAACCTAGTACCTAGAAAACAGAAGCAATGACAAATTTAAGGAGAAAGTAACAAGGTTAGCTGGTTCAGACAAGCTGTGAACCAGTGTTATTCCTCTGTGCTCCTGGGAGAAGCTCTGATATTTATTTACAGTTTGAAGTTTGAGCAGAAAGACACCCTGCCGAGTAAAAGCAGACACAGGGGAAAATAATAAAACAGTTCTCCTAAATGTTAGTTTGCAGCAGAAATACCTAATGACAAAATGCATCATTGACCAGTTTTGAAGGGAAATGGTTTCAAGGCATGAGAATAATGTTGAATAATTCAGTTCCTGAGTTTTTGATAGGTGTGTTAACAGCCGACTAAGATGATGAAGAACCAGGCTCTTCATTCATCTAACTGACTAACCCCTATGAAAGCTCCATTTACTCTTTAATGTATTTACTGAAGTGTACTGTTCTCTAATGACAAAAACATTGCAGTGACAATATTCAATTACATCCAGAAATCTATATAATGTGCTGTTTTGTTAACATATTTACTCTTAATTATGGTTTATTCATGCAGCATTGTGTAATTGCTTAATAACCTTTCAAAAGAATCATCTGCAGGTGGATCCTAGTTTGCATAATCCTGTTTAATTGATCCCAAATCAAAGCATTTGTATTTTTTGTTGACGACATAATTAGTTACATTACGTCAGTGTTAAACTGGGTGACAACGAGCTGGCATCAGTGACCTGGCTGTGGGAGGTTGTTTGCATAATCCTATTCAAATTTATCTCAATGAAATCCATAATAGTAAGAGCAGAATTTACATAATCAAATAACCTCAGGGTGTACAGATATAAAGGTTATGACGCATTTACAATTACTTGAAAAATTATATCAACAGTTCAAAACATAAATATAGGCACTGTATATCTGATGTTTTCTAGCCTAAAGCAGATATCTGCGTCACAGGGAGCAAGAGTCATATTTTTATGGCATTCTTTTTTTTGATCTGCAAGTAGCAAGAATGTCTTACACCTCACCTTTCACTGTGTACAGCTGTGAAATTTCTGACCCTTTTGAATCTTTTCAGCTATTTTCTTTCCCAATTTATACTTCAAATTTTCTGGAGCTCTGATGAAGAAGCCTAACTTGAAGTCTTCCCAGGGAGTATTATCTGTATTACCTGTATCCTTTTCCATTAAAAATTACAATACATAAAATACTATTGATTAATACTTATATGTTAAATAGACGGACATGCCATGTTTGCATTTGCTTAAAGCATGTTACAGCAGCAGAACATGTTTTTGTTGGTGTCAGGCTCAGACCTCATCAACCCTCGCAGATTTATTTGACATGCAGAATTAGTGATGAGAGCTTTTTAAACCTCCTGTAGGAGGGGGTGGATGCTGGGGTGGAGGTAGGTTAAAAGCAAGAGCACAGTACTGATCAAAGGCAGAGTTGCAATAGCAGAGCAGAGGGAGAGACCAGAAATCTTGCAGTTAGTATAGACAGCCAAACTGGGAGGATATTTGCCAAGTGGCTGGATTATAATACATGTCAGGTGTGGAGTCAGGTAGTTAGAATTATTTGTAGGGATGTTCTGATACCATTTTTTCCTTCCCGATATGATTCCGATACCAAGATGTTTGGTATCAGCCATTATGGAGTACTGATCTCATACCAGTCTGAACTTTCTGAACTGACTGTTCAGACTAGCAAATTATTTCAGACCTATATTTGACTCAGAACATGGCTCAACAAATAGAATAGTAAATGTACAGCATCTCTGTGACCCTAAAGTTGCTTTTCTGCTGATTTTTTAAGTTTTGATGCTAAATATTAAAATAACAATAATACAGGGGGCTGCATCACAGGCTCTTTCTATCTGTCTTTTTTTTTAAAATACAAACTTTATTGCACTTTTCAAAAGACAATATAAAATGCGTATGAACAAGTGTTGTATACAGATATGTACTTAATGTATACAGTTGTAAAAATCATCAAGTGCATTGAGCTCTATCTCTCCTTTCTGCTTTATTTAGCGAGCATCATGTGATTACGGAACAGCCTGCTATCAGCTGACAAACACTCACAGGGAGTAACAATATGGCTGTTAGCATTCGAGCTAGTGGTAGTATATGATCGTAGTTCAATTAAAATGGATAAAAAGATGTTCAGTATTGGATTTACTGGTGTGGATTTAATCATTAAAGTCCCCAAAAGTCACATAAATTCCAGGCTCTCTGAAAATGCTGCTGCAAAGGATTCAAAGGCATAAACAGCGTCAAAGGGAAAACACAACGGCTAGCTTCAAGAGGAAAAACAAGTTAGAGGCAATGATTTATGGCTCAAAAGTTATTTAACTTTTGATAAACTCTGTCCCTTCTTGTCTTGTATGACAGCGCTGGTCTGGAAGGCATTTTAACGATCACATTCAGAGAAAAACTGTCAGGCAGCCACCATTCTTTGCTGCTGCTGCGGGTCCCTTGGTTCTTCTTTGCTGCGCTAAAAACAGAAGCCCATTCATACAGTGGCAGGGAAGAAGAATTGATTTCTGGTTTATAGTGCTAACATTAAGCATGGCTAAAGAAGCAAAATATAAAGCTAAACCAAACGGTATTGGATTGGTGCATAAACTCATGTACTTGCCGCTACCAATACCTGCATTTTAAGCAGTATTGGACATATTTCTGATACTGATATCGGAATAAGAACAACCCTAATTATTTGAGCTTTGCTCTTTTTTGAAGATTTGCTTGCTCATGTGGCAGTTCATCGAATATAAGACAGAAAATTTGCACATACTACCAAAACAGTAAAGGAAAGAGAAGGAAAAGATGAAGAACTGCAGTTTTAAGGAAATTTGCAAGGTTTAATAATTGGCAATGGCAAGTCCAAAATGCACCAACGTTAACATAGTGCAAATATAGTATTAACTGTCTTTGGTTGTGTTTTTAAAAAGGTAAATTTGCTTTTGGAACATTTGCAACAATCTTTATTTTACCCACATGACCTTGAAAACATCCCTCTGCCCCCTTTGGTTTGCTTACTAGATTTTATCCTGCTGGTTTGAGCCCAACACAGACATCAATATCACATTAACCTGTTGTAACTCACAAAGTTAATGGACTTTACATCGGCTTTAAGTGGAGGAGGACAGCTGACCTGCAGCAGCAGCCAAGTTAACATTTATTTTCTGGCTGACACTCTGGCTGATTGTTTCCCAATCAGCTGTGGCATCCCTACTTGCAATATATCAATCATACCAGAATCCCAGTATTGTGATAATCCTGAGTCATACTGTATTTTCATATCATGGTTAACTTGGGATTTCCACATCGTATCAGGACTAGGGATGGGGATATAAATATAGTTCTCCAAAGATCTGGTTCTTTTTTTTTCAAAACTTGAAATTCAATGTTTTGGCTTTTGTCTGGTGACGTAACACTTTTTAAAATCCTATCTGTGAAGCAAAAAACCTGCATCACTTCTCTCAAGGGGGAACATAAGTTTAAAGCTCCCTAACTTTCTAACTAGTCCTGTTACTTAAAAATATTGATCAAAGTTTAAATCTGTGTTAAAAAGCAGCAGTTGAATGATTAGCTGACTTAAGGAGCTGACAGGCAGTGATACCATGTCAGCTCATGGTCAGCTCAGTAAAATGGTTATTAGGTGAATGTGAATTAAATATCAGTGTCTGTTTAATGTCAGATGGAGAAATAGAAGTTTCAGTTTTGATGGCGGACTTAAATAAAAGCAGTTGTTTGCATGAGACAAATGTTTGTTTTTCAGAAATATAAAATAGATTTAACAGGTGAAAGCATATTTTCTTTTTAACCTTATAACTCAAGCTCTACTCAGCTTGTACCACTTATGCTAAACATGCATTGTTTTTTTCTCTTTCTACTAAACAATAGATAAATACTGATAGTAGAATCAATATGGTGTAAGATCAATATGGAGCACTGGCTACGGTATCAGTGTTGCTAATATTAACAATCTCCACCCCAATCAGGACGACAGTTACATAAAGAAGACCCTTATCCAATATCTTCTCATAGCTGCAGGTTGTTGGTCCTCTCGTCTGCATTTGCAAACATCCAAACTGTGGATCCAGTTTGATAAAACTTCGTTTTTAGCTTGCGGACGGATGGCTAACAGAAAGAGATCAATAACCTATCACGCTGACAAATAACTGACACCCAAACTGATCGACCAGAGCGGGTTTGATCTCATGTGAGCTGTGAGTCACACAGATTGAGAAGGGAGGTATGAGCGCTCCAGGTCATTCCTCATCTATCACCCAATCTCTTAGTTTCGCTTCTCGACCTAAAAGAGAACACTTGCAGGTCGTCTCTATAACGCAGCGTCTGATGAATTATTGAGGAGCTCCTCAAAGCTGTGATCTTGTCAAGAGTAAAACCGATATACAGCCTACAACATCCTGGGACTGATAAGTAGCTCGGAGGTATGCAAGAGAAGGGAAAGTGAGGTCGCACTGAGGTAGAAAAAGTGAAATATGGAGATGAAATGAAGAGATTTAATGAGCAGGGCTTTTTGGAAAAGGAGACGTTTGTATCCTCTCTAATTGTGAGAATACAATCAGTGTCTGCAGATAACTTTATCCATGAAACTTTGAGATATCTCTCTCAGAGTCTCTTCCCTGTATGCTCATTTCCATTTTGTCACTGTCCCCACTAAGTTTCATCTCTGTAATCCATGTCCTGTGTCTTGTCACTCCTCTGACAAGAGGCTCATTAACAACGTTGCAGGATCCAAACCAGAAGCTTTAATTGGGTGATGTAATTAAAGCTCCCTAACAAAGTCAAAGTTTAATTAGCCTGTTGGGAAAAGCAGGAATCATTCTCAGGAATTTCCCTGTGCTCCCCCTCTCTCAATTTTGCATCCTCTTCCTCCTCTCCTTTGTATCTCTGTCCCCCTCTCTCTCCTCGTTTCTCCTCTCCTGCTTTGAGCGCAGAGGAACGTGACTCAAATCTCAATGAAGGTCAGTCCTTCAAAACGCAGTCCTCCTTCCAGCTCATCTCTTCCTCAGGACGTTTTTTTTTCCTCCCTGCACTTTTGTCTATATTGCATCCACTCTTTGCTTGTCAGCAAGTGTGCAGCTGTGGGTGCCCTGCAATCAGTGTGAGGGAGTCATCATTTAAAGAAAGACAGCCCCAAAAAGTTCTGGAGGGAATGCTGTTGCTGTTGAAAATACCTTTGAATATGCTGTTGTGTACGGTGGCCCTGAAGGTCAACATGCAAAAACATTTACTGAAATGGACTATATGTATCCTGAAACACAAAAACATTTCCTCACCAGAAAAAAAAAAAAAGAAATAAATCATGAAATGAGAAAAACTTTTTCGGAAACATAAAATGATCTAATGAAGGCAATATCATTAAACAAAACAGAAAAACATTTCAAACAAAAACAACTGTTATAAAATTGAATTAAACCTACCAGAAAAAAAAAACCTATCATGAAAAACATTCAATGAAGCACAAAAATATTTTTGATGATTTAAATTTATTTTACCTGGAAAACCTCTTTGAGATCAACAATCTCATTTAGAAGAGTGTCTTGGATTTTGTGAAACACACAGATATTTCACAAAAAAGAAAAATCTTTTATGAAATGGAAAAAAAACATTTTGTGAATTGGAAAAAATGTTTGTGGAAAAAAAGAAATTTGAGATTCATAATCATGTGCAGCACAAAGATATTCTACAAAATAATAAAAAAAAAAAATCCAAATGTATTTCTACAATTAGACAAAAATTTCAACAGTACACATTTCATGAAACAAAAACATTTTGTGAAACACAAAAAATGTTGTATTTTTTGGATTGGAAAAATGTTTTAATGTTGTTGTTTTTTTTATTATTTTTCCTGAAATCTTTGTTTTAAAAAGAGTTTTTTTTTTTTTTTTTAAAGAAAAAAAGCTTTAGTGTTTCCTTTTTTTTCGTGTTCCACGAAATGTCCTTCTGTTTGGCAAATTTCTGAAATCTCTGAACAAAAATACATTTAATGAAATTAAAGAAAAAGTCCTCGATCAAAAAAACATTTTGTGAAACACAACAATTTTCAAAAGAGAAAAGAATTTGTGAATTGTAAAAACATTTTGTGAATAGAAAAAAAAGGAAAAAAAAACTTGAAATACTAAACCTTTAAAAAGCTGGAGCATTTAATGGCTTGCAAAAAATCAACATATTGTTTTGACAAAAAATGATACTGTTTTTTCTTTTTAACTTTCCAAGAATTTGTTGTTGCTGAATCTTTTTTTTCTTTTTTTTTTTTACATTTGACAAAATATTCTGGATTTCTAATTTTTTTTTTCTTTGGAAAATTTTTGTTTTCACTAAAATATTTTTGCAGTTGACCTTTAGGGCCACCATATTTGTTGCACTACAGCTGCAAGTAAGTGTGTGTATAAAGGCGAAGGAGCTGGCCTGGCTGTAGGACGGACCAGTATTGATCCCCATGTATTCACAGTCATATCTGGCTCAGCTGTGCTTAACGTTACTTCTCCTTCCTGGAGGCAGTTCAATAATACAGAGCTGCATCCTGTAATTGAAAACACAGGGAATGGCTCCTATCACACAGAGACTACAGGCATTTGTTTGCCCAGCATTGATAGAGGAGGGACATGTTTTTCAGACAATGTTGATTCTTCCTCTCTCCTCGTCCACAGTTTTCACCAGAGTTTATCCGACCCCCGGGCTCGCCTGGCTGGAACTCTGTGGCATCTGGAAGGAGCGATATGGAGCACGTGCAAAAGCGTGTTTGTTGTTTCTCTGGGGAGAGAAAAGTTTACACCCACAGAGGCGAGAGAGAGAGACAAGTGTCTGTCTGGAAAGGTGAGCTCGTCTGCCACTGTGTGTGTGTTTGTGTGGGCATACAAGAGATGGAGAGAGAGAGCGTTGTGTTCCCCCACGGGAGATTAAGCCGGGGCATAGCATCCACCGAAAAACTCTCATTTCTCCTTTCGATAAGAAGGGAATTGAGTCTCTATTTCGGTCCCAGCCACCTACGGAGAGAAACCGCAGGAGAACGCTCCACTCAAGTTTCTCCACACGGGTTCAGATCGACACACAAACACGCCGATTGCTATAATCTCCTGTCATTTACAGTCCAACATATACTCCATACAAACCTCTAATCCCTGATCCAAAAAAACTTTTACTGGGAAACTGAGCTGCTTTTCACAAACAAAACATCAACCATCCTTTTGTTTCCTAGAACTGAGAGTTTTCTCGACCCTTTGCACAACCCTTCATGTATAATTCATAACGATTCCATAATAAAATAAGATTATGTTTAAGAAAAAGTCATCAGACATCAACAAACTAAAGTTTGTACGTTTCTGCTTGTTTTGTTCTTTCACAGCAGCTGCTATCAAGGTTGGCTAACTCCAGGTGTAAAAGATGTAAAAACAGAACTTACATAAGAAAAAAGTACAAAGATAGATGCTGAAGAACACTTAAGACCAGCTGTGGCCTACTGTTTTGATTAAAGATCAAGTGAAATAAAAAATATATTTTCTCGTATTCTGTTTCCATCTGTTAACTGACAGGTGTATCTTTGGTAATTCTCATCATGACAAAAACTCTGAGGTATTTTTTAAATCAAAATTCTTCCTTTGTATCTGTTTGCACATTTTTATTACTCATCTTAAAAACTGGAGAGCTTTTATATGTTTATCCAGTAAAACGGAGGACTTGCCAAAATCAACTATCACCCAAGGGGAACTTCAGCTATTTAATTCACAGTTTGTTGGTTCTCAGCAGTGACTAGCCTCTGGAATTTGGGCCTCTTAGAATATACCACGGAAAAAAATGCTTTTATTCTCATTGAAGGTTATTTATAAAGCAAAAATACACTCGTTTAGCTTAAATATATTATTTAACAATCATACTTTCTCTGTGCTAGTGAGGGTATAAAAGTCAAGTGATGACAAGAGTAAATTGAATGCTGTGCAAAAAGATGATGAATTGGGGTATTACAGAACTTCAGGAAGAGCCAGAGGAAAAAAACACACTGCAATGAGGGCTGAGCGTGAAAGAAGGGCTAAAATAATTGATTAATTTTCCACATATACCCCTCATTCTGGCCACTAGTGTAGTGAGCAAAAGTGCTGCCAAGAGATGTGATAATGTTAAAATTTCAGATCGTGATTGTCGTGATTTAAAATATCACAGTTATCAGTAATATTATGGTATTGTTAGAATTTGCTGAAAATGTTTAAAAAGAACCTATATGTCATGAAGTCACTACACCAATTTAATACTTAAAAAATAGAATTATTGGCACAGAGCACTATGCACTTTTTTGGTTGAACATGAAAATCTTAACATTTTAAAAGTAAACATTACAACTTTATTGAATGTGCACTAAGGTTTGTCACAATATTTTGATACTATTCTGATCCCACATGCTTAAATGACACATCTGTATTTTTATACTTTAAATGACTGAAAACTATCAAGCTGCAAATGAAAAAAAAAAGCTACAGATATACAAGTCATTTTTCCAAGCTAAAGCTCCTTATCAATAGTTCTACTGATTTTTCTGACTTCTTTATTTTTGGAAAGACAAAATGTTTATATTCTTACAGAGGAGGTAAAGTCAAAAATGTAACCCTATTTTAGCTTGTTATGTCTGCTAATCTACATCTACTCTGCCAATTTCAAGGTTGGATTAATATTTTTGACTAACTGGACTTGCAACAAAGTTTGGGAGCATTTTCACAGCGATTTGAGCAGATCAGAAGCAGCTAAAGTCAGTGGTTGCATGTTACTCCCACAGTTTGGAGTTGATTTTTTTCAAGCTGACAGTTGAAAGTATGTGCTGTGGTAGCAGTAGAGGAGAAAGATGGTGATGTTTCCTGTTGCTAAAAGTTTTTCCTCATGTTCCTGGGTTACTTGTGTGCTTTTTTCCTAAGTAAAAAACACATAGCATGCTGTCTCAACATTATTTGCAGGGATAGTGCCAGCACAGTTATGGCAAATGGTTGTAATGGTTTTCAAAATTGGACTTGTATGATGGCCATTAGGAAATCTTATCACAGTTATTACCGTAACCTTGAACTGTTTCATCCTTAGTGCTGCCTCTGCTAGCTCTGCTAACATTCTACCTGTTGTATCATTGATTACATTCCTTGCTGAAAAATTTTGATTTTCTGGGTGAAAACTACTGTCTAACAGCGGTGTTTATACTGAATGTTTCCATTCAATACAGCATATCACATTGTAGCTCCCAGTGCTAATTTCCTCAGGTTGTTTTCAAACATCTGCATATCAGGGACTGTATAGATGCTATAATATGTTGTTTATTGTACATGTTCTGTGTTACACAATTCACCATTGTAAGGATTTTTCACGTTTTTTTTTTTTACAGTTGGATTAGTGTTACAACAGGTCTGTTGCAAATGCCAGTGCCTTCACTCGCTCTAAGACTGGTCTGCTGAATCAGGAAGCCCCCTCTTGTAGCAACTGATGTAGGATTACTTATGGTAAGACACACTTTAACCTAAGCTAATTCATTTTAGTGCGTCTCAGTAAAATTGTGGTCTTAATTTTTACTTCATCATGGTTTAAAGGTCGAGGTGTCTTTAAGATAACCCCATCGTAATCCAGAAGCATTTAAAATCTCCTTTCCTACAACAAAGGTTAATCAGGAAAAATGCCTTCTTTGGATTTGACTGTACAACCACACTGGCAGTTCAACCCATCAACAATCACAAAGAGTACTTCCATATGCTTGAAGGTAAGCGAAAATATTTCAATCTTGACGATAGACAATGTGATCATGTTGAGGAGCTATACTGTCTCATATATTACTAGGAATCAGTATCAAAATCTGGTACAGACATTGTATCGGCACCAACACATCTGATACCTACTGGACCACATTGCAATAATGATATTGATACTTCATTTAGTGGTTTATATGTTCATTCTCACCAGTTTCCTTTTCTAACTGATGTCTGACTAGCATCACTTACAGATATTTCTGCAATTTTTTTTTTTACAATGTCAAGACAGCTTTAATTCAGCTTTTTTTCTCTAAAAAGCACCAGTATCAGGAAAAACCCAAATGATACCCAACCCTTTATATTACTAGTAATACTAGCATAATGTTTCATTGGTGTTCCCATAAATCAACTTACAACACAACATTAAAGCTGGTCTAGTAAAGTAGTCTGAAGTGTAAAACATATTTTTGTCTGTTATTGCAAAACAAGCACTTTGATGATGTGCCGCTGAAGAACAACTACATTAGTGGACATCACTAGCATCATTAGATGATTTTACAAGTTGTTGATCTTTTGAAATAACCTACATTCTACAGTAGAGTTATCTTTATTCTTTCAATGCGGCCAAGTTCATAGAGAATCAAACTTTTGAAATACAAAAAAGTTGGCTATATCACAGGGTATTTAAAATAGGAAGAAGCCTGGTGTCAGAATTTTCTCAGCCAAGTAACAACCAAGTAAGGCAGAGCTTGACGATGGGTCAGCTGTGGCTTTAATCCAATCCACACCAGCTAATTAAAATTTTAATACTATTTAATTACAAATGTCTTGTCAGACAAGATCTTTCCAAAGAAAATGCCATTAAATGTAAGTCTGCAAACCTTGTAGAGAAGACAAAGCTTTGATTTAAATCCCACCTTTTTTACAGTAACATGGTTCTTGGTAGTCTTTACAGAAGGTCAGCTTAATAGAGTAAGAAACCGCAGCGACAGGGAGTAAAAGCACATGGCCTTTAACTTCCCCCTCCTGTCAGGGTGTCAGAACATTAGCTGACCCGCTGTTCACACTCACAGCGTCTCAGCCACTGGGCCTGCCACGCTACAGCTGTGTGCCACGCTGAACAAGCTGCGATGCCACGTGGAAACTGTCCTGCCTTGTAAAAATCGAGGCAGGAGATCGGTGCAACAGCTGGCTAAGTGCCAGATACTACCACTCGACTGAGCAATTGATGGACAATGGTGCAGCTGCCTGCCTGCTGCTTTGATAACCAATAGAAAGGGTGCACATCTGGCCAATCAGAGCTGCAGACAGAGGGAGGCGCAGTCAAAAAGTGTCATAAAAGTGGAGTAAGGGTTATATCTACTTTAGTTTCTGAGCTGCACTTTGTTTTTTCACTGAGTGCTATGAAGACAGAACTCCCTGAGTTGACTCACCATTTCCAGGCTCACACTCCTCCAAATCTTCGTCATCACTAGGACATTCAGCTGATGCTACCAAGAGGTCATCCGCATTCTGAAAGGAGAGAAACAAAAACAGAGGACAAGAAGTCAGGCCACACACACACACACACACACACAGAACATCAAGAACCATCCTGAGACCCTCAGCAGAGGTGATACAAAATAACAGCTGTAGGGTGAAAAGTCTTTTTTTTAGCTACAATATGAAGCTATTTTGTTGAGAGGGTTTTTTTTAAGTAGTGTATTTACTGAAAATATGGATTGGGAGTGCTTTGTGAGTCCCACCGCTGTGTATTTATATAAGCAGAGATTTGAAGTTTGGGGGAAGCTCCATCTGAGCAAACACAAGGAAATCAAAGAGGTGTAGCTCATCTATTTAAGTTGGCATCCTCCATCACGTGGGTGTAAAAGTCAGACTCTGACTGCACTGTTGCACAACTATCATTTAATTATTACTTTTACTGTATATGTATTTATATCTGTATCAGGAAACTTTATGTTTTTACTCAGCTTATGGTTCATTTTAGAGCACACAACCCAAAATAATGGTACCAGACCTGGGTACCCCCACTGTCTGGAGGTGGTTAAAGCATTGTTGTTCACAGCTGTGTGCATACAACAATAGTCGTGTGCAGAATAAATCTTAAGGATTACAAAAAATAATTTGATTTCAGTATAAATCTCACCTTATGTCTATAGTTGTTTAAAAATAAAACCATGTATGCATATTTTTTCAGAGTTCCAGGCGCTGTAATTGAATTTTAATTGACTGAAACTTGCAGTTTAAATTAACATTTATGTTTTTATGCTGGTCTCAGGAGATGTAAACATGCATCATTTTCAAGAAATGGGGATAAAATTGCCTGGTGCTGCAGCGCCACATTGTCTATAACAGCAGCTGCCACTGTCTTAAGCTTCCTTTTGCCCTCTAAACCTTCCCACTGTCATGTAACTGAAAGTTAGGAATACTGATATAGTGTTTAAATAACTATTTAGCTGATTGCAGTACCATTCTTTTGATCCAACACTTCTTTTATGCTAACACTTTCTCAAAAGCTCAGAATGTTTATTTACCAGCCACTCAATCTGTAATCAGTGTTTTTTTCCCTGCTAGTGTATGTTTATAAACTCACAAATAACATAAGTAGGACTCCTCATTAATAATGCGTTATCCATTTAGTAGAGGCGTCTCTATCTAGACCCTTGGAGTACTCTTTTCTCTTTTCCATGTGATAAACAAAGAACAGGATGTGAACTCACTTTGTGCAGAGTGTAAAAGTACAGCGGGCACAGCAGCAGGGTCTCTGGATAAAAACAGATTAAACCTGACAAGGTGCTTCTAATGTAGCCGCCAAGGTTTGTCCGCCATGACTCACACAGCTGCACGTCTAGACAACCAGACCCCTCCTCTCAGCCTCTTCTCAGCCTCTGGTTGTTATTCAAGATGGGGTCACTCGATAGAAAATGGGGGGCTTTTATCAGCCTAATTGATTCTAGCGCCACACTGCCGCTCAGCGTTTTCTCTCTGTTAATAATCCACAGCCGGGGAAGTGATCATTTATTAATTACATGGAGTGAGTAGGAGTGAGTGTTCACATCACCTGGCTCTGTCAAATGGGCCTAATGATGCTGATTCTTCAGTTTCCCAGCAACATCTCCATCAAACATGCACTTAAATTTCTATTCCATCCATGCAATCAGCTGCTCCGCTTCCCCTGACTCCATGTGAAACAGTACATAATGAATACTTTAAAGCATGCACTTCTTTAAATTAAGCTACCGAGGACACCAATAAACGCCCATCGGAGAGTGCACCGGCTGCCATAACTGAAAAAATTGCTGTAATAATCCGACGTCTTGCTGAGTGAATGTCAGAGGAGTGTTTGGCCCTCCTGGAGTTATCACTGTTGTAATTTAGAGCAACATCTGTGACACACTTGTAAACCCCAATTCACAGTGATCCCCTCCAACATCTAATCATCCTGCAGCATCAGCGTCATTTTTCAGTTGGAAATCTGTCACATGAGGCCCACTAACCCAGTGTGCAGGAGAAGCTACTAACTTCACTTCAACCTGACTGGAACTTTCCTCATCACAACCCATCCATGAGTAGATGACTTCTTAATACTGGAGCCCATCCTGACGAATCAGAGAGAGAGATCACAAACACCTGGGAGAGCACTGGTGCAGCGTTATGATCTTAGTTTTATAACATCCCGAACACCAAATTTGGGTCAGAGCGAGACGAGCAATGACTTCAACTGTTTCATGGAAACCCTGAGTATCAAGGGTGAGGAAAAGGGGAAAAAAATCCCACACACATCAAAAGGTCGATCTTTTATTCTAAGCATCAAAGCGCATTATTCCACTATGATCAAAGCTGAAGCATGGTGGGTAGCTCTGAGCAGTTGGAGAAATTGAAATTTGGGTTTCCGCTCGCTTGCTCTCCACCAACCCGACCTGTGTCGGCTGTATGTAGGAGGGTTCTGCTGATATTCATTAGTGCTCCATAGTTCCTGTTAGCTTTGCATATCCTGATATTTATAATATTATTAGTATGTTTGCTTGGGACAAAATTACTCCACAGGCTCTTTGCGATGGATTATTAACTATACATTAACATATTAATGGAAGTACATGGGTGAATCCAGTTAGGCAGTGATTCCCCTTTGAACTATGTGCCCATGCCTCATGTTTTTTGATGCTAAGGTTAATTTAAAACACATTTTCATCACTTTAAATGGGTCTGTGTGCAGCTACATGAGCAAAATTTTACATTTTGATTGAAATCATTCCAGTTAAAGATTTTTAGTCCCTTGTTTTTACATAGTGTGATTAGAGTATAGCATATGATTAGAAAAAATACAACAGTAGCGGCTGGTGCATTTTTTTCACTGAGCTATAACAATCAGAATTTTCTGTATTATGTATGTATGGTCTATCAACAGATAGAAACTGTGAACAAATTATTATTTTTATTAGAACATTATTCTTATCTTTCTCATAAAAGTGCTTTAAATCAGTAAAACCTGTCTGAATCCAGTCTGTCTGATTCAAATGTTTGAAAAAGTTGACAGGAAAAACCAAGTAAAAGAATTAAACATGTTCCATCCTGTTAGCCAAGCAATCTTACTAAACCAGCACCTTGAAAAAGAAGGAGCTCTGAAGGGCTTATTTTTAAAGACTTGATTGAGTTTTCGGGCAGCATTTTACTAAGTGTCCTCTGAGCATCAATGTAAATAAGTCCCAAACCTACACAGGTGCAAATTCTCACAGAAAGCCTTGGATTTTCAGTGATGCTACATGACTTACTCTGAATGCCTCAGTTAATAGAACGGATTTCTCTGCTAAAATCAACCATTGTTTACTATTTAGCTGGGGAGTAACTGTATATGTTCTGAACCAGGACCTTTCGGGGTGGGTGGGTGGGTGGTGTTGTTCATGGTTTGGTGCATGTAGTCACATGACAAATCTGCCCAACCAAGTGCAGCACTGGTCTGGACCATTAAAAAAACAAAACAAAAAAATAACAGTATTTGCTTGCCAATCACAGTGGAAGTAACACTCGTAACTGGTTTCTAAGTGCTACTAAACAGCCGATAAAGAAGAGGAAGAAGCTGACACGACACACAAAGAGGTAAAGTTGCCTCCCAAAGCTAAACCAGTGGAGCAGGGAGACCTGCTGGCCTTTTCTCCCTCTCATCTCTGTGAAAGCAGAGAGGGTTGAAGACATTACCAATGCTTACACGTTTTAAAGGCTATGCTCTGGTCTGGCTTTGTTGTACCATCCTGTGGAAGCGGCTGTTTACTGACAAATATGTGACAGTAGTATATTTTCAAATAAGCAGATGCTAGGCCATTTATCTGTGTTGGTTTTTATTTTGCAAAATTTTCTTTGCTTTTTGCTTTTTGTCTCATATTTAATTCATAACAGACTGTAGGCCTACAAACTCACGCAATTATGTCTAAATAACAATAATGATAAATGAGGAAAACCTAAAATTAAAAAACTGGGACAGCGTCCTTTTTTTTTTTTTTTTTTTTTTTCATAACCGAAGAAGTGAACCTGTACTAGAACGTTCAGGAAACCATTACACCCCTGCTATTCAGTAAATATAGCTTATGAAGTGCAGTTTTTAATACAGAGTCCTCTATTAAAACCCAAGAAATAAACAGAGGTGGGCAGAGCTGAGCTGCTTGTCTCTACTTGTCATCTTTTGTTATTGTTTTTTTTAAGAGCTCCTGTCAGCAGAATTTACATACTGTGTGTTTAAGCCTTATTACACCTTAACACCACACAACACAATAGTTCATAGTAAAAGTGGTGTAGTTTGAATTTTTAAGTAACTGCCTTTAAAAACTGAATTTTATTGTCTTAAACAGTTTATTTTCTGTATACTACTGCTGCATATGTGCTGCTCAGTTTTTAGCTATTCATGCTGGTTCCCCCTGCTCTGAATTGAGTGCTGAGTTCTAATTAATGACATACTCCTCCTGCTCTCCTCAGCTATGATGCTCACCAGCTGCTTCATGCTAAATACCCATTTTAGTCTGTTTATTCCAAACTGCTGCTGCTGCCATAAATAAAGAAAGCAAACAGCTACACTTCCTGTGTACCGCCGGGTTTCTCCCAGGATAGAGGCACCAGACGCTGAGTATTTAGAAGTGCAAATATGAAAGATTTCACACCCTGTCTGCTGCATCTCAGCTGTTCAAAATCAATGTTATCCTCAACCCATAATGACTGTTTGCTTTATTTTACTCCACTACAATTGTCTCTTACGATTTTAGATCATGTTGCTCTTCTCCCTCAGCCTCACTGAGCCACGTCTGTTGGGTGTTTTTTGTCTGTCTGAGATAGCAGACGAGCTTGTTAAGCCTTCAACAACAACAAACAAGAACAAATTCAAAAATAAAACATCATCTACACCGGGAGCATCTGTGTAAATTATCGATAATGTCCGCCAACTGAATGCCCCAATAAGGCTTTAATGTTTTAGTGTGTTTGGCAAAATATTTCCTATTTCATCATTAAAATGCGTGGATGGTTGACTCATTGGTAATGTCAGCTCATTCTCTGACACATATCCTTGATGCTATATTAGGCTGTAGTGACGTTATACATTGCGTTCAGCTACATACACAATAATAATAAAAAAGAGAAGGCTGTTAAAAAGCCTGTACATGATCTGAAAAATAGATTCTTAGCAATGAAACGCCCTTTAAAAAGGAGGAACTCGGCTTCTTTATAGCCAAACATAAATTTCAGCGACTGCAGTTCACATCAAGGCTTGGGAGAAGCACTCAGAGCTCTTTTGCTATCCTAAAATGGTTCCAGATAATTTATCAAACCAGCCCGTCTATGGCTGCCAATTCCACATCACAGACTGCAGCTATGCAAGCTCATAATATGTTGAATAGGAAAGAACGTGTCCGCCATGAGGTCTCCGGACCAGGGATGTGATATTGAATCGAGCGGGTGGCTACGTCTGACATCATGGAGTCAGATTTCATTGATCTCCTGTTTAGAGAGAAGGCACAAAAACACCGGGCCACACACATCTGAATAATTCATGCCAACTGGGAGCACTGGGGACGGCGTCTGTGGAGAAGTTTTCACTGACCTTCTAATCCTAAAAATCTTTCACAGCTTGTATTTACAAGAGTGCATCAGCTGAAGGAAAAGAGGCTGTGAGAACATTTGCTAACACGAACACCTTTTAATCTTCTGTCAGCTGGCATCAGAGCGCTAATTTGACAAGCCTACGGGAGACTAATTATGGGACTTTTTCTAATTGTACAAAAAGGAAGAAACAAATGAAGGGAAGGTGAACTCAATTTTCTTTGAACTGGGTGTTTGAAACACAAAGTGGCATGAATTGAACACTCCTGCTCTCAACAGTTTCACCTCAACTTCACTTGTATTTGCTCTGCCTCTTTATTAAAAACATTAGACAGATGGGGCTTCTAAAGGATGGGATCTGATAAGGTTTAAGATGAGGATACAGGGACAAGAATAAACTGGTATAATCAAAATCTGCTGATCGTGGATGTTAAAGACGAGCATGCATAGTTTGCAGACTGTTCTTGGCTACTTTTTTGTGGAAACCATAGAGCTCATGCCTATGCCAGTGTCACATAGCAAAGCATCTTACCCTGGCTTTCTATGCTGCATCCATCAAATATTTAATTAATGAAATTCAGTTTCCCCCTTGTAAAAAAAAACGACATGTAAAAGTTTTACTTCAAATGTTGAGAACCTGAAGTGTGGTGCTTTGTATTGACAAGCGTTTTAGATTGAGTCAAAGTTTTTATTATTAATACACAACTATCTCCACTTTATAAAACAAGCAAATAAGCTCTTTTAAGAGACAAAAATGGAAGAAAATCGATAAAATCCTCCTGTCCGACACTCCTGGTACCTTGTCATCTGCATCTTTCCTTGTTCCGAGTGGCAGGGGAGATAATGGGTGCAAAACTGTACATCATTGTGCTGCATTGCTCGTGGCTTGAGGGTTAAGAAAAGAATCAGTATAATCAAGCAGATTCTGTCAATCATGCTGACCTACATCACATAAATTTACCACACGCTGTTAGATTCTCTGCCTGAACTCGAGACTGGACACAGTGGCCAGTATTAAAATTATTATGTACTGATGAGGTGAGTTCCTTTACAAAAATACTAAAACAAGCTTTTATTTTAAAACACTAAACCAGAAGTAATCATGTTCTACTTATGAGGACACAGAACGCTCCACCAAGAGTTGAAGTTCAGGAAAAAAAATGTTGACTGATTCATTTCCGCTTCGGGATCATGAAAAAACACAGAACATGTGACCTGTGTATCTGTTAAAACATGGTAAATATGGCTCACTATTTATTATTTTCCTGTCTTTTTAGCCAAGACATGATTTAGCCTAGGGAAAATAGGGGAACTTTCTACTCTCTTGATTCTCTGCATGTGTACCAGGTGCTCATGCAGGCAGTCTGGAAGCCCTGACTGATCAACATGCACACAAATGAAAATTAAGCCATGGCACTGCCAATAGTGTGTCTCATGCCCAATCTAAAAAGGGGATGTGCAATAGCCACTGTCTGGCATTAGTACCGTATAACATCAAGAATGGGGAAAATATATTTCTTTGGTTAAAATCTTCAATATATTTGAAATATTAAGGAAATATATACATTCACTATTTCTGGTACAAAAACAGAACTCTACTTGGTTAGTCATGTCTTGCTGGCCAGCTCTGTAACTCTGAATAATGTAAAACTTTATTGAGAAAATAGCCAAATACCACGTTTTTATCTCTTCCTGTACAGACCTGGAAAGCAGTGTCTTAAAAATAAAATGCAGAGAGGCCTTTCTGCACAGCACACAGCTTGTGGGAAATGATATAGCACCTGAGTTGCAGCATATCGCCTCAGGAACACATGCAGTCTGTTATTAGGTCTTTGTATGAGGGGCAGGGTGACCCGCCTCAGCCTTCTACCAGTATTCAAGCAGATGTTCTCCCCTACTGTTTGCTAATTGTTGTTTACCATTATGATGATGACTGCACTTAGCACATCAGACCATCAATCATGGCCTTTTACAGATGTATATAGAAAAGTCATAAATATACGCTTGTGGCACCCAAAGTTGTTACCATTCCTTTTGCATTCAGCCTTTGTTGTTATAATGTGCTGTACTTTCCAACATCCTACCACATTTGGAGTTAAGTGAGCCATAACTTTGAGGAACAAATCGTAAGTGGAGTGTTGATTTTGTCTAATGAGACAAAATGTGATGCAACTCCTTCTCAGTGTGCTGATTGAAGGTCTGAATGTGGCTGAGCTCTATGAAGAAAAGCTCTAAACACTGTGCCTAGGCTTTTCACTGTTCAACCTTGTGGCTAATATGTATCATTTCTTTAGAAATATTTTCACCCAATGAAGGCTGTTTGGTAACCTGGCTGTGCAGTTTAATCATACAAATATTTTTTCAGCGATTTAGGATATCAAATTAACTTTACAAAGTCAGGTTAAGGAGTATCTAAACCCTTAGTCCACTTAATCAGCTATAAAAAAATATATATATATATATATATTTATAGTGATTTAGTAGCACCATTGATAAGTTATGGTACAAAACTTTGTGGTAAAACGTGCAAACAACTGCCCTCTACGGGTTGAAACCATCTAGTTCAAGTGAATTTTTAAAATTTTTTAAACTTGCTGATCAGGTACTCTGTTATGAATGGGATGCCATCTGTCCCGACCACAGAGCTCAACATTTATCGCCCACTTTTCCCACAACCATTAACTTCAATAGTAACAGACCACAGCGGAAATCTGTGGACCTATCAGTCAGAGACGATGCTCTGACCTTCTAGGACTGTGAATAAACCATGCTTTTCAGAAAAAAGGTAGATTATATATTTGCAGGGGTGTAAGGGTACAAAGGTGGATATATTGACAACAAGAAATAAGTGGATATCCTATGCACACCTGCATATAGCATGCAGTACACCACTATGTTTGTCTTCTACATGTTTTTTAAAGTAAACGTGCCTTTTGAAAAAATAAAATAAAATTGTGCAATAGCTCCATTAAGTGTTCGATGGTGACCACCACTTTCCTGATCTCTTTTTGGCCTCAAGGCATTCACACTGATAATGCAGCCTAAAAACTATAAATTAAGAAGTATTTTCAGCCAAACCAGCACTCCAAAAAAGTTTGTGGTAACCTGCGTCTTTAAATATCTGTAGTGATGGCTGCTTAAATGGGCTGTACTTTTAATGCCTGTATTTTTCATCTTTAAAGGTGGCTATGGCTTAGATACTGGGGCAATTTGTCAACAAGTATGCAGTGCTAAGACTTGCAATGTTGTAACTGCAAGTGCATGCAGTTTCCACTGTCACACACTAAACATGGCCCAATGCAACTGAGATTCATCCCCACTGCCAGTGAGTTTGGCACCATTTTTTAACAATTTTCCCCCTTGTTATGTCATAACCCTGCATTTAAAGAATGAACCATGTGAAGCGCTGGTGTGATTGAAAAGACTCCTCCGTAAGGACAAAAAGGGACGGGTGGAGGAGGGTAAAACAACTTGCAGGTTGTGAGTCACAGCAATCACCGGAGGCTGAGATTTCAACTGCCTGTTATCAGTGTTAATTTTGGCGGCTGTTTTGAATTTAATTTTAGTCTTAGTCCTTAAATTAAAATGCCTTCAGGTTTGTCACATTTTAGTCATTTTCACATAATGTAGTCTAGTTTTAGTCAACTAAAACTCAAAAGAATTTTAGTCCAGTTGAAGTCAATAAAAAGTCCTTAAATTTGAACCTTTAATTATTTTCTTTGAACTAATTTGATGAACCAGATAATAAAGTTGATATAACTGTAAATCACTCAAATTAACATCAATACTTTACATTTTGAAATACACTACTGATTATTCA
This sequence comes from Cheilinus undulatus, assembly GCF_018320785.1. Lineage (NCBI taxonomy): Eukaryota > Metazoa > Chordata > Actinopteri > Labriformes > Labridae > Cheilinus > Cheilinus undulatus. Next base: position 6,950,483 of record NC_054886.1, on the reverse strand, counting down.
CACAGAAGAGAAATATCAGATTTGTAATGGAAGACAAAAAGGAAATTACATTGTAGTCTTGCTTTTTTCTCCTATATGAAAGTAACTTTGTTGGAGTTTTTATCTTCAAACATTTTTTTATGCTAATCTTAGTCTATTCTTCTTTATCAGAAAAGCTTGTTGACTAATGTTTTTATTCTGTTTTAGCTGAAAAAATTATCACTGGTGGCACAAACGCCATATGGTGAAAACAGATGGTCCAACTGCAAGTTGTGGACTCTACTGAACAAAATGGAAACGTACACACAAGAAGAAGGCCCAAACCTTTCCCCTTTAGGATACATCAACAATAGACCACCGGTATACACTGGGGGGACTCACAATCCAGATTATGCAGTGGGTTTTCAGTCATGTCAAAGCATGTGCTCTTAGAGATGGTAGCGACCGCATGTGTAGTTCTGATGGCACATGTATCAGTATTTTACACAGCCATATTGGTTGCATTTAGATGGCAAACAAAGTAACAACCTGTTGGTTATACACTGGATTTTGTATTTAGTAAGATCTCGCTATTTGCTGTTTGTTTGAGCACTTTACAGAACATTTTATACCAACCCCACTGTATGTAGTTGCCTGTTACAACTCAGTTGATGCTAAACTCGAGTCTGGTCCAACACATTCTGATTATGATCTTTGGAGTGCTTACCTGTGTGACACTGTTCTTCATGGTGGGTGAGCGCTGTTTGCGGGTGGTGGTTGTGGCCATAGTGGTGGTTGTCTCCATTATTGTGGTGGACATATCAGCCAGCGGTGTGGTGGAGGTGGTGTCAGTAGTGAGCACCGACGGTACATCACCAACCAGCCGCAGGTTGCCCTGGGTCTGGACATTGGGGTCGCCTTCGGCTGCCAGTTTCAGCACCTGCAGGCCGTTGTAGTACAGGCCTGAAATCTGGCCCTGGAAGTGGCGTCCCTTCTCTCCACCACCACCAATTTTGATGAACGCCTGGCTGTTGAAGATAGTCAGCTGGCGACCTAGTTTGTGAGAGAAGGTGTCCAAGAAGATGGAGAGGAAACAGCATGGAGAGAGAGAGGGAGGGAAAGAGAGAGAAAGGGCACAGAATACAAATCAGTCACGGTCCCTTGGTGAGCTTGCACATGAAACTCAAAGTAATACACAGTCATGGGGTGAAACAGAGGAGATAGAGGGACTATTTCAATCACATGGGATTTTCCCCCGCAACACTTTAGAGAGATTGGACCCTGGTTACACAGGTGGAGCCATTATGGAGCTGGGCACGTGCCACTTCCTCAGAAAGGTAGCGTGAATGTGGCAGTCAAATAAATTGCAGGGCCAGCTGCGGCTTGACCCCAAGACTGAGGGTTCACAGCAAAATGCATCTCATTTGCCCTGAGATGGAATATATTAGAACAATGCTGAGCCTGTGTCATTGACCTCCAGTGCACCTGAGCTGCACAATGATAAAGTAGCTCTGCCAGCGGAAAAAAATCTCGCCCTGATCTGCCATCCAGAGAAGGAAAATAAGATCCTCATTGGAAGGAAATGTTTAATTCAGCAGGGGCCGCCCCTCTCTGCGGTCATTATCATTCATCTGGATGGATAGATAGATGACTGGAGGATAGGGTCAACCATTTAACCAGGGTCCAATACTAATGTGTTACTGGGACTTGTGGTGAAGGGGTGGAGTGCTGACAGGTGTAGTTTTTCCCCTCGTATTTTCCCCAGCTGATGTCTTTTTTCACCACATATTTACATCCTGTCTCTCTCTGGGGACATCCCAAGATAGGCTTGGACTGATGCAACTTTGACCCCATATTGTGATTGGGTATGACTGAAATAGAGCATAAAGGATGGGGTGTACTGTTGCTAGCGACTGTTGTAAAAATATGGGATAAAAACAGACCAGATGAGGTAATTACTTGGAAGAGAAGGAGGAAGAAGACATAGAGTTTTTTATGGATAAATCAATCCTTGAAAGAAAAGAGGGACTGTGTTTGTTTGTGAAATGGACACTACACTAATGCGTGCATGTGAGAGCAAAAATATAGACTCTCTAGAGATGTTCATCTACAGACCTATGAAATGAGAGACCCCTCTGTCCTGATGTGAGTCTGTGCGTTCATACAGTTGCATTAATGCAGATTTGTTGCTGACTTTTACAGCAGCTTCCCTATACATATGTTGGCACATCTGCACCCAGTGTCATTTGCTGACAGTGTCTTCTGTGTGCAGTTTTGTGTAATGATAACAAATGAATCCTGAGAATTTCTTTTGAATCCAGCCATTGTTTGATGATGGGAGTAAGAGCCAGTAAAGACAGACTTCCACCCATCAGCAAATACAAACAGGGGACGAGCCAGGGTCCCATTTGTTTTCAATTAAGAGATGAAAGGGTGCTTCATCACTGTAATTATGATTTACTCTTGGCCTATAGGGGGGCACTCACTCTGACATGTGTAGCACTCAGGTGGGTGGAACTATCAGAAAATTAATCCCTAATAGTGCACTTGCATGTTCATTATGATGTAAAACAATGAGCTGAATTTAAGACATCAACTCTAACTCTACAAAATAGTTAAATGTTTTGGCATCAACATCCTGGATTTTATCTTTTTAGCCAAAAGTTACCTAAATAATACAAGAGGTTGTCAGACATCATTCATAATCTACAGTAGTAGTTGCCATCAGGGATAGCATGCACAGAATAATGCCTTTTCATTCCATATTTCACTTTAAATGAGACTAAATGTACTAAACCAAAATCATACTTCTTGAATGTCATTTCAATTGATTAGTGAGGAAAATTTTACTGGACTGAAGTAAAGTGAGGAGTAAACTAATTTTTTTTTATCTGCATACATTTTCATGTCTATTCAACAACACAAGTTTCACTTTACAGGCGAGTTAAGATTGTAGATTATTCTGTTATAAACAGAATCATAGCTGATACAGCAGGTTGGCTTCAAAAATGGAATGTTTTATCCCATAGTGTGTCATAATGAATGGTAATCAAGACCAGATCTGGTATGTTTCTCTGATAAAAAGTCTAGCATGTCTGATTTTTCTCTCCAACTTCTTCAGTTTGTTTCATCAGAGATGTCTACCATTGACAGCACAGGGCGTTGTGCGCACCAACGTTTTCGACCCAAATGATGAAGCAAAAGAAGAATAAGGTTCGTGCTTCGAGCCAGAACTATAAGGCAGGGGATAACCACGACTGACTGAAGAAAGAAATGTAGAGATATTAGACATGCATCAGAAACCTGGTGAGTATATAGTACTGAGTAGATGTAATAAGGTATATAAACTATCTTATCTAAATGAGCACTTGCATTACTTTCATGTTTAATGCTTAAGTACGATGTACAGTTAAGTGTAGTAAATAGAGCATGTTTGTTTTCAGTCTCCTTTCCAGGTGTTGTTGGTCATAATGAACGGTCAGATACCACTGGCTACTCTTGTCTACAACTCAAATTTGTGGTTCTAAAATTGCCCAATCTCAGTGCAATTAATCTACAACAGTAAGCATTATAAAGGACTGGAAAATAATCAAAAATTAGATTATATCGCAATATTGCCTGCTGCAATTTTCAAATCGCAGAAAACTTTCACTGCAGCAGAAATGGTATGCATTACATAATCACGCAATCATTCAAGTGCCACTTTTTAGAATAGTCTACAAACAAAATCCTACTCTCCTTATTTTTTTGAACTTTTCTTATAAAAAAACATGAGAATGACAGAGAAAATGATCACTCCCTGCAATACAATTCACATCCAATTTGCAATATGAGTCAAAATCATCACAAAAAGGTATTTTTTCAAAATTGTTCGGCCCTAGTTTAATCTAATATTGTGTTGGTTATGATATAGAATGATTTATTTCTTGTGTTTGTTGAAAAATAAATAAAAGGAGGAACTTAAAGAATAATTGCACTGGGTTAAAAAAAATCGTAATAAGATTATTTTCCCAAATCGTTCAGCCCTGTCATTACAGTACTTCCACGCATAATATAGTGATATTTAAGCTGATATTGGTAGGGATGCAAAATGTTATTGGCCTGATATGGGTATCGGCAGATGTCAAAATTTCTGCTGTTACTTACATCCGATATTTTGGCAGAATATATCAACTGTAAAATTTGGCCATATATACTAAAAAATTAGTGGAGTTCTAGGCTGGACCAACAGACATATGTTAGTTAAGATCCTTCTCTTTATTCATCCTCACTCTTTAAATTTTAAAGTGTATTTTGAGAAAAAAAGGTTGTTTCTTTTCTTCCTCACTTACCACTTAAATTGTGTTCATTGTGAATCTTTAGTTATGTTAAACATACTTAAATATCGATATCTGTATCAGCTAAAATGAATCTGTAAGTATCGGCATATCGGATATTGGCAAAAATTCAATACCATGCATCCCTAGACATAGACTTATACTCACACAATTATTGTGGTGTGATGAAAACAAACTAGTGAAATGTTCGTCTTTTGAATTCCTCTACTTATGAGGATTTGTACTGGTGAAGTATCAGTCTCCAACTGATGCTCTGACTAGCGCCAGGACAGTCGATCCTGCTTTTGAAGAGACAATTGTGGCCCCTGTATGAAGGATGTCAGCTCCACCAGCTGAGCTATACCAGCATTCATCTACAAGTTTTCTATGGAAATGCTGGAGAGATAAATCTATTCCTCTGAGACAGACCATTACATGCGTCATCCCATTACCAGATCATTAGGCCCGTCAAGGGCCCACGAGGGAGCCAGCTCTCGTCCCTTCACTTCATAATGATGAGACTTAATGTCTGGCATATGCACTGTTGACATAATAGCTGAGTCTCACTCTATTATCTTATCACTAAGCATGTTTGATGTTGGAGGGAATGGAAACGGACAGATTGTCAAATTGTGGACATCAGTGAGGAGAAAATACCAGAGAACTATCATGCTTGTGCTCCTGTACAGGAAACCTAAGAGCATCACACTTGGAAATACACATGAACAGCCCGAGCCCACTGTATCCCTGGTTCCTCCTGTCAGCGTCCTTCAACAGAGGACACATACATACTGTCAGCCCTGAGGGTCTCCTGTTTCAAGCGGCCCCAGTCGGCCCCCACTCTCCAGTTAAAGGTGACACAGTGCAGAGAAGTTGAGGCCAAACTCCATCATCTATACTCCATCATGCTGCAGTCACTCTTCTTGAAAGGGCTGCTTCATTGTGGTAAAAACTATAATCATAAGTATTGTGGCTGATATTGAGATCCCCATTATTTAAAGCCTGAGTATGTAACATTCGATCAGAGCTGTATATAATCAACCCCACTCCCCCCTTTCTGTTCTTCTCCCTGTTTGAGCTCCGTAGCTCTGCCCCTCTTCTCACATACCTACTTGCGAATGTGCATGTCCGCTGAATCAAATACTGACGGTGGCAAAGCTCTCGTGGAGTGGTTTTGCGCCGCTTTTCCACTGAAATCAATGGCCGAATCACAGGTAAGAAAACTGTTCATCTCAGTATGAACAAATTCTCCAAAGGATCGAACACTGCTGGTAACTCCGCCATTGTATCAACTTTTCACTGAGCTGAGAGGCGGAAGCGCACCTACTATAGCAGCCAATAGGAACCCTCCCTCTGACCTAAGCCTTGATTGGCTGCGAGTGCTAGCCTCGTCATTGGCTGGAATGTCATCCCTTGCTGGTTTTCCTCAAGTGAGAGTGCAGCGCGAGGAGGCGTTGCAGAAGTGTGTTATTCTGCAAGACTGTGACAGGTTGTGTTGTTTTTGTGGGCATCTGGCACTAAAAACTGGCAGCCTCTCATATCTCCATGGTCCAGGGAGCTTGTTGGATGGATGGTTACATTGTAAAACGTTTCCTTACAAGCCATATTTGTATTGATTGCAGGACTTAAGGAGTTTTTACCTTTACCTTAGTATCTTTGTATCTTTAGTGCTTGGTCATAGACCATTTTGTGTATACATTTCAAATATTTAAAAAAATATGGCTTATTGTTGTGAGAGGCAGAAACAAAATCTGCTAGTTCAAGATCCAGCTCAACAAAACCAAAGTGTTTCCATGTAACTGAGATTGTTCTACCTTTTTGTTAAAGGTACAGCATGTAAAATTGGGAATACTGGCAACATTTAACTCAATTCTAGATTATAATGCAACTTTCAGTGGAAACCAGTGGGAAAAAAGAAAACTCATAACTGTTCTGCATTCCAGTTCTTCTCAAAACTCAAACTTTCCAGGATGCCAGTCGGAGAAGTAATCCTGAATTCCCCCTTAACTTGGAAACCTTGAGGAAATTTAATACTCTGAGTTATAAATTCATAGTAACTGGAAAGTAGTCATTTCAGGTATGATGTTATTCCCAGCATCTACATACAATTACCAAAGTAAATGGAATGCAGCATTAGTTAATCCTTATGTGGTACTGTAGGAACATGACAGAGCAGAATGGTGGAGTCTATGAAAGATGATCCTCTTTGACCACTGTATCACTTAAAGGCTTAAGTTGATGCAGTAACTGTTTTCATGTAATAAGTGAATGAACACCAGTTTCAACAAATGTATAAATGTTTAATTTTTACAAAGTTTTTCTGCTATATATTACACACTATACCTTTAAATGCATAGTATGAAAGTTCTGCCACCAGAGGAATCTCAGTCAAAGCTTTCATATTTTTTGTCCATGAAATTTATACTAGTTCACAGTACTTATGCTACCTTTTACCCATAAATTCTACAAAGTCCAGTCCATGCATACAGCATTCTGTCCATGCTACAGTTTTGCTCTGACTGATGCACTGGTGCAAGCTTTCATCCACTAAATCTATTTATGAAGCACTGCCCTGACCAGCTGGAGAAGAGAGATCACAAGATTACTGCATAATTGTCAGATCTTGCAGTAACAACAAAGTTCAATGTAAGAGCAGCATGTAAACAACAAATTATTTTGCCTTTCTGCGGTTGATTTGCTGTTCAGTATGATATCAATTTTGCATTTATGTTTTGGTCCTACCATGGGTTAGTACATTAGGAAGTTCTAAAGTTTTTTTGAAAGGGTATGTGGTGTTATATAATTCCTTTGGATTTCCAACTCAAAAAGTATTTTTTCTCAATCATGGTGTGTTACTACCTCTGTAACCCTCAGACCCACTGATCACCTGTGGCACCAGCAGTGAAGTAATGTTGATATAGTGATGAGATTTACAAGCTGGAGTTCTGACAATGGGAGTGAAGCAGAGTGGCACTTCTTGCATGTGCATAGGAGGGTAGGAGTTATAATTATTAATTAATGTAGACTTTTAAGTGACAAAAGTTCTGCTGCTTTTCTGTCATCTTCTTAATCTCTTCAATTTTCAAACCAACTAAAGTTCCCTCTGCTCCTCCCTTAAATAAAAGTGAGAGCCGTTTTGATGAGAGGGGGCTGAGCACATGCTGTGCTGTAAATAAAGAGAAGGTGCACTCCTTTTCCCCACATGACAAAACCTGAGGACAAAATGAGCACTGCATGGCATGTGGCACAGTGATCCTTTCATTTTCAATGGTATTATTTCATGATTGTGGTAGACTGGAATTGTAACTGAATTAAAAATTGCTTACCTAAATCTACCTCTTGATTTACCAAAAAGGAACAGCTACTTCATCTCTATGTGTGAGCAGCAACTCCCAAAGTCAGAAGATGATCTGTACAGACAGGACAGTTTCCTCCTCCGGAGTTTAGGGGTATTGGTGTCACTGTGACGCAGCCATAAGTAAGCCATATTGACAAGAGGCTTATGATTATGATGCAGAGTAGGGGGGATTAGCTTTACCTCTGAAACTGTGTGCACATGCTTCGGCATAAAGTGACATTTTTCTGTCCAAGGATCCGTGGGCTGACCTATTTAATCCCGCTCCGCTTCTAGAGCATGTGACAAAGTCCTTCTGCTCTTAAAAAAAGTGCCAGCAGACAAGTCTTGTGCGCTGCAGAGCATCATTTATGCGCTCATCTCGTCTGAGACAGAGCTAAAAAAGAAAAATATTGTCAGAAAGGTGCCCTCCAGACTAGATGAAGGGAAATCAGTGTTTGTTTTCAGAGCTGTCTATTTGGGATGAGACTCTAACAGGCCCTGATGAAGTTATTGTTTCAGGGTCTGCCGGGTCAAATCAAAACTGACATGCGGTTTTAGAGCCAATTTTGTCTGCGGGCATGAACGGGGTTGTTTGGAAAGATGGGGGAGAAAAAGAACCCTCTGCATGACAAGCAATCACAGCGCTTAATATGACGGAGCTGGATGTGGCGCTGCAGCAGAGGAAAGGGTGTGTCTATAATAACTTATGAAACATGTCAGCGAAATGACCTTTCTGTGTGTGATAGCTGGCCTTTTCAAGTGGTGTGTATTTTCCCAGTATTTATTTACATATGCCCTCCCTTTCAGTGTGTTTCTGCAGCTTACTGTTTGAAATAGACAGCACAGCAGACGGGGTTTGCACATTGATGAGGATCAATTGGTCCAGTTTGGTGTGGATTGGGTGGCTGCTGCCTTTGCCTCACTCCCCTGGGTTGTTAAGGTGATAGGCATTTAATGCGCAGAGGCTTAGGATGGGATAGGAGGGGCCGGGATGGTGGTGGCAGGCAGCCAGCCGCTCATTATAGCAGGCATTCACTGCTGTACACAATGCCTTAATTAACTGCAATGCAGAGAGCCTAATGGTCAGGCTTCTACACTGAGCTGCTGCAAACACTGAGCTGGGACCAAATCTAAATACAACTATCCTTCTGTTTATCCCCTGATCCCTCCAGGCTACCTTCCTATTAGGGCTGAAAGAAGTGACCAGGAATACATATCTGAAAGTCTTTTCAGACTCTACATTGCTCCTCAATGATCAAAGTCCTCATCGATACTGCTATCAATACTTTCTACTCATACAGAAAGGCTGTTAGATTGACTGTAGATGCATGAGTTTTGCATTTAAAAGAATTCTAATGTCTGCCTTATACACCTTACAAAACAAGCATATTTCTCCTTCGACTGGCTGTTTTTATTCAAGGTTCTTGCCAAACATTAATTTTCTTCTGATGACCTTTTGTTTACATCCCCCCAGTAGTCATTTTACCAAGCTGACATTAGAGACACCGTAATGTAACATTAGGTCACTTTATTTTATTATTAAGAGCTTTGAACCTGCTGGTGTCTACACAGAATTCAACATTGGATTTATATTTTTAATAAACAGTGCAGGGGGAGCTTACTGCTGCTGTGTTGGTGGAGGATAAAGAATAACCTGCAGCAGATGAGTTCCTGCAGAACGGTTAACTTTGATGCTGTAGAGTAACTGGTTTGCAGCTCTGTTATATTTAAAAACTTTACTAGACAATTTCTTGTGCACCAGGGATTTTATTTAAATGACATGGGATCATGATCCATGAGACAGGACAGCTGTATCAGTAAGCTTAAAGATGACTGATATTAAGGTTTCAAAAGATGCAGAACCAGGAACAGGGTTTTGACCTCCAACAGGGTCACATTACCTGTATCACCAGTGTTTGCTAGTCCTAATGTTATGCCATACAATGCTTGTTAAAAAATTGGCTATTGATATGGAAAATGCTTTGCTTAATACTCTATAAGATGATTTGCAGGCATGTAATACTGACATTTTAAGCTTTCTTAGCCTTCTTTATGCAGAGAGTACACTGCTAAGATTACTGAGTTATTCATTTAGAAATGGTTTCCAGTAACAGGCCCTTTTGCAGTCAAGGCAACAATGGGAACAAGTGGGACAGATTGTGTGACATCACATGTAAAATATCAGTACCAGTAGTCCCAAAAAGGTTATTAAATTCAGAAAAATGTGAGGAGGGAAGGTAAGTTGCAGTTTTTAGAGTACTTTGTTCTTGAAATCCCTATTAAAGTATGGATGAAAACACTCAAGTCCACTTCACAAGTTTCTCTGTTAGTGAACATTCTTGAGGTGATAATTATTTAGTTTGACAGAGTGACTGGCATTTGTATTAAGTAGACTAAATCTATTTTGTTGCTTTCACTTCTATTGCTCAGCTAGAATATCATTATTGATTATAGAGATGCACCGAAAATTCGGCCACCGAAAATTTTTGGCCGAAAATGTCCCAAAAGTGCATTTTCGGTTTTCGGCCGAAAGACTTTTATCGCCGAAACAACAAGGCCGAAACACAACGTTGTGATAATGAAAGCAAAAACCACGGCCAGCACTCGCTTGGTGCAGTGGTTCTCAAATAGGGGTACGGATACGTGAAGGCACTCCAGGGGGTACGCGAGATTTTAAAATACATGCCGGCTATTTAAGAAAAATAGCGCCTTGCACGCCAGGAGTGACACGATGTTGCGATTATATTACGTACATTCCAAAATCACATCCGTGCTGCGAATGTCTGCGGTGTGTTTTCTCTGTCCTCTGATAACAGTGATATTTATTGAAGCAGAAGATAAAAGGAGGTTTGTCCCTCTCTGTCCTTCACACTGTGCGTAACGCGGCACTTTTATGCACAGCCAAGCTGTCAGTGCTGTTTTTTTTTCACGGTTTCATTCACTGTGCCAGCCAAGTTTGTATGAGGAAGGACTGACTTTTCATTCATTCTATGTCAAATTATAATCAATAAGAGTTATAATATTGCACAGCTGAGGCTCGCGGTGAGAGGAGTTAACTCTCTCCACAGCACACAGACTGGCACACCTGTTTGTGTTCAAGACTGTTCAGAGGAGTCATTCAGCTGGTTGATCTGGAGCTTTTATAAGTCCTATGTCTGAGGTCAGAGGAGACTGTGTTGGTAAATATTTCACTAAAGTCCTGTTAGTTTAGAAACAGCTCCAGCCTGTTAAAGAGGGAGACAGGCAGCAGGCAGCCCGACATGTCCATATGAGCGCAAATGCGCTACTTAAATATCCGCAGCAATGTCGCGCTGCGAAATGATGTTGCAGGTGAGGAAGCTTGCTTCGACTTGCTACAGGTTCTAAATATTTTGTGTAAATAATTTGCATGAAAAAATTGCGTGTAGAGTGTAAGGACCTTAAGTTTATAAACTGGAGTTAATATTTAGTATGCTCTTAAATTTAATGACCCTAAAACCCCCTGAGTCTCCCCCATGGCAGGATGGTTTGACCCACACTGGCACATGCCTGTCAATCACTGTATTCACAACCTCCCCATTCATAAAAAGGTTTATGATTTATTTTTTTGTGAAGAAATGCTGATATATAACTAAGTTCCTGATTTCAGTTTGAGAAAAGAGAAGTCTTTTTTATAATTTGTTTATTATTTACAGGTTTTTAGTTCTTTCTAACTCTATGTTTTTATTTCCAAATTGTTCCAGAGAGACCACTGCAGCCGAGCAGAGTTTTGCACACTTCTGGGTTTAAAGGCTTTTTTAGTCACTGTTTTCAATAGCTACATTAATTTGAATTCCCACATTTAGAGATGAGAAGATGTACCATGACTTTAGTCATGCATTTTTAATATTTAAAATGTATGAAAAAAAAAATCTAATATTTGTAATTTGAAAGTGTTTATCAGTTACAAAGTTTGATAAATCAGACGGCTGTCACAGCACTCTTTAAAGTCTTTCTTTTTGGCCAAAAAGCTTTATGCTGTTTAGGGGGCACTTGGCTGAAAAAATACTTCACAAGGGGTACATGACTGAAAAAAGGTTGAGAACCACTGATTTAATGTATACATGATTTTATTTTATTTTATATTGTGTATTGTGTGAATGAAGTGTTTGATAAATATTGACATAATTTTGTAATTGTTTTATTCTTTGAAGCATTAATATTAATTTTTGCAATTGCAATTAATTTTAGTGAGGTTAGTACACAGTCATAGCCATAAATGCAAAGGTACTAATAATTGGCATAATAATTTCTTTCGGTGTTTCGGTTTTCGGCCCTGGTTTCCTTATTTGCGGTTTCGGCCAAGAATTTTCATTTCGGTGCATCCCTAATTGATTAGAATACATATTAGCCTAATGACAACAGCGACACTCTCATTGACCACTGTAGTGAGTGATGTAAAAGGCTGATAGAAGAGACAGTGCCCAGGATTTATCTGGTCTACACTAAGAATGAGGACAGACTGGCAGTTTTATGTAAAACCACATAAAATAAAATAAAAAACTCAAACAATAATATACTAACTAGACCAAAGACTTTATTGTAGTTCAGTTGGAAATCTGCCATCCACAGCCTGTGCAAAAAAAAAAATTGGCCCTTTAAAAAATGATGATGATGAATCCTATATCCCCTGTGACATGGACAGGCACTCCAGATGATTTGATTTTTATGACTCCAGGCCAGTGACAGCAGAGCCAAAACCATCAGGTTCAAGAGACGCTCTCTAACCTTTGCAAAACTGTCCACCCTGAATCAAGGATAAACAGGTTCAATTTCAGAGGTTGCAGGTCAAAATCAGAAGGCCTCATGTTTATCCCTTTTATTTAAAATAAAATTTCTATCACAGTAAAATAGAAACCACCTCAGCCGTTCTTCCTCACCAAGTAGCCTACCGTTTTCACTTTTATCAGTTATATAGTGGTAGTCCTAGTTCTGTCTTTTGTGAAATTAATATTAACAGCTGCTAGTTAGCATTAGTGTCCTGCTAACAAGTGATTCTGGCTCCTTGTGGTTCATTATAATAAGGTGATTCCTCATTAACTCTGCTTTGTTTCTCTCTTTGTGTCCATTTTGAAGCTCTCCTCTAGATGTACATGTTTCATAAGATCCCGAGGAGACAGCCACCTGAAGTCATTACATTTCCGTTTCATGCAGCAGGGCCATCTATACATCATCCATCCATCCATCCATAAAGATTTATAGTGCTCTCCCTCTTTTAGTACTGTACATTCTCCACCTAACTCTGCCAGTCCCTATTACATTAAATCCACACAGTATGTTTTCTTTAATCCCACTGGGAAATAAGAAATGCACAAAGTAGCACACAGTGCCCTCAAATTTGTCACAACAAAGCAGAGTAAAAATAGCTCTGGGTAATGAAGGGATATGCATAGAAGCGTGCTGGAAAGTTAGCGACAGAAAGAGGTGGAGGACTGAGCAGTCAAACATACACTGCACTTGTAGTCATGTGATCCCCAGGGCTAAGTTTGAGAAGAGATTGTTGAGGATTTGGTGTCATTCTCTGCCCTCCTTGAATAGACATCATGCTTCAGGGCTGTTGCTGCCTGGCGAGTAAATCAGCTCTTGTGCCATAGCTGAAAAAAATGCAAAGCAGAGCGGTGCACTTTTTGCCTTTAAAAGAGGGTATAAGTAGGCGAGAAGGCGTTATCATCCACAATCTCAGCCCCCTTTCGGTTGGTCTTAGTGGCTGATAGCTTTGCAGGCGTCTTGGAGGAGTGAGAAGCGCTGTGCCATCAGTTTCCTCCCTGAATCATTGCACTAATGACCCCTGCATGTCATAGCAGCATCTTGTGCAGCTGGAGGAGAGTGTTTATTTTTACATTTTTAATGCTGAGTGGAATGCAGAGCGTATACCCCCTCCTCTCCTCCATCTGTAGGTGGCAGGTAATCAATAAGAAGGGACGTGCAGACTCCCTCCTACTGTATGTCGAACACTGGCCTGTCATTTTCCCATGAGGTTTCCCTTTAGCAGTGTTCTCAACAGAGATAAAGCGGGCAGAAATTGCAACTGACTGATTCTTCAACTAGAGCTGCTCTAAGCTGGAATTGGATTTGGCTGTTTTTTATATGAAGTTCTGACTACATCAACCTTTGTTTCAATTCATTATGCCACCTTGCTCCATCAGAATCCTGTCCAAACTGGAAATTAAAAAAACATTTTAGTTCAACCTTGTAGTTTTCCAATTTGTCATAGCATTTTATTTAACTTGATGAAAGATTTTAACAATCATTGCTCCGGATTAGGAGTTAGTGTAGTAACAGCGTTAGATTAGTTGCAAGGAGTGAGATCAAGATTCATTTGCCTTATTTGTTTATATGCCTCTGTACAGGTGATAGCCAGGGCCAGAGGCATTATGTTTTTAGATAGGCTATCCAGGCCATTCTTGTGAAAGGATACCTCAAGTAGGGGTGCACAGTATTATCTGCACTATATCTGTACTGACAGATAAAAAAAATTTCTGCCATTATTTCCAGCTTATATAAACTGTATATACTAGGCAGAAATCAACAGACCTATAACAGTTGTTTTTGTATGAATAATAAGATTTTATTGGTCTTTTCATCCTTTTTTCCTTAAACTTTAAAATGGGCTATAAGGCCACACATTTTAGATTGTTTAGCAGTTGGTTGATTATTCTAAAGTTCTGATTTCTGTGTTATTTTCTAGCACTTTCAAGATTGTCTTATAGAGGCCCTCAGCAAACCTGTAGTTTAATGTGGAGAATTGATTTCAATTTGAAAACATAGGCTAAATATAAAGGGTCACAATTATGTAGGTCTATAGGTCACTCATTTTCTGCCAGCAGGTTCTTACAGTAATGTTTGTAGCTCTCAAAAAGGCACATTCACAGAACCACTAGTTTTCCCCTACTGTCTACATTTGAAAAATCTAAAATTTAGTGCAGAATCAAATGTATTTGAGCTTTATACCTCACAGAGGCATTTAACCACCAGGCAGTGGTTCTAGTTTTTTCTACCAATTTGGAGTGTTTGATTTGAAGAGGAAAAGACCTTGACAGATAATACTGCTGCCTCTTTAAACCTAACTTTAGGTAGTAGTCAAAAGGATCCATAACCAAGAGAGAGTGGAGATTTCTTAATGTTTGAGGGAGCTCACCTTGCAGACCCTCTTGTCATCCTTTCTCTACAAAATGGAGCCAAAATTACGAGTTTTTACAGTGATCGTGCTTAATCCTGCTCTCTGTATTTTCCTCTGATGTATTTTTGTTGTCTTTTATTTACAGAGGAAGACAGAAGATAAGAGACAGGGATGACATTTTCCGTGGGAACAGAGCCCTGGTACATGGGGTGTGACCTACGCCAGCTGAGCCTAAATTCCCCAAATTTAGGGGTGACATGCATCCAGAATTTTTCCTACCAGCACCCTTGTAACATTTCCACATGCAGGGTATGCCATGTGTAAATGCAACAGGTAATATTCAGTGAAAACTCACAGCAAGCAAGCCAGCATCTGGTTGATGACGTTCCTATCATTAGGAAGGAGCCATCATGGTAGATTTAATGAGGCTGTTTTCTCCTCGACTCTGCTTGCAAGTATGTTTAATATATTTCTTTATATATTCCATATATACTTTGAAAGTTAGAGTAGCATCTTAATAAAGGCAAAGCTTGCCGTTCTGATGATCCTGCTGTCTCTGTGTACATCAGTGTGCAGGGATACAACTGACAGAGGGCCTACTTGGGACAGCCCTTACAATAAGAAGTACAAGACCCTCTGCCTGTTAAAGAAAAGAAACATATCATGTATTTTTTCAGTAGTAGCCACAGGGCAGCGCCAGTGTTATCTATCCAATGCCTGAGAGAGCAAGCAGATAAAGAAAAAAGAGGTTGGACAGGGGCTGAGAGAATGGGGACATGAGAGATGACAGGAGCACGGGAGGATGACAGACGAGTGGGACAGAGATGGAGCAGAGCCCGCATGAGGATAGAATGTCAAAGAGACGGAGCGAGGCCATGCAGGGAGTGGATGACGGCCACGATAAGAGAGAACAAGAGGAATGACACCGTTAAAGACAGCGGCCGAGGGAGAAAAAGACATACAGTAATACACAGGAGTGAGATGGTAGAAGGAGCAGGAGTGAGTTAGTGAAAAGAATAAAGAAATCAAGAGAAAAGAGCTCCCCATGTAGAGGAGGACTAATGCATGGTGAGTCACCTCCAACTTCCCACCCTCATTCTCATAAGCAGTCCGCTGATGACGGTGAAAATGACAATGGATGGTTGTGTGAACTAAATGTAACACTCATATAATGGAAGAGAGTTTTTATTTACAAACAGCAGCATAAATGAAGCATTTATGTTAAAGTGCAGATAAGGGATTGCTTCAAAGGATGATTTTATATCCTCTTGATATATAAAGTCAGGTCTTTTTAATGTTGCATTTGACAAGCTGAGTTCCCCACTTGCAATAATTCTAGCATGCAGCAGGGATTTTGTGCCTTTTGTTCACTTAAGGTGAATCTTTACTGGAGAAAAAGATTATTCTTAGTCTTAAACCGCTATTGTGGGGTCTAAAGTAGTAATAGTTACATAAAGTTATACAACTGCAATAGACTGCTTCAGCCCACTGCAGCAGAAGAGGCTGTAGCCCTCCAATGGGGCAGCCTGTGTTCGATCTATCCTGCTTCTTTCCTACATCATTCCTCATTCTACATTATAGACTGATCAAACACACAGAGATAATTTTAGAGCTTTTTTGTTTTTTTTAAATAATAATTATGGCTTAAAGCTGATGAAAATCAAAGATCGAGTATCTTGAAATATTAGATAATTAAATAGGACAAATTCTAACAAGGATTTATAATCAACAATTTTGGACCATCCGAGAGATATGTTCATTTATGCTCTCAGTACATGGTTTGGGCTCCCTTTACTCTGCTTATTCTACTATTTTATTTGGGCCTTGCATAAGTGCAGACTAGGGCTGTCACTTTTTTATTTGTAATTCAAATATTCATTCAAACCTGTGGGTAAAAGATCATATTTAAACTGAAATGACACATTCACAGTCGAAATACACCCTCTATCAGCGCATCATGCAGTCCAAAGTAGTTTGCCATTCGACCTAGCAGAGGGCGCCCTCACAGAAACTTGTCCGTTGCATGCCCTCTTGAACTCCGTAAATTAAGACTCTAATGATATTTTACAATGGAGGGCTTTAGCAGGCAATGAGCAGACAATTACAACACCAAAACATCTTAGAAGTGCTGTATGGAAATATTTTGGATTCTACTCTGTAGATGGTAAAATAACAAAGATAGAGCAGTGTGTCATCTCTCTACCAAGAAGCTTTCATACTTGTCAACGACTACAAATCTATGGGTACACGTGGCGGCTTTTCACCTGAGTGAGGCAGTGGAGGAGGCTCTGCAGAAGAGTGGCGTTATGTCAGGTGAACAACCTCGAGAGGCTAAATATTATTCAGCAGGCTCTTTGCCAGAAGCCCATAAAAGGGCCATAACAGACAAGATTGTGAGATTCCTATTGGTGTTGTTTCTGGAGAGGGTTTCCAGGACCTAATGATGGAACCGGGGGCTGGAATATGTTCAAACATCCCGCTGTCATATTCTTAATTAATTCAAAGTTGTTTTTTTTAAAAAGGTGAAGCCCTAGTGCAGACAGTCAGCATTATCTGAGTAGACACAGGTAGTAGCTACAAATGTGTCTACAAATGTTGTACTCCAAGACTGTGAAGGCGGCTGGTGAAGGAATAAGTATGGATGCATCTATAGCTGCAGTTTTATCAGAACTGGATGACACTTCTTTATAATCACAGAAAGGCAAAGAAGTGCAACTAAAAGATTTTCTTACTGGAAAACTTTTTGCTCTTCTCCCGGCAAGTTTGATTTACCAACTGGCTCCTCTAAAAGTGAACAACAGCAACAGCTACCTGTTGAGCTCATGCCTACCAAGTCATGCTTTGTTGCTTGTAATGAGTTTGACAGACAGAATGGTCACCCAATTAACCTCCAAGATTTTTTTTTTAAAGTTCTGCCCTTCCCAAATACCATTTATGGAGTGTTGCCCAGATGGATGTGAAATATACAGTATTCCATGCATTGATTATGTAAAACAATGTATCTGGTCAGTCAAGTTAAGATCTGGCAATATGCTGGAGCAAATTCACTGTGTTTTGTTAGCGAAGGCTTTGACTGAGGCATCTCCCACCCTCCTCATCCCTAAGGATTGGTGGGAGGTGGCCTCATTTGAGGCTTGTTGCGATAAGAGTGAGCAGACTGGAATGGGACACCAACCAGATGTTGTGTACTTGTACAGCTCACAAACATGACATCAGCTAAGTATTCCCATGCGCCCCATGAAGTCAGATTTCTGATTTGGAAACTCTGAGGTACTGTAGTACCCCAAGCAGACATACACTAATTGTGAAAATTAGGGCAAAATCAATGTTTAACATAAGAACATGGCCAATGCCAATGTTTTTCCCTTACTACTACTGTTGTTACATTCCTAGTATGCCAAAATCTCTCCCACATTTGACCATAAAATCAGATCTGAATTTGTCCAGTAGGTCACTATTTCTACCTCAAAAAAAAACCCTCTTTGATTCAGCAGCTAGATCTACCAGATAGCAGCATGAAAATAGGAGGACACAACAGATAAACAATGACAGCTGATGTCTCTTTATGCTACATCAATTGCCTAAAGGTTGACGTTTGTAAACAGGGCCGGTAAAAGTGGATACCAAGGTTAGACTGATGCATCTGTGCATCCCTAACCTCAAATTAACAACTCATAGTGACTGGAATACAGGTGTGATTTGATTCCCAGACATTAAGGGCGCTTACACATTAGGCCCAGTTGTTTTGAACCGCGCCGCGGCACGATTCCCCCTTCCCCCGCTGGCTTGCTTTTACACTAGCAATATCGATCTGTGCCCGGGCCCACTTGCGTATTTACTCACTCTGAAACAGCAGGTGGTGGTATGCATGTAGCTGGTTTACAACCCAGCCATGGAGGAGAAAGAAGAAAAAGCTACCATAGCAACCCCTGGAGTCATGACCTGAGCAAAGATTGTTTTTGTTTTTGTTTTATCTCGGCAAAAAGTCCATCCTGCAGCCATGGGTGATTTAAAACCATTTTTTAAGATGCCAGCAACATCACTCTTCATATCTGCACATTTACGTGCAGCTCAGAGGATTAAATGGGCTGGGGTTGCGCAGATACAGTGGTAACTGAATTAACAGGAGACTATCATTGCCTTTGTACCTCCTCTCACTGACTCCAACTTGTGTGGATCTGTAAGGTCATTCACAACAGACCGTTTATTGACTGGATTCTGATGATTTCTGCCTTTTATTGAGGAAAAATGGTAACAAACTGGTGCGCTGTTGAAAGAAGTTCAGTTTTTACGATGACCTCATAAAGCTGATGCAACGCTCTGTCCCGTATCCGGGTGCGGTTGCATTCACATCTCATCCAAAACCAAGCCAGAGTCCACTTGGATCGCACCTGAAACCGCCTCCCCAGGTGGGCATGGGCCCGGTCCTGGGCGCGGTACGTTTGCACTCACACTAACAAAACGAACTGGACTTTGGGCTCAATTGCACTCGGATCCGGAACACAGCAATTTCACAAATCCTCTATATTTGGTGTTTTTTTTGTTTTTTTTTCCTGAAGTCACGATTTATTCGAGTTTCTGTGAGATCTTGTTTCTGTAAAATCACCACCAGAAAATGAGGGTCTGTCTGGGGTCTTTTTCTGTTCTTTCATGATTTAAACAGTTTAAGATTTGAAAATCTGAACATCTAGTTTGACTTCTTAAGTGTAGTGTTTTCTTCTTTGTCTGCTCTGTTACAGTGTCATTATTAATTCATACCAACAAAAACCAAGAGCTGTAAAAAGCATCATCTTTTCAGTGCATGACGTTTTTCTCTTGAAAGATCCATCTTCAGATTTAAAAGGTTTTATCGGTTGGGCACAGGTTGCATCACTCCTGTCTGCTACAAACAGAGAGCATAACTCTATTTATATTACTTCTTCAAGCAAAAGTAAGCTGGCCTAAAAGCTGCAGCAGAAACACAAGTAATAGCAAGTTTCCAGTTGCAGCTTCGCATCGATGCACCATCTCCTGGACTTTTTTTTTCTCCTAAACACAGAGAAATGGCTTGTCTCAGATGAGCTGTGGTCGGTAATTACAAGCTGAGCAGAGCCAAGCCGGGGAGTGGGCTGGGCTCGGGCCACGCTCGGCTTGCTAATGCACAGATTGCTTGTCGGGGGCTGAGAAATAATGGCTATATGTGTGCTACAACCTCCTGAATGTAGGTGGAAAGGAGGGGAAGGGACGGCGGCTTGATATCGTGCTCTTGCCAGGTTGAACCCCTCCCCTGGCTGTGAGAAGCTAACATGGAGGAGGCGATGTCAGAGGGAGTCAGGATGGATGATGTAAGTGTACCAACCCTTGGTGGAGGGGAAAAAGACTGCAGCTGGATGGAGCGGTATCTTTCTCTTTCCACCGCCATCATTACGCCTCTCTCATCCCCCCTTTCACTGCTGTTATCTCTCAAAGAGAGGGGCTGCCATATGGTGGTGTGAGGAGCTTCTATCTGAAACTCTTAGCAGCACGTCAGGGTGGGAGGGATGGCCCAGAATTCACCTCTGTCAATACACTGCTTTGTAATGTGCAGAACTGAACATTGGACCACTTGCACGCAGGGTTTTTGTGGCTGCAAATCCTTCAAGCGGCTGCTGAATTTCTTGTATGTGAATCAACAAACAAGAAGTTGCCCCGTTTCCATTTTCCTCTCTGCAGAAAATGAAGAATAAGGAAGGAGAAAGTGGAAGAAGCAGCATGCTGGGGGTGGGGTGGGATGCTGACAAAGTCGATTATGAAGTGTTCCCAAGTTATCTCCTCGGCACAAGGCTCTCTTTGGTAATTAAGAGCATTTTGCTTTTTTTAGTCCTCAGAAGTCAGCCTGGTTTGGGTTGAACACTATGAATTAATTGTGTTTGACAATGAAGACGAGGGGCCAAATCCAGCATGAAGTAAGAGTGAGGCAGCTTGGAGGCCTGCGGTCATCGAAGGCAACCAAGGCCGCACAGATTCTGACGTGTTTGACTCTGGAGATAGTAAATTGGATTAAATCATACATGATTCTCTTTAGGGCACCAAACCAGCATGGCGGCCCTTTTGAATGCAAGGACTTATAATTGTTATTACTTTATTAAATGAATGCTTATTTGGGGGCTTTAAAATGTCAAAAAACTCACCAAAACATGCATAAATCTAAAAAAAAAAAAAAAAAAAAAGGTGTCCACACTGCATAAATTATATAGTTTAGTGTGTTTAAGGCGAGTCAGATCGGTTACTCTGCCACCATTACCAAAAGGCCGCCCCCTCTTGATTTTGATTGACCAGTGAGGGGGAGATTACATTGATGGGGGAAGTGATATTCCAGCAGTTCAACGGTGAGCTGGCAATGCTGGACAACATTGGCTTTGCATTGAAAATGAACGCTGTCAGTGCTAAGAAGTGCCTTTTTGAGCATAGACCCTTATTGTCTGCCCTGTAAATTTAGGTTTCCTCTTTCTATCTTGCACTGTAATTTTTAATGTAGAGAAACAAGTGTGGTGTTCTATATTGAAGAACCTTTGTCTAGTCTTTTGCCTGCATTGACACAAGTTAGAGCACAACAATCCATCCATTTACCCATCTTCTTCTGCTTATCCAGGCTGGGTCGTGGTGGCAGCAGGCTAAGCAAGTCAACCCAGAAATCCCTCTCCCCAGCGACACTTTCCAACTCCTTTTGGGGGATCCTGAGGCTTTTCTAGACCAGACAGGATATATTATACCATCAGCATGTTTGAGTCTTCCCTGAGGTCTCTTCCCTGTTGGACTTGCCCAAAAGACTTCCAATGGGAGGCGTCCAGGAGTTATTCCATCTCAACTGGCTGCTTTCAATGAGAAGGAGCAGCACCTCTACTCCTCGCTCTCTCTGAATGTCTGAACTTCTCACTGTATCTCTAAGGCTGAGCCCAGCAACACTCCAGATAAAACTCACTTTACCCGCTTATATCAACGATCATTCCTTCAGTCATTGCCAAGAGATCATAACCACAGACTAAGGTTGGGAGGTAGATCGACCAGTAAACCGAAAGCTTTGCCTTCCAACTCAGCTCCTTCTTTAGCATAACGGACCGGCACAATGCCCACAGTGCTGCTGATGCTGCACCAGTTCCCCTGCAAATCTCATGCTCCCTTTTACTCTCACTTATGAACAAGATACTTGAACTCCTTCACCTGAAGCAGAGACTCACTCCCCCAGAGTGCAATCCACTGTTTTACGGCAGAGAACCATGACCTACGACTTACATAACATTTCAACACAGTCAATGCACAATTATCTTCACTTTGTAAAACAAGCTGATAAGCTCCTCTGAGTAAGAAAAGTGAAGGAAAATCAAGATCTTCCTGTTTGACACTCCTGCTACCTTGTCCTCTCCCTCTTTGCTTGCTCCTTGTCCATGTGAATGCATAAGAAGCAAAGTGATCAAGCTGACTTTGCTGTTGACCCTTGCTTGTGACACATGCAGTTATGACACGCTGTAAAATGTAATTTTGGTAAGTTGGTATGGCTTAATGGCCCAGTTGCACCCCCTGCAAAACTGCTTTCAGCCCCCAATTCATTTCATGCCAGGCATCTGTCTCAGCCTGACCATAGTCACATGCAAATACTCTTTGTTAGCAATCCCTAATGGACATGTAGTTGAAAGAGGCAGTAGTACCATGTATATATTTTATATCTGTATGAAATTTGGCAATCCTGGCCTTATAAAATCTACATGTTGGCATCCTCTATAATCCTACATAGTACTGCCTCAAATATAATGTACCATTTGCTCCTGGTTTCCCATGTTTAATAACAGCCCTGTGAGAACCAGAGTAGCCTCTCTTTACTTCTGATCTGATATCTTCATTGAAATCTTTTATCTTAGATGAAGCAGTGGTTAGCTAGGTGCACTCTCTCTTTTCTTCACTCCAGCTGTGACTGTGCTGTATTTAGGCTATTTCATGCTTGGGGACCATGAAATAACAGCAAAGTGTCCCTTCTTTCTAGCTGCAGAGCAGCTTCCCTCACAGCAAGTTTTCTCCTCATGAGCAGGCACGTTAAAATTCATGCAGCTCCCCCCACTTCTTCCCTCAAAGATGGCTGTAATAGTGCAGAGAGATCAAATGAGAAAACAAGATAGTAACTCAGCGGGATGCAAAGCTCATCACGGGGCAACTGAAAGACAGACGGATTTGCTCCGATGCAAGAAAATCACTGAAATGAAGCTCGGGATCATGAAGAGCAGATCTGGACCGGCGCCTGGCCTTGGGAGCTTGATTTGGGCTCTGGCCTTGCACCAAGTGGGAGGTTTGATTGCTTTTGATTAGGGAATGGGGGGAGCTCACACCAGTCCATTAAACACTGAACATTAAAGCTGGTTCTACAGCTCGATTTTTGGGCCGCAGAGACCCATATTGTAGCATTTCTCCGCCTCCTCTCATGTAGCTCAGCTCTGAGCTGATTGCCATGCTGCTGGAGAGCTGCTGAAAGAAAGACTCCTTGCCAACACGAGATATAAAACCTCAATTCTTTACGAAGCTTTATCCACTTCCTTGTTTATCTGCTAAAAGGAACAGCTCATTGAATTGATTCTTGCTGGTTATTTGTAATCTTTATTTTCCAGTGGAGCTTCCTGATGGGATCAGGAAGCTGAAACACATTATTATTGTTCCTACAGAATCAGAATGCATGAACATCAGGAGATGCCTGCCAGGTTCTCAGTGAAGCTTGGCATCAACGGTCAAGTGGCAACAAAGAAGATTGAGGGATAGGAAGGGCAGGAAAAGAGCAGAGAACCTCAGCTGACAGATCCATCACGAGGCGACAGGAAAATGGGGACACATGAGTGCAAGTTTTGGCTCCGATAGAGCTGTTGGAAACTTTTGGCACTTTGATTTTTACCCTCCATTGGCTCCCTGTAATGGCTGCCATTTTGGATTTAGTCAGCAGGCACAGAGTCGGACAGAGATGCTCACTCTGATCTGCTTCACACTCAGCAGTGGGGATGGGATAAGAGCTTAAAGGGAGATGCAGTGCCACAGCACAGCTCTCATCTCGGGTCAGTCGACTTCCGATGCTATATCCCAGAGTGACTAAAATACTGATTCAGGAGTGATTGTGCAAGAAACCTGCAGTTAATGACAGTGTTTTAGCACTAATCAGTTTTGGAGAATAACTGACCAGTAATCTACAGAGATGAAAAATTAAAAATATAAAGGTGCATAAAGCTGCAGTTCCATGAGCGTCCACTAGAGGCTGGCTGCAAAAGCACCCGAGGTAACATACACAACCATGTTAAAATGAATATTTGTACAGTAGAAACAAACATGCTCAGAGCCTGGTTCAAAGAACAATTTGATCAGACTAGTCCATGACTTCATGGGCACACTCTGTACTGGGGGTGACTGTTTCTATAACTTGTTTGTTTTGGTTTCAAAAGGATAGGAGTTATGTGTTTTATGGCTGTGGCTATTGTGACAAGCCAGCACGTTCTAAGTGTTTTCCAAGAAGCTCAAGGCCTGCCTCAGCTCCACTGCTTTTGTTTACTAGGTTTACCAAAAGTAGGTGAGAAAAGGATTTTCATAAGGCAGCCACCGTAAATCAGAAGCCCTCTTCAGTAAGCAGATGGCTGACATCAGCTAGGTTGAGTTTATTGTTTTCTTCAGTCTGTGGAGGTCATGTGTCACCGAGTTATCCGTTTCAGCAGTTTCAGTACTCGTCAGTTCATTATTTTGTCATAAAAGTAGTAGCAGGGTGTCTTGTACTGTTGCAGATAATTGAGAAGTGTCCAACAACACTCCGAAACAGAGCAATAATCCTGACTCACATCTGATCAGAGGAAACAGAAAATAAACAAAGTGCCTGATATAATCTATTGAGCATATTCCTCACACAATCATTCAATGACCAGCAAAGTTGAGTTGATTTTAGATCAGCATAAACACTAGTTTACTGATGCAGGAGATCACCTGTCACTCCTTGAGTTCAGATTTTAAAATGTTAACAGAGCAAATCAGACATAATTTCCCTGACTAAATGAGAAAGTGTAAGCGTGAGCTGTTAACTTGTATAATATCCCTTTTTTAAACTCTATTTTGTTTTAAATCCCCTTTTAGCCAACTTGAAACTAAAAGAGGATATCTATCGTTATATTTTATTGTTATAATCTAAATATTTAAATTATCAGATAACTCCCACTTCATACATTTTTTGGGCTATTACTAGGGTGTTTGCTTTGTACTAAAGCCTTCCTTCCTGTTACCTTCAGCATTCTTGTAAATAATGGACCTGGTCGTTTTCTGATGCTTTTCACTAATCTAACTAGCAAGATGTCAAAGTGGACAGGAGTCACTCGGTGTAAACATCCAATCTGGGTTTATTTTTTCCAAAGGCTTTGTCAGGTGTGCTCTGCCACCCAGCATGCACTTTGCCCCTCCCACCAAAACAGCTTTCACTTTATTTTAAGTGAGGAGCAGGGGGAGCCATTGCACATGCTCCAGTCAAGCTGGCCACGTCAGATGTCCAGGTTTTTTGATATTAAGCTAATCACAAATGATCATCCGTCCAAATGATTCTTAGTGTATATCAAAATGAATATTCTGCTTTTTATCACATCTGCCTTTGACAGAATACCCACTGTAACCAATGAGAGCAAGCAAACTAATGCTATGCTACCTATTATATTGGTTCACAAACATAAACACGACTATGCGTTCATCTCAGCCATCTTTGCCCTTGGGTATCTATTTTTTTGATGCAACTATAATGCACGCAAGCTCAGCCAGCTGTGCTTTCCAGTCATTCCTGATCACGCAAGTTTCAGTGAAATCTAATGTGGACAATCCATACTATGAGATTGTTACAGATGGATGATGTGTGGTCTCTTTGGTCGAATCTTCTAGTGTGTGCACTCAGAGAATTATAAGATACAACATTTCAATAACTACTTAGTTTAAAAAGTGAAGAGGCTAAAGAAGATGAGAGATGATGCCCTCAGACATTAAAAAAGTTAAAACAACCTCAGTCATAGGTAACCACTTTGGTTTTTCAAGCAGTCAGACCTGGAACAATGCTAAATAACCTGCAGAATTTGTTACGACATGACTTTCAATAAAGCAGTGAAGGTGCTTGCAGAGGAGACCCTCAGGGCTGACACTTCTGTACATACTTGGTCCAGAGAATGTGAAGACCCTCCAGGACTTTCTGACACAGAAATCAGCAGAAAAAGAACAACCAAAACCCCAAGCATGTAACTCAGCCTGGATCATTACAGCTTGAATGATCCAGGCTGTTTATCACACAGTAACAGAATTAAAAATTGGCATACACCTTTTATCCTGCATAGAAGACAACACAGAGAACAATACAATCAGACATGTTTCTGCTGGTGAAAACAATAAATGTTAAAGGGACCTTCAAACACATTGTACTTCCAGGGCGTCATTATGAATTTGGCGTTGCGTTATTTGCTTCGGTTTAACCCTCTGAGTTTCATGACAGGGAAGAGGTGACAGGGCAGAGGAAGTTGGTTCTTTAGTAGGATTTAGAACTTTGTTAGAATTTTTTGTTAGATTTTTGTCCCAAGGGTTTGCCGCAACCTGTCCAAGTTCTTCCAAATACCGACATCCAGGTCCAAATGTTAGACATCGTTTATAACAAGGTTATAACTGAGGGCTGTAACCAGCTGGGAGAGCTGGTCGGGATTCAGATTTTTCAATTGACGGGCAGCGGGGGAGTCGTTGGAAAAGCCCTCAGTGGTTAGTGTGGGTGGAGTTTGATTTGCTGTTAGGTGGTTAGATTCTGCTTAGAAGTTTCTTAGCGTCATTTCTAGCTGCTTCCTTATCAAAGCAATGTACAGTTTTAACCCTTTGAGCTCCGAAATGTCCGCTAATTCCCTTATTATCTCACCTGATGTGTGGTTATCCCAGAAAATCCTCCTCCAGAACAATTTGTCCTCTTAAAACTTCACTATCAGCTCAGGATGTCTTTAATAGTTCTAATAAAATTATTAACACTGAGACCTTGCACATTTTTCTGATCAAAGCCCCCTCTTGAGGTTTGACGGGGTTATTTGTTTATTTCGTCTTCCTACTTTTCTCGCTCTGCTGTCATCTGAATGATTGCATCGACTCATTTCAAACTATAGAAGAAAGAGAATAATACATTCAGTTTCAAGCTCATTCTCTTTAGACTTTCATAGCATGCACAAATCATTTTATAAGTGGGTAAGTCATTTTTTATTGATCCTCTTTTTCATTCAACTTTCATCTCCAAAGTCCTCTTTAATTCTGATTTGTGTCCTAACTACCCTCGGCACAAGCAGAGATCTCAGTTCATAGGAGCTGGAGATGAATTCAAGGCTTGTTTTGTTTCCATGAAATAAATATGCATGCCCTTCATTTATCCTGTTTGTGTGTCGCATGAATTCTTCATTTTGCTCCCGGCGACATATTTTATCTTTTTAATTCATCCTTGCATGTGTTATCATTCACAATACTGTTTCCAAGGAGCCCCAGAACGATAATTAGCTGATGCTTGAGATGCTTAATTTGTCATAATCTTGGCATAGGTCTTCTGCAAAGTGAAAGATATCACAAATTTCTCTGCTTTTTCTCAGGACTTTTGACTTTAAAATGACGTGTACTACTGGAATCTATTCTTTAATGATAATTCTGCCCTTTAACTTTTGAAATCAGCATTTTTAGATACAAAGAGGTGAAATACTTGTTTTGATTATGCACTTCAAAAAAGCTAGGAAAAAAGTCAAAGGTTCAAAATTTGAAATAAAAATTCAGAGTTGATCTTATTTTTAACATTTTGATTATTTTCAAAATTCTGCTTTCTCTTAGTATTTAGATTTTTTGCTTGACACTTCAACTTCATTCTCAAGGTTAAAAGACTTTCTAGATATTTAAATTTTGTTCTGCAAAACTTTGATATGAATTTAACATTTAAACATGAACATTTAAACTTTCTGTGCAGGTATTCTTACCATTTCAATTTTTTGTTGTTGTTGTTTTGTTTTTTTATTCCTTCTTACTTTGAAATATTAGGTTTTCTTCACACTTCTATTTTCTTGGCATTACCAGAGATGAGGTATTATTTTTTTCTTGAGATTCAGATTTTGACTTTTTGCTTCATTGGAAATTATATTTTTGGTTTGTCATCTCATTTCAATGTTTTCTAAACTTCTAGTTTTTTTTTTTTCTTTTAAATAAAAATTTTCCTTAAGGTTTTAACTCGCCTTTGACATTTTAATGGAAAATAAATAAATACATTTTTTTCTTTGTCATAAATTTGACTAAGCTTGAAAAAGTATGTTTTTATAATCAAAAATTTCACCTAAAAATTGATGGTTTTTTGTTTTGAATTTTGAAAAAAATGTTTTGATATTTTGATTTTTTTTTTTTATTATAAATTCAAAAGTTCTTAACAATAATACATTTCACAAGACATTTTTAAAATGACATTCTTCAAGAAATATTAAGAATTTATAAGGGCAAGAATAATGTTAAAGTACATTTTTTCAACCATTGAGCTTTTAACATTTCTTGATATCACTTTGTTGTAATGATTTTGATTTGACCTGACATTTACATTTTCACTGTAGAAATTTTAAATTTCAACTTTTCCTTCAACATTTTTAATACTTGTGAAACATCCAACTGTTGATTTTTTTGTTTGTCTTATGGAATTTATAAGCATCTTTTTGCCCTGTTTTTTAACATTTGAACTGTTTCCTTTAAATTTTTTCCCTTTTTCCTCTATATTTAACTTTATTGTCCAATTACAGATTTCTAATTTTTTTTGTCTGTTTCAACTTTTATCTTCACATTAGCATTTTCTTTATAGACTTCTTGACTGTCTCCATAATATTTTCTCTGCTTGATACAATTTTTTTCTTTTTCTCTTTTTTTCAACATTGTGACTTTTTTTTTTTTTTGTAAATTCAACCTTTTTAATATTTTGTATTTTGATGCTTCTTTACATTTGAGGGTTTTTTCCATTTTGAATTTTTGATTTGTCTTTCTGTTGTTCTCAGCTCTTTAAAACAATTTGAATCAACTTTTTTCCCCAACATTTTGGACTTGGACTTTTTCCTTAACATTTCCTAATCTACTTTCAACTTGTTTTTCTCAAATTTATAATTTTAATTTTTCTCAAATCTTTTTGAATATGTGTGTGTGTGTGTGTGTGTGTGTGTGTGTGTGTGTGTTTATATTAGGTTTTTCTTAATGTTTAAACATCTCAACTTTTTTTATCTGTACATTTAGACTTAAGATGTTAAAATGTCATTTCCTTTTTGTAATATTTTGATTTACTTGACATTCAACTTTTTCCTAAAGTGCTTTTGAAAACAAAACTTCCCTCTTTTGATGTTTTGCTTTCCATGCTATCCCTGTCTTTTGTAGCTCTGCTATTGACGGAAGAATGAGCTCTGTTTAGAAGTCCATCTGATGTGTTTAATCTTTCCTTTTTAAAAGAATCAACCACCTTCAGCAGCACAAACACACGGCACAAGACAAAGACAAAGAGTTTGGGACATTCGCCACTCAAAGGGTTAAAGAATCATCACTTTGATGGGACCACATTCAACACGACTCGAGCCTTAAGTTGGGCGGAGAATCACTCCAAAGAGCTGCAATGGGTGCAGCCAACAACTTCAACAGTCCCTTTAACTTTTAGTGACTTTCATGGGAGGATTCTTTTTCTTCAAATTCAGTGACAGAGTATTTTCGATTTCATGGATGATTAAATATGGTCAGTGCAAATTAACATTCAGCCAACAGAAGACACAGGAAAGAAGCAAGAGGCCATTTTCATGTGGTCAGGTTATTGGGGGGGTTATGTCGGGTTATTTGGGGGTTATTCCTCTGAAGAGATGCAGCCCCAGTTTAAGGTGCTTTTGATACTGTCCCCTGGACATCTGAGGAAGAATGTTGTAATGGTAAACAAAAACAGATTTTTAATGCGTGTAACTACGCAGGAAAAGGTCGATGAGGTAGTAAAATTGAGGCAGATATATGGAGAAAAATACTGTAACGTTTTGGAAAAAGGCCCTGATTTTCAGGCTGGTTTAGTGGATAAATTGAGTCAATTAATTATTGAAAGGAAAGTGCTAAAATTTATAATAATTTTATTAGTTTTTAGGGGACTTAGACTGTTAAAAACCATTCACATTCACCCTTGTTGAGTGGCACTGCACCTCTTCCAGAGTGGTGGTTAAAGGTACGTTAGACGGTTAGATCATTAGTGGAGTTAAAGGGATTTTATTACCTTTGTCGAGTAGCCACTCGTCAACTACCCGACCGAGTCGGTATGGGATTCTTTGTCTAGCAATAGCCAGGCGCTCATTATCAAAGTTCCCTTTAAGAAATTTGGAGAAGACAAATTAAGAGAGGTTACAAAGAGATCTGGAAGTTGAAAAGTTAAAAGTTAGAAGGGCAACATGGACAATGTTTAGCAAGTTATGAACTTTAAATCAGCTTTAGTTAGGACAGGAAGAACTTGATGTGTTTTTGGGCTGGTTTGTTTGGTTAGACATGTTAACAGCAGTCTAGTTACCTTGGTTTAAGTGTGTTTTTAATGCAGCACAAGTTAAACAGATTTATGAAGTATTTAGATATGTATGTTTGTAGAATGCTAATGAAGTTAGCTTAATCACACACAGAACCAGAAATCATTGGAAAGCAGAGATATCACAGTGTCAGTGAATAAAACAGAAAAACATCAGCAATAGAAAAACAGTTAAACATTTAAATTGCACAGAACAGAATCACAATTCATGGTTGTTTCAAGGAAGACATTTTTGGTCCCATTGCACACAAAAGGTTCAAAATTAGAAAAATCGCCAGCTCCCAGATAAGACAGCAGCACAGCATCACTTTGAATTTGTCTCTTCTACATCAACCAAAGTGAAAAGGATTTAGCAAAACTGTCAGCACTCAGGTTGTCTCTGTTTTTTTTCCCTCACACATTAATTGAGCACTTCTCAGTGGCACTCAGCAATTAACATCACTTCATCAGCGTGTCAAAGAAGTTCCATCGCCGCTGTGCAAACTTATTATCCCTCACTTCACTTTAATCAACCTCGGGGTCATGCTGCGTACATCTCCAAGGCTGCCGATGGAGACGGGGGGCTCGAATTAGGGACGATGAGGGCTGATGGTGGCCAGGCTGGGGGGTTTGATGAAGTCGAAGTTGGCGGCAAAGTCAAAGGCTTAATTAGGAGTTATTGTCTGTGTCAGAAGGCAGTCTCTGCAGATTATAGGCTAAAAATCAGAGAGCTACAACAAGAAGTGATTCCCAAAAACAGGGTTAGGGACACCCCAGGCATCCTTGAGGGGGAGATGAAAATCCGAGCGTGTTCCTAGAAAATAAGGACGTGCAGCAAACCTTATATTACAAGGAAAATGATACAGATTATATATTATATAAATTAAAATGCAAAACTGCCGCTTTCTATGAGTTACACCCAACTCAATGAGGGTGCATTCACACTAAAAAGCAATGTTCAAACTGGACTTTGAGGCATTCTTGGAATTTAAAAACCTTGGTCCAATTTTTCTTTTTGTCATTTTGGGGCCAAAAAGCTCAAGGGTAGAAAAGATCCTGCAACAGTAGCCCTCCTCAGCTGGCCACCATAAGTTAGATATTAAGACTAACTGTAATCTGTAGTGGCAAATCTGACCAAAAAATGTCTACTACAGGGCTAATTCTGGTAAAAATTGGGAAACAATGGATTACAACCCTTCAGAAGACATAAGATTGTACATTACCAACAAAAAAACTACTATTCCTAGAGTACCACTGTGATTTGTGAAGCCCACAGTCAGCACCACATACCTCACCTTTCTCCAGATCAGCCAGTAGAAACATTTATACAGGTATCAACATATAGAGTGCAGCCATTATGCATATTTCTAACAGAAAAGGTAGAATTTAAAGACTCCAGTTTTAAATACAGCGATCTGGTCAGAGCTAATCAACACTAAAACTTAATATTAGAGGTAGAACGAATATAGGCTGTCGCTATAACCAGCAGTGTCAAAAGTCAAAAGGTTAATTGATAGTAAAGGCTTCGCTACACTGTGTTTCTGCTTCCACGCAAAAAAAAAAAAAAATCAGGCTGATACCATGTTTTGGCATAACCCTCATGGAGGACATGAAGTCTGGTAACCTATAGAGGATAAATGGCTAACTGCTGTCTTTGGAAACCAATGACCCAAACACAGAGGACGATCTACAGCAAACTTCAGGAGGTAAATTAGACAATATAGCCATCGTAACTGTTCGCAGAATATTACTGTATGTAGGAAAGTTTGTGAAGTATCTGGCAGGACAAACAAAACTGAAATCTCCATCTTTGTTCATCTTCATTCTTTAAATTTTAAAGTGTGTTTTGAGAAGATTTTTGGTCTAACAACAATATATTAGTATTGATATAATAGTCCTGCTGACTAACGCTGGCCATCAGCAAATAATCTGACATGAGGAGATATCAGTGGCCAGTGTTTATCTGTTGTGTCTAATCAATATAATGGTGGCAACTGGTAAAGTTAACTGCTGAATCAAACAAGAGATTTTTGTAAGACAGAGGAGAGAAATGTCACAATCGGTGCATCTCTAATATTAGGCAAAATGAATTTGTCAATATTGGCATATTAGATATCTGCAAAAAAAGAAAAACTGTGCATTTCGAATGAAAGATGCTTTAAATTTTTGTACTATAAATGCCCTCAAACTCAAAACTGGCACCCTGGCATTACAATAGCAGTATACACTGTTTAAACTAGGGATGCACAATATTATCAGCATATTTGTTACGACTTATATATTATCTTAAAAGTTAAATACTAGTATCAGCAGATATGAAATTTCTGCTGATATGTACAGCTTATCAGCTGTATAAATCATATCTTGGCCTTAGATATTGATAAAATGTACCATCAAGTTTAGATGGTTGCCTAGGGTGTCACACACTAAAGGGGTCCGCCGTGAGCCCTGAACGTTCTGAATGAACCCTTAAATGTAAACTACCAGACCAGTCAGCTCTGCGTGACACAGCCTGTCTTTGCACATGAAAAGCTTACTGTTGTTTACAATGAATAAAGCTGTGTATACATCGCTATCAGCTAAAATGAGTTTGGCAATGTTAGCATACAGGATACTGGCAAAAATCCAACATTGTGCATCCCTAGTTCAAACCTCAAACTTTCCAAAGAACTCCTGTACAAATCCAGCTTTTTCAGAGTCTGAGAGAATTTCCCACTGCAAGGCAGAATGAACATACTTGCTGTGTAATAGATGTTCTGTTTTAGAAACTGCTGCTCTGATTTCCTTCTAAATCCACACTGAAAAACAAATTGAGACTCTGTGACAAAACACCGCCAGTTTATGACAGAAATGTATGAGAGACTTTGGAAAGTGCTGATGAAACTGCCTGCAGAGAATCTAGCTGTAAACCGAAGGAGAGTTTGGGAGCAACATCATAAACAGTAAACAGGAGAGCTCTGAAGTACATCCTAACTAGTGCACTTTGATTTCGCTTCCCCCCTCTTCTTGACGCTGCTGCAGTGATCTAAAATAGACCACCTCTCAGCTCTGCAGTACCTACTTCCACTCCCCAGGGGTCTCTCTACCCACGTCTGCCTGCCAGCCTGCCTGCTGCCTGCCTGCGCAGTAATGGCTCACACTGGCAGAGGAGGAGAGTACTGTATACAAGCAAACAGGCTTAATTGTGTTTTAGAAAAGGAGGGGACCACACTTGAAAAGATCTTTGATCTGAAAGAAGGGACAAAAGGCATAAGAGGAAGGATGGAACAAATAACAAAGGATAGACGGAGGAACATATAGAAGGATGAGTAGGTGGTTCTGATGTACTATATGAGTCAGTGTCATTCATATGCAACACCTGTAGCGCTCTGTGTGCCGAGAGCTGACTCACAGCAGCAGTAAATGACAGACGAGGCGGTTAAATTGTTGTGGATGTTTTGATCTTTCTGTAATATATAATTGCCAGTAATGATGCTTTTTATTGCCTGCAATAATTCCTCAATTAACCCAGCAGGAGGTCGGGAAAATCTCAGAGGTGCAGCCGTTTTATTTTTGGATTGTGTTTCAGCGACATGGAGCTGTTCTAAATTAAGAGCATTTCCTGTTTGGGCACATACGTGTGTTTAGTGAGCTCTTAAAGAGTAGCATGCAGGTTGGAGACCCATTGAATCAATCTGTAGGACAGCATCTAAGGAGAAATATACCTTTTTAGTGTATAGTGATGACATACTGTTGTTGGTGGAGCCTAACTGGTGGTAAAAAGTTAGCTAGTGGTAGTGTGAATTTATTATTTTAACAGTTTGACAGCAGAAGAGAAGTTGGCTTGTTCCTGATGAAAGAAAGATCACACCAATCAGCACCATTCATAAAAAGGGCATTAGCTACAGTTGTGGTTTAATGGTAGTGACGGCAAGCCTGTGAACAATAGTGGCTGGTGAAGAGATTAGCTTGCTATAGCAGCAGTTTTATCAGATTTATGGTGACGTTTACAGCTTATATAGGTCAATATTTACAGCTGATGCAGGCTAATGTTTAGAGATGATATAGGCTCATATTTCAAGCTGATATAAGCCAATATTTACAGCTGATATAGGCCAATATTTAGAGCTGAAATAAGCCAATTTTTACAGCTGATACAGGCCAATATTTTCACCTAACGTAGACTAATATTTATAGCTGACAGAGGCGTATATTTAGAGCTGATACAGGCTTATATTTAGAGCTGATATAAGCTTATATTTACTGCTGTTATAGGCTATAATTTACAACTGATACAGGCCAATGTTTTCAGCTTATAAAGGCTAATTTTTACAACTGATATAGGCTCATTTTTACAGCTGATTTTAGCCAATATTAACAGCTGATATAGGCTTATTTTTACGGCTGAAAGAGGCTAATATTTAGAGTTGATATAGGCTAATATTTAGAACTGATATAAGCTTACATTTAGAGCTGATATAGGCTAATATTTAGAGCTGATATGGACTAATATTTAGAGCCTATATAGGCTAATATGTACTGCTGTTATAGGCTATAATTTACATTTTATATAGGCCAATATTTTCAGCTTATAAAGGCTAATATTTACAAGTGATGTAGGCTAATTTTTACAGCTATTTTAGCCAATATTTAGAGCTGATATAGGTTTATTTTTACAGCTGATAGAGGCTAATATTAAGAGTTGATATAAGCTTATATTTCCAGCTAATATAGGCTACGATTTACAGCTGACATAAGCTAATATTTAGAACTGATATAAGCTTATATTTAGAGCTGATATAAGCCAATATTGAGAGTCGAAAGAGTTGATATAGGCTAATATTTCCAGCTGATATAGCCTACGATTTCCAGCTGATATAGGCTTATATTGAGAGCTTATATAGGCTAATATTTAGAGTTGATTTAGGTCAATATTTTAGCTGATTTGGGCTCATATTTACAGCTGATATAGGTTTATTTTTACAGCTGATTAAGCCAATATTTACAGCTGATATGCTTGCATGTCAATACTCTGAACAGTAGGGGGTGCTTCCTGCCTTTAACTCCGCTTATTCAACATCATAAACCCTCTTCAGCAGGTAAACGAAACAGTCATGGCAGGAGTGAATAAAAACTTCAGTAGTGGCCGTGTCGTCCTCTTTCAAATCAGTCAGAGATGCAGACAGTTTCAATAACGGACGACTGGAGCTTTGACGAACATGGGTCATCTAATACCCAGTGAGTTTAAATTGGTCTTCCCTTTGACACAGTTTCTCTGTAACTGGAGAAGATAAGGCTGAGGCTCTTAAATCTGCTAATACAGAATGGAAGCTAGACAGGGAAAATCATGGAATTGCTGTGGTCAAGGCTAACGCATGTAAACATTACCAAGAGTTAGCTGAACTAGAGTCAGGGCTCGACAGTGCAAGCATTTCACTCGCATTTGCACCTAAAAACAGGTGTGAGCAAACTGAAAAAAAATATTTAGGGGCACATGTGAGCACAAAAAAATCAGCCGAAGCAGCTGAAGGAGAGATTCATGGAGGAGAGACACCTCACTTGGCGTCTGTGTAGCCATAGCAACATGTCATCGTCCGTGCTTATTTATTCGTCTCATGTCAAGAACGACATGTTGGACATCTCACCGTCTAGCTGGCAACTCATAATGCCCCAGTGCGAGAGCAGAAACCCCAAGACCGTGTAATTCGGTGTTTTTTCATTGTTGATGTGGAAAAAAGA
The DNA here is from genome assembly GCF_018320785.1 of Cheilinus undulatus. Lineage (NCBI taxonomy): Eukaryota > Metazoa > Chordata > Actinopteri > Labriformes > Labridae > Cheilinus > Cheilinus undulatus. The sequence continues at coordinate 6,914,472 of NC_054886.1, read as the reverse complement.
CCGGCGGGAGGAGCTAGATTTCCCCGTTTCATCTTCTTCTATGCCGGCTTTTCTTCTTGGTTGCCATTTGTTTGTCCTGACAGCATCCCTAATGGGCAGAGGTTGTAGGTGTTCAGACGGTTTGGTCTGTTTGGCCAAGAGCAGTGTGTGTTCCAAAACGGACCGAGTCCCCCGGACTATACAAAACATGCAAAAATGAAACCTATTAGTCACTTAGACCCACTCCGACTGAAGTTGCCAAATTTAAAGTAAATTTAAAGTACCAAAATTAAATTGCAATACTTTTTCAAAACTTGATGATTTTACCTTTCTGTACATTTTGTATACAAATTCATTAAATAATTTTGCTTGTACATGTCTATTTGCATCATGTTTATTACGGAAAGCACATTATTTGATCAATTTTCATTGTGCCCCTAAATTTCTTTGTGTGCTCCTAACTTTTTCAATGTGGGGCTTGATGCCAACCTTTTTCGGAAAAAAGTTGGCATCAAGCCCTGATGCTAACTTACTTAATTTGGCCATCCAAGCTGGTCTGCATGAATCCGCGTCAGTCCTTTACTGGGATGAGTGAGGCCAGTTGCAGCTTTCTTCCAACAGAGTTCAGCAGCCACCGCTGTACTCCTAAAGTGAAACTACTGGAGCTGCCTCCACACAAGCAAGTCATTGATGTAGCAATGCGTTGTCAAGTGGAGCTGTCCACTCCAGTGGTGGAAAGAAAACTCTTTCTCCTGTAGCAAAAGCATGTCTCTCCATACCAGCCACTTCTGTCCCAAGTAACAGTTCTTTGAACTGCAGAGGAAACTGTGACTGTTGAGAGATCTCAACCGTACCCCTAGATATGACGATATCCCTTCAGGAAAATATGTTATCTCCAAGCCAGGAACATAATCTCCACTTCTGCTATTTAAAAGCGAGTTACCTTGTTTTACATTTTGCTTTATTTATTTCATTTGGGAATTGTTTCAAATGACATCTGTCCACTTTTTAGATCATTCCAAAAGAGACATTCTCATTTTAACTTCAAGGTCGTAAACATAAACATTGTGCAGGTTTTGGGGTTTCTGAGTCAGTAAGTAAAGTTAAAAATGAAAAAGACTACTCTGTTTAAAAAACCAAACAAAAAAAATATATTTTTAATATTGTTTTCTTTAAAGAAAAATCTGGATTCAAATTTTATCATGGGTTGAGCGTATTCTTACATCCCTATATTTGAATATTTGCAGAAACTTTAATATTTGTTGATACCAATATTATGCTGGTAACATCCTGCATCACATAAAGGCAGGGATTTTGCTATCAAAGCCCATAAAACTCCTCCTCATTGTCACAGTTTCATCTCACAGTGTGACAGAACATTTCTCTTTTCACCCTTTAATTTTGTTTTTTTTAAGGGTCCTAAACATCACCTATGGGGTTTGGCTGAAAAGGGTTTAATGTTCAAAAAATTTAAAAATTGTAAAAATTTAACCTGCAAGTTGGTCTTAAAGCTACAAATTAAGAGAATTTCATGTTTGAGGTACCAATTACATGCCTGTGTTCACATTGCACTTAAGATAAGTGAAGTACAACTGGGCCTGCTGGAGAGGCGATGCAGCAATTACAGTGCACCTCACAGAGAGTCCCATTTTAGAAAAGTGGCACAGGCACACTGCAGCAATCACTAAATTAAGGCAGGAGAGAGTGATCCTGTCTGTAGCACAGAGAGAGGAGAGGGGAAGTTAAAAAAGGGCGTGTGGTGATTGGTTTTAAAAAATAACACGGTGAAAGAGAAATAGTGGGAAGCAGCGTTCCTCAGTGAGATGAATCAATCCTGTGTGTTCTTCTCCTGCTGCTGCAGCTGCTTCCTCGTCCCTAAATCCTGGCTAAACCTCCTCCTTCCCGCTTTCTCGTCTTAATCACAGCCTGGCAGCCACTTCATCCATTTCATCATCAGAATTAGAGTCATAGTAAGAAGCTAAGGTCCCTCTAGTGGCAGCTGTTTGTCACTGCAGCCTGGAGACAATCTCTCTATTGGTCCCACCCTCCTGCCTCCACGAAATGTTTCCCTCCTTTTTGCCTCCATCACTCTTTTCTAATCCCTTTTCCTCCTCTTACTCACTTATTCATTCCCTCCCATTGCGCCCACTTCTCTCTAACCACTCGTCTTCTCTGCGTGTCCTTTCCTTGCTCTCAAACCATCATTCATCCTCACTTCATCCTGTCCTCTTTTTACCTTCCTGCCAAAGTCCATCTCTGTGCTTCCTTCTCGCCGTGCACCTTCACTGCCTCTGAATCTAAACTCTCCATTTTCCATTATTTCCTCTTTAACTTTTGCTCCCATCTACCTCCATCCACTTTTAGTCCTACTTTAGCCTCTTCCATCCTTCACAACTTTGTTTATTTCCATGCTTTCCCCTCTTAGGCAGGCTTCATACAAGACCAGGGTCATCAACCACATTTCTATAAGGACCAAGACAAAAGATACCTTAAAAACCACATGGTCTTCCATACTCTGCAGAATTTTCTGGCTGTATGGGAAGCTTTGGGAGGCCTAATATTGCCCCGGGTCTCCTCCAGACGGAGGAGTAGTGGATGGTTGGTGTATGGCCACCGTGTCCCAACAAGGCTGTGACATCAGCAAGGAGGTGGCGGAGTCATGTTCTGGGCCGGAATCATGGGAAGAGAACTGTTAGGCCCCTTTAGGGTCCCTTAGGTGTGAAAATAGCCTTGGCAAAATATATAGAGTTTTTGACTGCCCACTTTCTTCCATGGTACAAAAAGAAGAACAGTACATTCCGTAGCAAAATTATCTTCATGCATGACAATGCACTATCTCATGCTGCAAAGAACACCTCTGTGTCATTGGCTGCTATGGGCATAAAAGGACAGAAACTCATGGTGTGGCGCCCATCCTCCGCTGACCTCAACCCTATTGAGAACCTTTTGAGCATCCTCAAGCTAAAGAGCTATGAGGGTGGGAGGCAGTTAACATCAAAACAGCAGCTCTGGCACTCTTCAAAAACTCACAAGTTCAATGGATGCAACAATTGTGAAAGGTGATATCAAAGACGGGCTCCTATGTTAACATGTTACTTTGCCTGTTAAGATGTTTTGATTCAAATACCTTTTGATTTCAGTAAATATGACGTCCTAATGCTGCAAATTCAACATATTAGCATTTTCAGTTCTTTAAAAACTGTACAATGTTTTGAAACTCTTGTGCATAACAATGTGGAACAGTGCATTTTGAGTTTTTTATTTTTGGAAAAAAAAAAATTGTTATCATTGGGAGGTTTGTATAGTCAAATTTGAATCATGCTCTAACAGTTGATGACTTGAAAATTATACTGTCATTTGCATTGACTATTTAGGAAAATCAGAGAAAAGGTCATTTGCATAATAATGTGGAATGCGGTGTATGTCACAATAACCCTCAAGTTTGTGGTTCCTATGCAATTATTTCACTACTCTGATTAGGTCAAGTCTTCCCGTGTGGAATCACAAACAGCAGATGTTTGAATTCTAGGATTCGCATTAGCCAGTGAGAGTTAACAGACCGGGAACTGCCACCAACCAGAAGTTGCATCCTTTAACAGCTCAAAAATGTGGCAACAACACAAACACAAATATCAGCCAGGATTCAACCCATATTCTTTTACTGGATTATTGGTTTTGCAGCAACACAAGAAGCAGACCAGGACAGCAGATGTTGAGCATCCTCCACATCTGTTTTCTTCTGAAGTCACATTTGATCAGAAATTGCTGCAACAGCAGCAGGAGTGAGATCTCCTGATATCACCAAGACATCCAGTGCAGTGGTTCTCAACCCACCTCAGTCTCTTTAATGATAATTAGTGACTAAACTTTCCTGAAGTTTTGAACAATAGGTGTTTATTAAATGAAAAATGTTGCAGCTTTTGATCTTGAAAGGAAAAGAAAATACATAACTGAAAAAGAGATGGGACAAAAAAACATTTTGCACTCCATTTCCCCATAAAAGTGTGTGCATTCACAAGATTATAATGTTAAACACTGCTTGAAACTGCCCTTACAGCTGTGGTCTTTCGTGTTTTTAAAATCTGTTAAGATTTTAAAACTATCCACTGCTGCCAGTCTTATTTCCTGTTTTCTTCTTTGCCTTTTCAAACTGTTTTTATCCTTTTCTCTTCTTAACAATTTCTCCTCACTTGCCCCCTTAAATCCCCCGCTCTGTTTTGTTTAACTGCCCTCCATGTTGCCCTACTATCCTTACTAATTGCTCTGTACCAGTTACTGTATTAGGAGGAGATTAAATGTGGCACAGGCTCATAATCTGACTAAGTGTGTAGTAGGGACAGTAATAAACGCAGAGAGGGAAGTGTTTGTGTACAGTATGCAAATGTGTGCTATCCTCTCTCTGGCAAACAATACTTAATGAAGATAACCTCATCAACTAGGGATGCTCAGATTATGTTTTAGGCTGCTGATACGGATCATATTTTGTCTTGTTCCAGCAGTTAGTTTAACGATTAATCAACAAATACCGTACAGTAAGGCTGTGAGGACAACTGAATAGCACAATGTGATGATGCGGTCTTTAAGGGGCTGTGTCCATAGCTTCTGTTTTTTGCACACAAAAACTCCCTCAGTACAGCAACAGTGCCCATTCATTAATGCCTCTTCTACTTCACTGGCCAATCACTACTACTGAGGAAAGCACAAGTCAACATTTGGAACCTAGCAACAATAAACACACTCTGAAATAAGGCTGTAGATCCTGCCAGCACAGAAAATGGCAGCTGTGGACACAGGCCCTAAATGTGTTCACTTATGGAGGTTAATTAAGACAACAGGCTAAGAACACTTTTTTTTTTTTTTTCTAGATTTATTTTTGGGCTTTCATGCCTTCATTTGATAAGAGGAGGACAGTGGATAGAGCTGGAACGCATTCAAACACATTTTTAACAGTATTTGATGGGCATAGGTTCTAAAATGGCGTGGCGAGGCACAATGGTGTACCTTAAGGCTGATCTAGATGTGCCTTGGAATTAGTACAACCATTATTATGACAACTGAACAACAGCTAAAGTTGATGTGTCACTGCAGCTATTTTACGTGGATATAAATACGGTGTCCCGTATATGGTGAAATTTTGGTTTGATATAGTTTAATAGGCTAAACAGTGAAAATAATCTAATAAATCTTAGAACATTAACCCAGTTACATTATGCAACTGAAGCAATTGTTTTATACTGCTACTAAAACAAATTTAACTTTCAGCCAATCATATTTCACAAGTTTCTAACTAAAACAAAAATGTTTGATCTTGAAGTTAGTGAAGTTTTAGTTACCTTTGTCAAATAATCATTTAACTGAGTCATCTAGGGATGCATTTTTTCAGAACAAGTACAATTCTTTACATTTAGGTACTTTACCTAAATACACATTTACAGTTCTTAAAATCTTGTTATCAGCACAGATATCTGGTAAAGGTAGCGGTGCATCCCTAAAACCTACCTTAAATACATCAGAACTTTATGATGATGATTTATGTTGATTGTTTAGTTAGCAAACTGGCTGTTATCTTACTGGTTTCAAAACATATACACACTATATCATTAGTATTTTGTAAAGAGCTTAACAAACTTTTATTAGAAAATGATGACATAATGGAAATACTGAGGAAAACTGGAAACCATTTGGGGAAAATATTAGTGGAGCCACCTGAAATAAACCCATGAAGCTGTGTTGGACAGCATTTTGTATCACCTACACAAAAAAACATCTAAATTCCACTGTGTCCTGCTTGTTTGTTTGCATCTGTTTGCCATCGAATCCTAAGAGAAATAAGTCATTCTGAGTGAACCTGTGAAACTTTTCCTCCCCAGCAGCTGAAGCCTGCTCTGCATGAGAATGGGGGGATAGATTAAACAGCTGGGCCCTTGTCTTCTCCCTCACCGCCATTATCGCACTCGCCCCGCTCCCAAGACTATTCCCTTCGCTTGATGTGAGAGACGGTGAAACAAAGCTATCGGACCTGGCGCTCAAGGAAATCTGATATACAAGAGAGGAAAAATAAACCAAATAAATCACAGAGAGGCTACGCTAATCTGTGGAGACATATATTTCTTCTTTAATAACTAACCTTGAATAAGAGGTTTCAGTGTGTGCAGCATCTTAAAATTCAGACAGCATTACCTAACTTTTGTTAAGTCGAGATAATACCCAGAGATATTGATGTTGACAATTAAAAGCCCACAGTTACATCTAAAGGGAGTCTGATAAACATGCTTTTAAGCTGCAGTGTAGGAAATGTAGATGTAAATGTAAGGTATTGAAATGTGTTTCAGTTTTAATAAAACTGCTACTAAACTATAGCTACAGCCGAGCTAACCACTAAACCGGTCACCAGTGTTTACCAGCTTGCAGTACGACTTAACCCCGCCCATAGTTACCGCCTTTCAAGTGACACTGATTGGTTCCAATTAATTGAACAAAAAAAAAACAAAAAAAACAAAAACAAAAGCAACGAAGTGTGGACTAGGCTTTGGTCTGAAAAAAGCTTAAGTGTGGGTGTTCATTTATTTAATGATCTATTTCATCTGGAATACTCCCATTTACAAGACCTACAAGTAGTGGTGGATATGTGGCCTGAGAGTGGCTTTTGAAACCAAAACCAGCTGTCTTGAGTCAAGGTATGAGCTTTAACCCAGCAGAGTGAGTGTGTAAACATCAGAGGCTGGTACACACTTATCCACACTGGACATGTGTACGTTTCCAGCCAGCCAGCCTGCGGCTGCTTGCCCTCCTGGGGCTCAGAGCGTGCACCCTGAATCGCTGGCGCTGTCTCCTCTCTGTGAGCCAGAAGCCTGTCTGTCCTCTTGGCGTTCGGCGCCCGGAGCGTCGGCTGGATGAACAGCCACGATGGGGTCTGTCCTAGGCAGGTATCACAGCTGCTGAGCTAGGGGCAGGGCAAGGGCACGCTGCCTGACTGGCACCTCGGGGAGACACAGAGCAAGGTAAAGGACGAGGAGGAGAGCTGTGTGGTGTGCTTCGAGTGTAAAGAGTCTGTTTTTATGTCTGGATTCTGGTATTTTGATAATCCAGCATATGAATCATACACTGCTCTGCCTCCCTCTCTGTCTCCTTCTGTGTCACCGCACGTCTGTGGGAGCACATGTGAGCGTGTGCAGAGACTCTCCAAGGAGCCAACTGTATATCATGTAGCTCTGCAGGCAGCCAGATGCCCTTGTACAGGACACCCACATCGGAAATCCATCCACAAGAATGGAGATTACATTGGAGACAATTGGCTGGCGGCCATCTTGCTCTCACTCTCTCCCTCTCACAGAAACCTCTTGCTGTCAGACCAGCCTCATTTCAGATTTTATTAGGTAACTTTAGATAGATTGCACTCATTTTCACTGGGCAGGTTGGAGCAGATGGGGAGAACGAACCACTGCCCTGTGCACTGTAACCTTGTACGACAGGATGCATTTTTGCACACATCTCCATCTCATTATGCTATGGTATCAAATCCTGAATGTCTAATTTCCTTAAAACCAGTTAAGAAAAGTCTGACAGGGTGATAAGATAGCACAGACAGATATAAAAAAAAACTCCACTGATCCATTTGGTGGTTCCAATCTTAGGTGTTTTCTCCCTTTAGGTTAGAAGTTAAAGGTACAAAAGGGGATGATTTTGAACTGCAGTGTCTCAGAACTCTACCTATTTTGTTGAGTATTTACAATATGTCAGATATTTCAAGCAGTTGAAAAGAAAGGGAATACATTTTCATAGTTGTAACTGGATGAATCTTTCCAGGGCAGCCTCCATGACAAACATGTGGGTTTGATCGTTTTATTTTCATTCATTTATAATGTTCTGCTTTTTTTAAAGATCAAAACTCTATACCAGTCTGTAAAACACCCCGAAGAAGAAAAAGCAAAGACGATATAGAAAAAGACAGATATGACATGTTTTATAATGTCAAAAACTGCAACATAAAAAAGCAGGAAGTGCTACTGAAAGCTTGTGAAGGACCATGATTATTCTGTCACTGAATGTAGCCCTGTTTTTTCTTGGTTATGGACCATTTGGTTTGCTTTTTCTTTTTCGTAGGGGTGGGGGTTATCTTTTGTCTTTTTAAATTGAGAGCCATTTTAGAATAAAACTGGTATTTCTGGCAAAACTTGACCAACTTCTAAGGCACACAAATTAAGTCTTTGGAAATAAAGAAAACGCTTGAGCAACACTTTACTGTAGAGAACCTCATTAGACCGATGCATCTCGACTTGAGGATAACCTTGATGCAGGCCACAAGCCAAAATATGTTGGTCTATCAATGCCATTCACCAAACTACAGGTAATCCTTACAACATCTCTTGGCAGAGGAGTTGTTTTTGCACTTCTCCTGACCTGCCTTGGTATGAGTTTCATCCACCAACACGCTCCTCTACTCATAAACTACAGCAGTGCCTGTCTTTCAAGTTACAACTGAAGCTGCACATGTGTAATACCTCATTTTGCCTAGTCGCTCTGATTGTGACGCATAGAACATTTTTCCAATATCCTTCTGTGAATGTAAATATATCCATACAATGGATATATGAAACAGTCTAACAGACCATACCAATAATACTGAGAGAAGTTAAGCCAGCTTTCATGACCTGGCAGCTATAGCAGCTGAGAAGCACCCTGAAACAGAGGTGGTAGGCCTTGAGAGAAAAGGAGATTTTTCTTGTACCAAAAACAAAAAGTTGAACCAAAATCCTTTTTTACCTTCCTAAACTTTTTCCTTACTTTTTCACAGATGAAAAAAAAAATTAAAGAACTCAGAAAGCTGAAGAATAAAACTTTAAATCTTCCTCACACCTGGTCTCAAGAGATAAACATGAATTGAAACAATTAAGATCCGGATTAGAGGATGGTTCACCACATTTTCTTTGTCACAAGCCTCTCAGGGCTTATAAAAAGATATTTTCAATTTCAACACTTTCTAGGCAGACAGAATCAGAGTAATTGCAACACAAAATTATGAAAAAAAAACCTCACTTTGAGAACACTGGAAACAAGCTGAATAATTGTAATGCTTTGAAAAGATCCTCATTTGTTTTTAGAAAATAAAGGCTCAAAAACGGATCTTCTTCACATGAAAAGATGGGATTTTACTCCAGAACATTTCACTTCCAGCTGTTAGAAGTCAAGTATTCCTTGAGTTGAATTTTTACTTGAGACTTGTTGGAAAAATAAAGCATTTTACCTTCCTGCTGCACTCTTTTGTTGACTGTAAATGCCTCGCCCACAGCTAGTGTTGACATAGATTTGAAACAGAAGTGACTGTAGAATTTAATGTGCTGAATTTTCATGTATGCTGTTCATTTCTCTCACTCCTTCCTCGTTTTTCGACGGCGTCCTTGCCACCTTTCATCTCTGCCACGGTGGATTTGTACTCGGTTGGCTGCCAGAGTGAGCCTGAGAAATCCCCCACCCTTCCCACCCCTCATGTGGAAATCAAAGTTGTCACTTCTCTAATTACCTAAAGCAATCTTTTCCTTCTCCTTCTCTGCACCACTTATCTGCCCCCCAATCTCTCCCTGTCGTGACTTTTTTTCACTATTCCTCTGTTTTCTCTCTCTCCATCATCCTGTAGCCACAGGCCAATAATTGGTGATACCTTCCAACTGTGCAGGATCCAATCAGAGGGAGTCTCTGAGCAACAGAGGCCCAGCAAGAGGGAAACTGTCACAGGTGACAAGTGACTGAGCTTGATGCCCTCAATTAACTGTTTCTTATCTCTTTAGCAGCGTTCAGCCTGAATAAAAGAGGGCTGAAATCAGAGTCCAAACTTTAGCAGATGTCATCGATGCCTTCAATCAGAGTGGAAAAGAAGACAAGTGCAGTTTGTTTGCTCCAGACTATTTATAAGACCGGAGTTTGATTTAAAAGAATATACAAAAATCTATGAAAAGAATGTTCAATATATTTGTAACTGTAGCAAACACAAATTGAAATCAATGGGCAACTTCCTCTGAGCAGAAGCGTCTATATTTTTTCAAGAAATGTAGGAAGACAACTGCAACATCATGCACTGGTTTGCAAGCTACCTTTATTCCAGTGAGGCTGTCTATTAGTGTGTTAACTTTGATGCAATTAAGGTCCAAAATCAAACCATTAAATGTTCTTTCTTGCAGTAATCCTGTACTGTTTCATCTGTAGCATCTTCTTGCTCTCACAATGATAGAAAATAAAGACACCACTGCTCCTCTGAATGTCTCATTTCACTTTTAAAAACTTACATACTCAGAGCGGTCCACTTATAAGACATCTGCACCATGTGATATTAAACATTTCACTTTTTACCATTCCCTTTAGCCTTTTTAATCACTGTTCTATCTGTAGCAAGCTCTTTCATTCTTTATTGAAGCAATGACTTGTCGATGTGTCCGTAAGCTCTTTAAGGCACAGTCACTATGAAACTATCTGAAAATAGCATCTTATTACTCCATATCAGTGCTTTGTATGCAACTACCAACACTCTTTTCTTTGAGTTTCTATTTTATATGTCAACTAATCGACCAAAAGACTGGAGGTTGTTAGCTGTAGTTAGTCATTTTGTACATGCAGTCTTACATTTTTCTTCATGTATAACAGAGTTAAACACTGAATTTGAAAGAAGCTGAAGGTGTCTACAACCTAGCTCTAAGTCATGATCCCACACCACACTGGTGTAGTGTTAATTTTGTTGACTAAAATAATGACTAGCAATGTTAATCAATTACCCTTTTTCCATGAGGATGAGACTTCTAAAAATAGATCTTTGGGGATAAAAAGTCTTAGAAAAAATCAGTTTTAAGTTTGGTCAAGGAGACTAAATTCCGTGTGTTGAAATTTTGCTTAAGGACATTAGGTTCTGATTAATATTTATGGGCTTTTTGGTGATTTTTTTTTTGAGATGTCATTGACTAAAACAAGAGGACGACTATAAATATTTAGAAAATGACTAAATCATGACATAAACAAACAAACAAACAAACAAACAAAAAAATAATAATCCATAAACACAGACTAAGGCTTAATTCAAAATAACTGGCAAAATTAACAATGCACTAATGTAGCAGTGCAGCACATATTTCAAAAACCACTCAAAACATCAACATTGTTAAAAACATCATTTTGTATTCACTTGATTCACAAATCAAGACACTGCACAGATGTCAATGCTGTCTCAAAATGTAGTTTTGGAATGCTACATCTTAAATTCTATATATGTGATTGAAAAGGTGATTAATCACAATTAACTACCATGATTCTGTGATAAAAAGCAATTAAAAATGTAATCATTTTACAGCTGTTACCTTACAAATGTGAGCGTCTGACTGACATTTAGCAACAGACATAGGAATTTAATTTTTAAAAAAATCATGTCCATCTTACATGGAGTGTTGTATAATTAAAAGATCAAGAAAAATCGGGGCACTCATGGCCTAAGTGCACCCAGGGCACTCATTATCAGTGGCCTATTCCCTCACTCTCTCTCCCCCTTAGATTCCTGTGCTATCTACCGTCCTGTTCTCTCCAAAATAAAGGCAACAACAAAATCAAAATCAACCTTTAAATCTTTCTTTTTCAAACCTGACCACCCAACTGGAAAAACTCATATCCAATAAAAGGGCTGATCTCATTCCACTGCTGTCTGATGTACTTGGTAATTAAGACTCAGTAGATGATTTGTTTTAACAGTACTTCGAGCTACTGCATCAACAGTGCATATTACATCAGGCATTGTTAATGAGAAAAATCAAAGAGACATAAGGTATTTCACAGTACAAAGAGATGATCCTCCTAAACAATAAGAGAGTAAAGAAGGTTTCCTGAAAATTCCAGACACAAGGCCACAGTGTGTCCCATGTTTCACCCTGCACGCTCCTCTATCATCCTCTGCTCGGTGGATCATTAAGTCACACAGGACTGCTTTGATACTCCTCGCCCGGAGGTCTGAGTTAGTGAAGTGAAATCTAGTCCATGCTCAGCTTAAGTCCATATGCCTCCAACCATTTTTCTGACTGTGTTTTCTTGTCGAGAGTGCACCCCTCTGCTGTCCAAATCCTGCCGCTCTCCCCCTTTTTTACCATTTTAACTGGCAACACTGAGTGCTCTCATATTGCTTTTTTGCCAAAGGGAACGGTGGAAGCAGAACTTCTTGGCTGCCACAGCCTCCCCTCCTCACTTTGTCTCTTTTATCTTCAGCGCTTATTCACGCTTGGTTTTCTTTTCCCTCCAAGTGTGGAGGTCGCAAAGACAAAGATGGATATCTGGAACTGTTGGAGACATAAAGGCGATGTTAAAATGGGGCAGGAGGAAGGAAGGAGTGCAGCCCAGAAAGCTTTGTTGACCCCTTTTTTCCAACCATTAATCCGAGGAGTAAGAACATCTTAACAGCTCAGTGGGAAGAGCTGGAGATGACCTCACTGACACAAAAGTGTCTCTCTTTTTCTGTCTCTAATGGTCAGCCTTCACACTGCACAGATCCACTGAATGAAAGAAAGACATGACAAAAAGTCTGTTCTTTGTACTTTATCTTCTTTGCCATCCTTGATTTATAATGTGTGTTAAGTGGTGTGTTGATCTATGCTCTTTTGCAGCTTTGAGTGCAATTCAAGTAGCAATAATAATTGTTTTAGTGAGTGGAAAGTGATGTTTTTCTATGAAGTGTTTCAGAGTTTTTGCTAGGTCTGGGCAATATAGAGAAAAATAGTTTCCATACTCCAGAGCCAGGCAGAGAAAGACCACAAACATCACAACAAACCAGCTGCATTAAAAAGAAAACAAAATCAGCGCTTTGAAACAATACATTGAGCATATAATGTTAGCTCAGGCAGGCCATAAAATCAAGTGCAGCCATATAATTGAGATCAGCTGATCTCATCAGCCCCTATGTCGGCCAGCTGATTCACATCTGAGCACGCTATTTAGCTATTCAATCATGCTGCCCTTCTTAAACTGTTCTAGCCTAGCTATGCTTCACTGCTCCCTCTGCAAGCCGCTTATTTGCACCTTCCTCCACCCCAGCTACTCCCTTATTCTGTTTCTGACTTAATGTTATTCTGCTGTCAATGATGCAGCCTTGTAAATAACAGCAAGTGCAAAACAATAAGCTAATAAAAAATATATAGAAATGCAAATCATGTGTGTTTTTTGACAAAACTGTCCTGACTGAAATTATGATATTAGCTTTCATCTTGCTGATGATTCTGGTAAGCATACTAGGAGCTTACCCATGACACTCTGTTGGAAGTGTGCCCATGGAAAATTTTCATTTGAAGGTCCGTGAAGCTCTAGCACTTTACCCTACCCTTCCATTCCAACAATCTGAATATCCTTCCCCTAGACGTGTACATGCAACAGTAGGGTTAGGGCTAGGTGGCAGAGGTGGTAAGGCAAGAAACTTCAATACATTGTCTGTCCTGATGTATCCTGGTTCATCTGTGAAGGGTACAGTACACCTGTAAGTGTCCTTATACTTTTAGACTCAGTTAAAGAAGCAATTTGTGAAAGATGAATAAAATACATGTAGAGATGTGTGACTGCCTCTGATGGAAACGTTTTGTTTGCATTTATTAAATGCATCCCATCTTTAGCATTTAGCAGTGATATCAGCCCTAAAGACCTATGCTGCAGCCTTCCACAAGGGGGGGACTGAAATATTTCCACAAAATATTTCTAGCGCCGTCTTGCTGCCCATCACTGGGTTTGACACTTGTATGTTGTGCTGTGCTTGATGCAGGGAACAAGTCTTTTCTTTTTTTTTTAAACTCTAAAGCAGAGAAAATGGCACTCTTAAAGAGCTTTCAGCTGAAAGTTCATCCAGAAAACTGCAGCTGTAATCAAGAATGAACTGACCAGAGTTTATTTCATACTATATATGTAAAAAATGGCCGACAGGTGGATACTTGTTAAACACATCAAACTTTGTCATTCCTAACAAAATTCTTTGAATCTATTTGTTTTCTAGTTATAGTGGTAGGAATAAAAAGACAAAAGATAGACTAAAAACAAATTGTGCCTACCTCTGCCTAATGGTAAAGTCTACCTCTGTGTGTATGCAGAAATGCCTCTTTGAGGCTGGTTTTCATACGTTTTCTATTTTTGAGTGCCCTAGAGATGAATCACTTTATTTGAAAGAGTCACTTGACATTTATGTTAAGAAGGTTAATTCTATTTTGTCACTTTCGGCTAGTTATATTGCTTCCAGATACGCCTAGAATGTAATTATCAGCTAGGAGAAAGTAGTACAGTAGTCACATGTCTGCAAAACAGTCTCTAATGTGATTTTTATCAGGTGATATAAACACTGTACACAGTAGATACAGTTGAAACCAGAAGTTTACATACACTATGTAAAAAGGCACATAAACTTTTTTTTTCTCACCGTCTAACATTAAATCAGATTAAACTTTTCCTGTTTTTGGTCAATTAGGATTACCAAAATTATTTCTATTTGCTAAATGCCAGAATAATGAGAGAGATCTTTTTTAGACGATTTTTTATTATTTTCTTGAGAGTCAGAAGTTTACATACATTTCATTAGTATTTGGTAGCATTGCCTTTAAACTGTATGACTTGGGTCAAACGTTTTGGATATGCTTCCACAATAGGCAGAACTGGTGTAACTGAGACAAGTTTGTAGGCCGCCTTGCTCGCAGATGCCTTTTCAGCTCTGCCCATAAATTTTCAATGTGACTGAGATCAGGGCTTTGTGATGGTCACTCCAAAACATTGACTTTGTTATCCTTAAGCTACTTTGTAACCAGTTTGGCAGTATGCTTAGGATCATTGTCCATTTGGAAAACCCATTTGCGCCCAAGCTTTAACTTCCTGGCTGATGTCTTGAGATGTTGCTTCAGTATTTCCACATAATGTTCTTTCCTCATGATGCCATCTATTTTGTGAAGTGCACCAGTCCCTCCTGCAGCAAAACAACCCCACAACATGATGCTGCCACCCCCATGTTTCACAGTTGGGATGGTGCTCTCAGGCTTGCAAGCTTCCCCCTTTTTTCTCCAAATGTAACGATGGTCATTATGGCCAAAAAGTTTAATTTCAGTTTTGTCAGACCACAGAACATGTCTCCAGAAATTCAGGTCTTTGTCCCTGTGTGCATTTGCAAACTGTAATCTGGCTTTTTTATTTTTCTTTTGGAGCAATGGCTTCTTCCTGGGAGAGTGGCCTTTCAGCCCATGTCGGTCTGGACTCGTTTGACTGTTGATAATGACACACTCTTACCAGCTTCAGCCAGCATCTTCACAAGGTCTTTTGCTTTTGTTCTTGGGTTGAGATGCACTTTTCGGACCAAAGCACGTTCATCTCTGGGACACAGAACCCGTCTCCTTCCTGAGCGATATGATGGCTGGACATTCCCATGGTGCTTATACGTGCGTATAATTGTTTGAACAGATGAACATGGCACCTTAAGGCATCTGGAAATTGCACCCAAGGATGAACCAGACTTGTGCAAGTCCACAGTTCTCTTCCTGATATCTTGGCTGATTTCTTTTGATTTTCCCATGATGTTACATAAAGAAGCAGTGTGTTTCAGGTGTGCCTTAAAATACATCCACAGGTGTGCCTCTAATTAACTCAAATGTTGTCAATAAACCTATCAGAGGCTTCCAAAGACATGACATCATCATCTGGGCTTTCCCAAATTGTTTAAAGGCATAGTGATCTTAGTGTATGTAAACTTCTGACTTTGAAGAAAGTAATAAAAGTTGTCTAAAAAAAACCTTTTCTCATTATTCTGGCATTTAGCAAATAGAAATAATTTTGGTAATCCTAATTGACCAAAAACAGGAAAAGTTTAATCTGATTTAATGTTAGTTAGAAAAAAACGTTATGTGCCTTTTCATATAGTGTATGTAAACTTCTGGTTTCAACTGTAGTGTTAAAAATTGGACACTGCCCAATCCTAGCCTTGACCCTGACTCTGGAACCTCTAAAAGCCTCTTAATTTATTCAATTAAAAAAAAAAGCTCCAAGGCAGAAAATGTTTCCTTATTGTGAAGGGGCTTATGAGTGTAAATCTGTTTATTATTATTATAAACAGTGTATGTTTTATGTATGCTCCTTCATATGGGAGTAAATGCATATGCATGTACTGTGTATATAAAGCCCATTTGCTACTGAGAGAATATATGAACCTTAAAGTGAGTATCAAGTGTTGTTTAGTTAAAGCCAGCCATTGTCTCTGCTTCGTTTCCCTCCTCCTCCATCATCTTCGCCTCACATTAACTCTTTTGTGATTATAGTGATCTACCACAGTATATTAGGACATTATAGTAAGATGGGAGCTGCCGGAAAAATCCGACCATTTCCTGCAGGTTTATACCACACTTGGCATTTGGACTTCATCGCGCTGCCCCCTGAGCTTTGAATAATCATTACGCATTTTACAACCGTGGTTATATTGTCACCACGGTGGCGTATTTGGCTATGATTACCATACTTTGCTGCCTCATAACTGTGTCATTATGACCAACGAGAGCACACAGTGCTCCTCCATCATCCTCCAACACTCACTGTTTCTTTCTCTCTTAACACTATTTACAGGCAGTAAATCTACTATAAAGCTGTCATTTTGCTTTAGTCTCTGACTGGGCTGCCGCGGAGAAGAATTAGACAGAGAAAGTGGTGATTGGTGGGGTGGTAATGCATGGATGGAGAGGTTGACTGCAGGGGAGATAGAAGAGAGGAAAAGCAATAGTACTCTGCTCCAAAGTGCTTGAGATGCTTGGCTGAAAAATGATGGAGTGACAGAGGAGAGGAATGAAGAGGGAGAGTGGAAGAAAAGGAGGAGGGAAAATCCAGTATGCATGCTGGAAGCTAGCTGCTGTCACTGTGATGATGGATGAGGCTTTGCATGTTACTGAATAATAAGCACTTCACAAATTGGATTGCATCACAGGCGGGAAGATTACACGTAGATGGTGCATTATGATGCAGAACGTGTAGACGCACAGTGTGGCATTGTGCACAAGCTAGGGCTGGACATATACCACATTTTTACAGTTTACTGAATTAAAAAAAAAAGAAAAAGATGCAGGAGCATTTATATAATTATAGAAATTAAATGACATGGGGCACCAGTAGTCTAGCTGTTTTGTCTGTGCATCCCATGTGCAGAGGTGCTTTAAAGCAGACAGCTGGATTCAAATCCAGCCAATGGCTCCTTTCCTGCATGTATTTCTACACTCCCCCAGTTTTTTGAATAAAAACATAAAAAATCCACAAAATCAATCTATTTAAAAACTCTGTACATATTTCAAAAAGACAATGATTATAGGTCTTTGTTTGTGTGGACATGATACATATATGTGACAATTTTCATGCAATTTACTCAAACCTACTCATACGGCAATCCAAAAAAGCTTCAAGGGGGCGTCGTTTTTTTTCATACATATGCAAAAAAACATTAAAAAATGTAAACTCTCTCCAAGGTTATAGTTTTTGCGAATTTTGGTGACCTTTTAGGCCAGCGGTTCCCAAAATGGGCCACGGCTACTGCTATGTTTAGTAGTAGGGTAGGCTAACATCAGCCAACCAGAACTAATAATACTGTAGCAGTACTTCAGCTGAAAAGCAGTGCTCTCACTTTTTGTGCTTTTAACTTTTATTTGAAGAAAAAGCATAATGTGCTTTGATTGAATACCTTAAAGGTTAAGAAACATTGTGTTACGTAGAAGCCTGAAGCTAAACAGAGGCTGCTTTTCTTTGGTTTGTCTGTCAGGATTTGATAACTTTATGAGTCAGAAAGGATTATTTTAACCTCTGTCAACTGACATTTTCTTTAAGTACACTTTTTCGTTTGAAGCAAACGTCATTAGAATAAAGGAATAGGAAGCTTTTGTCTGGTAACAGCTCAAACCAGAAGCTTTCAGCTTTAACTTTTTAGGAACTCTGTCCTAGAAGTGCAGTTTTGTGAAAGAAACACAAACAAACCTAACTGACACCAGGCTTCAGTGATGGGAATTGGCTCTTTTAAATGATTGGGATCATTTGGCTTGGTTCATGAAGAGTTGTTTTCCTCGGCACCCAGACAGCTCTTCAATTTGTGTGATTTTTACTAGTTTTTGGAGATTTACTTATCATGATACAGTCTATTGTATCTTTGTCCTTCCTTTTTAACTAAAGCTGAGTTTATAAAAGAATCAAATACAGATGAAAGTTATTCAGGTTGCAGGGTAGCATCAATAGTTTCAAATGTGGAAAGGGACTAGCCACAAGAGTTTTGTCTACCCTAGTCAGTGTCACCAAGGAGGGCAAGGCTTGACAAGGGTCACTTCCCCAGTGAGGACGGAGTGTGACGTAGGGTCAATTGGCCAGATCATCTCCTCTACTTCTCTCTGAGCAGATGACCAGTGAACAAAGGGAGTCGGGTGTGAAATGGAACAATTACAGTCCGTATGGTGCTGCTGCCAACATCTGCCTGCTTATCTGTGGCCAGGTTGAGCCGCTCAGTGGGACACGGGCATGTTTTTATTGAGCCAGTCTGCAATTTTGGGAATCTGGGAGGTGGCAAAGCAGACCATTAACTGTTGCTGCAGGAGCCATCGGGGACACCTGACAATTTGGATTAGCCGGCCTGGTGCTCCTCTGACACTTTTTGTCTGCTCTGTGTCCATCAAATAAAAACGTGACAGAGAAAGAATGACACACACAAGATGCGACATGTCATGCACACTGATAAGACGGTGTACTGTTGTAATGTAGAATCAGGCAAACACAGACGTTACTCCCCCAGGACTACAAACACCTTGCTGTGGAGCATTGGTAGGTGAATGTGCCTGACCCGTGACAAGGGTTTTTCTGTCAACATCCTGTCCCTCCAGACTGTCACCTTAGCACCTCTTCTCTTTATGAGCCTGCTGCTGGTAAGCCAAGGCGGACACCAAAGTCTATACCTGTGTCTTCTGCAGGAGCTTACACCATTGTTTTAGGCTCAGGGAACTCATGATAAGTCTGCATTTGATGGTACTGACATTATGTCTAATAATCATGTAGAAAATGAATGGGATCTTATACTCCTTGAGCCACACTCTTAGCTTGCATTCATAAAAATACAACAGAAAAGATACAACAAAAGATGACCTACCAGTCTTTTCTCTGCAGAGGACAGATCCATATGCTATATTCCAAGTTTTAAAGTCGGCCTTGAGGGAACATTTAAATTTCTCAGGCCATGGTCTACAAAAAGATAAAATCCCTCATGTAACTCTCTGTTTGTTCAAAGCACTAGACGAGGCTTCAACTGCAACGGCGTCCTAGGGAGACTGCCTTGTGTGGGTCACAGTCGTCCCTTTGGGGACAAGATTTCACAAGAATCTGTGTTGTGTCTGAGGAAACGGACCTGTGCACCTGTAACATCAAGCTAAGTGCTTCACTTGAGGTTTCTTTTAACTTTTTAAACTATTTCCTAAAAATGTGGCAATGCAGACCCTTTTTCATTCAGTGATCTGCTGGGTAAGCATTGCAAAGACATTGAAAATATGTGCAGCAGGAAAACAAATCAGGCCGTGTGTTGTTCAAAACACCTGGAAATGGTCTTAAATGTTTGGGATGTCTAACCTTGTACATGTCCTGCATGAATTCAGGATGAGCATTTGTGAGAATGGGGGGGGTTTTCTGATTCTTGGTGGGGGATTGTGAACAGGCCAGGGGCACCTATTTTTGTTAGAAAAGCCTGGAAAAGTGTATTTTGCATAAATTGTGACCTTTAAATGCCATACAGAAAAGGAAATCTTGCTGGGAAGTAGTTTAATGCTAACCTCTAACTCCACTTAAGAAAAATCCATCTCTGTTCCTAGAGGTACAAAGCAGCTATCAGATGATGATCATGATATTTCTTCAAACACTGGACATCACATCAGTCTATCAGTCTTTGCTTAACATATATCTGCTATTCTATCAATCAAATACTCAACATAAAGGTGATCTGTTCCCACAAAGTCTCTCTGGGATCATCTGACCAGTATCTACTGTTTTTGTAGGAGTGGCATGAGGTGAGACTGTAGAGAGAGGGAAAGACACCTTGCAGAGGAGCCAAAGCAGCACACCTCTGAATTACTTGCCTCAATAATCACCCAGGCTGGTCATCCATCTGCCCATACTAAAAGTATACATGTGGCATCTATATAAAGACAAAAACTGTCATCAGTCAATCAATCTTTGTTTGTATCGCGCCTACTCATAAGTGAAGTCATCTAAAGACACTTTACATGGAGGGCGGGTCTAGACTGTACTCTCTGTTGTGGCCCATTATAATAGATCTGCGTTTATCATTAATGTTATAATAAAGACTAAATCCTGTTATAATAAAGAGCAGCATTAATCACTATGAGCACAGCACTAGCAGTATTTAGCCTTTCCTTAGTAAAGAGCAGGGCTGTTGAGCAGACCAGCCTCATCACAGTGTAGTACTCAGGTGCTTTGCCTCATTTCTGTGTGGCTCTTTAAATGTCATGTCCTGATTCCTAAGACTCCCCACGCTCAGTACAACAAGGAGCATCTCCTGCTGTGAGGGGCATAAACAAACAAGCAACTCAGGGAGATTTCAGGAGTATTTAGGATTGAAATGTTCAGGAGTGCATCTGTGACAATGGCTTTAGGAGCTTATCTCAACAACATCTCTGTTAGAAAGTTGCCACCCCAACAATCCCCCCTCCTCAGCCCCTCTCTAGCTCGTTCCCTCATGTATTCCTCCGCCCTTTTGTGCCTCAGCCTCACCCCAGGTTTTGCTCTCCTAATGTGTAACATCTCTGTTTCCCCAGGACACCGCCCCGCCAGACTATGATGACTGGAACCTTCAAAGCGGGTGCCGGAGCCTTCAAAGCGGGGCACCCAAAAATAGTCTGAGAGCATCTAGCTCACATAAATGAATCAAAGCTCTTCTACACACCAGCCACGAAACAAGGCCCTCTTCTTCTCCATCCATTTCCTCTCCTCAGTCCCCATAACCTCCTTAAACTTCAGACGGATCTCCAGCCTCCGGCACACCAACACAAGACTCATCAAGTAAACTAACAACAAACTAAGAGTCTTCAATTCTTCATCAGCAGAGGAAAGGAAAGTGCCTGTGCCTCAACAACAGCGGCAAGGAGGGAGGAAGAGAAGAAGAAAAAGAATACAATATGGGCCGTGCATTCATGTTTCTTGATGAAACAAAACAGATTTGGATGATGACACTCGCTTGCCAATGTTAACAGCCTGCTCTGCTGTTATTTTCCAAGCGGTTAGAGCTATTGTTAGATGAAGGCTCCTCTTTGCGGCTCTGAAAAGGGCTGCATTTCCATCATAATAACAACTGAAAAGAGTGAACTGTCACAGAGTGCTTCCTCTCCGAGCTTTGATGCATGCCCCACGGTCCGGCCTCGCTGTGCTGACGGATGAGCGAGAGAGTACGCGTCCCTCTCTGCCAAAACAAAGCCTCAAAGTACGGGATCACTGCTGTGACAGAGAATGTCACAGACCCATTGCTCCATATGTCAACCGGAGTAAATATCAAGGCCACATTAGCAGCACTCTCCCTGCTGTTTGAAACAATAGACGGTGCTCTTGCACAATAGTAATGATGCATCGACTTCAGGAGAGACAGTTTTACAAATCAAAATGAATAAACACAGGCTGGTAAAATTTAGGAATAAACCAAGAGAGAAATGTGGCGTTCAGGGTGTTCATGTGTTTTTAATACAAATCATCTCTGAGTGAGATCAGCCAGCAGGTTATTTGTCACATGACAGCAAAGAGTTCCTGATGGAGGGCAGAGAAGGATTTCTGCATAAACAAGTGCTATCAAAATGCCAAAGTGTTGTACCTTTCATGATTTAACCAACAAGTAAAATTGGAGAAAAACACCCTTAACAACCTTAAGCTAATTTTTAGTTCCAAACATGGTGAAATTTCAATGCATAATTACAAAATTGAATAAACAAACAGGACTCACAACAAAATACAGGGATTTTACCATGGCTGTTTGGAGTAATAGAGGAGCATGATTGACGTGAAGCAGCAGCAGTAAACAAGATGACAGAGTTATTTTCAAGCCAACAGTCGAAGGTGGTGGATTTCTGTTTAATCTGATTCCTCAAACCGTTGTTTCTAGTACATACTGGCTGACTGTTCAATCATATATTTACACGGCACACAGTGCTTTTCTCAGCCTCAGACACCAGATTATAAACCCCCGGTGATCAGATCAGTGAATACAAGCAATAATCCTGATCTTTCGATTGCATATTTCAGTGAAAATCACCAGTTCTCTGATCCTTCGGAAGGTAATAGCTTTCCATGTAATCTTTCCCAACACCAGCAGGCAGCAGAGCCTGGCTTAGCCCGGTGTTTTCCAAACTCACGATGGGTACACTGAATGTCTTCCTTTGAACAACCATGAACAAAGGGGAAACACACTGGAGAGAGAAATAAAGGAGCTAAAAATAGCCTCATAATTCAGGCTAAAATAGAATATCATGATTACAGTTAAACAACGAGCAGGGGAATTAGCACACTCCCAGCAGTGACTCATCGGGTGTTTGCCCTCGTTTTAAGTCTGCATGTGTAATGATGTTGTGTCTGTGTTTATCTTCGAGCCGAGGCATGACTTACAAACACCTCCACATACTTTCCCAGCGTGAAGTGTCCCCCGTCTGTCTCCTGCCCGATGCCCGTGATCAGCAGCTGTACCTGACTGGCATACTCTGCTGGCCTTGATTCAGCGTCTGCTTTCACAGCGCCACTAGCTACACTGCTCGACTGACTGCAGAGCTGCATGCTCTTAGAGGGAAGATTGCTCGCCTCAGGAAGGCTGTTTGGCTCTTCCTGCTTTTTAGACCAGAACCTAAATCAATCGCCTAGAATAATGCAAGCACGCTCTAAATATGAATGTCACGATAAATAAACCAGCATCCTCACAGAGTGTTCTTTAAAAATCACTTTCAGAGCAACATGGAAGGCTGAATCGATGAAGAATATTTCTTTTACAAAGCTCCTTCTGTCTCTCTCCTCTGTGTTTCCCATATAATTCAACACTTCAATACTTTCAAGGTTCAAATGCAACACAAAAAAAAAACTCCCTACTTTCTTTTACTCCCTCGATTTAAAGGTCTTGTTCCTACCTGATGGGAAGCGCTCGATGACCGGCTGGTTGTCCACCTGTAGAGTGGCGTTTCCACCACTGCGTGTGAATCGCACCACATGGTACTTGCCGTCGCTCACCATCACCGCGCTCTCCTCGATGATAATGTCGTCTGTTCCCACGTTGAAGATCACACCGATCTTTCCCCGTTCCTATAGACACAGAAAATCAAGAACATCATGAGGAAAATGTACAAAAACGCAGCAAAATGCTGTAAAAAGGTTACCCCAATATCAAAACCTTAAAATGATTTAATTAACCTAAAGTACACTTGCCACATGTTTCGTGGAATGTCAACATTGCTTGCGTAACTTAAGACACCAGATGCTTCGTGAATCCGTGGCATGGGATATATTCCACATCCATCTGGGCAACAATTCATAGAAGTTTTTAGGAAGGGATGTATTTTAAAAAATCTTCTAAAACCTTTAATTTGTCACAAATATATAGTGCAGTAGGCGTGCCCAGCCCTGGGGAGTAAACTAGCAGTAACAACAAACAGTCGTTATCATTGTTCACTATCAGTAGAGCCAGCTGTTAAATTAAATGTATGCTGAAGCAGGTCGGAAGAAGAGAAGAAATATTTTCATCTAAAAAAGGCTTTCAGTGTGTTTTTTTTCTTTTTGCTCTTCTTTAAAAAAATGTTGTGTGGTTCTGGTAAAACTGCTGCTACACCAGCTTGCAGTAGATCTGAGCAACACTGGTAGCTACTGCCTCTTTAGTGATAACATCCCTGCAAAACCAGTGACCTTCCTATCAGCCTCAGCTTGACTGTGCTGCAGCATCACCGGCAAAAGATTTGACCTTGTGGAACTTTGAGCTGCTGTCTCCAGTGTTTGATCATTGGCACCAAAGTGCCCTATTCAATCTTCAGGCATCGTACTATGAATTAACCTGACAAGCCAGATGGATTTGTTTCACACATCCATCTGGAAAACCTTCAGTACTAAGTGTTTTGGAAAGGGCAGAAGATTTGAAAAAAAAACTTGGAGTGTGATTGGATGAACGTTCTGTTGGTCACATCTTTACGGTCCAATCAGAGCAAGAAAACATGTGACGCAGCTGCTACCGGGGTGCGTGTGCGCAGCTACCAAGGTTATAATAATCTTGGATTTTTCATTAGTTTATATTTTTATTTTGTTTTCACTTTCTGTGTTTGATTTCAGTTTAGTTTTTATTAGTTTTGACTGCTGGCTTGTTAGTTTAGTTTAGTTTTTATTTTGCAAAAATGCTTTGTTTTAGTTTAGTTTTTATTCATTTTAGAGTTAATTTTAGTTTTTCAGATAGATGTTGGGGCTGAGTGAGCATCATACATTTTTAATAAACATATGTTAATCTTCACTTACCATTTTATTTACTTAAAGGTGATGTTTGAATACACCTCCAGACATAAAACTACCACTGTGTGAAGTCTTAAACAATCAGTTCAGGCAATTTTACACTCCCCAGACTTGCGTGTAGGTGCCAGTGAGTATGGTTGTGTCAAAGACTAAAACTAAGGATATTTTGTCTTCAATTTTATTTTATTTTAGTTATTTTTGTAAGCGCACTATACAGTTTTAGTTAGTTTTTTTTGGTAAAGCTTAGTTTTTATTTAGTTTCAGTTAACTAAAATGATTTGTCAGTACACGACTTCTGTGGTTTTTGAAAAGAAAACAACTCACTGCTGTTCTTTGTTCTTCTTTTAAAGAATAAATGTCATCAAGTTCTGATAGAACTGGCACTTCAGCAGTTCACCTGTCACTTCCTAACCTGGCCCAAACGGTTCAGATGGGAGCTTTGCAAGATGGATTTGCCAGTGAGAAACAAGGAAACGGGTGTCTCCATTTGCTTTGCAAGGTTAATTATGAACATCCTGGTACCAAAAGCCATTAATCATATCTATGCCTCTGTGAATGCATTAGACCAGGGAAATTTAAAGGTACAACATGTAGATTTTTTGCATTCTCACAAAAACTTCAGGTATTGCATGACTGCAGTTATAAATGACATGCTGCACATTATTCTAGTTAAGGTCCATACAAAAAGGCAATGTAGAATTGTGCATCACATTAAGAATGTGTGCACGTGTTGGGATAGTGGACCTTGAAGAAAGTAACTAAAGCAAAATGAAGTTATTTGGGAACATGCTCTGAAAGGAAAGGAAGACAGTGCCAGAAAAGCATCTGTTATTTTTGGCAATCAGGAAAAGGTGAAGGAAAGGGCACAGAGACAGCCAAAAAATAAAAAATTAAAAAATGCCCTGGATTTTACACAGAATGATGTTTATCATTACTGCTGAAACAGTAAATGTTAAGTCAAAGGGTGCTACATAAGGAAGTATGAACTGCCACTGGAAGCTGCTGTTCTGTTCCGATTCTCATTCATGTTTTCTGCTGTTTACTTGTGACAAATTGTTCTCTGCCATCAGCTGTGATTTCAATAGCCTAAACTTTAACCCCCAGCCCCTGTAACACTGGCCTCACTAGACGTCTCTGAGCATGTAGAGACATGCTCTTTAGCTCTGCATACTTCTACTGCTTACTTCTTGTTTTGTGGGGATCTGTGCATTAAAAACCCCAGCCTATATTGTGTATTTGCTAACCAGTAAACCACCATTTTTGGGTTTGTTGCTGAATTTCACATGGGGGGAGGGAGAAAAGCGGTTAAAAGTGGCCTTCCTGGTTAACGTTGAAGGCAACTCTAGAGTGCTTTGTGAGTAGCTAAATGGAACATCTTTCCACCCTCTTAATGCAAAATTCATCCATGTAATAAAAACAGTGGTTTACTGTTGAATAGATACACCTTACTGAGTGCGGCCACTTGGTTAAAAAATTTACATACCATACATTAATCACACAGCAATGAAAGACTCTCATATTGCAGACATGAAGCCAGATAGCCCTCTATGCTAATGCACATGAAAACAAGATGAGGTTTCTCCATTGGTGTCCTACTGCAAAATCAAACGATCCATCACATGAGTCACCAAAAAGGCCCTCGCAGCCTGTAGTGCGATGACTCTGCAAGCATCAGATCTCTCACACATCAGCCTGGTGGAGAACAGAGTGCTTGTCGAGGACTCAGGCACCTTTAGTATTCATCAACCCTCTGACCCCCTCCCCTCTCCCATCTATTAGTGTTGACAGCCGCCCACTGCTTCGAGTTTATTACAGTCAACCGCCTACTCTACTCTCATCTCCCGCCATCTCTCCGCTCTCCCTCTGCGGTCCCTGTCCTCCGTCCCAGGAAAGGTCAAAGTCATTTACAGAGTTACAGTCTGCCGGCGAGAGAAACAGACAGAACATCGCAGACAGCGCCATTACAGACAAATTCTCTGTCTGGCAGTAAATCTACTGTCGCATTTTTGTCCTGCACAGCCATTAGATACCTTTCTCCCCGACGCCATTGGCAGGAACACTTCCTGGTTGTCACTTCAGGTCAAGCTCATTTAAACTACAGGTCACTTTTTCTGTCCATAGCAGCGACAACCCCATTGATTCAATTATCTCATTAGCTATGTGCATTTATTTCGCCACCTTCCATACGCCCTAAGTCTCAGAGGTGAACGTGTGGCTTTTGCTCGCAGCGCTTTTCCATTATTCATGGCTGATTAAGTATTTAGAAAAGGAAAATAAAACAGCCCAATGTTAACAGAACTTAAAATAGCAAGTTAATTGAGTAAATAAGTGCAGAGGTTGTGCAGTAAATTAATGAGCGGTATAATCACGGCCAAATTTATGTGCATCCCAACCACTCTTCTGAGCTTTAAAGTGGATACAGTATGCAGCCAAGGCCACAGCACGGCTATGCACTGATGACAGCGGCTATTAGGGTATTAATTGAGCATGCTCAGATGGCAGTGTGAGTGGGAGAACAAGTGGCCATAATTCAAGCCATGTAGGAAAATAAAAGAATATAAGACACAGCTGAAAAGCCAGAATAAACACAAAGACAATGCTGAAATAACATAAGGAAAGATGGGCCTCGAGTGTTTTAAATACAAGATGTTGTATGAGGAATATTTATGTTAAATCTAAACATTAAGGACTCTCTCATATGTATAATACATTATCAAGACTCTTTCAAAAGGGTGTTTTATAAAAGAAATGCAGTTTTGAATTCTAACACAAAATAGGTACTGTCTTAGGCTGATTTTGAAGATGTTCTTTGTTTTTTTTCTAGAAAGAATTTCAGAAGGAACATTATCTTAATATCTTGATAATTCTGAACATTGTTTCCTGGGAGATGAATTAAAGTTTGCACCTGTAATATCCAATAGAGAGTTTGCTTTAGAATTAAGGGGCTTCATTACTGCAGCTGGACTAAAATAAGTTTCTCTTCAGTTACATCGGTAGACGTGACCCCAAATGGTTTAATATTTGACAAATCATTGAAAGGGTCTTCATTCAACTGCTAATGTTGTAGTCCAACACCTCCTAATGAATCAAGGATCATTTCATTTCAGCTATATGAGGATGTAAATGTCTGTTTTTTTTTTTTAACATGGAGCTTATTACTATTTCTGATTACATTTTGAATAGCTTTTACTTCAATTTAATTCCCCTAATTGTGTGCATAAGTTTAAAATCCATCCTGAGTTGGACCTCTCTATTTTGCTAGCGATAGAAGGAGCAGAATCTCATCTGACCTTTGAAATATTCTTAGTTTGTTCTATAACTCACGATGGGTTAGTAATAAAACACACATAGCACTGATGCCTCCTCCTCAGGACAAACCATGTCAACGATGACAATCAAGGAACAGTTACAATACTGGATTTTGTGCAAACGTGACAGCTAGAGTGTACAGCCCGTTGTTTGCAAAATGTTTGCATGTGGACTATATGTACGTATTTCACTGATGCCACCATGATGTCTTTAGCTCAAGGCTTGAGACGGAAGGGCTAATTTATGACATGTAAAACTTACGCAAAGAGACAAATCTTCAAACCAGAGCCTTTTTGTTAGATGACTTTCTGAACCTGGTAAAGTTGCTAAACATGAGATGAAACATCCTAACATTAAAGTGTAATCAGTTATGTATAATATCTGCCCCATACAAGCTCTGTTATTGAATGAATTAGCTTACTTGCTGGGCAGGAGTGTAACAAGCCTCGAACAGTCCAAGATCTACATAACCAGCTTAGCATTGAACTTGCAGCCTACTGTTTTTGTGAAGCTCTCGCCAACATATAACAGCATGTCCAATATCTATTGGCATCCTGTTCTCTTCTTAGCATCTGCCATCACCGCCTCCTGTAAATTTCTTGGCCTCAGCCACTGCATCAAATTGTACTGAGATGGGTTATCTGGCTTCTCTTTAGCTAAAGACTGGTGTGTGAACTAGTTCCATAAAGCTCAATGCATTTCCTGCAAAATAAATCCAAGACTTGGCAAAAGAATTACTCGGTGCTTAAAGCAGGCGACCAAGGCACTCTGTGGAAAAAGGATAGACAGCATTCTCCCTGTTGAAAGTTGCTACTACCAGATTGACTTTGAGACTATTATTTTGCAGTGGTAAAGTAAAATATTGCTGCTTTGAATGATGGGAATACAGAGGCAGAATCAAAGTGGAAGTCAAACATGCTTCAAAGGAAGCTAAAACATTTCTCATATTAAATCAGATCTCAGTTAGTCCGGTATGAGGTCCTTGGAGTGGAGTTTTGATGGACTGTTCGCTGATGATTACATTCTGCAAAGAGAGTCAAACCTCTCAAACAGCAAAGTGCTTCCAGCTTCTTAGGCACTTAATCAATTGATCTACCTGATGGACTGACCCTTGGAGTCTTTCTGCCTGCTCTCCAAGTGCATTCAGACATCTGATATTGATTCACAGACATGAATATGAATTCTGTCTGAAGGTGATTAGCAAGGCACACATGAATGAAAACCTTATCAAAAATCGGACAAATGATGTCTCTGAGAAACTGTAGCGGGAAAACCAAAAAGGTGAGGCTGAGCTTTGGGATCTTCTCCATTACAGCCCACACAGGAGGAAGCTTAGAATAATCAGAACACTTTTTTGCTTGGAGAATTAATTCAATTTGCCAGGGCAGAGCAGAATGAATCCTCGCTATTATGTCTGAAAAGCAGAAGGGAGAGTGAATTTGAGTGATATTTACAGAGAGATTAGCATTTGTGTTCCGCAACATTAGGGTTCTTCGTAGTGCCGAGGGAATGTATCGAGCCCATTACGGTGGGAAGCCGCTGGGAACCCTTGCTTTTTTAAAAATGATTTTTTGTGTAGCGGTAATGACATTTTAATGGCCATTTCCCTTAAGCGAACATATCTCTGGAAACAGAAGTTGAAAAAAAAACCCTCTTTGAATGACTGTGAGCAGTCAAGCCTGCAACATTGAAATGAAGGGACTGCTAGGTAAGTGACAATAAGCCTTGGCTGCTCTTTAAACACCAGTGCTTCTAAAGTACTGCTTAGCAGCTTTTAATCTGCTGCAGCTGTCGGGTAATGTCAGGAGGGAGAACGTTACGTTTTTACTCTTTTATTCAGAGGTCTGGCTCCCTTTCTGTGGGTCAATAAGTGGTGGAGGTTGGGGGTCTACAGTGGGTGACAGGGAAGGAGTTCTGCTTTATGACACATTTTACATTATCATGTCCTTAAGAGCCAAATGAGGACACCAACCCATTGAGTTTCTCGGTTTAATTAAACAATAAAACATCCTAAATGTTGGTGTGATAATAGGATTATACCTCAAATTCTTCTATTCATTCATTTTTTTTTGATACTTTAAAGCTTTAATTCTCAATTTATCCACTCATATAAGACCATCAACACTACAGCATTTCAAACCCAATACACCAGACATTTTCTTTAAACATGACACTGCCAAGGCTGGCCACACACAAAATAATTAAAAACCATGGTCTACCATAAACATAAAGACAGTTTCAAATAGGGATGGATACTGAACTCGGTACTTTTATAGGTACCAACTGAATTCTGTCAGTACTCACGTAAAATTAAACAATACCATGTTTCGGTACCTAAACCCATCCTTGTGACTGCAAGAGAGTGGAAAGATAGTCAATTTTCCATGCCGGATGCGAACGCAGCATTGCATGCACAGGAGTAATGACGTCGGTAGCAGCTCACTGAATCAACAAAGCAAGCATGGCTGATAGGAAGCGGTCGAAGGGAGCACTCCACTTTTTCAAAATAAGATGCAGATTTCACTGCATTATTTGTGACATGAAGTTCAAGGTTTACTACGGCAAAAATTCTAATCTGAGGACGCAGTGTGATGATTGATGATTCAGATCGACTCCCGCTGTTTTCTGCTCATTCGCCCCCTCCCTTTCTCTCTCGTACTGAATCCTCACTTTAAACACCATGATTTGCCTGTTTATCATGTGGATATCAACCATGGAAATATAGTAGATAAAGGGATATGTTTGTTTGCTCAGTCACCTAACAGACTGGATCAAGGCATGGTACGGATTGACTAGTGTGAGTGCGTCCTAAAAGTTGCTCTCCATCTCTCTAACTTGGCACTGCTGGTGCCGTATGAAGCACTCTGTCAGGATGGATGTATTCAGAGTGATTTTGAAGGAGTGACAGAGCCACAGGCTCATCCTCTCTGTTTATTTTCATCACAGAATGAAATAATTAGCCACTTTCTATTTATTTTTTGCAGTAAATACAAATATAACGTAATGGACCCAGTGTGCATGGACGGCTGCATGATTGATTGATGAGTGAGGAGCATACTCTGCTCTAACCAGGTAAAGATGACATTTTAGTTTTGTTGGAAAAAGAACTGCAAGAGGAAAGAAGATG
Organism: Cheilinus undulatus; assembly: GCF_018320785.1. Classification (NCBI taxonomy): domain Eukaryota; kingdom Metazoa; phylum Chordata; class Actinopteri; order Labriformes; family Labridae; genus Cheilinus; species Cheilinus undulatus. The sequence goes on along the minus strand of NC_054886.1, from coordinate 6,883,550 downwards.
TGCAGTACACAAAGAGGAGGTAATAAGTTTACTTTCATTTGTAATACTTTAATTGGTAAAATTTTATACCTTCATTTATTTATTTATTTATTTTGACGCCATACTCTATTGTTCATTTGTTTTAAACTTATTCTCTTTCCATGGACCCCAACACAGTTTTTTCCAAGAGAGGAAATTAGAGGAACAGGAGGTAGTGGGGCTGGGTTTTTATTTGTGCAATATAAAGAAAAAAACACTGGGTAGTTATAGTAGAGTAGGTTTTCCATGTTGGAGTAATTTTTTAAAAACACTTGTGATGTTACATTACAAACGGTGTTTGATGTTTTGATATAATTGATATTTGATAGTGTTTTGATATCGAGACATAAATAACCAAAATTCTGAAGTTTTGAGGTTATATAACATTTATTATTGCATATCATACTCGCTCAAAAGTACTGAAAATTGGTACCGTTTTGTACCGGTATCGGTTCACAGGTACAGGGAATCGGTACCGTACTGGTTCACCTGTGAAAGGTACCCATCCCTTGATTCAAATGGTTTTTCATGCTATAATGCTTCAAATATTTACACTGGACAACTCAACCAGACTGTAAGGCTGAAATCTTTGGTAATGATTGCACACACAAGATCTTACAGAAACTTGTGTGTGCAAATGTGACTCCAGAAGAAAATTTACATGGACAGTTTAAATCTATTGAAAATGTTCCCTTTAATCTCTTTGAGGGAGATTGTTGGCAGGTTCAAAGGCAGTGTTCATTGTGTTGAGATACTGTTGAATCAATCACACTGGGCTCTTTATTTGCATTTTTACTGTATTTGATGATCACAATGTATTTAGACCCACTTTGTTAAACTGTCGGAGTGGACAACGAGCGTTAGAGTCCGTCCATTATTGATCAAAACATCTGTTTATATCTCCTTCTCTAGTTCTCCCTCACCTGCTTTGGGTCAGCAGACAACACTGCAGGCTCCTGAGTATTTCCATAGTCTTAACACAGGAGTTGATAGGTTGAGAAGTGTTACACGTGATAACTGCTACCACAGAGACAGGACAAGCTGTGTCATTTAAAATACAGTACTGTTAAAATACAACAAAAGCAGCTCTGTTTAAATTGGAAACAGGTCATTATTTGATTATTTATGGCAGGTCCGGCTGCAGGGAGAAAATACACACGTAATGTCTGTGTGCATTGACTATGAGCTGCCTGTGCATTGATGTAGAATCGCTCATGTCTGCATCACGATGCATCATGGCACTTAATATTTTCAGCACCACTAGTTAACACATCTTTGGCTCCCATCAAACCTGACCTGGGCCTGGGGGTGAGGGGGGGCATGGTGGGGCAGGGATCCTAGCCCAGTCCAGATCTGGGCTACATTGATGCCAGTTGGGATTGGGTACTAAATCTAACCTCTACTTAAAGGTGCATTACTGTTACACTGTTTACACCTTGCATTAATGAGTACCACTTCTTCAAATACCAAGCAAATCCAATAATAAGTTAGGGCAAAATAAACATTTTTATCAGCTGTTGTTTTGTTTAGGTCTGAGTAAAAATCTAGCCAGAGACCCAGTCTTGTCAGAGAGAATGCTAAAGCTTCATTGGGAGCTCCTATCGTTGTAAACTTGTCTCAGCCACAATATTGGACCTGAGAGAATTCATAAAAGCACAGTAGTTTGGTTAAAAATATCTACAGACAAGAAGACTGCATCCAAAGCCAGTTTTGATCATGCAGCATCGAGTTACTCTGAGAAGGGTTTATCAGATAACAAAAAGTTAGCCAAGAAAACTTTCTCTTGAATATTATTCTAATTACTCAAGCCTAAACTTGCTGTCCTTGACAAATATCTAAAAGCTCTGTACAACATAAAAAAGATGCTTTTCACCAAGCAGCAATTGCTGATCAGCTTATAAGAGTAAGTTGACGGCGACTGAAAAAACAAAAAGTTGGTGTAATCCTCTCATTACAGTCTCTCCTTCCTTCTTCTCAAAGACAAAGAAAATTGGCTTTGGAATTCTGCGTGGCAGCCGCGGCGCTGGAATTACGCAGAGCATTTCCGTCTGAAATATTTCAACATGACCTTGCGATGTGTGAGACCGCGGTGAGGTAAATGCTGCTGGCAAGACAGGAATGAGAATGAGGCCGCACCAGATGACGTGAGGCAGCCTCAGAGAGCTTGCACTGATCATGGAGAGAAGAAAAAAGGAAAAGAGAGCTGAGCAAGGGGCAGAGAGAGAAACACTGCACGATTAAAGGACGGAGAACCTTGATGATCCTCCAGGGCCTCAAGGTGCTTTGAGTTCAAAGCGTCTTTTGAAGATATCCTGATTCTCACTCTGTTTTCTCTGGGAAAAATAGACAAAAGACTGAATGCAATTTTGAAGGATTTGTTTCTTCATTCAATTTTTGTGCAGACAGCTCAATCATGATGCGCTTCTTCTCTAACAACCCCTACAGCTTCATCTCCACACGCATTCTTCTCCTTGATCTATTTGCATTTTCTCGTCGTCTCTCCACATTTCCCTTTCAGATCTGATATACGAGCAGCCAAACAGTGCAAATTAGAAAGAGAAAACAACAGAGAAAGAACCGCAAGATGGACCGGAGGGTGGATGTGGCAAGACGCTGACAGATGCAAACGTAGTTGTTTAAATCATTTGAGGTGTTTTGCATTTTGCTGTATCAACTCGTCTCCAGGAAACAGTCCAGAAACGAGGCTGACCGGTTCAGATATTTGCTGATGCCGATGATTCCCTTTGACAGACTGAGTATTAGCAGTCCAGTGGGTGGTGGGGATGCAGACTATTCATCAGCCGCACTCTCATTTTCCTCGATAATGATCTATCACAGCCTGTATCTGCTGCAGCCTAACTTGACGTACCAGTGTAGCTGCAGAGCTGCAGTATTTATTACATTGTAAATTAGATAGTGGAGGAGCGAGGATGGAAAAATGACAGATAAATAGATCCTTACTGGATGCTCAACAAGAAGCGATCAATTTTACCCTCTTTTTCCAACATGTCTGACGCTTCTACATGGAGTGAGACAACTTAATATTTTATACACCATTACACCAAAGCATGCATTTTATTGAATGTTCAATTCTACAAACAATTTTCATAGGGTTACTGGAAAATCTGGAATGCAATGTACCAGTTTTCCAGTCTGGAAAAACACTTAAAAATGAGAAAAAAGCAAATGTCCTGGATAATCTTGGGCTACATGAGAAAGTTATTGAAATAATCTCTTAATTTCATACCAGAGCTCCTCATCTGACAGAGCTTAGTTATGTGAACCATCATTTCAAATAGTGACACTATTTTGTGCACAGCTGTATTTACTGCAATGGTGGGGATGCACAAACACTGACCTCCATTTTTATCAAATTTCAAAAATGCATTGAGGGATGTTTGTCAAATTGAACTGATAACATTTTATAAGAGGTACACGGATTGATCCAATTTGGGCCAATATTAATAGAAAAGCTTTTGCCTTTGAAGACAAGTTTATATTGGACTCCCCACATGACATCATGAGGGGAAAATCTGAGAACAGCTTGTTTCAGCACGCATTTCTGAAAGGTGGACAAAAGAGAGGGGAGGGAATGGACTTTTTGATTCTTGGGGGATTGTGGACAGGCCAGGGGCACACATTTTTGTTAGAAATGCCTGAGAAAGTGTATTTTGCATAATATGTGACCTTTAATATAAAATTTGTTCCAATATCTATACGAAAATACTGGTGTTTCCATTCCTTATTTTGGTGTAAGACTCTCGAAGACCCTCGATTCAATAATCAGGTATACCAGATGACAATACTGAACTGATTAAACAATAGCCACTGATATCCATTCATACCACTCTTTGCTGATGATGTTAAAGTGATGCATCAGTGCATCCCCAGATTTTGTAGTCGTTGTTCATTGTAGAAGTGTATTCACCAACTTTAACCCTATTTACTCAACATGCTCTGTAATCCACAGTTTTAGGACAAAAATTCTGCCAATCAAAGCACCACAAAACCCATCCAACCCCTCTTATTGACCCCCACTGTCCTTTGACTGTGAAGTGATTGTTTACTTCATGAAATCATCTAACCCCCAAGTGTTACTTCTGGTTAAACTTGAAGATTTTTTTCTAAAAGGGGTGTTTTACAGTGCTGAATGATTAATTAATCATCATCTATAAGCATCAAGAGCCCATGGTTAGCTACAGAGTGCACATCTTTAGAATATATTGATGTATGAGCCAGATTTCTCCTGTCATACCAGCTTAACTGTCCCTGAAAGTGTCTTGGGGACGATCTCTAGAGAAGAGTGGGGACCCTATTTGTAGTCACAGAATAATATTTTGCAAAGATATCCCCAGGGCATCTGCAACAGAGCCATAAAATTATCATATGCTATCTCTTTATCTCCATTTTCGCGCTAATTCCAGCTCTATATGGCTAATCAGCCTGTCAACATGTATGCATGATGCCTGCAAGAGGAGATCGGCTGTGGCATCTGCAAGGAGAACAGTAGCTGTAGCGGGACTAATCTTCCACTCTGAGACTGCAGCGTTATGTAAGAAGGAATCGACGATTGCATAACATGTAGACTCCTCACCGGCTAAATCACCCACTGTCCGTTCACCTATCGTCTTCGGAGTGTCTGAGGGGAAGACTGAAAGGGATTTTCAGAACATGTGCTGCTATGATTTTTTTCACCATCACCTCAGATGGCAACAAGCTCCAGACAGACACATGAGTGCCGCTTCGATTTGGGCATCTGAGGGAGAAAAGAGGGAGGCAGTGACAAAACAGTCACTTTGCAGAGAGGATCTGCTCGGTTTCATTTACAACACTTTCTCTGTTTGGGCTCTGCCAACTCATTTGTATGTGTTTGCTGTGATCTGGAGTCACCTTGAGAAAGTTGCACCCCCATCTCTTCATCTTAATAGCACTTTATCTCCCTCTGCCTCCCTCCATTCTCCCCCTACAAACCTGTTTTTTTTTCCCCAGCGAGAGTGGTCACGACTATCTGTTCTTTCCCGCTCTGTCGAAGGATTGGATCTCATTGAAAAATTGATGAGTGATGTGTGCGTATGAATCTGAATCTCCCATCTGAGCATGACTCAACACCGGGCTTGCCCGTTCGTCCTGGAGTACACTCACACACTGGCAGTGGGCCAAAATGCTGCAGAGAGAACCAACGTTTATGCTAAAGATGGAGAGAGCGAGGGAGGGAATAAATCAGCCAGAACATCATCCTCTATAATCCTGATTACACTGTCAGCTAACGCCAAAACTCTTCATTCAATCCGATCATTAACACCACAAATACAACCTTCACTGAGGCTCCTACTCCTACTGGAAAACCTTGAAAACCTGGACAACAGCAGACCAATTTACCAGCTATGGAAAAACACATGAAAATCAGAGAAAAGGCTAAATGTCCTGGATAGTTGTTTATAGATAGTAGATTTCAGTTTGTCAATATTCCAGCCAAATAGCACCTGCAGACTGGATAATATCAAGGGATTTTTACTGCCATAGTGGCAAAAAATAAATGACGTAGGAAATACGATGTATCAGATATAAAATAGGACTTACTGCTGGCTGCTCACTGCAGTTTTTATTAGCTGTATAGAATAATGTTTCTTTACAAGATCTTGAGTCATTTTTTGCAAGTCCAAGTCAAGTCTCAAGTCGTTGAGCTCAAGTCCAAGTCAAATCTCTTGGAGTGGCAAGTCCAAGTAAAGTCTCAAGTCTCCTTCACCTTCTGACATTCAGTCTGCTTGGACCACTGCATGGTTATATCTAAAGAATTTAACGTCTGTACTGTAGTATCATCATCAGCACAGGTGGCTGGCAGCTTTAGCCTTCCACTGTGGCTAATGGTCAAGTCACTGGTCTGTGTGACTTAAGTGCGACTCGAGTCCAAGTCGTGGACTTGAGTCCCCATCTCTGCTACAAGTGATATGCAGTAAGCTTGTTACACATGCAAATGTTTAAGGTTTTGATTGGGAGAGTTTGATCATGAATGGGGTTTATCCTCAATCCTTAAATATTAAAGTGTGTTTCAAGGCCTTATGTTTTAGGTTTTGAACTACATCTAGATATCAGTATTAGCTTAAAATAATTTGTTAATATCTGACTGTTTGGAAATAGACAAAAATCCAACATCCTGCATCACAACTCTAAAGAACCTAGAAACACGCCGACACATCCACACTGACATGCAGGAAGAGGAAACATTTTGTTTGTTTAATGCAGAAGACGTGCTTATTTCAGCCTTTAACCTGCTGTTTAATCTAACCCATGGCATTTATGTTTTTTAATTAGCATCCCATAAAAATTCACATGTCAATGAAGCAGAGAGCAGAGGAGAGAGAAAGATATGTTTCCTGGTCCCAGTCTTCACTTCATGGCCATACCAGAACTTAGTTTTGCTATCTCTCTCTAAAATGGGAAAACAGGATCTTAGGGTATGCAGATTTCTGCCCTGGAGAGCTGGTCTCTTTAAAACTTTTAGCAGAGAGTTACGGAAATTGGAGAAAGATGTTTCAGGTTGTAGATGTTTTGACTGATTACTTTCTACTATTTGGACCATGATTGGCTGATCTGTGTTTGTTACAGCTTTGTGTTTTTATGATTTTCTTAAATATGCCGTCTATCTTGGAAATGCAGTGCGGCACTATTCTGATAAACAGACCACCAATGGACCAAGAGAACAACAGTAAGAGATGATTTTAAGAATCATCCCTTATAAACATGTCAGAGTTCATGGTTATAGCCATGAAACTACATCTTTTCATTCAGACTCTCACAGAACGGAGCATACTGATATATTGGCATGATGCCCTCTGGTCATAACTGCCCCTGAAAATGTCCTGGAAAAACCTGGAAATAATTCCTCTAGAAAAGAGTGGGAGTCCTGTTTACACACACATATAAACCAAACAGTATTCAGAGTTGACTCCGGTGTGATCTACACCTCTGAGAGCTCTGATGGATGGCGTCCTTCAGCACAGTGACCATCAGACCTGCAGGTTTGAATCCCGCCTGACCCAGCGCTCTGGCTCTCAACACACACGTACTTTATGCAAACAGGAGAGCGTCCTTCAGCGAGGTTACGCCGAGCCCCACCACACACCACGGCCTTGTTTACAGAGCTGATGGAAACACTCACACTCTCGCTGAGGGATTTGTGTATGCGTTGTTCCAGTGGCTTGGTTCCAGCTGATTTTACAAAGCGTGAAGTGGAGTATTGCTGCTTTGTTTCTGGTGAACAATTGGAACCACGCTTGGTCTAATGTTGGCTTTTGTGTGAATAAAGCTTATGTTTGCTTTATTCTGCAGCTGTGGCCCAATTGTAAAAGCAAATCTTTTCTGTAAAGACCCATGCACACCTTCAGTTTTTCTCTGACAGCTGTGTAGGAGGGAATATTCAAAAGGCTTGAGAGATGACAGTTCCCCCACATCGAAGTTTCTTTTGCACTACTTTGATCAGAAATACAAGGGTTGGTATGCTTCACCTAATATTTTTCAATCTTATCAGATATTTGCAACAGAGCATATTTGAGGTGCTCTTTTGTATAACATAGTCCAAGGACTAAAGAAGAAAAAACTCCAAGGTGCTGTCTTTGAATGGTTAAAACCTGTTTTGTGAGATTTTCTCATGAAGGTTTGATGGAAAATAAATGCATTAAAATTATTTTAATAAAGCACCTTGGAACTATTCTTGTTTAATTCTAAAACTACATGAACCCCATGCCAAAGAGAACCTCAAACATACTACTTTAAGAGTCTAGGAGGTACTCAAGGACATTTTGAGTACTAGCCTTTCAGCTTTCCTGTAGAACTTTAAAGGTCGTGCAGTGTGCTGCTATTTTGCCCCGTGTAATGGAACTAAATTGCCAGCCAAGTATCAAGCACATTAGTATTTTGAATCACATTAAACTTAAAGGCAGCAGCTTACAAAGTACACTTGATATAAACTTGTTCAACTTCTCCGCTGCTACTGCAGCACAGTCATCCTCCTCATCCACTCAAAGGAGCCGTGGTAAAATCGTCCAAAATTGCAAGAATTCTCTTTTACTAAAATAATAATGTGTAAATCCATGTTGGAATCAGCAACATAAAAGCTATTTCACCTATAAAATGGGGTAACAAGCATTTACAGCAGTGATCAACTGGGGACTCAGGGCCACATGAGGCCCCCCATGGCTTTCCATCTGGCCCCTGGAGGAGTATTAAATTCAGACAATTTGAGAGGAAAATATATGGCTTGATATTGTTTCACTTTCTTTCTTAAAGTTGAAATAAAACCTTCAACCTAGCAGCTTATCAGACATGAAGCACACTAGTATTTCTTTAATTTGGCATGGTAAACACATACTTATTCTTCTCTTGACCAAAGTTGAGGCTTTACACATCAATTTTCCACAAAAGGCTCTTTGAGAGTGCAATTTCCTCTCCAGAATCTTCACAGAAGATCTGTTTCCTGCATGTGTTTTTGGCCAATCATGAAATATGTAGCCGAAACATTTCAATCGCCCCCGTGTGGCTGGCTGCAGTATAGGTGATAGGGACTGAGCTCACTAATAAAGGCTTAAAGCTCCATTAATTCTAGAAGGAATTAACATTTTTAAGAGTGTGTTAAATAGTCAAAACTGTTGATTTTATTTCAGTTTATTTCAATGTCCAGTCCCCACAGCTTCGGTCAAGAAAAAGCTGGCCCTTGTGAAAAGTCGATGACCCCTGATTTACAGTGTGATGACGGTTGAGCCATTAAAATGACTTTTAATCAAAGGTGAATTTAAATATCATGATGTGGTCAAATGTAGCTTCTTGTAGTAGTTTTTAGCAACATAAAAAGAGCATATGATAAATACATCTATGACCTATAAATAAACCTTTCCATGTTAATGGAAATCTGTATCAATAAGGACTTTGATAAAAATTATCAATCCCTACCCCATAATCACATTCAGTAAGTAGAAACAATCCATTATGAAAATATTGGTGAGAGGAGTATTAATATCCCATACTTAAGCATGTCTGACCCATCTTCTAATAAATCCACCCTCCTTTTTGTTCCCGGTTTTTACACTTCAGGACTTCTTTACTTTAAAGGAGATCAACTTGAAAGATTTCCCTTCTTTATCAGAGGAGATGGGATAAATCAGAAAGTGGAATTAAGGGATTATGCTACCTCAGCACTCAAACAGAATCATCGTTTCATATCTCAGACTCTCCTTCTGTCCAGAGCTGCGTTATGAGACAGTAAATTTTTTAAATGAAACTTCAATATTCAAAAGAGCAAGGACTGCTTATGTCAAGGGCTGCTTCAAGACGCTAACCAGTGATGGATGGAGGATAGAAAGGAAACATGCAGGACAAACAAAGGCAAAGGCTAATGTAGAGGGTAGGCTATGACGAGGGAAATGCTACCAAGGATTGGACGTAAATAAAGGAGGAGAATGATGGGTAGGGAACCACAACACTGCAGCTGTGGAGGCGTAATCCTTGAAGCATAGCCAGAAAAGGATCTCTGTTACAGCGGCAGTCCAGATCGATGTCCATCCGCCCACTCATCATCCCTTTCCCAAAAAGCTTTGGAAGGCCCAGACACCGGCAGATATTTGTCAGTTTGGGCGACTTAATACAGGACAAAGAGGCTTACAAGACCAATAAAGTTTCCCATCCGTATCTTTATAACCTTTCTTGTCTTTTCCACTTTTATTCAATTATCCTTTGCCTTTGCAAGCTCCGATAATCCTTCATCAATTCATTACACACAAAGATATAGAAATAATCCTGCATCCTGCCACCAAACTTCATTACTCTGAGTATCTTCCTTTGGAATAAGACGAGTCATAACTGATGACTGTGTCACATTTTATCAGCAGAATTAGAAACTCCTTAAACCAGTGACACAGTGCTTTTTTTGTTATTTTGTCTTGATATGAGACAAAAAGCCAGTTGTGCCTTTGCTTGCCAATTCCCAGACCTCTAAGCGGCTGCCAAAGTATCCTTTTTCCTTTGGAAATTGAAATACTGATACAGTCAAACTGGAAAGCAATCCCTTTAAAAGGTCTAACTCAAACAATTAGAGCTCCAATATCAATTTTTGACTTTTTCTGCAAAAAACTGTCTAACCTTAACATGTCCTCCATGATCATTTCTCTGTCTTTTGCTTTTACAGTTCCCTCTTTTTCCTCATTTTTCTAATCCGTCCGCCCTCATCACCGGCTCCCTCACTCCCCAGAGGCTCATTACCATGTTGACTAGTGTTGCCAACATGCGTTTTGTTGAGTCCATTTGATCCCACAAGCTCTCTTGAGTGATCTGAGAGAAAAAAACCAATACCCAGAATGCTCTGGGGCTGCTGGAGAAAGGTGCAACAACTCAACAACAAACCCCGTTTGTAGATGATTCCTCCCTGGGAGCATAAATCTAGTCAGCAAACTGTGAAATGAGATAGCTGAGTCCTTGAGTATTGTGCTTAATCTGCCTTTTGTTTAGTAGCTTTGTACAGTAATAATCCTTTCTGACATTGTATGGGTTAATTCTGTGGCACGGTGTTAACTTTGTTTCTTACTTGACGCTGGAATGAGGCCAAAAATGTAACAACGCCTGAATAAACTGTGGTATTTATTCTAATAGAGACACAAAAGCGGTTTGGAGATGCAAATGGGATGAAAGGTGGCAATGTTCCACTGCAGTATCCAGGACTTTCTTAATCTGTGAGTGCTGGGACAGTCAGATGAGGTCCAAAGTAGACCGCAGGATAATTAGCCCTGATCCAAAATGAGTTTGACCCAGATGGACCAAAACACCAGAGAGAGAACACTAATTAATGGGTAGCTATGTTGGAGAAGAAAAACACTACAATGTCCTAAAGTGGCCTCAAAACCCAAGTTTTTTCTGCAGTGATTATTATTCATCTCCTAATCAGGGCTGACTGGGAGTATACTTGCTTAACAACACAAAGACCCAACATCTTAAGCAGTTAATCAAGATGCTACCCAACGTAATTTGATTGCAAAGGTCCAAGGTAAAAAAAAAAAAAAAAAAAAAAAAGGCAGGTTGAATACACCCATCATTGTTGGAAGATTTATACTCAGAAGCAGCATTTTTGAGCACAAGGGGAGGATCCATTTATTAACAACAATATCTGCCTCTATGACACTAGTAATTTGTTTTCTTTCAGCTAGATATTACTGAACCTTTTTAGGTTGTTTACAAGGTAGCAACTAACTGTTGTATGTCAAAAGTTAAAAGCTTTACAGCTCTGCACATTTGTATGTTCTCCACACTTTAGTGCAGTTGCAATGAGAGCTATCCCTGGTATTAGAGTGTTACCTGAATGCAGATGGGAATGCCACTGCTGCTATGTCCCCCATTTGGCAGTCCACTTCCTGGTCAAAGCCAGGCAGAGACACCCTGGAGCATACTCAAAGCACTTGGGCCAGTCTGAGAGCGACTGAGATGATATCCATACAAATAAAAATCAATTTTCAACCACATTATCAAGATGTGTTTGCCTAACTTAAAAAAAGAATCAGTTCAGTTGGCTTCAGGTCTAGTGAGGTTGGAGTAGCACTCATTATTTTGAGTAAATGGAGGAGAAGAAACTTGAAAGAGTACTTTCAATGTCTTTGAGATATGCACACTACTTTGAATTTGCTGTCCCAAAAGAAAAGAATGTGACAGAAAAGTAGCAACTTTCAGCTGCTTTGAAGTCAGCATCAAATCTTTCCAAGCACCTGTGAAAGGCAACATGATAACACAAAGCTACAGTAGCATATAGAGTGTTCCTAGGCGTCTATTTCCCCATTCAATTAAACTACGGTAAGTTGCTTTTAACCGACTATGCAAAACAGAAGAAAATAACAGACAAATTCATCACAGGGTCACTGAGTTAGCTGGTGTGATGTGAGCCTGACATACTCTGGTCAGCGTGGCTAACATTAGCAGCTAGCTCCACTAGCCTTCATTCTAGATGAATATTGTGCTTTGATGTGGGGCCTCTTTTCACTTCAATTGAATAGTCATGAGTGAGCTCAATTTTTGACAGCCTATATACCACTGTACTTCCATTTATGAAAAAAAAAATATATATATATATATATATTTTGCGATGTTCCTGTTACACGCTAACTGCTAAGCTTCTCATATTTACGTCCAGTGAAGTGCCAAGGGAGAGCTCAGACAGGAAAGCAGCGGACATTAGCTGAAGCTACAGTGGCCTCTAGTGGCGGGAGGTTCATTACAGTTGAAAAAGCATCATAGGCCTGGATTTCACGCCTGTTTTTACAAAAAAAAAGAGGTAATTAGTTTAACCGACTTGAAAATCTTGTGCCAACTAACTTGATAAATGATTTTGACAGTGTAAGTACGCACATCCCTATCAGCAAGAGTCCCCTGGACCCTGTTTTAGTGCCATGAGAGGGATTTTCAACAGTTTTAGGCATTCAGGTATCAAGAGACCATCTTAAATGCTTTGGATGGATGCACCTGAATGCAAAGACTGCATACAGAGGTGGTCTAAGACATGGTTTCCAAACTCTTTAGCCCCAGAGACACAGCGTCAGAGACCAGAGAGCTGCATCATCACTATAGGTAGTTAAAGCATATGATATTGCCAAAGATTCATATACAATTTACATTTTAAGTGACTGACTAACCCTGGGGGTCCCAACCCCCACTTTGGGAACCACTGGTCTATAATGAATTCTTCAAGACTGGATTCAGTTCATTTTGCAGACACAGCTTGTTCTGGCACTCAAATGGACCTTAAAGGATGTTCTTTAAACTAATGTATCAACCGTATTCAGCCTAGGGATAGAGATGGGTACTCCTTATCGATCCAAGTCCTTATCAGTACCACTATCAGTACTTTTCTATTTTTAGGTGGAAATCCAAAATGATGACAAATATTCACAGAAGTGGTCTAAGCTCAGTGGTGTTTGAGTAATTAAGTTATGACTCAGTCTGTTAAATCTGTTTTATATCCTTCAAACACATTCTTCATAATAGTCCTGACTGTATTTATCGAAGTTGAACAGAATTTACCTTTTTTGATGTGGAATTTAAACACATCATGACATCCAGGATACAGCCTTCTAATTTACTGAACTTACTTGAACACATGACATATAACCAATTTTCAGCTTGTAAAGTCGGCTAATTAACGTCAGTTTTGCTGAAGTGTGGTTACTAGTTATCTGAATGCCCAAAATGGAACATTTATCTGCATCATTGCATTATGTAAACAACCCCTGAGTGATTCTCAGGATAAGAACTAGAGGCTGATACCAACCAAGCAGCTGAGGCTTGATTTTCAATGATGAACAGTTCCAACAAAAGCAGATATAATAGGTTTGGTGTTGTCTTTTTTGTATTAAATATCATAAAAAAGAGATCTGGTGAAAATTCTCTTGATTACTATACGAATTTGTGATGTGCAATACTTTTCTGCGTAACTACCTGACACTGTCTGGCTCTGACTCCATAAATCAACAGGCATTTAGCTGAGAACTGACACAGCTCTACAACAAACAGCCTTTGCAAACATCCTAAATTAAATTCTCCTGAACACAGCCACCCTGACGTTATTATCTCTCTCCTGTATGTTGCTTTCTGTTCATAAATGATTGCATTAAGATTGGACATGACTGTACGACTGTATAAACCTGGAGGGAGCAAACACAAGAGATGAGCCGCTTTATTTGAGCAAATAGTTTGGATTTTGTATGTGAGAGGCTCCTCGGCTGTCTCTTTTCATCTACACTTTGAAAACACAATTTGTCATGCCTGAGCATACGCAGCGAGAAAGAGCTGAAACGGAAGATTACTTCTTTTTGTCTTTCTCTTTTTGATGTTTTTACACTTTGACTGTGTGACTCTGTGTGTAGCTATTGGCGAGACATGTGTATTAATGTTTGTTTCTGTGTGTTTTCCGGAGCAGCCTGTTCCTCTCTGTTGAGGAGAAGCGAGGCGGACAGCTGGCCGAAATTGAAGGGAATGACTGTGACCTTCGAACAAAATCAAGAGCTTTCTGTCTCCATTGTTTTCTGTGCTCCTCTCCACTCTCTGTCCTTGCGGGTTCATTTTCCTCCTACTCTCTTTTTTCACCCCGCAGCCCAGCATGTATCCGTCTCCTTTTTATTTCTTTACCTGGTTTCACTCATCCTCAGAGCATCCAAGTGTTCTTTGATAGTAAACAGCAGAGCTCCAGATCGTACAGCTCATGGCTTGGATGGACTTAAACAGAGCGCTTTCCTGGCACGATAAAGAAACAGTCTTTTAAGGTAAAAGCAGGAAGTGCCATGCTGGGCTCCCATCAAAAAGACCTAAAGGAGTGTGAGGTAAATTGGAGCCACATGAAAAGCTATACATACTTCAAGTCTTCAAAAACACAGCCTATACATGAGTACCTCCAAGCTGTAATAGTGCCTCTTTTGATCTGGACTACAGCCTGTCAGATTGCCTACAGCTAGGCAATATACCAAGTTTTAAAGATAAAGAACTATGTTTTCAAATGAGATATAAGCGGACATAATATCGTTTAGTGCTCAGACTAATGCTTAGAACCACTGTCAGTAAGAAGCTTATTGACCACATCTACTTGAAGTACAAAGCCTACATGAGGAGCTGTCGTTTTATCTGTTTTATTTCATTTAAGGAGCATTTATACTATTTGTGACTGGAACTACTGCCTGTTGGTGATATGCCTCTGTAAGGTATATATGCTGTGTAAACGTATGGTGGTAGGTCAGGAGGAAAGGCTGGAGTGGCTTTTGACTGTGACCTTTGACCTCAAATATATATAGTTCAATCTTTAGTCAGACTCAAAGTGTGTGCAAGATTTGAGGAAGATTTTTGAAAGCATTATTGGCAAGAGGACATGAGGCCCAATGATCCTGACCTTTGACTTCTTAATTCTTAACTTTACTCCAATGCTTCTCAACCTTATTGCCTTCCTACATGCATCTAAGAATAGCTGACACCACAAGAAGACACACAAAAAAACAGTACAATGCTGTAAAAAAATCATAACAACTTTGTTTTCTGCAATAAAATCCCAACATAATAGACCTGCAAACACTACTTCCTTCCAACAGATGTTTTTTATTAACTACTCTTTAAATATGTTCTGATAATTTAAGTTAATAAGTGCATATCTGATTATGAAAACCACAGATGGACAGCAGGTTAGACTGGCCACACAGTTTATGATATCAAGTCCAACTTTAGGCCAGGTTTGCTACCATGATTGGGGTGGGGCATGTCGGGGTTTGGGATTATTTGTCCAAAAAATTGGGGATGCACAACGATGTTTTTGTTGCCAACAGCAGGTATGCTGATGTTTATAAGTAAGTCTTAGCGAAGACAGATATTGTTACCAGTATTTAAATCTAGTTCAGAACACTTCAGTCCTTACAACACAATTAAAAGTTTGAGGATGAACAAATTTCAGTTTTTAAACATCGCTTCAAAGTGTAGAGAATGATGATGAATAGAGAAAAACCCCTCAGCTGATGTAGGTCTATTGGTCCAGTCTAAAACTCCACAAACTTATCAGTTTGTACAGCAAATATTAACAGCTGATTTAAGCAGATTTTTATAGCTAAATGCTGATATGGATAGTTCACATACCCGCCCATACCAATATTATGCCAATGAATAATTCTGAATATAGAATGCATTTGGTATTTACACTTCTAGGTCGGACTGCCTCTTGCAGACTACCCACAACAACCAATGAGAGCAAGCAGACCTGGTAGCATCAACTACCAGATGTTTTAAATTTTAGATCCTTTAAAAATTGGCTGAAACTCTTAAGCACGTCAGGAGAGCCACTTTAGGATTTCAAGCATCCTCCAGTATGTGCATTTGGAGAGTTTTTAAAAACTGCTCCTATATGTGCGGCCTAATAAATTTTAAAATAAACTTCATTTCTGAAAAACAACTCGTATGTGGCCAGCCTCAGGAACCAGTAATCTATTCAGTTCATCCCTGAGTCAGAGTGGATATTTGACCCAATTTTGAAGAAAACTACCTGAAAGCATTATTGAGACTATCTGTGCACAAGTATGGGTTCCATGGATGTACATACATAGGTACAGATAGATGGAAAACCCAAAACCCAAAAATCAAATGGTAGTGATATGCACATGTTTGACACCACAGCAGCAAAAACTGAAGTTCTACAAATCCAAGATTGGGCAATTTATTGTTTTTAACCATAAAAAATGCAGGCTAACTCTTGCAAAAGGTCTAAATTGCACAAAACTGTTGGAAACATAGGTGAACCTGGAAATAAAGCCTTCACTCCTAGCCAGTTCTTGTCTTTAAAAATAAGGCAGATCATGAAATATCTGTGCTTTTAGATAACACTGATGAGAAAACAACAAAGATTCGATAATTTTGCAATGCAAGCTTTGACATTTTTCGGCTCTCTACACTTACAGAAAAAGTGCCAAAGTCACTGTACAATTTAGACAGAGTGTAAGAGTTAGAATGTCTGATAACCAAAATAAAAAAGATGAAAAGTTGCTTGTGTAGGACTTGTTAATTTAATTGCCATTTTACAAAAAATATTAAAACTTAGTTTTATATGACTACACTAATGTAAGAGTTTATAATTCTGGCATTGTGACAACCTCTTTTTTTTTAAACAGAATACCAGCCCTAGGACTGCCACCAGTCTTTACCTCTATTTCTCTTGTTTCCCCGTTCAATCTCTCTTTTTGCTTCCCCCCATCTGTTCCCCTCTCTCTCTGTTGCTCTCCCTTTTATTCCCCCCGTCTCTCTCTGCGGGCAGGGTGTGAGGTTAAAGCCCAGCAGAGAAGAACGGCTGCCGAGCACATGGCTAATATTTGCCCTGTGCTAAACTGAGCAAACACGGATAAAGCGAACACAATCTCTGTCTATGTCCCTGGCTGTCTGCCTTGTTGTCCTTTCATTCTCGCTCCGTCCTGCTGTAGAGCTTGCTGCTGGTTAACCAACGTACACAGTGTGCACAGGTTGTTTCCAAGCAAATCACTGGCTGAGGGATAAATCAGATACTATAATCCCTGTCCTGTCTGTGTCTGTCTACATCACTCTGTGTAGTTTATTAGGAGCACCTGTGCAATCTGATCCAACAGGCCTGCAGCAGCCCAAAAGCTTATAATGTTTATAACACGAGGTAGGGTTTGATAGCCGGGTAAGACTTGTGTTACATTTCTTCCTAGAATCATCACTTGACAAAAACTTGAGTGTTTCCCTCAGGATTACACTGTACCTGAGTGTGGCATGGTGGTTGGCGCCAGATGGGATAGGATGAGTATTTCACAAACTGCTGATGTGCTGGGATTTTCACACAACCATCTCTAGGGAATACAGAGAATGATGAGGAAAGAGAAAACTTCCAGTGAGCAAAAGTTCTCTTGGCTAAAATGCCTTGTTAATGGCAGGGGTTAGAGGAGAATGACTAGGCTGGTTGGAGCTGAAAGAACAACGACTCAACAACTCACTTATTACAATTGAGGTGCACAGAAGAACATCTCTGAATGCAGATGTGTCAACCTTGATGGGTCAAGGCAGAAGAGGACCACATCAGGTGCCACTCATGTCAGCTAAGAACAGGAAACTCAGACTACAATTCACACAGACTCACCAAAATCGGACAACAGAGGAGTAGAGAAAACAGTCTGCTCTGATTAGTCTCGATTTTTGATGCAACATTCAAATGGAAAGGTCAGATTTGAGGTAAAAATCATGACAGCCTAACCACTGACAACCACAACATGTTCAGAAATCACTGAGATTGCCTTTCCCAGTTCTGACGCCTAAATTTACTGGGTGCTGCCGTGTGATTGGATTAGCTGATTAGTTATACCTGTTGAAGTGATTGGTAGTCTATTTTTGCTCTTCTTTTAATAAAGAAATCTGACAAAGCTGCTGTTGTAGCTATACTAATCTCTTCACTGGCTGCCATTGTTTACAGGCTAACAGTACAACAAAATCACATCCCTAGCTGCCGACTCTAATGATGCTGATTGGTCTGGTCATTCTCTGGCCAGGAATCTATTTGCTTTGCATGGTTTCCATCTTCTCAGGCCTAGTCCACATGCAGCCATGAAGTTCTGAATACAGGGATTCTTCTCATCTGTGTACAAAAGTAATCCAGTCCACGCTAACAATTAGGGCTTTCAGACAACCACAGCATCTGCTCCATATCTCACACAACTAACACGTACATCCCATGCACTGAGAATCTTGAAAAAAGAAGGCTCACCCATTTTTTTACTGTGAGCCGTGCACCACTCTATACCAAAATCTACATGAAAATGTGCACATGCTCACAGTGGCAATCATACAGACAGAAAAAATGGGCAATTGTACTTCCACCATCAAAGTGAGTACACCTGGATGTTTCAGTGTTATATTTTTGCTATTATAAGGCATTACAACAAAGGGTACACTTTAAGCTGTCAGTCTTCTGACATTCCTTCAGGTACATTTAGGGTTCAAGATGCCACATTATAAGAGTGAAACTTGAATGAAACTCTGAGATTGACTATAGTTCTTAACTTGCAAAAGAAGCCGTAGGGATTGGTTCAATTTGCATGAATTTTCTGAATCGCAGCATCCTTACCTACTGTGGGGACTGCTGAAATGTGCATGAAAATGCAGCTCAACTTGGCTAAAGTCTTGAACAAGATACAATCAAGAGCTATGGAAAATCATTTTCAAACATTAACAAAATGGTTACCAACTAAGAACAGTATTTCTGTCTAAGGCCTGGTGAAGTGTGGGGCTTCATAAGTCTTTTACTTTATTTACAAAAACTCAATGTAAGAAGGGACTATATAAATATTTTTATGTCATAAAACTTAGTCCAAGCTTTTAGTTATCATCTTCAGCTTGATACTCAAGCGGTTTCATGTCCCGAGATGGACAAAGCTAACCCACAACATGATAACTCATAACATATTCATGTGTGCCAGGCCACCTTCACCCCTGAGCACCTCTATTAGAGACAGAACCCATCCCTCGGGTGGTTGGACTCACATCTGTCTAGTTCTGCTGGAGGCTTTTCAGTTCATGGCTGCTAAATGACAGCACCGGACATCTGGAGCAGAGCAGGGTTAGATATTATCGGTCCTCTTCCACCATTGTCAGGGTTTGTACATTGAGATTTATTGTTATGAACTCTGGAGAGGCCCCCTGCTGGTCATTAGGGAAAAAAAAATGCAGGTTTAAGGCACGACAACATCGGCCTAACCTTTAAGGCCATATTCTTAGCAGTCAATGAAAAACCCAGCATCTTAACAAAAAATAACAACTCTAGAATTAAAATAAACCTGTCTATTTTCCCTTAGCTGCAGGTTCTTAAGCTGTGCTGAATTCATAAAAACTGACTGTACTTAAAAACAACCACTTCACTGCCTTTTCTCACAGAAACACAACTTACTACAAGCATGACCAATGAGCTATTTATGCAATTTTAATGACACTTAGAGAATGAATTCATAAAAACTGTGTGATGTTCTGTGGTTTTCGTGTCCATAATTCCCACTTCACTTTAAAAAGACATACTAAAATTCCACATTACCCATCAATAAAGACACAGAGCAGCTTAAATGAAATAGTTCTTGTTAAATATGGGAATTTGGTTTGCAGAATAACTGTTAAAAAAGAGAATAAAGTCAATTAGTCTGCTCCCTCCATGTGTAGCTCAAAGGAAAAAGGTGATTTGACAATGAAATTAAACGACACTCTTGTTCCCGACATCAATTTATGCAAAATGATTATTAATCAGTGCTGTAGATGATTATGACACAATTTATATTCGTGCTCCTAGATCAAAATAAATTGCTTGTTAAAGTCTACAAAAGCATGAAAATTCAAGAGTTATTAGAGAGCGTTGGAGCGCTGCAGCCCATAATCAACCTGAAATACACTAGGAACTGTAAATCCTTACAATGCAAAGTTATCTACTTTATGACTCTGACAGTAAAGTTTTCTGTCCACTATCTGTCCGTTAACGGCTAAGTCATTTAGCTGTTATTTCTCTTTGAAAGTCCCGGCTAAACAACAATAACTTTCACTGACAACTTAAGAGTAAGGATGCTCTGATTACTTTTTTCTTTGCCGCTGATATTGATCATCTATGAGTCCGTCAATTCTGACACCAAGCCCACTTATTGTTCAGATACAGCTGCTGGTTTAGTGGCTGGCCCGTCTACTTAACTTTGTAGTGTACTGAGACCTCCTACAGGTGGCAGCATAACCTGAAAAAGGTCATCCTTATTCAGTCAACAACATCTTTTTATTTCCTTTGTTTAATAAAACCGAACAAAAAGCTCTCAAGATGCAATGCAACAGGCTTTCAACATCCTACTAAGATAACTGAGTTATTTATTTCTTACTCAGTTTTCCTTAATGAGTCAAAGAAAGGACAACAGATTTAAAAATAGATATAAAAGCCTTTTCATTGGCTGTGCAACTCAGTTGCATTATGCAACTTATGCAAGCATTTAATACTGCTAAGAACAAATTTCCCCTTCAAACAACTGTATTGATTCTGAATTTGAACACTTGATGATCATGTTGCATTATGGGTCGCATCCTCAGTTACAAACTGGGGGTTTATAACTGAGGATGCAGATCATCATGCATCTTATGGTTTTAATCATAGAGGAGGACAGTGTACCACAGGCCAGATTGAAACCGGTCACCCGCATACATGGGACGCAGATGGCCTCATTGTTGTCCCCTTGGTAGGCAGTGCCTGATTGTGTCAGGATTCTAGCACATCAGTCATATTCATCTCTTAGTGCAATTATTTTCCGTGTCCTTGACTCCATTGTTTGCTCCACAGATGTATGTTTTATCTCATCTTAATGCTTAACATTGCATTTACTGTTTGTCATGATTCTGGAACATACAGAACACATTGAGGTTAGACTAAAAATCAGTACCATGACCATACAGGAGTCTGTTCATTCTGATTTATGAGTCCTTTTTGCTGTTGTCTTTTTTAATTCTCCCTGACATATTTCAGTGTTTCTTTCTGCTCTGTGCAGAATTCTGGGAGTTTAAAAGTTCACACTAGAAATGAAAAGAAAGAGAAAAAGGATTTCATTGGTTTACGTGAGACAGGATAACGCATTTGAAATAGGCTATGATTGAGGAAAATCAAAATCAGCCCAGTTTGAAATGGGATTATTTGATTATTTACAGTAGGCCCACCTGCAGAGGTAAAAACCTACAATCATTAGTATGCATCTATTATGTTCTGCTCCTGAATCCATGCAGATTTATTCACATCTGCATCATGGTGCATTGTGGAAAAGCTTATTTCCAACACTACAAGTCAACACAGATTTTAAGTAATATTTTATGAATCAGCTCATGCTGTTGTTCGTGGGGGGTTGGTTCACAGATGTGTCAGAAACGCACAAACAATAATAACAGTGGTGCAAGCTTTACCACTATAAACTACTGAAAAAACTAAATCATACCATTTCAGCGGCAACAGACTTTTCAATCTGACGTCTCTTAAATTCCCTTGCACCAGTGCAGACGAGATACATTAACATGTGATCAGGTTATACAGCTTTTATCCCTTAGGTAAGTACATACTTATTTAAAATACATTGAAACTTCTTTTTTTAACCTCGGTGTGGAGTTTAAAACTGCCTTCCAATTCCCAGCAGCCAGCACCTGTCATAAGTAATTCCATCAGAAGGCTAAGTGATTCCTTATGTCTTCATCAGGACAGAAAATACCTATGCCAACCCACCAAGGGCAGTTCTGCAGGTGCCATACCTTACACACTGCCGGTGAGCTTACCATCAGCTGCAGACACTTCACATTGTTCATTACTAGCATCAGTGTTAATGTACCGATCACATATTTTTAATGAAAATCAGTCAATAATGATCAGTTCCTGATCAAACGGGGCATCTCTACTGAAGAGGAAACATTAGCAATAGTTACAGGTTTGCTGTCAGCTACAATGCGTTAAGAATGGTGGCTAATCATCTCATGTACTGTATCCTCACAGCTGAGACCTGAGCATGTTAAAAAATGAAACATCCCACATGTTATCATGCAGCAAGCCGCAGCAGATGATAAATTATGAAATGTATAAATTGCTTTCCTCTAACCTTTACCACATGTGTCAGCGGGATGAGTGCTTTCACAATCATACATGATGCAAATAAAAAATCAAAAGCGCATTGTTGAGTGCACTCCTGGGAGGGAGCATTAAAATTTCAGTATGGTTCACATGATTTTCTATGTACATAGTTTGTGCATGCATGCAAAATCATTAATGTGGTGTCTGTTATTTTTCAGCATCGGAGGTAAAAATAGCAGAAAACAGATCCCACCATGGGTTCGACTGCGTGCGAGTCCTTAAAAAATCTCATAGTATTTCTATACAAGTGACAGCTACAGAGTTGCTCGTAAAGCGCCGAGGCTGTCTGCAGCTGTGACGGCTGTGTGCGAGTTTTTGTTTACACGGCCGCATCACAGTCTTCAAAGAGCTCTGTTTGAAGTAAATGAGAAGAAAAGAGAAGAAAAGCTGTTGTGCTCCATTTTCTTCCTGAAACTTACAGAAGGCAATGTCAGGGCGCACATATCCTCTGTTAGAGAGATTACATGAGGTATGAAGTGACGATGTGACGGGGCAAGAACACAGACAGCCTGCTCACACCTTTCAGATCATTAACAATGTTTCTGTTAGCCACTGGTGTCAAAAAACAAAGCCCAGTCTATAAATACCTCATTATAAGTTCTCAGAGAAGATAAAGACCAACATAGTTTTTGATACTGACAGCAGACATTATGAAATATCAAACCCAGCAATGTTTAGGGCTGTATGTCTGAGTATTAACCTCTTCTGTCTGTCTGCGGCTCTTAGCCAGCAGCTTTATCACAGCTAAAGTAAAGTGACACCATGTCAAGACCAGCTATTCTATAGAAAACTATTATTACAGACAGAAATACAGGATAGCTAAAACTCTAAAACTCACAGTGAGGAGGGTTTGAATGAAAAGAAAGAAGTGAAAACAGCCTGCCATCTAACTGCTGCACATTTCAGCACCATGGACAGTGAATGGATCAACAAGTCAGAAAGTGAGACACGAACAAACAAACTGCATGGATGAATGAATGAAGGAGCTAAGTATGAATGAATTAAACATTTATCGCTCCTATGAGAATTTACTTTGCACCAAGAACATAGAAGCTTTAAAAACATAATAACTAGCTCAGTGGCAAAGAACACTCAAGTATATCTGGATTTAAATACACACAAAAAATGACAACATCAGCTTGTTTTTTTCTTTTCATTTCTATTTATTCCACTCACTTCATCACACGCTGGACAAGCTGCACCACTTTTCAAAAACTCTTCTTTTCAAATATATTTTCTTTTTGATTGAATAAGTGTTCAAACGTGTGGGTGGTCAGCTCAACAGGTGTGACCCGGTTCCCCCAGCAGGTGATAAACACTGCTGTCTCATCAGCCGCAGGTGCCGTTCCCTTCTTTGCTATATCGCCATAGCAACCCTGCCATGGCGGTTGGAGTGCCACCGGCAATGTTCATCAAGCGTGATGAATCATGCGGCAGGAAAATGACAGGCCAGTGATATCGAACACCCAGGGTCCTGCTTTCAATTTGTTTCTTTACATGATTTTTTTTTCTTTTCACATGTGCTACATCTTTGAACTTCAATCACACAAATACAAGCACATGCACGCTCTCTGGCTGTGTGCTTCAATATTGAATGACACATTTTTTGAATCCAGTACCGGTAGTGACTGATGTAGAGCTCAGTCACTTGAAGTATAAACAATGTGCACAGACAACATGAGAATATAAACAAGCCTTATATGAAAAACTAAAATTTTTATCTATAGAATATGACGTCAAGTTTTACATCCTCCCACTGCTAAATACAATCAGCATTAATTCTAAAGAAAAGGTTCATGGATGTCAGTGAGTCATTTGTAAATGCACTCCTGCAGGTCTCATCATGTATAAAAAAAACACTTTATAGCTGCCTCCTTCCTCAAGGTCAGGGGTAGCGAAGCTTTTTTACTAATTACCAAGGCTGACCATGAAAGGGGGAAAAGGAAAAAGCTTTCTGGGGCCCAGAATAATTGAGGGACACCATGACAGTCACAAAGAGATAGTCAATCCTAAACTAATGCAATAATTTCTTTGTTTTTTTTTACCTAAATACTCACTGTTACTTATTAAAGCAATTAAAATATGCAGTTTCTTTATTGTTGCCCATTTTAAAAAGGGAGCCATGTTCTTAAAATACTATCTACCCCCCCCCCTTTTTTTATGTCATTGGTGGGCTAATTAAACTTTGCAGTCATGCCAACTCTGCAGCAAACTTTCTGCTGTTACCTTTAAAGTTAAACAGAGCCAAAATGTTTGTTTACACAGTTAAACTGCTGCACCACAAAGTGCTTAAGAAGTGAATTCAAGCACAATAGTCATGTTTCCCTGGGCTGTATTTATTAAATTTTTTTAATTGCCTTGGGCCTATCCAAAATTGATCATGGGCCTCATCTGGCCTGCTGGCCACACTTTTGACACCCCTGCTCTAATTTAGGGTTTCAGACTAAACTGAAGTCATCATTTAAATAACCAATCCAAAATTCTACATCATGAAATACATATTGATTCACAAATCAACACACCAGTAAGAACTAATTTACTACAGCAGAATGGACTTAAAAATGGGTTTCTGAAATGCAAAATACTGGAGTAAATAATGTGTTTAATCACAATTAACCACAAAATTTGGGGGATTTCAAAGATTCAGGAAAGGATCTGCAGTTCAGGTCATTTGTGCTTATCTCTAAACCCCAAATTAGCAGCATTGTCATCCCTCTACAACCCACAGAGGTGTAAATGTGCCCCAGCTTTAACACAGGAAACTGCACACAGCGTCACAGTGTCATTTCCTCCACCACAGAAACCGCCAGCAGCAAACATCCTGTGTCATCTGCTTCTATTACAGGCCTCTGCACCCTGTGTGAGCCCGCTGTCTGATTTCCTGTGCCAGTGGGTCAGCACACCTTGATCAGGTCACTGGAAGGATGCCAGCGCTGGCTGAGTGCACATATGTCTGTCTGACCTGTGAGGAGGGATGAAGACTAAAGCAAGGAGGCCAGAGAGAGGTCACATCCCTTTGGCTTCTGGTTAAGACCTTCAAACTCACAGAGGAATGGAAGAAAGAAGATGATTAATGTACACAAAAATACACAAACTGAGTGAACTATGGAGACTCAGACAGGGTCAGCACTGACAGCATGTCCTCCCTTTAAACCTGCCAAATACATCTGCTTTGTCTGTGGCCCTGTGCGTTAAAATGTAATGATCTGGATACCCTTATTACAAAGCATGCCTTTTAAAGGCAGTCCTATGATATGTCTTCTGCTGTTGAGGCTGATATTTGGCATCTTTTCACTTGCCAAAGTCTCGCTAATGTTTCACCCATAATAGGTTGTTTGCACCTGTAATGCTGATGCATGCATTGGTCAGATGGGGGGCAGGAAGTGCAGAACAGCAGTTAATGGTAATGGAGGAAAGTTGGTATGCTAAAGCTCTGAATGGACCTACATGCCGCAGTTATCATTGGAGAAATGTTTGCATATATTGGGTAAGATCCTTACACTTTGAACAAAGTGGTCTCTCTACGGGTTGAAACTGATAAGCCTGGTTTGGCAATGATGACTTTGCCCACAGACCTCCTGCTACACTTTTAGCCCGATAAAAGACACGAGCCTTGGGGAGCCTTGCACTGAGCTAAAAGGTTAGCTGCATCCTTTAAACAGCTTTTCTCTCTCATTTTATCATAAATATGCTTTTAATGGAAACACTGATGAACTTTAAATCGAATAAACATTGCAGGGTAAACTTCTAAGTAATGTTGTGTTCATAAACAAGGTGGATCTATGAGCTGGCTCTTTAAAAAAAACTACAGGTGCTGGTATCTCATCTTTATTTAAAAGCTTAACTGGTACCAAAAGAAGAGCCATTTGGTTGCCAAAAGTCCAGCTTTTATTACTGAGCTGAGCCAAATGGCCCAGATCTCTAAAGACAGATTTCCCATTGTAACAGGCCAGACTGGCTGGACATCAGCTGTGAAACATGAGCACGGTCATGGTTTACTGTGCCAAATCATGGCAAACTGTGCTGGACTACACTAGACCACTTGGAGGAACCAGACCTTACATGGGAGCCGTCTGACACCACTTCTCTAGGCTTTAGACAGAGGCTTTTAAACTATCGTTGCTGCTGTTTCTTTTAAAACTTTTATGCCTGCGTGTGCCGTTAATCTTGGGACGCAAAGTAAGTTGTTGGAACATTTGGCACAGTCCTAAACAGGACAAATCTTTGGCATTTTGGTAGCACATCTCTATGCAGAAATTTCTTCCTGCCCCCCATCTGGAGTTACTACAGGAGCTGGCTTGCATTTAGAATGATTCTCCTTTTTTTTTTTTTTTCTTTTTCTTTTTTTTTTTCAATATTGTTTATTCTGCATTTAAAATCCAAAGCAAAAGAAGAGCCATTTGTGTTATTTTTTGATGATTTTAAAAATAACCAGTTCAGTGATGGCATGCAGGCATATCGCACACAAACAGCTTCCTTTACTCATGCATTGTGTTAACCTGTGTGAGGAGGAGAAATATACTGACAACCACGCAGAGGCCGAGGATTTATGAGGCCATGTTGTCGGTTATTTACAGGTAGAGCTCTGCTCTATTTACTGTCCATAACTGTGGTCTGTTGGCCTTGTTTAGCACTACTTGGGCAGAACCATTTACTGTACTATCAGAGCGTGTCTATCAGTGTTTGTGTGTGAGTTCATGTATGATTTGCTTGAAGCTACAACCCCCCCTTCCTATAAATCCAGTATGATTTAACGTGAGCCCTTATTTACTCTCACTCCTTGCGTGTGTCGCCAGCTTCAGCACACATCTCTGAGACGTACAATATAAATACCACGCCACTGCCACCTCTGTAGCTCAAAGGCTGGAAAATAAATACAAACCTTAATATATAAAAAGAAATCACACATCATATATCAAATGCACGCCACCCCAACGGCTTCCACTTCTCTCATTAGCGCTATGAGGAGCGTGGGAGCGAATACGAGAGCATCCTCACTTGATACTCAGAAACTCTTGTCCGCTCGCCACCTCTCCCTCCAGAAACCCTAACCAGACATCTTATCAGCCAATCAGGCAGACAAACCTCCCACAGACTACACACCTCATCACTCCCTCCAAATAAATGTCTTCAGCTGCGGCAGAGACGATGGATGGATGGATGGATGGACGGATGGGTGGATGGATTGATGGATGGAGAGGATAAAGAGAGGGAGGGTGAAATGAGCAAATCAGACGAGTGGGGATCTGCAGAAGGACACCAGGAGTAAAAAGGATTGCTTCTTTTTAAACTTTTACTTAGTCCACTCTACAGACGAAAGTCCACAAATACAGCTGATTTAAACTCCTAAATGAACATTCACTTCTAATGTCTCTGACTGCTCTAAGTGAGGAAGAAGGACGTTTTAAAGTACAGCGCTGTTTTTCGCCCTTGAATCAGACTAATGTGAGTGAGCTGGAGAAGTAAAACACCTTGATGTCAAATAAATGAGCAGCCTGTTTCAAAGTCATCAGAAAAAGGCAGACTGATCAGTGGCTTCAAAATAAAACATTTTACTTTTCTCTCCAGTGTCAATTCTACACACTTTTCAAGTTAAGTTTGCTGATTTGACACTAAGGTCAGTTGTATGAAGTCTGTAAACTAAAGTCTTCCAGTAAGAAGATGACTCACAAAGCATTCTTGGGTCGCTTGCAATGTTGACCAGTAAGGCCATGTTCACTAGGAAGTTCAGACCGTACAGTCTGATGGTCGAGTATGACCTGAGTGCTCACTCTGCTTGAATAAAGCTGGGACTGACTGTGACAAATGTCGGACTTTCCTTTCAAAGTCTCACACACAAAGGTTGAATTTAAGTATAATGTCTGGTTTTCACAATTCAAAACAAAACCACCCTTGCTCTCTGTATCACACTGCACAAACAGCATCAACAGCAAACGCACCTAGCAGCTAAACAGTAACAAATATTTGCATCAGCTGGAGGTCTACAGGAGACCAGTCAGGAACGGTTGGTCAGGCCGTGGTCGGCTGTTTGTCTTCTTGCACACTGCAACAAATGATGCAAGATAATACCAAAACAACTGCCAAGGTCAAGATGAAGTTTAAACTGATGTGTATGCTGTCTGTTCTATAAAAGCAGGCCTGCTCTCAGTTATTCCTGTGCCCCTGAAAGATCAAGTAAATTGACCTAACCTAAATCTGTTTTTTCCATTATAAAATGTTTGCCTAATCTTTAAAAATGCTCTCCCCAACATTAACAAATACACGTCTGGCTATTTATGCAAAAATACATCACCTACATGTTCTTCTGCAGTAGTTTTTTACAATTGCTACTCTAGTAGTTAAGGCCGTGTGTGGCAGACTTCACAATATAACTCTCATATCTTGATGCAAAATAGAATTTTACCAAGAATGTGGCTATACTTTACAACTAATTAGGTGAGGGAAATTTGTTGTTATTTTCAGTGAGCATTCTAATTTTGCATCGCCTATATGTAGGATTTGCAGGGCTATTGCTGGCCTTTTTGGGCTTTATTTAGCAGATGGGCCCAAGAGAGCAATCTCCTACTTCGCCCTGTCTAGGTGGCCCTAAATGAAACTGGATCAAAGCCTGAGCTTACATCATACAGCAGCTCGAGAGGGAAAAAAGCAGAACAGCCAACAACTGCTGATCATCCTGAAAATTCCTGAACCAACAGGAGAAATAATCAGATCTATACTCAGTTTTATTTCTAAAATCTGCTTTGCCAAAGCGTCAACAGTAAAGGTTTAAATCTATAGTCTGGTTATTTTTTAACCTGCAATCTTCAGATATTTTTTAAATCAACTGGTTTCGGATCAAAATATTAAGCAATGTAAATATAAAATTGCTGTTATCAGCTGATGCAACACCACAAATATAGGCCAAAAGCTGCATTATCTTGAACACCTTTAACAGTGGGTTGTAATTTCATTTATAGTCTACACCTTCTTAGTGCACTGCAGACTGGAGTCTGATGTAAGCTCCTCTTTGTAACAAATAGGGAATGTGACATGAATCAAGGATCACTTTGCATCACATTGTGACCCCTAGAATCGGAATCAAATCAAATCTTGAGATACTCAAAGATTCACGCTCCTGATGTAAACATATCCATGCAAAAATTATGCATACTATGGTACCTTAAAAATGTATAAAAATGGTTGTTTTACAATTATTACAACTCATTTAGTCCCTTTTTGAAAGTCTTCCCTTTACGTATCCCTGTTAACTTTGCTAAGGGCTCTTCTCCTGCAAACTGACACCTGACAGGTTCAAACAGTCATACTGTATTATATAGTGCATATCAAACTGCTGTGTTTGACCATTTGAGAGAAAAAAAATTGGTAAAATGTGTTTTTTGTTACTCTCTCCCCAAAGAGACAAAGACAAACACATAAACCCTTGGCTCGGGTTCATGCTTTGTGTTCTCTCCTCCTCATGTCACTGCATTTTAACCCAGAACATGTAATACACGAGAGCATGCATGTGGAAAATTTTTTACAAGAGCTTAGTATGAGAGCTCATCTCCATAGGGCCCCACACACAAACACAAACAACACGAGTGCGATGACAGGACATCGCCGTCTGTGTACTAATGTGGTCGCTGCATGGCACAGCGTGGAAATCCAAACATGCAAACATTACGTCTGTGTGTCATGCTCAAGCCCAGTGCTCAGCCACTGTGCATACTCTCCTCTGACATCCAGATGTAATTGAATTAGAGATCCATGAATACCTAATATCCTGCAACACAACAGCATGTCTGTATGTCTGTGTTAAGGCCATGCATGGGAGATAATACTGCGAGGAGAGTACAGTATGTGCTGAAGAAAAGTGCTACAAAGACACTAACGGCACTCCCTCATTCAGATCAATGTCAGCTGTGATGTATCACACAATAACACACTCAGCTGAGCCGATTCAGTCTCAATGACAAGTGACAGGGCTTAAGAAGATGAGCGATAGCTTTTTAAAATTGCGCCAAAAGGAATAACAGCGTCAATATGGATCCCAAGAGAGGTAGGTGTAAACTGCGAAACGAGGTATGAACCGAGTTCACTTTGAAGGAAAAACGACAGGTAAAGCCTGAGGTAATGTTTGATCAAGAGGAATAACAGCCAGCACTGTTTGTGGGAGAGAAATGGCCTAAACTAGATGATCTAATAACTCTGTTTGTGTTTACTTCTCCCGTGGGGTCGTCTTTTATGTGTTGTTTCCACTTCCGTATGTTTATAGAGGCAGGTCGATCTAAAGTCTGTGACATTCTTCATGATATTCAATGTGACTGGGAAGCTTCTCCCTTCTGTAATATTTCAATCTGGAATGGGCTGGAATGTGTATCTTCGCTGTGCAGCTTTGCTGGGCTAGTAACTAGCTAAGGAATAGTTCCTTTGATTTGCTTGTTGATGCTGGCTGTCAAGTGAGCTTGTATGATTAAAAGGAGCATATCTATTTTAGATTTAACACACAGTTTATCCAAGTCTTACCGCCCATTAGTCTGCAAGTTTGAAAGTTAATTTGACTTGGTTTGACAATGTCTGCTATTCAGTCTGACTGCAACTGGACTTTTTTTTTTTTTTTTAAATCGTAATTTTTTTTGTTTGTTTAGTTGAAATATTTGGAACATGAGGAATGCACAATATTACCTGCTTGATTTAACCTCTATTTGCACAGAAGACACTTGGTTTTCTACACATTTAAAACTGCAGTGCATGTCTTGTATCAGCTAAAACTAGCATATCAGATATCAGCAAAAACCCAATTTTGTGTGTCAGGTTGTAGTAAATCAACGTTTTTTGGAAATCCAGACTAAAGATTTGTGACACCTTAAGAATGTTGCTGGCAAAATCGCAGCAGTCTGAACTGAGCCACTGCAGCTCTAATAGAGCCATCTGAAGATGTTTCCTGAGATTCAGGATTCATCACAGACAGCTGGTTGCAGGATGTTGCAGGCAGATATATATGGAAAAAATGGGGAAAATAAATCTTATTTGGAAATGCCTTCAAATCCAATTTTGTGTGAAAAATCAAAAAGATTGATGTAATCATTTCCAAGAAGTGGCTGGTTGCAAGCAGACACAGGTTGAAACTTGTCTGGTTGTGAATCTTTGGTCTTAACTGGGCTTAACACCCCTAAAGCAGTAAGAGATCAATCTATTAAGTCTAAGGGCACCTCCACATTAGGCCCAGGTGTTTCAAACTGCGCCACGGCACAATTCCACCCCCTCCCCCCACTGGCTTGCTTTCACACTAGCAACACTGAACTGTGCCTGGGCGCACTTGTGTATTTACTCAATCTGAAACAGCAGGTGGCGGTATGCATGTAGCTGGTTTACAACCCCGCTAAGGAGGAGAAAGAAGAAGAAGCTACCATGCCAACCACTGGGGTCATGACCTGAGCGAAGATCATTTTTGTTTTGACCTGGCAAAAAGTCCATCCTGCAGCCATGGATGATTAAAATCACTTTTAAGATGCCAGCAACTTCACTCTTCGAATCTGCACATCTACTACAGCTCAGAGGATTAAATGGGCTCGCGCGGCGCAGATACAGCGGTTCTTGAGGTGACAGGAGACTTTTATTGCCTTTGCACCTCCTCTCACTGACTCCAACTTGTGTTCATATGTAATGTGCGTCACAACAGACTGTTTATTGGCTGGATTCTGATGATTTTACACCTTTTGTTGAGGAAAAATGTGAACGAACAGCCACGCTGTGGAAAGAAGTTTAGTTTTTATGATGATGTCATAAAGCTGATACAATGCTCCGTATTCGAACGCGGTTGCATTCACATCTCATCCGAACTGTGCCAGAGTCCACTTGAATCACGCCCGAGACCACCTCCCCAAGTGAGCCCCGCCCGGTGCCCGGGCGCGATTCATTTGCATTCACACTACCCAAACGAATCGGACTTTGGACTCAAGTGCACTCGGACCTGGAACCGGGCCCCTAGTGTGAAAGCCACCTAAGTCCCACCCTCTAATGGCACCAGTCAGTAACATTTCTCCAGCTCCATGGTAAACCTGGACATTCAGCGGTTGGTGGACCTCCACAGAAAATAGGGCTGGGCGATCATAGCAAAAATCAAAAATACGATTAATTGGGCTTTTTACCTCGTTTACGATTAATGAATGATTATTCCACCCCCAACCTCTGACTCTGTTTGTTCTATTTGTATAATTTTGAAACAAATAACTGAGAGGAACATGCAAAGATTAGCAATTTGAAATCAAAATCCACAGCTGAAATGAAACTGCCTGACTGCCTATCACATGACTACACAGCTAGTAGTTTGTTTTTAAGGGGGTGGTGCATTAGTAGAGATATTGCAAGGGAAAAAAACTGAAATAATTGACATGGCAGCTTTTTGTCAATTATAGGCTCTAAATGTTGGTTTTCAATTATTTTTCAATTAATTGCCCAGCTCTAACAGAAAATCATCTGAGATTTGGATTTCCCTACACTTTTATAAAAATCTAGACCAAAACTAATGCCATCTTTACTTCACAATAAAGCTAAAGTTATGGTGAAAAGAAAAAGAGGCGTTGCCCCCTCATCCTCAAGCACTAGCCCTCCTCTACTGCTGTTTATTCTTGGCTTAAGCTTGAATGTTTGTTTGCTTATGCTGCAAAGATAAAGACAGAAAAAAAGTCGGAATAGACTTGAGCTGACAACTTCTCCAGCATGCATCATCGCCCATCTTACACACACACCTCACAATACCTCAACCTCCGCTTGAGCCTTGTGCACCTGACACCTGCCCCCTCCCCTGCTGCAACAGCGGCCCGACAAACACCACCTGCTGCCTGCTCATACGGTGAGCTGATGAAATAGGACAGGAACACACACATGGGGGATGAACAGCCTGCTAGCTTTGCTCTATGTATATGACCTTCTGTTGACTGTGTATTATAGAGCTCTACTGTCTGGTTCTGGAAGGAAGAATCCCATTCATTCTCTCCATAGCTGATGTGATTATCAACCATAATGTCATTAACATCCAAGGTAGACTTATCATGAGCTGCATGATGATACATGTTCTAGTAGGAGGCACCAGCTGACATCAACCTTTTATTAAGGAAGTATGGTTTATTTGTAATCTCAGAGAAAAGAACTGCACTACCCACAATCCTAGAGTGTCATAGCAACATCTGTTCACTCCTGGAAAATTTGTGTGCAGAATCTTATAACATTGTCTCTTTCTCTGTTTCTCTATCTTGCTATTTTGCTGAATGATAATCATTATGGTAGTTTGTTCGCCAAGTTTTAGTATCAAAAATGTAGATATAAAGATGTTCTGTAATATCACTGGATATCCAGCATCAGAGTCACCTAAAACATGTCACTCTTGGTTCTAATGGTTAAGCCCTTTGAGTCTCAAAAGAACAGTACTGTCATATCACAAGTTTTTGCTGGAACCCAGGTGCTTTTTTCTTTAATTTCTCATATTACAAATGAATGATTTTACTTGTACTATGTTGACACAAATTACCAAATCAGCACGCCTTGTCATAACAAGCCACAGCACAACTGTTGTAATTGCTTTTGCTTTGACATTTTGTCAGTCAGTGCCAAAAAAATTCAACAATTTCTATTAAAGCCAGCCTGAAAAGGAAGGCAATATGCCTCCCAAGTGACTGTAAGGCTTCTTATGTTAGATGAGGACTCAGGAAGTGTTCTGAACAGCAATAAAGGCCTGAAATGAATTCAAAACAGGAGGATAACTAAAGATGACAATTAGCCTTTCTATTATAGCACACTGTCCATAAAGTTTGATGTAAGTTATTCAGAGTGCTTTCTGGGTACCAATTAGAGAAGCAAGCACCAAAATCCTGACACACTGGTTGTGGGACTGATTCCTGATCCTGGTGATTTCTGGTACATGTCTTTCCCAGCTCCCTGTCCCCATATGTTCTCTTTCTCTTAAGCTGTCCTATCACAAATAATGACAAAAGTATCTTAAAGACCTAAACTGTTTTCACATTAGGTATGACAGCCTCATACCTTGTCCAAGCACAATTGTTGCCCCCTTCCCTTCTCCTCTTTGGACTGCTGTCAATTAATAACATTTTGCAGTGCCTGCTCAAACAGTGCCTGCTCAGTTGATTTATAAATCTGCCAAAAAGAATAAAGAAGAAACAACTGCGACCATTTGGGTTGACATTTGTTTATGCTCAGTGTGGACAGTGGAGTCCAGCCTGCAGGCTACTGGTTTTAAGATGCTGACAACCATCTTCCTAAGTCTGCATCTACCGAGCAGCTCGAAAGATGAAATGGGCTTTTGCTGCATGGATTTGACGACTTTTAAAGAGACAGGAGACGTTTGGAATTGACATTGCCAGGTATCCAGTAGGACCAGTACTTGAGCATGGTTGCATTCACATCTCTTGTGTACCAGAGACCACCTGTGGTACCCTTGCATTTATAGTCACCAAAAGGCACCAAGCTTTGGGATCAGGTGTACTTCCATCCAGGTTTGGATCACTATGTGAACTAACCTTCAAAGAGGGAAACACAACAACATTTTATCACATTATAAAATCTAAAAGCCAGTATTTCAGGGTAAAAGTATTTTCTTCATCTGTTTAGCCTTGTAAAAAGAAGTTATGGTTCATTTTAGAGAACAAGAGCAGAAAGCTACCCACATGGCCGCACACATCTTTGTCCCACTTCTGACTAGCCTACATATTCAAAGGGAAGGTGAAGGCCAATGGGAAAGCTTCAACGGAGAGTAAAACGAGGGTATTTTAAGAGCGGGGGTGATACAAAGAGCCCGAGGCCTTTTTTTTTAATAAAGGCAACATAGAAGGATGCAAGGAGACAGGAAGTCAGCGAGCGTCTCGTCATGACCGCACACTGCTCCCTCTCCAGCAGATAGAAGACAACAAACTTTCCTTCAGCTTGTTAATTATGGTGGCGTTGGCAGACGAGTGTGTCTCTTTCTCATTAATCCATTTCTTAATTACAGAGCAGAAGGAAAATGCAGTATTGCTTCTGCCCAAAATTCCTCCTAATGAGCCTCCTCCCTTCCTTTCTGCAGACTCCTGTCCTCTAACTGCACCTGCTTCTGTCTCTCTTGTGTTGTTTTCTGCTAGTGCCAGCCGCGGTCTAGACAACTTTAGTATCAGAGAAAGTTGATTTGCTGATGAGATGAATATGAATCAGTTTAGAGATATCATACGTAAGAAGGGAGTATGTGTGAAGGTTTTTAGCCCATATTTAACTTCAGCACATACAAAAAAATTTGCATAGTTCATTCAAATGACAGCAAGGAGGAAAAATCCCTTCACTTCTTCACAGATTGAGTTGATTGTATTCAGGCTGAGAACTCAATTTTCCAGTGTAACTAGGAGTAAACAGTAAAGTTCCTCCAAAGAGGACTGGTTGTCTTTTTCCAATGTTGCCTTTGTTTACAGCCCATCTGGCTAGTTAGAAATCAGATAGAGGTGGCGTTGGTAAATTATGTCTAAGAGTGGTACCTTAGCTGCACATGCATGAGTGGATAGCTAAAGTGTCTTTAGAATACCACTGATAGGCCCAACGTTGCATTTTGGCAGAAAATATCGAGACATTTTTGCCCTTATGTCAGGATCCAGCTTGCTTCTCTCCTCTTGCTCTGTCACTACAATGCATGTGCAACTGCTACGGCATGATCATGACACCCACTCTAGTAAACTAAGTTAGAAAAGCTGGATCATTTCCTCATTGACTTCAGTATAATCAGACTTTCGTTTCACCTTTACTTTAAAACTAAGATGCCACCAAAGCATCACAGCCTGGGTTCATGTCATTTATTCATCACGTTTTTGTTTTTCTAACCTTTTTAATTCAAGCATCTCTCTCTCCCCAAGCACAGTTGTTGTTTTTGTACTAATAAGGCCATTAAATCAAATTATTCTCTTTCTATTATTCTCATCCATTTTAATGATGGTTAAAAGCATATTTACATAAATTCTACCAAGCTGTGCCTTTCTTTATTCTCAGTATTGTTTGCACCTCTCTTGAACTTTGTCCTCTTCTCTTTATCTCTCACACAGCCTCAGTCTCGGTCAGTACTCTTGTTTCTGCTCCTCTCTCTACACTGTAAACATTAAATGATAACTACGCTGGCATCTGGGCAAAAAAAATAGCATTCCCACACATTCTAAGAACTTCTCATTTTAGCTAAAGCACATTTTCATGCATGCTTTGTCTCTCGCTGTGTGATTGAAGCTTTTACTCCTCTTCAACAGACTGTCTTTTTTGTGATTATGGATTTGCTGCGTCGGTTTGCATCGTACTATCCATTTGGTCTGATAAACGCTGAACACAGTTGATGATGATGAGTGTGTGAGCCAGAGTGTTTGTCTGTGCGCTCCTTGATCACGGAGATTAGACATAATAGAGATTGATCACTGCGGCACTCATCAAGGCAGCTGATCTCATAGGTTAGTAGTGTCTGTTTAGCAGGGCTGTAAATGCTTTTATTGCGTTTGTTTACATGTCAAAGGCCTGATGTACGTGTGTAATGGCTGGTTCTGCTTGGTGAGGCTTTGACATGCAGAGAAGAGTCAGGCTAAGAGGGAAAAAGGGAGAGAAAACAGTGATAACTGCAGCCAGTGCATACAAATAAGAACAGGCTCCAGATCATGCATTCATCATGGCGGGAGAAAGAATTACGCACTGCCACACACAAACACACTTAAGATTGCTTATTATGCACTGCACATGCATTGTTTAAGGCTATGATACACTATATTGCCAAAAGTATTCGCTCACCTGCCTTGACTTGCATATGAACTTAAATGACATCCCGTTCTTAATCCATAGGGTTTAATAAGACGTCGGTCCACCCTTTGCATCTATAACAGCTTCAGCTCTTCTGGGAAGGCTTTCCACTAAGGTGTAGGAGTGTGTTAATGTGAATTTTTGACCATTCTTCCAGAAGCTCATTTGTGAGGTCACACTGATGAGAATGCCTGTCTCTCAGTCTCCGCTCAAATTCATCCCAAAGGTGTTCCATCAGGTTGAGGTCAGGACTCTGTGCAGCCCAGTCAAGTTCATCCAAACCAAACTCTCTCATCCATGTCTTTATTGACCCCATGTCATGTTGGAACAGGAAGGGGCCATCCCCAAACTGTTCCCACAAAGTTGGGAGCATGTTAATGTCCAAAATCTCTTGGTATGCTGAAGCATTCAGAGTTCCTTTCACTGGAACTAAGGGGCCAAGCCCAGCTCCTGAAAAACAACCCCACACCATAATCCCCCCTCCACCAAACTTTACACTTGGCACAATGCAGTCAGACAAGTAATGTTCTCCTGGCAACCGCCAAACCCAGACTCGTCCATCAGATTGCCAGATAGAGAAACACGATTCATCACTCCAGAGAACACGTCTCCACTGCTCTAGAGTCCAGTGGTGGAGTGCTTTACACCACTGCATCCAACACTTTGCATTGCACTTAGTGATGTATGGCTTGGATGCAGCTGCTTGGCCATGGAAACCCATTCCATGAAGCTCTCTACGCACTGTTCTTGAGCTAATTTGAAGGCCACATGAAGTTTGGAGGTCTGTAGCGATTGACTCTGCAGAAGGTTGGCGACCTCTAGGCACTATGCGCCTCAGCATCTGCTGACCCCGCTCAGTCATTTATGTGGTCTACCACTTTGTGGCTGAGTTGTTGTCGTTCCCAATCACTTCCACTTTGTTATAATACCACTGACAGTTGACTGTGGAATATTTAGGAGCAAGGAAATTTCACGATTGGACCTGTTGCACAGGTGGCATCCTATCACAGTACCACCCTGGAATTCACTGAACTCCTGAGAGCGACCCATTCTTTCACAAATGTTTGTAGAAACAGTCTGCATGCCTAGATGCTTGATTTTATACACCTTTGGCCATGGAAGTGATTGGAACAACTACCTGATTTCAATTATTTGGATGGGTGAGTGAATACTTTTGGAAGTATAGTGTGGTTCAACTCATTCAATGCTACAAGTAACCAGATTTTCATGGTTCTCCTAACTAAATAAACTTTGTAAAAAGTAATAATAAAGATATTAATAAACAGCACACAGATGTACAACTCAAGCTCTGGTTTTGGCTTCATTTTCACAGCAAGCTGGATTACAGCAACATTAAGTTTTACAACAGCTACAGTAACTCTCTGGGGACAAATGACTCAAAAGGCAAATAACAAGCCTGGCACACATCCGTGACATCAGCTGTGAGCAAGAAAAAGTGATGTGCCCTTTTCTCCACAGTCATTGACTGTGCTGCTCCCTCTGTTCAGTCAAGTTGGCTGCAACTTTTATTAATTCCATAAGTTAAATAATAATATTAAGGGCACCATCGAGATTTGCTGTGAGAGGGAGTCGGCTCACCTGTTTGTGTTACGGACTGGTAAGAGGAGTAACATCAGGGAGCTGATTGACCTGGAGCAGGGATGTCTGAGTTAAAAGGAGACTTTGTTGTTAAATGTATCAATGGAGTAAAGTCCTGTTAGTCTCGAAATGTCTCCAGCTAGGCGCGTAGCACATTTATGTTCACATGGACGTGTCGGGCTGCCTGCTGCTTGTCTTAGTCTGGCCTACATAAAACCTAAGACATTTAGGACTGGCTTTGCACAAATGTTGATGCACAAAGAGGACCAATGTGCTGTTTGAGAGGAGAACGTTTTTGCTCCTCTGTCTGCCTTAAAGCTCTTTAATCATAGGTAACACCGAGCATTTATAAATTGGATCAGATGTGTGCTTGTCAGAGGCAAAAACTCTGAATAACTAAATAAATAAATAACAGTAAATTTAAATATAGGACTTGCTGCCAAGATAAACACTGAACTTCATCACTTTGTGTTGATGCTTTCTTTATATTCATCCAGATCAGGTGCAACTAATTACCCACAGTTACATTATCATCTCTTGATTTTTTCTTTCACTACTGGGATGTGAAGTACTAATGAGCAGCACATAACAGAAAACATAGTGGCCATCTTATTTTCCTATGGTAAAGAAGTTTAGAATCATTGAGAACTGCTGTACTTCTTCTTGAGGTAGTACTTAAGCACTAAATCACTGTAAATTCCCATCTCTAACTCAGAGAAACAACAGGCACATCCCCTGAGTAGTGTGAGGTGATGACAATCAGAAGATAAAAGAGTGTACTTCCAGATAACCCAGCAGCCTCAGATCTCTCACCGTACTGTAAGTGTCTTGACAGAGCTGGTGTGAGTGTGTACACAACTTAGCTCCTTTGTTCGTGTGTCAGAGATAACGTCAAACACCGAGACAGCCCCATATCAAAGGCGTGCGTGTATGTAAATGCATCGCTGGAGTGTTTATGCCCTCCAATCTGTGTGTACTGCACGTGCTGCTCTGTGCTGTGATGTTTGTGAGCGTGTGTCACATTTAAAGGCCCTCTCTTCTTATCTCTCCATGAGGATTAGAGTGCATAAGCTAAGCCTGGGGGCTCTGATTCCCCGTATCAAACACCATCGACTATCGCTGGACGTCGACGCTGAGCTCTCTATTAAAGGCCCTCTCATATCCAACAGACAGCAATCTAGCAAAGGTAATGGGCTGTAGATAGCACTGATCTGATGGCGCTGAAATGGGATTATTCAGCTTCTTTGTGAGTGTCACAAAAAGGGGAAACAAATAGTCCTCATTAGGAGTTTTTGATAATTCTTTATTGTTTGTGTGCAATATTGATCCTGAATGAATTACCAAGGATGATTTTATGGTATTATGAGTGATGTTACTTTTGATTCTTGTACTAATCAGCTGTCACCTGCTAGCAGCATATAAATCAAAGAAAGATGGCCAAATGCTTAAAAAACAAGGAGGTTACATAAAAAGAAATCTGCAAGGGTCAAATTCAGACAATAACTGAAAATATCAAATAAAAGCAGACCTCAAGGCTTCTACAATTTCTGAAAATCAGTCTAAAGATCTAGTATGGGGATTTTAGCCTGAGTTTGTAATTATTTGTCTGTACTCTACACACAGTTCAAAGACTGGAGACTGTTGAGTTGCTATTTAGTGACAGAGGGAAGCTGGAGTGCTGAAACATGAAGCCTTCGTTGGTGGTGAATTTGTGAGTCCAACACTGCACCTCCTATAGGTGCCAAAGTGATCTCCACATTACTGAGGTCCACATGGTTCTTTCTTAACCTAATATTGCCTCCGAGCCAGACCCGGGGCACACAATGCCTGAGGCAAAGAGTGAACACATGTCTGCTTTTAGTACAGATAGCCTTTTGCTTCTGTGAACACCTGCCGAGTGACCCCTTTTTTGTGGACTGACGATGTTTCAGAACAGATTGAGCTCAGAAACACTTTATAAAAAAGAAGTAAAAAAAAGAAGTGAGAAAGAGGAAAGAAAAAGAAGATAAGGTGAAAAATGTTAGCTGTAAATCCCCCAGGGAGAAGTGCTGTTTTTGTGAAGCCGTCTTGGCCATAAGAGGAGGCTGACAAAAAAGATAAACCCACTCTCATTGATGCCGCCTGTCTGGGACGAGCTCCCGTCTGATGAATATTTTAGCTCAGCTGTAAAACGCTGGTTTGCCGCACACTGAACAAGTTTAGACCATCTTGTTGGAGTGCATTTTGTTTTGTTTTTTTTTGGAATCTTTTTCTACGATGAGTTAAACTGACAGAGTGAGTGACGTGCTAACAATCTTCACATCTTACAGAAAGAAGAACCAGAGAATGGAGAATCTGGGAACATGAAATAGATGGAGTGAGTGAAATAGAGATAAGAAGGGCTCTTTTTTAGGAGCAAACACAGAAGTGTGTTGTTTTTGGTAACTTTGGTTTCAAATTTGCTTTTAGTGTTGAAGAAAGAAACTGCCAAATCTAGACAGTAGGGATGTCAAATGATCAGCAATTTGAATCTTAATAAAATGCAAAATTTTCTTTTTTTTTACAGTGATGACAAACAAAATTTGAATTGCATGTTTAAAACTTAATTATTTTGCATTTCAAAACAAATGTTTGAGTCCATACTGGCTATGTGAAGCACTTCTACCAGTGTGTTTATATGTGAATCAATGAAGTCAAAGAGATATTGTTCTAGGATGTTGACTTTTGATTGATTACTGAAAAGAGTGCTGCGCAATATGGTCTGAAACCACCACTTTATGCTAGGAGACAGTTTCAAAGAACACACACTGTAAAATACACTGTTTCAAACTGGTATACATCAACAAGTATGCAGGAGTGTATGTACAAAATGACTCATTGATACCCCTGGTTAGTGTGACATCACTTATATCTTTCAGGAGCTATTCAGATATTTTTGGGGTGGCTGTAGCTCAGCCTGTAAGGAATTGGGTTGGGTCCTGAAGGGTCATCAGCTGGACCGAGTCTGGAAATTGGTATGGTACCTTAAGGCACCAGTTCACTCCCTGAGTATTGCTGAAGTGTCTTTGAGGAAGGAACCTGACACGTGAACGTTCACTGAAGAAGCCCCTTCCTCTGACAGCTCTCCATCCATGCATGTCCATAAACTATGTTTTGGCCATACACTTCAGGTGATGTTTCTGCAACATGCTGAAGGAAAGAATGTAAAACCTGAATTTCCCCTTGCAGTATCAATAAAGCACTTCATCTGTCTTCTTCTTTAAGGTTTAAAGTTAAGCTTAGAGATTTCCCCAACAACATTCTGTTCTTTTTTACACTTTAACTTTGTGTTTTTTTTACTGTCATAACCTAAAGGTGTCAGGACTACTCAGGCAACCACTCCAGAGGGCCTACAAATAAAATGTCAGGTCCCTTCTTCCCTCTGCTGGCCTGGGAGTTGGCACAGGGCAAGCAGTTGCATTTCCTCATGGTGGGTCCCCACTGAATGTGTCCATGCTGGGCACTAACAGACCCCTCTGCTCCACTCACCTCCATTGTTTACATGCAAATCTGAACTAAGGAAACTTTCCAATTAAAACGGCACTTTATAACGTGCATTTACTCATAAACTACCATTGTCATTTTATCGCTGAGCTTTACACAGTGAGGAAGAAAAGCCATTTTACAAGCCTTCTTGTTTCTTGCTCTGGGCTACATACAAAGCATTTTGGGAGCATGCTGTAGCACAAGACCAGAAGGCATTACTACTTATACTGCATTTTCCTCTTATAATGTGTTAAATTCATTCATGACACAGAAACATTAATTTCCTGCATGTCAATGTCTCTTTTTTTATTGAAAAGAGTTCTTACTTCAGAAAAGCTAAGGTAGCAAAGGAGATGGGCATAGCAGGGTACTCTGCTGCAGCACATTTTGGATGCACTCAGTGAGCTTTAATAATTGGTCAAATAACAATAGTGTCTAAGTGAAGAGAAACTGAATCCATGACTCCAAACCTCTGCACCCAACAGCTACACCAACTAGGCCTGGGCAATATGGCCTAAAAATCATATCATGGTATTTTTCTTGTCTTTGACGATATGGTATTATATCAAGCTATTACAAAATGAAAAAGAATTTAGTTCTCAGTCTTTCTTGGTTTGAAATTCTTGACTTTCTAGAGTTAATTGGTATTCTTTCACAATTACATCTCATTAAATGTTGCTCAATTTTGTATGATTATGTCGTTCTAAAAATATGAGCTCTTTTTACATTGTGTTGATGAAATATATTATAGGATCAGACTGAAACATGCCTTGAATTCGCTAAACTGAAAGAGAAACAAGAACATGGGGCCCTTCTTGACACCTAAAGGGGCTGGATTTGGCACTGACTGTTGGGTCCTGACAGACACATCACCTGTTTCCTCTCTCTACATTTAAACACACACATCATTCACAGTACATCAACATTCACCCTGTACATCTTTGTTTACAGGCCCAAGTTCTTTCCATCGCCTGCATGTCAGCAGAGCAGAATTGTCTCCCCCTTGCAGCCCGTCTCGCTCCGCTATGACTGGAGATTGGAGTCCTGACCCAACGTCGTCAGGACGCTCTCTATCTCACACTGGCATCTGGCAGCCAATAATGAAAGCATTTGAGGTCTTCATCTCAAACCTCTCTCCCTTCCTGCCTCCTGCGTGTCCTTCTGATTTTTTTTAATTTAGTTTCATCTTCCTCCTCCAGAGCCTGACATGCTGCGTCTGTCCATCAGTCTCCAGGTTTCTTAACTGCATCCTCCTCGATGGAACGGTCCATCTCGCTAAAGTGTTGGCTATCAAAGAGGGGCTCGCGGTGTGGGCGACAAGTGATGGAGTGTGCTATCTGAACCAGAGAGTGCTGCACTGCACTCTGGACACCTTCACTTTCTGCAGAGGGCCGTCTCCAGCTGTGACGTTAAAACTCTCACTCATTTAGGGTCTTTACATAATAGGTTTGGGGGTTTTTTTTTGTTTTTTTTTTTGTCTATAAGTTTAATGTTGTGTAAAGCATGTTTACACAGTGATTTTAAAACTTTCACCTGTATTTTTATTTTGAGAACAGGTTCCATTTTCTGCATCTTTTTGCATCCATCCAAGTCATTTACATGTTT
Source organism: Cheilinus undulatus (assembly GCF_018320785.1). Taxonomy (NCBI): domain Eukaryota; kingdom Metazoa; phylum Chordata; class Actinopteri; order Labriformes; family Labridae; genus Cheilinus; species Cheilinus undulatus. Next base: position 6,839,866 of record NC_054886.1, on the reverse strand, counting down.
TTTATTATTATTTAGAGCAGTGGCTGCTGCACCCTTTCTCGCTTTCTTGCTTGTAACTCATTCTGTGGATTTCAAAAAATGAAATGCAATAGATTAAGAACAAAATTTGCTTTCACATCCACACACACTATAAAAGACTGAATTTAAAATACGTATTAATGGGCTTTTATGTACTTGGTACAGCACATGGTGTATGAGCTTGTGCAAATGACTCAAATGTATGAAGGGTTCTCCTTCTGCACAAGCAGTAGCACAAGAATCAAGATTGAACTGATTCTTTTTAAAAAGAATTTTACTGGGCCTCACGGTTATCCCTTGCTTGGCGCATCTGTAGCTCAGGAGGTAGAGTCAGTCGTCTCAACAGTATGGTCAAGGGTTCAACCTCCAGCACCTGCAACCACTTGTTGATGTGTCCTTACACAAGACACTGAGCTCCAAACTGCTTCCACTGCTGCATCAATGGTGTGTGAATTTGTATGGACACATATGAACCAGATTAGTAAATACTGGTGGACACTCTACATACGACCTTCATCATCACTGTGTGAATGTGGAATGGATGGGTGTGAATGGGAGCTAGAAAGGTGCCATACAAGCTCAAGTCCATTTTACTATCAACCCTTTTGCCTGTAAGACAATACTACCACAAAAAACAACTACAAGACCCACTAATGTAGTAATATCCAACAAACATAGTAGAGATGTCAAAGTCAAGTCAAAGTATCTTTATTGGTCTCCCTTGGGAGAAATTTGTCTTGGGCAGAGGGGTCTGCTACACAAACAACACATTCAGCTCATTTAATTCATCCAAAATTGGTCAGAGAACAACCAAATTACATAATAAATAAATAAAACAAATAAAAATACATAAAATTACATAGTCAACAGGATCAGATGTGCAGCTCTTCAAGTAATAATCCTACTAATGTAAAAGCAAACGCCTACAACAAAAAGAGCAATGTATTGGAAATGTAACATGTATCTTATTTGCAGGGATTTGTTAAGCCTCCCCCTTGCTCAAATGAAATTTCTCCAGACATCACTTCAATTAAAAAGGCATCTGTAAATTAGCTTTCATCCGACCTTTTATCTTACAATGACTATAACAAAAATTTGTAACAAAAATGGTTACAAATGTTAAAATGCACGTGCTCTTCCTGTTTCATGCATTCATTCTATGAATTCCATACATGCTATAGTAATTTGCATGCATGTTTTGTGAAATACATCGACAATCTAGAAATCTGCACATGCATTTTAAGTGTATTTTGCATACCTGATTTGTAAAATGTACAGGCACTTTTATGCCCACGTAAATTATGAAATAACTCAACCATCCTTTGATGTTGTTGATTATTAGTGGAGCTAGTTTAGTTGGAAGTTGGTCGGGAGAAGAGCAAAAACATCTCTTATGCCAAGAAAACCTTTCAGTTTGGTTCTTTGCTAATATAAATAAATGTTTTATTGATTGTGATAAAACTGCTGCTATAGCTACATCCTAGCTCACTGCTTCACTGGCCACCTTTGTTTACAGACTTGCAGAAGAACTGCACCCAAAGCTGCTCTCTCTCTTTCTCCTCAAATCTCGGATCTGCCTGATGACCAACACGGAATCTGGCAAAATCCATTCAAGGCTAGATTATTTATGTATTTTCTTCTAAAATAAGACAAATGTCAACTAATTTATTTAAGCGGCTTTAAATATACCTGAGTGTCCCACCCAAGTATTGTCTATGTGAGGCAAACACCGTACAAACCCCATTATGTTTGGGGTAAGTGATGCATTTTGCTTGATTATTAAATTCTAAGATGCATATTTTCATACATTAGTGGACTTTTTAGTGTTTAACCTCCCAGCCCTGTACACCTTGCAGATGAGCAACCGGCTGGTAGTCCTAGTTTATCAGGTAACAAATCTGAAAGATGGACCCAGAGTGAAAAGACCTTTTTTCCTATATGTTCTCAGACAGCAGATTTTTATGCCCACAGTGAAAACTATTAGTCAAAGGTTCTGGATTACAGCCCTGACGTACTTAACATATATAATAAATCATGCTTCAGAGATGCTCCAGTGTCTGGCATTATTCAAAGACTCTTTCAGAATCTGTTGGACAAGCCAGTGCTGGCTGCTGACAAGCCTCCTCACTGGGGAGAAAATCCCAGCAGTCCGTCTATTGTGCTCTTACTGAAGGAGACAGACTGGAATTGGCAAAAGACAGATCACCTGGCAAGCTAAACTCCATCTCGACTCCGTTATTTACTCTGCACCTGTCGTTGCTAGAGAAAGATAGCAGCGTTTATTCTATAACACTTTTCTGTTGTAAATATAGCCTGCTTGCTCAATCTGGCACCATTTAAGGCATCAAAATATTAAAATGTGTCTTTAAGTGACACCATTTTGGAGCAATCCTGAATTATTTTGTTGCTTTTAAAAGTCACAGCGCTGAATAATTTAAGCTTTGACGGGCTGTTTATTTATTTAGCAGCTTTATTCAGCTGTCAACTCTGATTGGACAATTAAAGCACTAAGTCTCATCTCTGAGTAACAGATGCAGCTCTACAATTATGACTTATTAGTACATGCAAGTGGGGAACATGAAAGGGAAGCCTTTAACACCAAAAAGTGAAAAGTTGAGAGTCAAATCATTTTATACCAAACCAAAAATGTCTGTGCTGATACCAAAACAAATAAAAGGGCATGTGATGCATGTATTAGCAGTACTGAGAGGGTAAAACCAAGCAGGTCCCTTCTGCAGCAGATGATTGAGCAAAACAAAGTAAGAAATTGATGCATGCAGTTTGATGACAGATAAATTTACATGCAGAGAAAACTGCTATCAAACAAAAACTAATAAGACAGTCACAGAGTTGTTGATTTGTGCCATGACTTGACTGACAGACTCCACTGTGGTACCTGATCAAAAATCATAACTAGTGTAACGACAATAGAAGGGAGGGGGGCGGATCTGAATGACTCTAGGACTACAAGCAAACATACTGTATAAACAGTGCTAGACTGCATTAGTTCAGTTAAAAAAGAATGATGATGAATGACACCCTACTGCTACTTCTCACCAACATTTCTCTTTTCTTTCTCGGTACAACATTTCAAAAGAGCAGATTGTTGCCAAAGCTTGATGGACTTTCCTGCTGTCCCTCAGTTCCATTTACAACACCAACTTCATCATAATTCTTCAGCCACACCATTTGGCTTGTATGAACTCTTTTCGCATATGCTCTGTGCTCTCATTGGTCCATTATTTCATGGAACCAATGATAGAAGGCTTATAAAAATCAAACATGCCTGACTTTTTACTGTGTACCATATGACACTACAGAGGATGAAATGATTGATTTAGAGCATATATGTCCTGAAAACCTACATCTACTGGATCTGGCCATTATCATGCTTGTAACATGTAGTCTATCCTTGGCATTAGTCTTCTTTATGGCTAAAAATGAACTCACACAGAGCTGGTAAAAGCCTCTAGGCCTTAAAAACTTATGTACTCGAAGTACAACTCAAACCACCAAAGGTAGACCAAACAGTTAGTGATTAACTCAAAAACGCAGTGGAGCTTTTAGCAGAGAGCAGTTAGTGGACAGTTGAAGATAGTGTGTGCTGTGCTGAGGGCTTTTAGAGATGATCACAGTAATATTCTCCAATTCCAGCCTCAATAAACTCAGCACTGTACTCACAGGGACGATTACAGTAGGTTGGATGAGACTGCATGGAATCAGAGTGGTGTCTACATGGAAAGGACTAGACAGAATGGTTTTATATCCAGGTTATGGCAGCCATGTTTCCTTGGCTTCCTTTCAAACCATCTCTGTGAAAGCTCCAATCCTGAACATGTTGAGCTCTCATGTTTTGCTTATGTAATGATCAACCCCCCCCCCCCCCATCCCAACACCATTACAGCTGAAATGCAATTATCATTTGGCTGACACTAAAATGCATTTTCTCGCCTGTGGCCACTCACGATGCTATTTAGAATTTCTCGACTTTAGCCGGGGGAACAGGCGGCAGAAAAAAGCCCGCTCTCCCTCTCTCTCTTTACTGTCGTCCTACTTTTTTAGGGGGGAGAGCTGGAAAGGAAGAAGGGAACAGCTATATCAGAGGAGGAAGAGGAGGAGGGATGGCATGATAGAAAAAGAAGTGAAGGAGAGGTTCTGGGAGGATGTGATAATGAGGATGGTTAATTCAGAACCAGGGTGTGAGAGGCAGAGATTAGCCCGCGAGCAGGGCGATGCAGTCCACAGATTTTCTGCTCTGAATGGCTGTCAGTGAGGGCTAAGGGGCCGGGATGGGCCACCGAGCCCAGAGCAGAGGAGCGACAGTTTTAATTAAGGAAGTGTTTGGAAAAATATGCATTTCCAGGTCAACTTAAACGGCATGAGAGGCAGACAGGAAGAATGAACGGAGAAGGGAGGAAGGACAGCCGAGCGGTTAAGTGTTGGCAGAAGATTACAGCTTATCTTTCTCCTTTAAAACACTATCTTTAAAAATCATCTTCATTTTATCTACTCCCTCCATATGCTTTTAGTGTTGTGCTGCCAAACTTGTCAAATAGTGCAGCATGCTAAGTAGCCCATATGCTTCAAAATATGATGCAGACTGGATCCCCCAGGAGCAGTGGTTAACCTCGCCCTTCTCATGAGCAACATCAACATAAAATGTTTTTGCATGCACAAAAACCTAAATAGTCCCTGTGTCCCCTGAAAACAATTCGCCTTAGAGAACAGGGATAGTAGTTATACTTTATTAAGGCATGAAAAGCACAATTTGTCAAGCAATAAGGGATGAGGACTGTAAATTTTCATCAAAAGATTTTCTACAGATCAGCAGCTATGTCTGCCTGAAACTCACCACCACAGGATGACACATTTAAAGGTGTTAAGATTCATTTGTAAAAACAGGCAATAAGCTGAATGTCGGGAAGGGAAATTGACTTCCTGTTTGGGATACAGACCTGCTTGTAAAAGTAGACTGAAGACTTTAATATAAACTTTACCATGGAAAAAAGGCACTTGTTATGGATTGGAAAGGTAATAAGAAACATGTACAACAACACATGAAATAAACTCAGGTTCCTCCCATTTCTCTTCATCGTTGCTGAGCTGTTTCTACACTTTGATTGGAGTCCACCTGTGCTAAACTGAACTGAATAGACATGATTTAGAAAGGTACACACCTCTCTATAGAAGACCTCACTGTGGGCGATGCATATCAGAGCAACAATCAATCCAAACGACCTGCAGAGCTCAGAGACAGGATTGTTGCAAGGAACAGATCTTTGGTTTCTAAGAGTACAGTGGCCTCCATAATTCCCAAACAGAAGAAGTTTGGCACAAACAGGACTCTTCCAGGAGATGGTTGCCCAGCCAGACTGAGCAATCAGGGGAGAAGGGCCTTAGTAAGAGAGGTGACCAAGAACCTGATGGTCACTGGCTGACCTCAAGAGACCCTGTGTGGAGATGGGAGAAAAGTTCCTGAAGGACAAACATCATGGCAGCCCTCCACCCATCAGGGCTTTATAGCAGGTGGAAGCCTCTCCTCAGTGCGGAACAAATGAAAGTCCACTTGGAGTTGGCAAAAAGCATCTGAAGGACTCTCAGAGTGTAAGAAACAAGATTCTGTGGTCAGACGAGACTAAGATTGAACTGTCTGGCCTCAGTTCTAAATGTTTTGTGTGGAGGAAATTAGACGCTGCTCGTCACCTGCCAAACACCATCCCAAAAGTGAAGCATGGTGGTTGCAGCATCATGCTGTGGGGGTGTTTTTCAGCAGCAGGGACTGAAACTGGTTTGGTTTGAGGGAAAGTGAAATGGAGCAAAGTACAGAGATATCCTCAATGAAAAGCTCCTCTGTAGCACTCAGGACCTCAGACTGAGCCGAGGGTTCACCTTCCAACATGACAATGACCCTAAGCACACAGGCAAGACATCACAGAAGTGGCTTTGCGACAACTCTGAATATCCTAGACTTGCCCAGCCAAACACTAAGAGGTATTTAAACAGTGTTAAACTACAACTATGTCCACTATTCTTCCCTTCCTTCCTTCTAAAAGTCATAAATTGTTTTCCCATCAAGCCTTTTCCTAAAATAATCCAACTGAAAGCTCTCCTTCATTATACTGAACATGTCTGCTTTATTTTCAGAGTCCATCTGGATTAATCAGATTTATTTCTGCTAATTTGACCACACAGCCTTGCACAAGCCAAGGGAGAGTGACAACACGATTTAGCTCTTAATTTATCCTGCTAATCTCCTGCTGTTGAATATTTCCTTTTTATTTCAAGTGACCTGGAACGACCAGAAGCTGAAGAATCGCCACAGGAAGGCTGCTGTCATCACTCATGGTTCTAGGACAGAAAGCAGCACGAGCTGGTCGGATATGGGGACATTTTTAAAGTCTGATCTTTTATTTACTGACAAGGGGAATCATGTTGGAGGCGGCTGACGTTAGGAAATATGCAGCACAGTGCTTATTATTTCATTAAAGGGAGTGCACTCATGAGTGAGACTTAACTTCTTGTTTACCAGCAGAGGCAGAACTTTACAATTACTCCTTTTACAGCACTCTCCCATAATCGCATTTTTTCACACCAAACCTCACGACCTTTACCAGTGTTAGCGGGCAAACTTGTGCCTCTCACACATTCCTCTACATCCCCCACTTCATCCCTTTATCTCCAGCTCAATCCCCCTCTGCTCTTCTCTGCTTATTGTCCCGGGCCTGTGCCTAAATGCAGCTCTTTCATCTTTGTTTTTATCTGTCAGATCAGCGAGGCGCTGGTCCCACTCCACACAACTCCTCAAAATATAAAGTTAGAAAGTCTCCCAAATCCGGGCAGATCAATGGATAAGGCTTGGCAGGCCTAGCTAATGGAATGCAGCTCGTGCCCTAGATTAGGATGTTTTCTTTTGCGCTTGGCTGTCCTCAAACCCCCATGAAGCCATAAAAAAATGGTGGTGGTGGTGAGGGAGGGAGGAGGAGGGGGGCAAGAACCGCAGGCTGGTTGCTCTCTGAGACAGACAGGCAGATGGGCAGACTAACAGGCAGAGAGATGGTTTTATAAACTACAAAAAGCCTGTCAAACAACCAGGAGAATAATAATGTGCTTTTACTGCAAACTAATAATAACACTGATGATCTTCTCTAGATTGCACTTCTCAAAGTTACGGCCACAAACAACATAAAACTTTTACAAAATATAAAGTCAAAGCAGTAAAAGTAATGTCATCTTTACAAGTGATTTACACCTTGTTTGGAAGAAACGGTGTCATAAACAAACCAAGAGGAAACATTGTCCTCCTTCAATGTCATATGCTAATGATGCATCAGACAAATAAATATCCCTTTTTCCATTTTATCAACTTAATGCAGCATTTAACTCATCAAGATAGCTGATGAAGGACTCTGTCATAATGATAAGGCCATACAGCCCTTCTGTGTAGGTCAGTGATCCATGAAAGGCAACCCATGGACCAGGTGTGGCCCCCCAGAACCTGGCTGAAGACAGCTGACCCGCATAAGTGCATGTGCAAAAACTCTCAGCTGTTGATGGGTAAATTGAGAGAGCTTCCTGGTGAAAATGTTCACTTTATTGTTGTTATCACAAGTTTCATAAGTTACTTGATTTTAGTTTCTATAACTTTAAGATTTTAAAATCAGTCTGCAAAGTTTGTGCTCAATTTGGATATTAAAAGACAAGAAATAGCAGTTAAAACAGATCTTAAAAAAATTACTTTTAAGTTATTTTAAAATTTAATTTCTAGAGTTCACCACTCCTACTACTATAATTGGCAGCGTGTCTCTGTGTGTGTGTCTCGATTTTGTACGCCACACTGTTGCTCCAATTGTCCTCAAGACTTCTCTGAAGACTTCTTGGGTATACTGTTTCAAAACTGGTGCCATAAGAAAAATCATAAATAAGTACCGACTTGAATAAAATCCTAAACCCAGTCTTTTAAACACAGATACTGCTGGTGCATGTGCCCATGGAAGTCAGCTGTGCATGTGGTTACAGAGACATCAACTACACGCCTCTCTGGAGTTACCTAGCTACTATCTAGTCTGCATGCATGAACCCTTCTCATAATTTCAATAAAAATAAAGAGCCACATAATCCAACTGTTGCTTTCCCACTCCTCCTATTTCGACCACCCTTCAGGCGTGCCGTTCCAGGATTTTGCTTTAATTCATTGTTTGATGTTACAAGCACAGTATGTCAAGAAGACAAAAAAGTAAACCAATGTTTTAATTTCACTGATGAATTTCTCATTATTAGGGTGAAAAGCTGTTAAAAGTGGCCTTCCTGGTTTGCACTGTGAACCACTCAGAAGGCGTTCAGTTTTCAGTGCAGGGCCCTCATTATCAGAAATTTATTAATGAAACCAAAATGTTGGTTTACTGTTAACTAAATACACTTTAAGGAGTTTTTAATTAAAGTCCTCAAATCAAAACAAATATGACATGAAGGTGGGAAATACTTGGCCTTCTGTTAGAACTAGACACAAGAAAACATAATAAATAAATATATTACAAAGTAGTAGTCACGGTTTTACACAGGATTTGAAGTTTTTTAATACAATACAACCTCTACCATATAAAACTATAAGCTAAATGCACGAAATGTGGTTTATTAAGGTCAATTACAAATGCATCCAATTTTTAAATTTTGCTTCATCTCATGTTTTATTGTTCCTTTCAGCACACTTTGTTCTAGCCACTGCAGTGTCTCCCTGCAGGCACAGTCTCATTCCACCATAAAAACTCAAGATAAGTGGACAATTCAAAAGTCATCTGAACCTTGTCTAATCAAAGACTTCAGGAGGTTTATTTCACAAAGAGCAAGGAGACATGTTTGTAAAAAGGGCACACATCACTAGAATGAAGTCTGTTAGGCTCCACCATTCTTGCCATATTTATATCTAGTCATATTTATGAGAATGTATCTCACACAACCTTGACATCATATCTTGAGGATAATGTCAGTAAACTGAGTAAAATATGGGTTTCCTTTTTTAACACAGAAACACAGACACAGTGGGCTTACATCTGTTTGCAAACAACAATTTGTTCAAATGATTAACTGGACCAGATGATCTAAATCAGTGGTTCTCAACCTTGGGGTCGGGACCCCTTTTGGGGTCGCAGGACACAAAGAGAGGGTCTCCAGATTCCCATTAAAAGACTAATAATAATACTTTTAGAACTCCACTGTTGCCATTCTACACCAATTGGGCCTCATTATAACCAGTTTTCATGATTTTCTCACACCAATTCTAACACTTATTTTTGCCATTTTAAACCCTTTCCACCACTTCTGCCAGTTTTTCCAATTCTAAACCAATTCTTGCCACATAAGCCAACTGTTGCCTCTACCCATTATTGCCACTATTAACACCATTTTACCAATTTTTATGCCCAATTTTTCCCATTTTAACTACATTTCACTATCTGATATGCTCATTTTTGCAAGTTTAACCAATTTCTGCCAATGTCTGCCTATTTTTTCTTTCTCAGTTACAGCACTATTTTACTAGTGTATATTGATTTTCTTCCCATTACACCAGATTTCCATCCATTTTGCCAATGTAAAGCCTTTTCTGCCACTTTTTAATTCCCCTTTACCACTATTTTTGCCACTGTAACACATATTTGCCTTTTTTGGTTATTTTTTGTCACTTCTGACCCATTTCGACAAATTTTAAGATCCAACTTCACCACCTTTTCCACCATTTTTTGCCATTTTTAACCAATTTTTTCAGTTTTTAACCCATTTTAATTCTTTTTTTAAATGAATATACTACACAAATGATTTGAAAAAGAGATTGGTTTCACTGAAAGAGAGGTTATTTTTTCATGTTGAATATAAAATAAAGATATCACAGTTTAACTTTACAGTGGACCAGGATTTTGCTGACCTCCATGAGCCCCGAGTTTGACTGGTCCCAGAAAGCTCTCCCCTTTATCAGCCCCTTATGGATGGCCTTGTCTCCACATGACTGTTCTTGATTGTTCATGGCTGTGTTCAGCCACCCTCAGGTACAGTGGGGGTCTCTGGTCTCTGCTAGCTTTATTTTGGGGGTCATGGGCTGAAAAGGTTGAGAACCCCTGATCTAAATCACCTAATACATGTGACATTAACCTGACAGGAAGACTGCTTTTATATGACCATAGGGTACATTTTTTACCATGAACAATTCACTTTTCCTAAGCTCCACCCTAAAACCCCAAAAGCCAGTCACATGTCTTGCAGCTACATAGTTCACTTTGACATCTTGTTGGTAGGCTGCCATAAAAAGCGTAAGAAATATTGATTTTCCTGTACTTTCATCACAATTTAAACAGCTATAACTTGGAAAAATGGTCAAAAAATGTGAATGGGATAAGACAGCACTGATACGAGGCATCCTGAGAGGATAGAGCATGAATCATAAGACAGCAAAGTGTTTCTAATTTTTTATATAAGAAATGTCACTGATCTCTCACATTCAGAAGTGTCTTTGATTAAACCAACCACTTTGGTGAGTACAGTATTGTTATTACCAGTGGGAAGGAGGGACAGGGCTACAAAGACAACACTTGTGGTAATAAACTGTGAGCTCCCACCACAGACAGAGTGTTACTGCATTCATGAAGCAGAGTTGCTAAAAAGAGCATAGCTGAGTACCCTTTGCTAAAATCTGCAGCCAAACCTAGAAAGATACAAGCATACAAGTAATCCCCTGCAACACGAGCAGACAGCACAAAGGTGTCTTTTCTTAAAGCACCAATGGACAGAAGAGAAATCTTGATGATGTAAGTCTGTGCTGCTGAGCCCACACAGGAAGCAAGCGGAGCAATAGAGAGTCCAATGGGCTTTTTCTGATTACATTTTTGCTAAATGGGATTAGAGGAGAGGGTATACGCTTGGACGCACTCCACAGAAAGCCCAGTGGAAGAAGTGGGAAATGCTCATAAAAGATGGATCTCTTTCTTTCACTCCATCTCTCTCACTTTACCTTGCTGGCTAATAGCATTTTCAGGCATCGCTCGAGCAATGAAAGCACCATTTCCTCTTCTGTATCGAGGCTCGGAAGTTAATAATGGCATGTGGTTATGAGGCAGAGGTCTGTCTAAGAATACACAGAGGACATCAGAGCTGTAAAAACAGAATCTTAACGAGAAAAACATCCATCTTTTCAGCTTAAATCTCGCAAAGCTGATGCATTTTGGACATTGAGGAGCTACAAACTCCAAAAATAGTCTTAAACAAGTTTATTAGCTTGAGGAGATGGGGAGAGACTTTCCAAGTGAGAGCTAAACATTGTCCTCTGAGTGACTCTGAGCTTTTTGCTGTATTAATTAAAGCTAAATTAAATTTGGAGATCAGAAAGAGAACAGCATGGACCAATGCCTCACTGAGCAACTCTGATGGGAGAAATAAAAAAAAAAAAACAACAGCTTTATATGCAATTTTTGGACAGAGATTGGAGGGAATCTAGATCAACAAAACACACACTTTGTAATACAGATAGAGGCAAAATATTGTGAAGTATTCCCAAAACACCCTGCAGGGTTGTATTTATCATTGCTGCTAAATAATACTCTTAGTAAGGTGCTCTATATTTGTAAGAAATAATGTGCAGCATCATCGAGCATATTCTGTAATAATGTCATACGTCTGTTGTCTGTCATATAGTTACATGATTATAGTCACAGATTCACACACTCTCAAAATCCAGAGAGAAATGTGGTCTTACCTACACTTAACAATGAAGTGGATGACTTATTAGCTACACTTAGCCTGTGAACATACAAACACAATGATGATTACAGACTGGAAATAGCACTGTTACTACGGATGCACGATTTTATCGGTCTGGTATCAGCAGATATTAGCTTAAAAAGGCAAATATCGGTATTGGCAGACATCAAAATTTCTGCTGATATTTACAGCCGATATTTTGCCTGTGTATTTCAGCATATATTGACTGTTAAAGTGTTTTTTACAGACGAAAGTTTGTTTCCTTGGTCATTCGCAAACCTTAAAAGGTTATTTCGGGATTTCTGAAGTTGGCTAATGCCACAGTAGTGGCATTAGCCTCCAGTGATTTCTGTGTAATTTGATCCTGTTGTTATTACGAGCTCGGAGAGAGCCGGCGAATATCGGCTGTAGATGGGAACGTGTTGTTCGCGTAAATTAACGAGTTTTACGAAAAAAAAAGGGCCAAGAAAATATGTTGGCTTGCCTGTGCACTGTGTCGAAAACGTACAAAGCACTTCATTTCTCCCAAAAAAACCCCTCTGTGTCAGGCATTAATTAATGATTCAGTTTTCGCCATTTTGTATCCTTCCGCCTCCACACGCTGTTCACTGTTTACACATCCGCCGTCAGCTGTGTGGGTCGCAGTGTAGCGGGGGTCAACCATCAGTTACTATAGTGCGTTGTGAGTTTTTTAATTCAGTTTCTTGCAGATTCAGAAGATGCTGCGTATTTGTGTTTATCCAGGCTGTTCAAACAAGCACACCCCCGGGACACCATACAGATTTCACCATATTCCGCTAAGTGACATCGGTCTTCACCAACTTTGGCTTGAATATGGATATTAACACCCCACCTTCTGCACTGAAAAGTTTATTGCAGTGCCCATTTTACCAAGCAGGACTATCTAAAAGGACAACCTAAACACAAGCATAGGTTGAAGAGCTCCGCTGTATCTACACTTCAGGTAAGCACTATTTACCGATACAAACATTTAAAACACACAGCCAAACATTCGAACATTTACAGGCAATTCCACTGCAAAGCCCAAGGTCCCACTCATAACAGTAGCTCTCTGAGCGGGTTGGCATGGGTTTGCATTTTTCACACCTACACCACCAGGTAACTCGGGATCTCTCCTGCTCTAAACTTTAAAATGGAGGTCCTCTGGTCTCTCTTTCAGTTCGCTGACTCTCCATCTGTAAAAGTTCTTCCTCAGTGTACACCTTTTCATACAAATATCCTCTCGTATCCACAGTAAAGGGCACCTCATCATCACTTGTGTCGAAATCGCTCATGTTATTGTTGTTTTAGCTTGATGTGGTGTTATTCCTGTAGAACGTCCCAGACCCACACAGCTGACCGGCGGATGTGTAAACAGTGAACAGCGTGTGGCGGCGGAAGGATACAAAATGGCGAAAGCTGCATTGTAACTTAGTGCCTGACACAGATGGGGTTTTTTGGAGAAATGAAGTGCTTTGTACGTTTTCGACACAGCGCACAGGCGAGCCAACATATTTCTTGGCCCATTTTTTCGTAAAGCTCGTTAATTTACGCAGACAAAATGTTCCCATCTACAGCCGATACGCGCCAGCTTTCTCTGAGCTCGTAATAACAACAGGATCAAATTACACGGAAATCACTGGAGGCTAATGCCACTACTATAGCTATGCACCTCATATGACCCAACTTCAAAAATTCCAAAACATCCCTTTAACATCCCAAAAGGACTGAAGTTTCTTGTCCGAAAAGCATAATTAAATAATGGTATCGGTATCGGCAAAAATGAATCTGTAAATATCGGCATATCGGATATTGGCAAAATCCAATATTGAGCATCCCTAACTGTTACAACCCACTTCAGCTTGGCAAAGGCTGGTGACATCTAACTTAGACCACTCAGGACGGCATCTTTGCAAAGAATCTCAAGTAACAGTAGGCACAGATTACTCTTTGTTTAAAACAAGCTAAAAACATACATTTTTGTGTTTTATTTTTCTGTTAAAGTTATACTGGTCACATTTATTTAAGTGAACTTTGTTTTTGTAAATAAATACATTATTCATAAAAAAAAAAAAAAGACAGTGTGAGTGCAGGCCAGCAGTCTCAATCTGGATATTAAATATGTTGTAGTACACTCACACAATCCTTTGATTTGTGTTTCCTGTTTTTATCCAACTGCATTTTTCAAATGAAGTTTATTTGATCTCGGGAGATTTTGTGCCGAGGCACAATCCATCATGTTAAAAGTAGGAGTGAACGATTTGGGAAAACAATCTAATTGCGATTGTTTTCCCTCAGTACTGCAGTTTGATTAGTGATTATTCCTTAAGTTCCTCATCTTCTGTATTTTCCAACAAACACAAGCAATAAATCATTCTATATTATAAACAATATAATATTAGATTAAACAGGGCAGAACAGTTTTGAACAAATATCTAACTGTGATGATTTTGACTCATATTACAAATTGGATATGAATTGTTAAAAAGAAAGAGGGACAAAAATTAAGAAAGGAGGATTGTTTGTAGACTTTTCTTAGAAAATGGCACTTGAATGACTGGATAATATGTAAAGCAGGACATCTCTGCTGCAAATAAAGTTTTTAACTGGCATTTTTTTACAAATTTCCAGTCAAAGAAATATTGCACCTTCTGTAATTTGATACTTGCAGCAGGTCATATTGTGATTTAATCTGGTTTTTGATTAATTGCCCAGCCATTATTAAAAGTAAGGACGCGTTCAGTTAGGTGGCTGAAAAGGTTACATTTGGATCCCTTTTGTCACTGGCACCAGAGTGAGGTATTAAGACAAATTATCATCAGCTTTTATTAGTTTAGTCCTTCAATCCTGGTGAAAAGCTCAGTTTAAATTGCAACACAGCTGCCTGACACCGCTAGTAGTTCATAGTGACGACTGCCTTGCTGCCACGTTGTTCTTTAGTCAGATAAAAGACCGTAGCTTCTTACTGGAAAAGTGTGGCTTAGCAAGATTTGATCTAAAAAAACAGGGGCGATAGGCTATTCAGCTCAGGAATGTTGATGTTAACCTGCAAAAAGAATTAAAGGCTGGCAGCACAAGATCTGACTACGCCACATTCTGTACGCCAACTTTACATCATTACCGTCTGACAATGGTTAACTATTCTAGTGTGAAGTTGGTGTACAGAGTGTATGTGAGTATAGACTAGTCAGTTGAATGAAATTACATCTTGTAAGGTAACAAAACGTGATCTCTAAAGTGCTTGAATGCTAAATCAGCTTGTTGTCCACAGCTAGTTTGAGTATTTATTTTGAAATGTACCCAGATTTCGTTGCAGATTTTCACTATCAATGCTTATATGACTCACACCCTTGAATGTACTTGAAGCACATCATAACAGCTTCAGAGGTTCCTTGCCATGACTGTGAAGTCAAAGGAAAATGGCCACCCTGTGAAATGATAAATTGACCTGAATTTATGGTGAACTGCTGAGAAGTTCTGACGATTTCAGCTTCTGATATTTCAAAGAGTGTCAAGTGCTCAGTGGTTGAAGTGCAAGTCCTCCCACTTCATGCTGTCAACGTCTTGAAAAACTCAACCACCTACGAGGGTAGCTACCTATGAGGCTAAAAAGGGGTACAAATTGTTAGTGAAGAATGCTCTCACCAAGGTGCAAAGCCACTCCAGGTTTTGATCATCATACCCAATCAAGGAAACTGCTCTCAACAGAAGCAGCTCACATTGTCTGATGTCAAGAGATGGAGACAGGAAGGGGGCATGGGGAGGCAGACGAAGAAAAATGGAAACTCTTTAAGGATAATAACAAAGAAAGGCAAGAAAAGACGCCTGCAATGTGTAGTTAGGGAATTCAAACTCAGTGGCGGAGAAATTTAATGGAAAAATGGATAAAAAGAGTCACGCTGAGAGGAAGGGTGAGTCACGTCTGAATGTAGTTGATGTGGAGCAGAAGTTTTGAAGAATATTGTGACACTTGAGTTGAAGTAAAGCCTTCCATTTCAAGGCGTTTCATATGAATGGGCTTTACTGAAGAGCTTCACTGTCACATGAAGGTCAAAATACAGGTTTGAAAGCCTTTAACCTCATTAATGTGGCAGTGTTTATGATTTTAGCTGTCATTACTCCCCATCACTCGCACATATTTACTTTTCTGATGCTTTAAATGTGTTCCAGCTGGCACAGGTACTTTGTGTTACCTGTATCGGCAAGTCCATGAGTTTATGCACCGATCCGAGACTGTTTGGCTTAGCTTTATATTTTGCTTCACTTGGCCATGCTAAATGTTAACACTATATACCAGAAATCAATTCGTCACTGAACGGGGAAAACAGGTCTCTAGTATTCAGACAGTGAGTCAACTACTCTCCATTTAAGACAGTACAAAAATCTCCAAAACCCCCCAAATTGTTTAGAGGCAAATGGGTGGAATTTTAAAATGTGACCAAAAAAGAGAGAGAGAGACAGCAATACTGATCAGGACTAGCGATAGAATGAGATAATTTTGAATTAAAAAAATATTATTTCACAGACCTACTTATAGGTCTGGTAGTGTTAATGATCTCCCATACCATCACTTACCACATTTTTACTACTCTGATTATGTCACGACTGCTAATAATGTTTTCTGATCAGTTCCCATTGGCTTTGGTACTTAGTGTAGATTAATCATAATTTTAAAAATTAATCATTTTATAGGCCTTATATAAATACACTGAGACTAATAAGTTGATTTCTGTTTGGTAAAATGGTACTCAAACAAAAATGCACAAATTGAAGCAGACACCCAGGTACAGCACTAATCGTTAGCATGAATTTTCAATTTTCCTAAGTTCCACCTTGCCTAGAGACTTTAAAATAACTGGATGGTTTGAGTTATAATGCTCTTCTAGGAGGTAATGAAGTACTGTTGGATATTTAAATTTGCTATGATTGCTTTTTACGAGAGAGGGTCTTATACTGGTCTAGGGCTACATGGCCCTTCAAGCAGGATCGAAGGGCCCACAGTGCCTTGCAAATCACCAGAAAGATGGTTCCTCAGGTGTCAAACAAAGTCTACAAGCGCAAGTTTTGGTTTTTGTTTGTTTTTCTCTGTAAATACGAATTGAACTACTAACTTACATCTTAATTTAATGTTTTTTTGGCAATGCATCATGGTCCTTTCACTTCGAAGAAGCATTTTAAAGGAAAATAATAAAAATAACCAGTAATGAAGTCGTATCTGTTTACGTAAATGGCATCAACAGCTACATATAATGACGTATCAGGGACTTGAAGGGGGAGATTTCACCTTCATTGTAACTCTATTTTTAGGTGCAAAAGGCCAGTTGAAAATGAGAGTTAGGGACTGAAGTTGAAAATAGGACTGAGCTGTGCATCAACTTTTGCACAGATTCTAATAAAAGAATCCAATAAAGAAACTGTGGTGTTGAAAAATACTATGGGCCCTAGTGGACCAGTTTCTGTTGCAGAATGAAAGGGTTATTCTTCAAATTTCTGTCCAACTGCATGATAGTAGTTCTATCTGAAAGGAGACCTTAAAAACCCTCAAGAAAGTGTCGTACATCAGCTCCCATCAGCCTTAATCTTCTGTGATTCACATGAAGCCCTGTGCAGCTGCTTTCCAGGAGAGTGGTGGAGTAAAAGCTGTAGTAATTACCCCCAATATTTTCATATCAATATTTCCAAATCCCAGTGATATCATTTCTAGCACTGATATAAATAGTGGGTGAATTCTGCTACGAATCCAGCAAACTGCAGCTGCTGTGCTGGCGTGATAAGATGAAGCGCTCAAATCATGTCGCTAGAATTAGTCAGCACAGCTGTCGCACTGACTGGTGAGAATGAAGCGATTACTCCCAGCCTATGCAGTGCAGATGGAGAGGAGAAAAGGGTGATCAGATGAAAAATAGATTGTTCTGAAAATCCCTTCACTTTAAAGTAAATCCAGACAACTAATATTGTTTGCCTGCTATTTATATCATATTATTTTCTCAATTTGTTCTTTATTTGGTTTCATCGTTAGGCTAAATCCTCGCTTTGTGTTCAGCCAATAGGCTTTCTAAATTTATTTCAGACCATTTGTTTGATTTTGTTGTTCAGTTCAGAATTGGCTTAGACAAAATAACAAACTCTCAGCTAAAAAGAGTGAGAAGGCTATTTAAAGCTCAGAGAACAGAGGAACATTTGTCTGATGTAGTTTGAAATAAACCATCCATAAAAGATAACTGTGTGTGACATGAGCCCATTTACATCCGCAATAAAACTTATTTTAAGCTCAGATATGTAAAGTGCCCCTCAGTGATTAAATGGAAATTAGGTACATTTAAGAAGATTTTCTAGGACACCAGTTTTTGTGAGACAGCTGAGTATTTGACATGTTAATTCTCTGCTTCAAAGTGACCATTTAGATGTGTATGAAGGACGCACTGCTAAAGGACAATATGGTAATTTACTTATTTCTCAGGTAATGGCCATTTTTAGTGCACTAGTTTTTATTTATCTCTCTTAGTCTGCCTTCAGTGGCCTGAGGATGGTTGTATTGTCTGGGTGGTTTCACATGAGGGACCAAGGCTTAGATCAGAGTACACCAGACCCAAAAGTCTGGTTCTAGATAGTTAATGTGGATACTAGCATTCTGTACTCTGGTATGATCCTTGATTATTCAGCCATGGTAGATGTGAATGCAGTCACATTCACCAAAATAAAGGGTAAAGTCACTTCTTAATGACTACCACTACCAAAACTATCATATCTAAGCAGCATTGGCCCATTTCATTGTTTCTACAGACGGTGGTATTAGGTGTGTGGTTTTGAATGTGTTGGTTGTAAATATCGGCAAAAATTAGCTTTGAATATCAACCTATACTTGCTGTAAATCAGCTGTAAATGTTGTCCTGTATCACCTGTAAATAACAGCCTATATAACCAGTATATACTGGCTAACATCTGCTCTCAGTCAGCTATGAACTACGGCCTATATAAGATATAAAAATCAGATCAGATAAGCTGGAAATGTTGGCTGTAAATATTGGCCTACATCAGCTGTAAGCTCAGGTGCAAAAATGGGGCTTTATCACCTATACTGGCCAATATCTGCCTTAAATGTGGCTGTACATATTGACTTATACCACCAGAAAATATGGAATACATCAGCTGAAAATACCAGCCTTTATCTTATGTAACTTCAGCTGTAAATAATTACCTGTACTGGCTATCATTATTGACCAAATGTACAAAAAAATGTAGAGTTTTGGGCAAGACCAACAGACACATCAGCTGAATTTATTTCTTTGTTCATTCATTCTTATTCCTTGAACTTTAATGTCTATTTTATAGACTGAAGTTGTAGGTCTGAACTACATTTATATTCTGGTATCTATTTTAGTATCATATCTGTGTAGGTTCTCAATCATCCAGGTCATGGTTATCCAATGCTGATCAGGGCAACTGGACTGGTAACCAGTTCTTGAAGACGTTTTGCCTCTCCAAAAGGCTACTTCTGTTATGAGAGTGACTGATGAAGAGTCAGAGTATAGCATAGGATGACCATTGCTATGCAGATGAGCTGTGTGGTCACCTGACAGTCATTAGCAGAGTCATTTCCTCTGGGGGCGTGGCTGAGTGGGCATTTCCCAGGTTGTTAAGGTCTTTGGTAGTGGAATCATCTTGAATGAATCTGAATAATCCACACTTTAGATTTTTGCAAAAATCAAATATTTTGCACCTCTATTTTTTTAATGTAAAGATAAGGATATGGCTATAGGAATGTGTTGAACATAAAGCAAAAGTGTGAAAATAGGTGTGGAGGAAGTTAATCTTATTCAGTGAATTCAGCTTTATCCAAATATTTAGTAAACATCAACTCAGTTTGATCAGATAATCACCTTTCCGTGCAGAACTGATTTGTTTTCTCTTAATTTTTCAGGCATTAATCATCATTTTGGTGTTTTGTGATTAAATCCAGCACATTTCAACCATTATTAATATCAGTGTGAAATTGATCAATCAATTTTTAACAAATTATTTGATACTTTAAAGTGAAGAACATAGTCTGCTGTGTGGTTTTTCTGTCAGTTTGTCCACATATTTTGTTGAAGTAAATAATTGTCTAACTTTTTAAAATGTAGCACAGTTTTAGAAAAATGATAACTACATTTTTTTTACTCCCCTCTTAGGATTTTGCAAAACATGGTCACAAATTATCTACCAAATCTTAAAACATTAGGTTTGCTGTTGTTTGCCAAGCCCAGTGTCTAGGTAAAACCCTTTAAAAATCCCAACATCTGAACAAACTCTTCAATTTAATTTCTTTTCCTAACATATGTAAAAAACAAATGATGCCAGCACTTCTGCCAAGGCCTCCCCAGCCTTATCCTCCCATTCTTCTATGTCAGGAAATGAGAGCAGCCCTTCCCTGCCCTCACCCGCCTCGATGGTCATCATCATGACACTGAACATGTCTGAGATCTTGTTCGATAAGTTGTTTGGAGTAAAACAGGGCAGACAAGATGCCCTTTCAGCCTTGTTGTCTTTGTTCTTTGGGGAATGCTTCTGTCAGCGCTGCAAGCATCGGGCAGTGCACTGACACAGCAGAATCCCAAACAACTTCATTTACATTTAAGGCATTTAGAAAGAAAAGCTTCGGCACTGACTGAGCTGTTTGGAGAAGTGTCGAAATTGTACCTGTGATGAGTCTGTAATTAGACACACTCTCCTGGCACATCTAAACTCTTTGACTTTCCTCATCCTTGAACGAACTTTTAATGTGGCAAACAGCATCCTGATTCAACTACGTACCTGCAGACTTTGTCTGCTGCAGAGCTGAGAACAGACACAAGATAAATGACCCTGGATCTTCAGCTACAGTGTTCTTTTTAAACTTATCCTGTTGAATTTAAGCACAGTCATTTTAAACAACTGAATACCCCCTTTGTCTGGAAACCAAAACATAATAATGACCAAATACACAGTTAATTAAGGGACTGGTTTTCTGCTTTCTTAGTCTTAGTTTGATGCCTACATCTGCAGTTTTGAATTAAAATTTAAAGTGCAAACTTCCCCTTGAGTGTTGTGGGAGAAACAGACAGAGACACCGAAAACAAATCAATTAAAACATCCTCAAAAGTCTGGGTGTTGTGGTTGTTTTCACAAGATTTAGCTGTTGTTTTTGATCATTTTTGTTTTTTACAGACAGGGTACGGTTAGTTAATATCCTGTGAGCCTTTCCAGAGAGTGTTTGCCTTAATTATGATAAATTTAACTTCCCCAACCAGAAATCAAAGTAACGTATTTCTACAAATGAGAAAATACTGGCATATTCACTCAGACAGCTCATCTTTTTTTGACTGTATCTAAATGGCATTGATATATTTCTATATTATATGATTATCCCCCTTGGGGCCCAATTTACATTTAAACTAAGAGTCTGAAAGGTTACAGATTCACCACTGAATGAATTGTCATAGTCTCTCCCTCCTTCTGACCGCCACCAAGGATCCGTCTATCCCAAACTATCAATCAAAGTAATTAAAAAGACATCACTGAAATGCCAATGTGCTATAATAAAGCTTATTAATGGCGCCCATGTTATGTGTCTGAGCCGTCAATGATGGAGGGCAGGTGTTTGTAGCCAGAGGAAGACAGACACTTAAAAGGACTGTGATCACTAATTGAAAGGTCCTGCAGGCTTTTATTTTGTAGCAGTGACATAAATTGAGGAAAATGATAACGATCGCTTTCATTCGCTTCTGGTGGTTGAAGGTAAAATGACAGAGGTATAAAAAAAGATGGTGTGAACAAAATTCAGGGCACTGTTTTTAGGTCTACACCTCCACAACCCTCCTATCACAACGTCCTTCAGAAGCAGGGTGGGCACCAGTGATCAGACTAACAATATCTCTGTGACAGACTCAATCTGATAGAGGGAATCAGGCCTCCCACAGGAGAGGTGCAAAGGACGGGGGGCTGAAAAAGACGGCAATAAAGCACGGAAAAAATGGTGAAAAGGAAATGACTGAAAGAACAGCTGGATAAGAATGATATGAACAAAGCGCCGGGGGCAAAGTTAGATGTTATGAAAAGGTAAATCACTCATCGGTCGTCAGATAGACAGTTGGAGTGAATGGCACTCGGGTCACCTGACATAACTTAGCCATCATTCATGCAAATGAGACCGGCTGGGAAATGAGTGGATGTGAACCAAAATACAGATGTAGTGATATGAACAAGGCATCTGATAGAAAACCAGAGCTGTGCTGGGAGACATTTAAGGAGACAGAGATTATAAAAGCAAGTGTTTCCCCACAGGATTTTATCAGACAAAATTACTATGTGGATCTAGGTGCATGCAATATTTGCACATTTTAAAGTTAAATGCATCAATGTACTTTCTGAGTAAGATGAAGAGGTTAAATCCATTCATCCTATTTTTCCTATAATTCATCCTAACCTGCTATCCCCCACATTTAAGTCCTTTCTGGTTGAAATAAGAATGGTGACTGTGCAAACTGGTGACTTTCAGCAGAGTATGTCCATGGCTATTAGTGTAACTAAACATAGGCTCATTCAAGAACTCCTTTATGTTTTCTTCAGCTGTAATGTAATGTATGTTTTCTTCTGCTGTAATGATGATATCCGCAAATACAATTGGCTGAAAGCCACCATTTAACTTGGTCACTGATTAAACTAATACACCAAGACTGCTAGGCCCATGCATAGAGGAAAGCATTGTAGAAACAGCGTGCAGGTGGTGTGATCTCACCAGCATTCATCAGTCTGAGCTGATCTGATGTTAGTATTGATTATGTTAGTTCTGAACTTCAGGATTAATATCATAATAACCCCCTTGGGTGTCTCCATGTTTGTAGTTTAAATCACACACATCAGGTAGTTGTATGTGGCCTAAGCGCTCTTGTATACCATTAAGTGGTTTCCTGTGGTAACGTGTCATGTACAGGCAAGTTTATTTACAAGAATCCTCACAGCGAAGCCGGCTGCATATGAATTCACAAGGTAAAACAGCAGGTGCTGTATATCTCTGGCTTTCTATTTTCATTTTACCAGGCTGGTCAACACTTTGGTCCGACCATATTAGTGTTCTTTCTTCATAATAGTTATAAAACACCTCTTCCTATTCTGGGATCTACAAGACAGCCTCTAGAAATGGAATCTTCATTTCCCTCGGGTTTTTTCCCCCATTGGTGCAACCCTTAACACATTAAACATTTGGGACAAAGTTGCTCCAGGCTCACTGGGCTGTTTTGTTTAACAATGTCCTACGAGGTGATTCTGAGCGTGGGATGAGTCTGTTGTGATGTGTGTGTTTTTGTTTTTGTAAGACACAATCACTTCCTCCATTACTGCTGCTTTTACCGTCACTTTTAACAGCAGATCCTGACCCCAAACCTCCCACTAACCAATGAGGGATTCTATGGTTTGCAAATAGCTCTCGCTCATTAAACAAGGGACATTTCATTGTGTAATAAAAGTTACTCATTCAGCCCCCACGTTATGGAGGCATCGTAGCGAGTCACTCACCTACTCTGAGCAACAAACAGGATGTGATATCATTCAAAATAAAAGTCATGTTTGACTCAGTCACTGGAAAATAATCAATGTTCGTCACATCAAGGTTTGATCCCAACCATTATGTGATTAGTGCAGGTTTTACTATAATATAGAGGCTCCAATAAGATTCTTTCTATAATGAAACTGTTCATCTATGAGTATGAGCCGATCCAATGGCAATATAATAACTACTGTAGGTGCATAACACACACTTTTACTACCTTTTCTTTCATATAAGAAATTGTCTGCCTCCTCCACACCAAATATACCAAAAGGACCAGTAAACCGGTATAAAATGTCGACAAATGTGTTGTCATGACGATAGATTACACAATAACACAGATAGGAATGGCAGGCTTTTGGCATCCTTTTTTAACTGCTTTTCTCCCTTGTTGGGTGCAGACAAGGTGCTGAAGTTTAATCAATCCAACAGATGAAGTCGATGTATTAAAGTTTGATTCTATTCACAATGCTGATGTTCTTAATATGTGCGATTCCCATACACAATTTCCCTACATTGCACAGAGTGCTTCTGTCAGCTGCAGACACCGGCGTTCACAGGTGACTTGAAGTATTAATTCCAATTTACCAGTCATGCATTTTCAGTGAAAATCAGCTGACTATAATCACTTCTTGATCAATTCAGGCACCCTTAATGACTAAAGAATAGTCACAAATACAATACATGATCTTTATATGGTGATTTATGATTTTCCATTTGATTTACCTATATGAAATGGTTTCAGCCGGGCTTAATCTCCTGACACCTGATGCATACAGTGCGCCCCTCGACAGCAAAAACAAGGTGTTTCACCTTAATTACTGCTCTAGCAAATATATCTGTAGCTTCAGCTTCAGCCAGATGCTTCCATTTTGGCTGGGAGCGAGAATGAGGACAAAAGCCTGGCAGACGGGGCCAAGCGGCATGATGGGAAAACAAGAGCCAGGAAGTGGGTAGGAGGGATGGGGGGGTATGTGGGCACAAGATGCAGCCTCAGTGACAGACCACACAATCACCAAAATAGACCTGACAGATTTGGAGCAGGCAGATAAAGGTCGGTCAACGGTTGGATGATAGAAAATAGAAAATATACCTAATAGGACTTGACCAGCTGGGTTAAAAATACATTTACAACCTAACATGTGATTTAGTGTCACACAGACAGATGCAGTTCTGTACAGTAGCAAACATTTCTATGTCAGTATTTGGACTTCCTCCATTGTGTGTTTGAGCATTCGGCTTTTGTGCAAGCGTGACAAACGCTGCAGGGCTCTGTCATCGGGGCCTAGTGTTGACTTGCTGCAGCGCCGTAGTGACAATGGGCTCTTAAACAACACACATGCACACGCAACATTACACACAATGCTGTCTCTACGAGCTTACAATAGTGGCCTGGCTTCTTGGTTTTACACTGATGACATGTTCTGTTCAATGCATACAATTTATCCTGCATGCTTCTTTGCATGACAGTGGGCCTAAACGATATGGAAAATATCTGACATGACAGGACAGGTATGTTCTAAACACCACTATTCATATGATATAAGGTGCAAGATTCAGCAGTATACTAAAAATACAAAAGCATGATAAATCAGGGTCCGACATTAAAGTTTTTGCCTACTTGCCCTTCAGTATAAGTGCTTTCCAAATCTACTTGCCCCATCTAAATTCCTACTTGCCCTGTCTAGGAGGTACTTTTTCTGGCTGTCAAGTGCATACATTTTGCTCACAACATATTTAGAACTAAAATCCATTGCCTGTCGACTGTGGAAAGTAATACACAACACTTCTTTCTTAAGGAAACTGTATCTATTAGCTATGTATTAGCCCACTGAAAATTATGTTCAACTTTGTACAGATCAGTGCAATGTGAAAGGTTGTTTCAACCAGGTTGTTTTCTGAAGAAATTCAAACTCAGGAATTTCATATTTATAATACTAATAAGGTAATAATACAAACTCAGAAATATTTTTTTTGTAACTGATGTTATCCTTGGCTTCGAGCATGCCGCCATTGTCTTTTCCGTCGAATGAACGACACTGAGCCTGACTTATGTCTAAGCTTGACTTACATCTGTCGTCTGCACGTCAGCAGACACGCTCAGCCAATAGAGGCAGCAACACACTGCATCGGGCTACTCAGGGGCTCTGTAGTAACAGAAACGAGAGAGGAGATTAATGAAATTAATGAACAGAAAAGCTCAGAGTCGTGCTTGCCCGATCGGGTATGTCCTTACGAGTTTTGCTTGGCCTTCGGCTTTTTGAAGTTGCCTCTGGTAACCGTTAATGTCGGACTCTGTAAATGGCCACATAGTTTGTTTCTTTAACCTCATAGATTATTTTTACCAACCCCCTCTTAAAATTGTCAGTTAATTTAACCAAAAAAATCCTGAATTAAAATTTATAAGTTAAAAATCAGGCTTGAAAATGCTTTCAATAGAATGCCTCACCAAATAAGATTGTAAACTAAGAACATAAATTCCTACCCTATTTGTTCTATGTAACTCAGAAAATAGGGGGTTCAAACCTAATCATTTTTGCCCAAAATGATTTGGCATTTTTAAAATTGAAAAATATATTGTAAATTGTTTTTAAAATAGTGCATATTATTGCCCAATATGCACAAAATTTCAATGGGAGCTTGTCGCTGGACCTAAAATTTTGACTAAACCCTGGATATTAAACATTTTCAGCTCTGCCCCTGCTTCTGTATTCTAGCTGTTTTCAGGGGGTTTTAGGCCTGCCTCTACTCCACCCCCTTCACTTTTAACTAGACTAATCTAAAGTTAGTGTTAGACGGCGTTTTCATCATCACTTTAGTAACCACATAGCTGATGTCGGGCTTTGTCCTACTTTTACTTTTTTCTTCAAAACCATTCAAACACGAGCATTATAGTCAAATACCACTGAAGTATTTGGCAGCTTTTCACCCTGTTTTTCTAGGAGTGTCTGCATTTTTTAAATATTTTTTATACTGATGGCTCTTTCAGGGCCAGGCATTGAAAATTAGTTTTCTTTATAAATGCTATAGTACAGTCAGTTCATTGGAAAGGTGTTCAATTCTCTGTGTACTGAGTCTGTCTCTGCCTAAACACACCAATAAATAAATGTTATGCTTCCTTTTTGAAAGAGTTTATATCACTCAGCTCTACTTCACAGTCTTAATTCTTGTGAGTGAAGAATGATGTAGCTCATAAATGGAAGCTTCCAGATTGTACATACATAAAAAGGCCATCTAAACATTTAAAATGGAGTTATTCTTGACAGCCCACTTGTTTGAAAGAATTGAGAAGCAATCTAAGGTTAAGTATCTCTAATGGTGTTGCATAACCTTTGAGCCAAACACTGAATACTTCATATCTTTGGCAGATGATTTTTATCTGTATGAATGAACCTGGAGCCATAAAAAGTGCATAATGTCCGATGTACAAGACTGTAAAGTTGCCATTTTCAGAGCTCTAATGTTCAAAGGGGTATCACTGCACAGTTAGTACAAAAATACTGCAGTGTAGATACATGCAGACAGTTTTACATCAGAAGCTGATTGCTTAATCTATAGAGTGAACATTTGGGAAACTCGATGAGATGTCCATAAGGGGCATTTCCCGGCAGGCCTGCAAAGAGATGTGCTATGTAAGCGTTCTTGGAAGCAATAAAAGATCGTCTCAAACACATAGCTCACTTAAAGCCAAGATTCAATTCACACGCACCCCTTATTCCCTTATATCTCCCCAACAACACGTGCTCTGGTTTGCAGGTAGATGTCACGCACAGACCAGAATAGCACTACCTGCACATGCACAGATACACGTAAGAGGAGGAACGTGCACATGCCCACGGCACAGTCCTCCTGACAGCTCTTATTAAAGCTTGTGTTATATCTGAGGTGGCAGCGGTGAAGTCGCAGCCCAGGGCTCATTTATTTAAGAGGGAGAATAATGAATTCTTTGTGGCATCTCATCTTCCCATCACTATTAATCTGGCTTTCTGCAGGTATCTGCGCTGCAATCCTTACCACACGGGCCTCGAGACTGCTGCCTCACACTCTGATGCTTTACAGAGGAAAGATTTACAGCTCCTAACCCTGAGGATGCTAATTGTGCCAGAGTTTTACTGTCTCCCCCAAGTCTCTGAGAGCTGTTAAACAATAACATGCATGTCTCCCTTTGCATATTTCTCAGCAGAGAACACTGTTCTAGTTATGTTACATCCCCGTCTTTCATCACGCCTACAATTCTGCTTTTTATTCTCTTTCTCTTATTGTTTTAGCACTGATATGCAAGAATACCTGCAGCCAGCTGTCATGCCGTAATTTTTCTTCTACAGCATGAGCAACACACATAACACACATTCCCTAAACCAATTTGTGCCACAGGCAGAGAGAGAAGTAATTTAGCCTCCATTGAAAGTGTCTAAAAAGAAAGGCAGGGATTAACCACAGGCCAATTACAGAGTTGGCTTAACCCTGTCTAACTGGAACAAATACAGAGTAGGGCCCAGGCTCTTTGAACAGGCATTAAGTTGACCATCTTTAGAGGAAGGTGAATAAAAAAGGAGAAGAGGGAGTAAATGAGATGGCCGGAAGGAAGGGAAACAGACCAGGGCTAGCTGTTATTATTGAAAGAGGGCTTACCCACAGATCGTAGAAAAGAAGAGGACAGAGCCTGTGCATTTTCACATGAAACCAATGTAGAAGTGACTAAAACTTGCATTCTTTTTTAAAATTCTGTCAAATAAGGTGTTATTAAGAAATGCGCATGTACAAAATGACTCACATCATATTTGGATAAACAAGTTAATGTGACAGCATTTAGATTTTTACAGCAGTAGCCCACACAGCTGAAAGGGGGTTGGCATCTCTTGCCTCCAGACTCAGGCCATGGGGTTTGCACTCCCAAGCTCTTAATCTGCAACGCACATTGATACCTATGACTGGAAGACCCACGGATACTCCTGTTGTTGCAGTTATCATACAAGCTGTGCATAACTTAAAGACAGCGAGGCAAAGCCCACGGGACTTTCTTTGACAGACTAGACAACCAGTTCAGTTCAATCTGAGACAGTTGGTCCAAATCAGCACCTAGAACACAGCTTCTCTTCAGGGGGACTCCTGCATACCTGTGGTCAGCTTTTACATAAGGCAAGAGCCTGGCACAGGCCTAGATGATGGCAATCAGGAGGCTGGAGCAGTACAGGGCCAACATTGACAGGGCGTAGTGCCGACTCAGCATATGCTCCCACACCTGACCTGATTAACACTTTGTGGAAGTTCATGTTTAGTTGCGCTCTCTGTGTAAGTAACCCAGTCAATTAACCAAGATATTTTATGTAGAACTGTTATTGTTATAACCTGACACGCCAGATGGATTTGTTTCAGACATTCATCTGGGAAAGCTTCAATAGGAAACGTTTGAGAAAAGGCAGGGGCTTTGAAAAAACTTGGAGTGTGATTGGATGAACGTTCTGTCTGTAACATCTCTATGGGCCAATCAGAGCAAAAAACACGTGACATAGCCGCTATCAAGCTGCGTGTGCGCTACGCGAAACATGGCAACTATAGACATGTTAGTACTTGACTTTTGTCGTTTTTGAAAAGAAAACAACATGGGAGCTTTGCAAGATGGATTTGCCAGTGATAAACAAGAAAACGGACGCATCCATCTGCTTTGCAAGGTTATTATTTTTATGCTTTTACTTTGTAATATTTACCTTCTTCAGCTAAGGATACGTCACTTCCTGTTAAAGTAAAAACCTGATTTAAATTTAAAGAAAACAAGAACCTGTGGTAGATTGAAAGTAGCCACATTAGCCGAACCATGGAAAAAAGCATTTGCTACGGATTGAAAAGTACGGAAACAAGGTGCAGATTATTTTAGACTCCTCCACTGAGCTGTCTGTGAGGATTTTAAAGTAAAATGAGACTTCCAAAGAAGTAGTGGTGTCCTTGTTTTACATCACTGAGAGCAGGAAGAAGCTGAGGTGAGAAGTGTCTAGCTGCAGATCCACTACGATTGCTCAGCTACATTGTGCATGAAGGGGAAATATTAAAACCACTGACAAACCTTGTTGATAACTGAGAAAACTTTTCACAACAAAAATAATTTCTTTAGGGCATAGTGAACTTGTGGTTTATAAGTTGACTACAGTAATGACCTATGAAAGACTTGATGTATTTTGATGTTTCTGTCCTGTATACCTAAAGAAGACATCAAGGACTAATAATTTATTGCTTTTAATAATCTAGTTATAGTGTAACTTTTGTTGGATTTTGTTTTGTTTTGCTGAAAGTAAAACAAAACTGAAAGTCTTATGTCTTTGAAGAAAAGAAAGAAGCCAAAGGAGTCAAATTCATACATTTTGTTTAAACGTGTTCCCAACTGTCTGTGTTTCTACCCAGCCTGAATGCAGATGAACCTTTGTGTAAGCAGCCAATACACACTCTCACTGTAAAGTGTTTTCTTTAGGTGCTGATTATATTGGTTTGTCCTTGCTTGAACCTGCAAAACAGAAGCTACACATCAGGATTTGAATCACAAGTTTGTTTTTAAAGCTAATGTTCGGGCTGTAATCAGGCTTATAAGGGCTGGTCAGACCTTGGTACAAGTTTTCTCCTTCCACTACCCCTTTCACATGCTGTGTTGCACCTTTTCTTAAAGAACAAGCACTCAAACAAACACTGTAAGGCAGATAAAATTCAAGAGAAATGCAATAGGGGAAACACTTTCAAGACCCTGGAGGAGGGGTGAGACATGGAGCAAATCAAAACTGATAAAAGAGCGAAAACAAGCTGCAGAGAGACAGATATAAACTGTGAGATCCAGATGTGGGGAGACAGTGTGTCGGTCAGTGACTCAGGGCAGGTTGTATCCATCCTGACTTTGATACGCACTGAAAGGTTACATGACACCCTGGCCTAGGCTGACACAAACCCACATCGAGTGACACCGACAAGGTGAGAAAAGGCCTCGTCTGAAGCCTTGCTGGAGGACAGTCTGGGTCGTAATGTGCAACACAGACACTCACGGAGGAGTGACATAAAGGTCGACGACAGCCGCCTTGTAGAAGAAGCTGATACGGGCTGCATGGGGGATTTCTGTCTGTCTGCTTATGTTTATAGCATGCACCATATTCCAGCGCTCACAGACTGTCCAAATCAGGCCTCTCGCTCAAGTGCAGGTAATATCTTTGCTTTGACAGTCTAGTCTGCTTATATTTGGATGCAAGCACAGGGCAAGAAGGGATAAAACGACAATGTGTTTGGATGGATCCGGTAGTCTCTTTGCAGAAATACACATAAGAAAAGTCGGCACAAGGCAGCAAGCTTTATCAGATGTTGCTGAACACAGCAGTGGTGACATTACATGAGATTTAAAGTCAACTCTCTTGTCATGTCTTTCCTTCTTCATTGCAAAACAGCCGCCTTGAATACACGTCCAAGAGCCTGAGGATAGGGAGTATGACGTCACTCCCAGTAATTAGACAGGATGATCAGCAACACCACAACAAACACCTCTTATATCATAGCTAATAGCATCAAAGCAACAGATTACAACGTGCCGCTGTAGGGCACCAAGTTTACATTTTAATTAAAGCTTCTTTTAACTTTTGTGTTTGATGAGGGAATTTCTTCCCTTCACTAGCCAACAGGGAGACGGCATCTCGAAACACACCAGTGAGGAACCATTGGCATATGCTCTTAATATCCTTTTAGAATAAAAGCACCATGACTGCATACATTTATTGGTTTAAGAGTAAGGGAGTGTACCTGGAGGATAGCATAATGAGGTGTTTAGATATTGCAGATGGTGCTTTTGTAGTAAAGTATTCTCCAAACACCACTGATTGAACAATGAAATGCCTCATCATTCCATCTACGTCATGCAAAAGTCTCTGGACAATTAGATCCTTTGAAATCTGAATGTTGATAGCACACATGCTGGATATTTAGGAGATAATTAATAGGATACAATATCAAACGGTATTCTCCGAGTGTCTGTCAGCGTCTCACCATCTGTCTGGGAAATGTTCTGAATACATAAAGGTATGAGCTGTTTTTTTCAAAGACCACACCAGTCACCAAACCTCCTCCAGAATAAATGGCAGATTAGGCTGACCTTATCTCCCTTTATCTCTCCAGACAAGTATTAAACTTTCTAATATGGCTGCAAACAGAGCAGAGTGGATCTCATTCTATTAATGGTCGACTAAATGACCCACAGGCTGCCACAGCTATGCTTCCAGCTTTACTATTTCTGTTTCATTTTCATCAATGCAGGGGATAATTAAGAGTCTGGGCTTGGTAATGGTGGAGAAGGAGGTGCAGAGTGTCACTGCTTCTCAAGGAAGCATTTACTCCCTTCAATATCCATTCAGGCTGAATTAGTGGACAGAGATTTAGGCCATGTTTGCCAGAAGATTTAAGACAAAAACACTGGGCCTCATTCCCCAATATCTTCTTGAGATTTTCTTTCTTTTCACAGCAAAAAAGTTGCACCCCTAAACAGCTATTTGCCGACATTCATTTTCCATATTTGGTCTACGAGGTGACCCTGAAGGAGCTATGCCACAGCAATGAAACTTGGCATGCATTAAATTTAAACTTTTGTTTCTTTTCGCATAAACCCACACTGAAGAATTCATTCAGGACTTTAAAAAGCAGTACTAGAGACATTTCGTAAATATTGATAAAAATTGGCACCTTGGTTTTAGAACAGAATATCTTCAGAACAAGGGGTTTAGCCTCCAAGGACATTCATGCTGATATGGTTGCTACATTTGAGATGATGTTCCAGCTTTATCAACTGTGCAAAAGTGGGAAGCTGAATTAAAGAGGGGCAGGCAGAGCCTAGGTCTGGACGTCCATCCACAGCCACCACCCGAGAAAACATTGACCGTGTTCACCACATGGTGATGGATGACAGACATTTAACTGTTAATAAGATAGCTAAATAGTGGGCATCTCCTGTGAACAAGAAGAGAACATTCTGCACAACGAACTTGGCATGTCAAAGGTTTCCACAGCTTTTGACACCAGGTCAAAAGCACACCAGGTCGGTCATTTCCCTGGCAAACTTGGCTCTTTTTGAAGCAGACCCGGATGGTTTTCTGGAAAGTTTCCTCACCCAAGATGAATGTTGGGTCCACCACTTTGAGCCAGAGACGAAACAACAGTCCATGCAGTGGAAACACCCGTCTTCTCTCCCTCCAAAGAAGACCAAGGTGGTGTCGTTAGCAAGGAAGGTGATGGTCTGTGTCTTCTGGGATGCAAAGGGCATTTTGTTCATTGGCTACATTCAGAAAGGCCAAACTATCAATGGAGAATATTAATACAATTTGCTGAGGCAGCTACGAAAGGCAATCAAGACAAAATGGCCCAAAAAAAAAAGACAAAGGGGTGCTTGTTTCACCAAGACACTGCTCCTGCACACAAGCCGAAGATTGCAATGGCCGCTGTGGGTGACTGTGGCTTTAAAATGGTTAATCACCCTCCATATTCTCCTGATTTGGCACCATCTGACTATTTTCTGTTCCCTAACATGAAAAAGTCTTGGCTGAGAAAGCCATCGGATCGAGGTCATATCTGCTGTTGAGGACTTTTTTGAGCATCAGGATGAAAGCCTCTATACCACAGGAGTCCAAGCGCTGCAACACCGAATGAAGAAATGTGTGGACTATGTTGACAAATAAAAAACATTTGGTCAAATTCAAACACTGCAACATGCTCAGCCTATGAACTTTTCAGCCCCTCCATACCATCTTGTTCCAAAGTCACAATGTGTCAGCTCAACTTCTGTCAGAGTTTCATTCACTGACTGCCCCTCTAGTACTCTGTGAGCCCATATTTGAGTCGATTTTCACTCTTAGCAGCTGGAAATTGCACACTGAATTAGAAAAGCTGGAGTATTCCTGTATTGGCCTCGGGTATTAGAGGTGTATATTCAGGCTTTGTGCCACACGTTTCATTAAACAACTGATTCAATGGCTAACTTTGAGCCACCTCTGACTCCCCTCGCAGACTGCACCCACCCGTCCAGATTAGCACATTAAACACTGGTGTTGCTCTGCCAGATGTCTGGCTGACTCTCTCAATCACAGAGCCAGATGTGCGGCTAATTGTCGTGGCAGGCGTGGCGTCAGTGCCCCGCCGTGACAGCCTGCAGCACGGAGAGATTTATGAAGCATGTGAATTTATGCATGTTTTTCAGTGTATGTGATGTTCTGTGGTAAACTTCCTCTAAATCCTCCATACCGCTGTGATACTGATGTTAGCAGAAGGTAGCTCTGTTGAAGGTCATGTCAGCACTGAGCATTCTCTGTTCATCTGTACATATTAGGCTGACAACACAATCACAACAGGTGATTATCACATTTTAACTAATTCTAAAAACGTGGAAGCTTAAAAAAATGTAGACAGGGGGATAATGTACAAATACCAACAACCTATTTTTAGGTGTAGTCACTTAAAGAATCAGGGTATATATTAAGACTATATCTTTTTCTGCAAGCACCACTGTACAACAGCTGACAAGCCTTGTACTGAGCAACCCCTGAATCACTAGAGGGGAAAAATAAGGCCCAAAATCAGGCTTAAAATCATCTGTTGTGTTCCCAGCCTTAGATGGTGGAGGCCTGCTAGTGCTGAGCCCTACATATTAACACACAAAGGCCAGGCAGAGCGCACTAGGATCCCTCACACTCAGCTGCAAACCTAGCAGGCTACCAGCGCTTGGAGACACCACCCATGGCCATCTGACCCAGAGAAGGCTCACTGATCTAGGCCATGTTAAATCAGCAGGTGGCCGCCCTCAGAATAGCTCCTGGGTGTCCTCGTCTTCCCTGGTATCACAGCCAGGGCTCGGATCATCCCTCCCAGGTGGGTTGTAGCGTGTGTCTGCTTCTGTGTGTGCGAATGAGAGAGAGAGAGACAGAGGAAGTCCGACTGGCCAGGAAGTGCTTGTTGTTTATGCATCTTATTTTCTCCCTGATGATAATACATCTGCTGCTTTTGGACGCAGCCCGCTGAACGCCATTACATCTGTTGATTAGCTGGCGATTGCTTTTGATCAAGTGAATCCAGTGGAAGGCATTACTGATGCTCAATACATCTGCCTTATGACTGCCAGTGTAAACAGCTCTGGAACGCTGCTGTTAGCGATTGCTGTTAATCCATCAGGGAAATGGTCTGCTCTGCCTCCACTATTGCCTTTTTCTAATTATTGGGACTGCCAGCTTTGATAACTATGCCCTATCTGTCACATGCGTATGGATTGCGCCCCGCTTGACTGAGCTGAGATTGCGTGGCGATGTAAACCAGCGAGCAGGTGGGGTAAGCAAGACAGGGGGAAGCTTCATTTGTCAACACAGATGACTGTGGTCTGCCTCTGTGGCCGTTTATCATGCTTCAGTAGCAGTGATGTGAATCGTACTAATCTAACAAGCTTCTCTGAATGTTACACCCTACACATACCCTGCAGATGACTCTAAAAGCAAACTCATACCCAACCTGGTCACCATGGAAGGGGGTGAGGCATGGCAGAGTGTCTGCAAGGAGCTGATTTTCATCTGTGTATTAATCAAACAGGCATGTGGGTTCAGCTAATTACTCCGGGAAGACATCCAACTAGTGAGACTTTTTTTTTCTCCTCCTGTTGGCACAGCTCTTTGCAGAGGAGAGGAACAGCTTGATGGTGACTGCCCTACATCATAGATGAGTGAATGGGATGGATCATTGTGTCAAAATAGACTGGATAATGCTTGGTTGTTTGATTCTTTGGCCAAATTGTTTATTGTAAGATGATAGACTTCCAGGGGTTGCCTTTAGAGCAGCGTTACTCAACCCTGCTCCACCAAAGAGCCAAAATGTTGAAAATGCCTTTGCAAGAGCCACAATGTAAATGGTGAAAAGTGGCAAGAACTGATTAAAGAGACCACAAAAATAAGTACAATGTGGAAAATAATGGTCAAACAACAGCAAAAAAG
Organism: Cheilinus undulatus; assembly: GCF_018320785.1. Taxonomy (NCBI): domain Eukaryota; kingdom Metazoa; phylum Chordata; class Actinopteri; order Labriformes; family Labridae; genus Cheilinus; species Cheilinus undulatus. Next base: position 6,804,565 of record NC_054886.1, on the reverse strand, counting down.
TGGCAACAAGGGGCGAAAAGGGGCAAAGTAGGCATAAAAATGAAAAAAGTGGGTGAAAAGTTACCAAAAAATGAGTTACAGATGGCAAAAAACTGCCAAAAAGAAGCAAAAACATGGCAAAAAAATGAGTGTTAAAGTGACTAAAATGGGCAAAAATGGCCAAATGCAAAAAAATTGCAAGGGCAATGGAAATGTACAGAAAAAAATAAAGGTTGAAAATTAATGCCAACTGTATTAATGTGGGAATTCGAACTGATTAGTGTGACTTGCAATGGATAATTTCTGAGGTCATAGTTTCCCTTTTTTAAGGTTTTCTGGGGGAATAACATTTCAAATTAAGACAAAAGAGCCACAAATCATCACAAAAGAGCCACATGTGGCTCTAGAGCCACGGGTTGAGTGTCACTGCTTTAGAGCATTCAGATACAAAGTGACTGTTCTTTAGCACAATATCCACACTAACACCTCAGTGATGACCTGATATCAGAACTCACTTTCTTGCCTCTTAGACCAACATCATCATTTCACCTGTTACTGTTGCTTGGTACCCAGTGCCTCTTTAACCATTTTTCTCCCTCTTTTTGTCAAAAACGTGCCTTTAAGTTACACAGTGATACAACATTTAGCCAATAAATCTTGTCAGGCACTGATTAAACTGAAATGACAGCTCCCTTCAGGCGACAAGTTACAAGGGAGTTGCTAAGTGTTGTTTGCTGATGAGCCAGCTCTTAGACCTGACTCCTCCTGTGGATGACAGGAGCCAGCTCCCAAGTTAAAGTGTTTCCTCTTCTCCCAATTTTGTTTTTTAAAGACCGAAAAAGGGCAGCATTGTACCAAATGAAAAAGCAGCTCTTATTACAGACTTGAGACAAAATCGATAGAAAAATTGGTGGGGTGGTCTTCATGCTTGCCAGTACAGTTTGCATCAACTCAGCCATTCCAGTCCAGATAAAAAGCATCCTAGCCCAGCTCTGTACACAGTCTGAGCTATCAGATTTCTAACTGTTTTCAGTACACACTGTGGCACATCTACACAATTACTACCTGTTACCTGAATGTCTAACACAGATAGAAATCTGTGTTAATGCACTGTGTAAACAGGCCCATTTAAACTGAAATGTAAGTGTGTAGACCAGTAACATGACTAAAATTAGCTCAACATAGGCTGTATCTGATTAAATGAGCACATGAACCTGAGCAACATCAAGCACAGGGATGTTAACCTGCAAGGAGGAACACACGCTTGCTGCACGAAGACTGCTAACATGAGCTACACTTTGCAAAATAATTTCATATTGTTTACATTCAAATAATTTTAATAAGATTGTGCTCAATTTTGACTACATTTGAACCAGCTGGTTAGTTTAAAATTGAATTCCTGTTGAACCCACCAAGAAATTAGTTCCATCATTACTCAGCACATTAAAACATATTACAATAAAGACATATTGATGCATTTTAAAGGTACTTATATGCAACGTTTGCAATGCAATGCAATGCAAGGTTCCTTCTGCAACCTGCATGGCACTGCACTTTTCCAAAATATGGCTTGACATCTCAAAATGAGGAGTGAACTTTTGCTGAATTACTTGATATGTCTTCTGACTTTCACTTGATTGGAGAATTGTTGATTAAATGACCACAATCTGCTTTGGTCTAAAACAGGATCAAACAGACTACAGACACATGACCAAAAAGATCTCTTGTGGATGGCATTTTTTCTCACTTTGTGTCAGTTTTTTTGGTACAGTCTTCATAAGACAAGTCTGAGTGGTCTCGAAAACTGCCCACATACACCCCAAGAAAACTAAACATCAGCTAAAGCCACACAATGGAGGAAAAGTTGCAAGACATAGCAACAAAATGAAAGGCAAAAGCCCCTCTTCCTCTTTCATTGTTCCATATCCAGTATACATTTTGGATATATGTTGCTACACTTCACTCATTGGCCTTACCTTCTTTGTTGCCAGGCCGCAAACATGTCCTATCTCCTTATGTCTCCCTGTTACATAATTTTAACCAAGTTAAAGCTGAAAAGCTGTTCCAAATGACAGACCTCTGTGCCCAATTGCAAACTGGCTGGTGCTACTTCTGACTGTATTAAAGACTGGGGGCCGTGTTATAAGCCTTTTTGGGAATGGTCTCCTCCAATCCGTTTGGCGTCTGCTCTGAAATGCTCCATTTGAGCAAAATAGAGTGGACCAGGAGGGGTAGGATTAGGCCAAAGATCGTAATGGACTTCTTGTGTAACTTAAATGAGCCTGTGCCAGTGAAAAGCATCCTCTTTAACTCACAGATATGGTAGAAAATGTCCGATTCCCTGCCGCTGCTGCTGCTGCTGAAACATTTGCTAATCTGCCCTCGTCTTTAAACGTCTCACATCATAGCCTGCGCTGGAAAAATGTCAGCACATTTCCTTTTTTTGGGCCCTTCATAAAAACACTTTCCTACCCTCATTAGAGTCAAAGTGGAGACTTCTGCCTGCCTCACTTTCACCGACTCTCCCGCAGCCCTTTTGCTACATCAGCTCCAGATAGAAGTGTACTTATTCAGCATACCGTTCTGAAGGCTGGCTCTGTGTAAGAACAAGCTCTGACTCAGCAAAGAGGGAGTGGAAGAGGGAAAAAACAGATATAATAAAGGACTTACAAAGGCAGAGAGTTGGGAAATGAGGGAACAAACAAGAAAAGGCATGCTCACAGCAGCTATCAATTTTCTGTGCCAAATTAAAAATTAAAAAAGGAGCTTCAAACACATTTAATGATGTCCGTGTTTGGCGGCTCCTGCTAGCCGCATGAAATTTAAGCTACTTGTGGGAGATGCTTTTTCTTTGTCCTATGCCAGAGAATTATGATCAAGTTCCTTTTTATCTTGCAGAGAAGCTTTTAATTTGCACCCAAGCAGTCCTATAGGAGGATAAAAAAAGGAAAGGCGGGTGTAATCAGTGGTGCTGTAATCCTGTACACACTGTTTTACATTTTATTACCAGTAGAAAATATTTTCTATGAAAGCTTAAGTGTAGCAGCTGATTCTGTGTTTAATTCTTTAAATAGTTCCTGTTTTTTCTGTTGCAGTCTTTGGCTGCTCCCAGCAGTCATGATGCAAATACATTTGAGAGAATTGGTGCAGCAAAACTAGTAACCAGTGGCATCTGGTGCATGATACTCCAGAGGGGGGTCACAGTTTCTTACAGATGGGCCTTTTAAGGTTTGTTAGCTTAATGTCAATACATAATGTAAAATGCCAATAACAGCATACCAAATTAGCATGGTAATTTAAACCAAGGAAAAAATATTTTTCTTAAGGTTACTTAATAAACACCATACGCAGTCATATACACTGGCATATTTCTTAAACTCAGTTGAAAATAACTCATGCTTCAACTCTTGGGACATCCTCTCTCTACTGCCACCTGCTGGTTTTGTTAAAGAGAAGCTAACGAACCCGTACAATATATAACTGCATAATAATGACACTGAATGAGAGGAATGAGAGGAGATGTTAGATATCAGACATCAGTGCCTGCCATTGAAGCACAAAAGACTCAGATATTTTCCCATACAGCAGTACCACTACAGCAGTAACTCCAGATGACGTTGGCTTTATGAAGGCTGATCAACTAAAAGAACATCTGACTTGATCAGGATTTACTGTGCAAAACCTTGCTAAACAGTACTGAACAAAATCTGACAGCTTGGTGAAAACAGACCATACACACGTGCTTCTCCAGGCTTTTAATCCATGTCTACTGCCTTTTCAATCTTTTTTTTTACTCAACATATCACTTCTTTGGGGACTAAAAGTAGCTCAATTTTTTCTTTCTACAATATGAATTCCATCTGGAGTGCTCTGTGTCACATGACGTCATCTGCTAAAAGTCTATAGCAAACAATATTTATCTAATGGTTGTTTTAAAGGCAAGTTGTCTGGCTGCTTTTGGTTAAACAGAGTGTTGGTGTTGCATGGGTAGAGACATTGCAATGCCAGCGCTGTCTCTCTTTAAGTTCCTGTGATAGTGCATGTGAGTGGTAACCCTGAGGTGGTCTACTCAGACAGCACTGCAATGGTTCTTGAGCGCACTATGAAATTTAATCCTGACGGCATCAGTGTTTGCAGGCTAAACGACCAAAGGCTGTTGCTGATTCTTGCGTCTGATTGTCCCGAACCTGCCGGAACAACCTGAGAAATGGCGGCAGGCTCGATTCCCAGAAGCAGCAGCCAATGAATGAATGATGAACTTCCTTCTCCTCCTAAATTGTGCAGGGATAATTCGCTGGCACCAATCTTTCAATCACTTATTAGAGGTTCCTCCCCTGTGGCTTTACTTCCCCTAAATATAAAGCATGTGAATGTGTGCGGCTCAGCGAAGAATTGTCTCCATTTTTCACTCTGAATATCCTCAGTCTGACACTGTTTTTTGTTTTGTTTTGCAGCAGATTTCTTGTTTTTGCACATCTCATAAACGTGTCACAAAGAAATGATCCTCTCCCTTTTTAGGTCCTCGATTCAAAGGCTCTTTTAGGAAACAAAAGCCCTTTCTTATGTTTTGTTTTTTGGAACCATTTGTGATTTTTGGATGCTTCTTCCCCTCCAATTGACCCCCTCCTGGGAAGAACAGTGACAGGCTAAACGGCAGCCACAATGAACAAAGTGAGTGAAAGCTAAGCCATCTTTTTCACCCCACCCTTCCTCGGTCTATCTCTGATCAAATTCAGAACCAATTCTGACACAAAAGAAGATGCAGTCGATGAATATACGCTGTCTTACAAACTGACAGGCCGACAGATTGCTGTTGAAAAGGCTGAAAGGAAGAATTTGGTTAGAATAGGAACAATTTAGCTGCTTGAAAATTATATTTGTCACAATAACTGATATGCTAATCATGCCATACTACAAACATCACAAAAAAAGGATGGAATTACGGAATAATTTTGATAAACTAGGTTACCGCAGATCTTTTTGAATATATCTGCAGATTAACATGACTCACTACATCCTCTCTCTTCCCTTTCCTTCCACACCTTTCTCCAACTCCATCATTGCTTCCTGTCAAAGCCAGTCCCCCTCCTCAAAATCATCTTTACAGCAGATTCACCAAAGCAATACAGCAGCTGCAGCAAACGAATCCCATTTGCACCTTATCGGTCCGATGATAGCGCATGAAAGATTCAGGAGTGAACATCCAAAGGAAGGCCTCTGCGACAGGTTTGCACAGACCTTGGGGGCCATCATGCATCGGTTATCGCCGCTCTGACAACAGGATTTCATCTCTCAGGGAAAAAAGGGAGAGGGAGCAGGACGGTCGACGTCTCTGGCTGCTCACTGAGCTAAAACCTGAGCTCTCTGGCATCTGCAGGGATGTACTACTGGTGAAACGACAACTTGACCCAGGCAGGGAGAAGAAATTGAAAAGAGAGAAGAGGTTGATGGGCTCAGTGTAATGGATAACAGGATATTTGTATTTCTTGATTTTAAAGGACAAGTCCTTAAACATATTTATTACCCCATTCCAAAAAGTTGAGACACTGTGTAAAATATAAATAAAAACAGAATGCAATGATGTGCAAATCCCAATAACCCATATTTCATTCACAAAAGAACATAAATGACATATCAGATGTTGAAACTGAGACATTTTACCACTTCATTAAAAGTATTCACTCATTTTGAATTTGAAGGCAGACACATCTCAAAAAAGTGAGGATGGAGCAAAAAAAGGCTGCTGTTTCCTCTGGGCTAAAGCCCATTTAAAATGAAATCAGGCAAAATGGAAAACTGTTCTGTGGTCAGATGAATCAAAATTAAAAATTCCTTTTGAAAACCAGAGATGCTGTGGCCTGCAGGCTAAAGAGGAGAGGGACAATCCAGCTTGTTATCAATGCACAGTTCAAAGGCCTGCATCTCTCATGGTATGGGGTTGCATTAGTGCCTATGGCATGGTCAGCTTTTACATCTGGAAAGAAACTATCAATGCTGAAAAGTAGATCAAGATTTTAGAGCAGTATATATATGACAGACAACATCTCTTTCAGGAAAGGTCCTGACTTTTTTAGCAAGATGATGCTAAACCATATACAAAGACCAATGAGCAGCTTCCTCTCCCAAAACTCCATCCACAGGTCTCCTCATTTCCCAGACATTTAGAGACTGTTGTTAAAAGAAGCAGGGATACTTCACAACAGCAAACATGGCCCTGTCCCAACTTTTTTGAGATGTGCTTCTGCCATCAAATTCAAAATGAGCTAATATTTTTTATGAAATGGTAAAATGTCTCAGTTTTAACGTCTTATATGTTGTTTATGTTCTATTATAATTACATTATGAATTTATGAAATTTGACAATCACTGCATTCTGTTCTTATTTACATTTTACATAGTGTCCAAAATTTTTTGAAACTGGGGTTATAAACATTTTACTGCAAAAACTCAACATATTGCACCTTTAATAAACATATCCCAATATACACTGCCTGGCCAAAAAAAAAGTTGCCACCTGGATTTAACTAAGCAAATAGGTACAAGCCTCCTATTGGATAGTTACTGCATGGGCGATTATCTTTCAGCTGGCAACAAGTTATTTAACTCCAGCTGATGCAATGAGTAACTTCTAATTTCTTAAACAACCATGTCGAAAGACACATCCTGTGGTTGTGGAAAAGATGTTAGTCTGTTTAAGATGGGTCAAATCATTGGCATCAAGCAGAGAAAACATCAAAGGAGATTGCAGAAACTGCTAAATTGGGTTAAGAACTGTCCAACACATTGTTAAAAACTGGAAGGATAGTGGGAAACTGTCATCTTCCAGGAAGAAATGTGGTCGGAAAACAATCCTGAATGATCGTGATCGGCGATCACTTAAACGTTTGGCCAAATCAAATCGAAGAAAACAACAGTAGAACTCAGGGGTATGTTTAATAGTGAAAGTAAGAGCATTTCCACATGCACAATGCGAAGGGAACTCAAGGGATTGGGACTGAACAGCTCTGTAGCCTTAAAAAAACCACTAATCAGTAAGGCTAACTGGAAAAAAAGGCTTCAGTTTGCTAGGGAGCATAAAGATTGGACTCTGGAGGAATGGAAGAAGGTCATGTGGTCTGATGAGTCCAGATTTACCCTGTTCCAGAGTGATGGGAGCATCAGGGTAAGAAGAGAGGCAGGTGAAGTGATGCACCCATCAGGCCTAGTGCCTACTGTACAAGCCTGTGGGGGCAGTGCTATGATCCGGGGTTGCTGCAGTTGGTCAGGTCTTGTTTCAGCAACATTATGTGCCCAAAGAATGAGGTCAGCTGACTACCTGAATATACTGAATGACCAAGTTATTCCATCAATGGATTTTTTCTTCCCTAATGGCACGGGCATATTCCAAGATGACAATGCCAGGATTCATCGGGCTCAAATTGTGAAAGAGTGGTTCAGGGAGTATGAGACATCATTTTCACACATGGATTGGCCACCACAGAGTCCAGACCTTAACCCCATTGAGAATCTTTGGGATGTGCTGGAGAAGGCTTTGCGCAGTGGTCAGACTCTCCCATCATCAATACAAGATCTTGGTGAAAAATTAATGCAACACTGGATGGAAATAAATCTCGTGACATTGCAGAAGCTTATCGAAACAATGCCACAGCGAATGTGTGCTGTAATCAAAGCAAAAGGTGGTCCAATGAAATATTAGAGTGTGTGACCTTTTTTTGGTGCCGACTTTTTTTTTGGCCAGGCAGTGTATAATTCAGAAAGAAAAACTATTGCAATATTATTTTTCCAGATAAAGTGCATCCCTCATAGAAATTATTTAAGACAGAAAAGCCCTAGTTGTTACAAAGTGTCTTTTGTTCTGCTTTATTCAATCCACCACCTTCCCTTTAATGTCATCCATCTTCAAATCCCTCTCCAGTGTCTTGTTTCCTCTCCAAGCAGCGGAAATTAATTGGCAGAAGACCAACTGCTCAAATTACAAGGAATCCTTGGTCTGCGGACAACTCAAATCAACCCCCAACACACCCACACAGCATGTAGCAGACATTATTGAAGGCAAACTCGACGAGCAGGGCGACCTCAGCAGCCTGAAGACACAGCCAAGTCTGAGCTTAGTTCATGCTAAAGTGCAAAAGCACAGTGAGAGCCATGTTCCTTACAGATCAGATATTTCCCTCCTTACCCTGGAGTTAAACTGACTGCTCAACAGCAGCTGTAGAGTCTATTAAGAGCTTTTATTCCTCAAAGGAAATTAACAGTTTAAAACATGTTTGTTTTATCTTAGCTCTACGCTGGTTGCTTTTTAAGATCTCCTCTTTCGGTTCTGACCAAATTTGTGCTGACGGCTCTGTGCATTCATTCTTAATAGCGTTCATTTCCAAACAACAAAAGCACTGAACAATGAAGTGATCTGCCAAAAGCACTGAATAGTTGATGGACTCGCAAAGTTAAGAGTGGCGACTGAAAAAGGATGCATTCATCATTGCTTCCTTTGGTGCATCACCGCAGGCTTGGAATCACAGACATGTGCACTGTAAACATCTTTTCTTGCCTCTCTTGGCCTCTGAGACGTCCTCTTATTGTTCTGGCTCTTTTTCTGTTCCCTTTCCTCTGCCTGCTTCTCGTTCTTCTTATCATTTCCTCTCCCTGTGCTCAGTCTTTGCTTTGTGTTTGACTATGTTCAAGGTAGAAACATCCTCTCCAAGGTAAGCAACAAGTGCATAAAAGCAAGAACAAACCCAGAAAAGGAGTCATGGTTTACATCGTTTTATAGGGCTGAGAAAAGTTCATAACACTAGGGGTTTTTTTCTTGGAGTCAGCACTAAAAGTGTGTTGATTTTCCTCTGAGCAACACTCCTGGTGTTTGGGAAATAAGATTTAGTCTCGTCTTGTTCCAGGAAAGTGGGCCAAAAGTGATGTAGGATGCTTATTTGGTGGTCGATTGATATATTTAAGAGGGGTATGGACTCACAGCGGTTTTACAATCAATACAAGACATAAGCTTTATTAAAAGAGTCCAGAGGGTCGATAAGCAAACTTTCACGAAAAGGGCAAGGATGAATTATGGATGTGGAGTTGAGTCAATGAAGGTAGAAGACATGAGGGTCAACCAGAGTCCAAGAAGTATCAGAATAAATGCTAACAGGTCACTCTCAGTGATACTTTGCAATGATTAAGCAATGTCACACGAAAGGCTGATTCACCATAAATACTCAACTACAAATGTATATAACTTTGGTTTAGTCGTATGTAGTTGATGGTATCCATTTATATTTTTAAACAAATATACAAGCAGAACAAGTAATATTCAACAGCTGAAGCCAGGCTCACAGCTGTGCATAAATAAAGTCAGAGAATAGATGTGGCTGCACCCAGTCTTGTCCTGTGAATGCTCACAAATTCATTTCAGAGTCTTTTCATCACTCCAAAAGCTGTCTTCATTAAGAAGTGTATCAATGTTTTCTTTAAATGGATGATTCTGACAGTGAGAGAAACACATTTGTGTTAAAAATGGGCTGAGATCATTTAGAATCTGCAGGGCGAGGACAGCTCTGTGTTCCTGTCTGACTCATGCTGGCGTTAAAGGTGAAATTATTCTGTTTATTTGTCTGCTAAAACAAAACCTTTCGATTGACCCAGTGTCTGAGTACATTTCCAGGGAGTTTGTTGTCCTTCTTGTCTTCATGGCTTTCCATTCATCAAAACAACACGCATTGATCAATGAGCTGTAAACAAAAAGGTCTGCCATTCTCTTCAAAGTTTTGTAACTGACTGTCTGATTTGAGTCTGACTTTACAAAAACACCTGCTCCATCCTGATACACACCGGTGTAACAAGTGGCTTAAGCTGTGTTGGTGCACCTAAAGTTTTTCAGATTAAAAAAGACAAAAAAAAAAAGCCCCATTAAAGACTTATAAGAGTTAAAACTAGGGCTGGAGGATTCTGTATGATAAATAATGCAGAATTTTCAAATGTTGGAATTGCAATTTAATATCTGATTATTTTTTAAGTTATGATCTTGTTCTTGTTTTTCCAACAAACTGAATATTAGGTAGATTAAATATAGACTGGAGCAAGCTACTGAGGCTAATATAAAAGACCTGTTTTCATCACACAGGCTTCATGAACAGCCTATCATCTTCAGTCCCTTGTCCTATATGGTTTATTTGGTTGATAGTAAATCACCGTTTCAACTAAAAGCTAGTTTTGGACAAAACTTTTTTAATATGTTAAGGGGCTAAGCTGGCCTCTTAGCCTAGTACAAGACTCCTCTAGACTCGTCGCCAGACGCTAGGAGTTCTGCTGGACTGAGTAATTTGTGATTTTGAACACCTGCACGCCAGGTAAATCTGGCAAACTGCTCACTGCTCAGTTTCCTTTGTAAAGTGTAGGGATCATACTCAACGTAAGTAGAAATTTTCTGATGATAAACGCAGTGTAGCGATCCATTTAGAGCTGTAAAGAAATAACTGTCCTCCGTTCCCATTCATTTCTAACAGCTGTCCCTCACTTCCTGGCCCCCGATGGACATTCCACATGAAGGAATTTCAAACAACCTATAATGAAAGAATGAGGAAACTGAATTTTTTTGCAAACTATTCTAGAAAAAGTTGACACTTTAATGTAGCATGGTGTGTAGTGCTTATACTCTGCTGCATAAAATTATATCAAACTGTTATTTTCACATATTTCTGATTAAAGAAATACACACATTTTGGGATTTGAAAAGCTTAACCGGCCGTATCATGATTTAATCAAAATTTTGACTAATTACCGAGCCTTAGTTTACACTTTGTTGACAATGTCCCTCACAGCCTCTGTTAGTTTTTTAAAAAGAAGCTGAAAAAGCTACATGGACCATAAAAACAACTTAATTACCACCCTAATTTACAGAGATGCTGATTTGCACAGGATTAGTATTACCTGGGGGCCACTGTATGTGTTAAAATATAGTAGGTAAAATGCCCTGGAATTTTTACTTCCCAAATTACAGACGTGGTTGATTTGCATGGATTGATAGCACAAATGCTCTCAGTGGTTATGACATACTAGCAGAGGTCCAAAGGTAATGGTAATCCTTCACATATAGGGTATAAAATTCATTGTCCCAATGTCAACAGAAGCACTTTTATCTTCTATAGAAGTGAGTGACCTCATGGTAGTCATGTGTCTTCAAGTGTCAATATTGCCATTCATGGGGCCAGAACACGAGGTCAGAACTGTTCCATAAAGAGCACCTTAAAGCCTAGGAATTATATCAAATCTAACTATGAAGGGTTTGCATAACCATAACAGGATATTGGTGTTTGTTTCAGAGCAACTCTTATATTCATGCCTGTGTCAGCATTACGAGTTAACCAAGGAGCAGAAGAGTTTTAATGGGAGCATTCAGAATAGTGCAGACACCTGTGCGTTCAAACAGAAAATGAGTGTATTAGTCACAGAGAATCGTTAATAGCTGCCACAGCAGCAGCAAGAGTAGGAGTAGACAAATCAGAATGCAAATGAAGGCATAATTTATAATGAGTAATGCTGGGATGAATTTAGAGTTGTGTTAAATAAATGGGTTGTCCTGTCTGTGTTTGCCTGATGCTTATTACAGTGAGTGCCGGGAGGCTCAGCTGAAGTGAATCCAGAGGAAGCTGAAGGCTGGGTGAGCAGCAGCGACATTTAGAAAGGACCTCAATGCTCCAGTCCTCAGGACTCCAAACTTGAGACAAAGCACACTGGATGAATGCTCTCTGCTTTTGTCTTCATTTCCTCACATGCTCTAAAGTCATTTCTGCCTCCCCCTCCTCTGATTCATGTGATTTTCTTTCACACACTCTGACTGCTTGTTAATGTACCCTATAGCGTCTTTTTCAAAGAATCCTTAAACTAAACATCATAGGACGTTAGGCCTAATTTTTGCCTGCTCCCTTGTAGTCTCCCATGGTTTTGAAACAGGTCCAGATTAGAAAATGGTCCAGCATTTAGTCAGCTCTTTTTTCTTCTAAAAAAAAAACAACCGCCCCTCAACATTATTCTGAACTAAACCAAAAAGAACTGGACTCTGTTGAGGTCCTTGGAGGTATTTCAGTTCTTATCTAAACAGATTTTCAGTTTATTGCTAACTAGAAGACAGAGATGGTACAAACCCCAGAAGCTTATATTGCTAGCTTTGCCACATAATTTTGGATTAAAGGTATAAAATTCCTGAAGGATGTCAACTAAATCCAGTTCTCTTACAGATCTAGCTTTGAATTACCATGATATTAACAACTGTGTCCCTTTGAAATCTGGTTAAAATAAAGAGGTCTGTTGAGTTAGTTTTAGGTACAAAACTCCTTGCTGAATTTTTGACATGCTAAGTATTCTTGGCTAAAAATATAAGTCAAACGAAGGGTCATGTGGGACTTGAACCAAGCTCTTCAGTGAGGAAAATAATTTCTGCAAGCAAACATCTTTGGTATTCTTAATATTGCCCTGACTCCTCACATGCTGGATGGCTGCAGCAGCTGCTCAAAAACATATTTTCCAACTGTAGAATGGTCCAAATTGGCTCAGGATTACACCAGTTATTCCCGTGTATTACTTTTTGCAGGTACAAGCACACGCTGTGAATCAGAACAGCCTGCAGACTCAGACGATTTAAAGACAGAAGATGGCCCACAATGACAGTAAAGAATAGAAACAGGCTGGTTTTGCTTTCCCAGGTGATCATTAGAGGAAAGGCTGAAACCATCCTGACAGGCCTGCACTCCTGGACCCTAATAGCTTATTGATCCACAGAGCCCATCCACCACTTTGCTCTCCCAGGATACATACTGTAGCCAATGTGAGCTACAAGTACAGCGACCTACAGGCAGTAAAGATAGCTGAGCAGTCCTTGTTAACAGAATGATTGCTTTTTATGGACCTATCATCACTGAGGTGCAGTATTACACAATATTAAACATTGTCAATACATACAGCACACAGTGGTGTCTCTACATCAGACTATAAGGCTGGATTGCTCCTGACTCAATGATTTCAAAGTGGGGTTGTGGCTTCTTCAGCAGTTCCTGTCAATTTAGAGAGACACTGAACCTTTAATTGCATTTGATGTTTAAGTCCCCTCAGGCTAAAGTATCTGCAGATGTAGTCCAGATGAAGTGAGCCTACAAATTAGATTAAACTTGAGTGAAGACAACCAAACTCATGTCCTTGAATGGGATGATCTTTAACTTAACAATTCACTTACATTCATTACTTCCAGAGTGCATGCTATTCATGAGGTGCAACATCTTATCCCCCCACTTCAATTTCTGATGGGGTTTCCAATTATACACAGCATCTAACCATACATCAGACACAGTTAGACCAAATTTAAATGCAAAACAGTGGTTGTGGCATAGCTGCTTAAGGTGTGGGCAAGTTTATCATTCCTTGCCAGAGCAAGTTCCAATTTTTGGTTTATAAGAAAACCCCTGCATTTTCCATGTTTGATTGTTTATTTACTTGGACTTCTGTTGGAGAAATGTCAAGGGGCTGCACCCAAAACAGCACCCAATCAGTTGGAGCATCTCAACAATGGTTGGAAATGAGCTGGCACCTCTCTAACAATCAGACCAGTCTCCATATTTTGGTCTGGTGCTCTGTCGAGATGTGCTACCTTGTCAAATAATGCCACCACAGCCCAAAACAACAGCTGAGGCTTTCTGTATCCCCTTACAAAAAAATGCTGCCAGGACAAAATTATCTAATTTTAATCCACAACTTTTTCACATGAATTGTCAGAGTATGGGGAGCAAATTTTGTTTCACTATGATTTCAGGGATAGCGTATTTCTATTGACACCTGTAACCTAACAGAAAAAGTACAGAATCACTTTGAACTTCTATGACTTCCTGTATTTGCACTGCAAGGAAGCGGGATGGTTTTGATCCTCTATAATAAAACCTTTGAGACATTCAAAGAAGCATATCCCACAAACACAAGGCTTGAACTCACAACCATCTGCTTTTCAACCCTAACCCTTACAAATGAAACTACTGCAAGACCCATAAAACTGAAGCACTAGCAGAGCATGCTTTAGATCCAGAGAATTCTCAGTTATGGGCCACAACACCTCTGCCACACCACTGCTGTGTAAACCATCCTGGCTGGGATGAACCCACAATACCTGCAGAATTAATGTCACCAACTAAAACTATGACTAAAAATGTTAGTCAACTTTTTCCCTCCATGAGGAAGACTAGAGTAAGACTGGCTAAAGACTGATAAAAGTTTAGTTTTTATCAAGGAGACTAAAACGAGACTAAGATATAGGTACTGAACTATCGGATGGTTTAAATGATGTTGGATATGTTTGTTAGATCTACTGCCACTATTAACATTGCTAGGGGAACTGAAGCCATTGACAGAAAAATGTTCCATATTCAGCTCTGCCTAAGCATATGCAAGCAGTTAAGGCTGGATAGACTGGACCCTTCCAAGGATGCTTACTCTAATTAGGATGCATTCAGGATATCATGATTAATTGCTATGGCTTTGAAGTTGAAGAGCAGGCCAGTAAGTGGACCTTAACATGCTTTGGTACGGACAGAATATGGAATAAGAAGGGCAGAAAGGTTTGATTCTTTACAGTCAGTGCTGTAGTGGTACCAGCAGAAGTGGATAAAATCAGAATTTATTCCCCACATTTTTCTAAGCAGCCCCTCCGGCAAAAGATAAACGCCCTGTGTTATAAACAAAGACATATAAGACCATCTTGCATTCTTAGTTTACCTTAAAATGTGCTTTAAGTATTTGCAGACTGTCTTCAAGGGAGTCAGGAAGGATCATTATGAATTAACAGCCAAAGAAGAGCAGATTTTACAATCAACACTGGCCCACTGACAAAAGGCTGAGAAAACTACATGATTATGAATTTGGAGATTACTATTCCATAATTTATAGCAGGTATGGGGTTGGTGTGTCACAAAGCAACACACACTAGTGTGGTCAGATTACATTTTCTTGTCTTTACCTCTTAAGAGAAGGATTTAGAAGTGGATATACTCGAAGGAGACTGAAAAATTGCACATAGTGTTACTTTTAATGTCTATCTCTGCAGTTTTGTACCTGGAAGTGATGGCTTTTGTTCATGAAAATCCCCTGTGATTTGTTCTGTACACTGTGTGCATGAAACACTTCAATCCAGAGCAGTGAAGCAGGACTTTCCAATAGTTTGTAATCAGTATAGATGTACCCTTTTGTTCCCTTAGCTGCCGAACAGTCGGCTAAATAAATTACCTTCTAATAGGCCATTTACATTTAGATCTGACAAACTAACAAAGCCACATAATGAAGTGAAGCTTGCTGCACACTTCAGCAGTATTGAGTTACTTCTTTGATTTGTGGAGTGCTTTGCATCTAAAAATCAAGACAAACGAGCAAACAGGTTCCAGCAGAGGCACCGATTAAAGATGGTCAACCAAAGAGTCATGAGACTAATGTGTTCAGAGTTTGGCCTTCGAGGCAGCGATTAAACCCACGCCGAGCAATGCCCTCTACAAGCATCGTCAGTCCAATGAATGGATTTTAGTTATGTATGGTTAGATACGGGCCAGGTTGGATTTATGGGATGGATGAGGGTCCGTGTCCTCTTGCTCCTCCAAAGTTAGCCACCCCTGATGAAACCCCTAAGGTAAACTCACTCCCCCTCCAGCCCATGTCCTCCACCCCCACCCGCAGGGACAATTAATTAGTGATGCGAAAGGGAAGGATTAATCGATAGGCTGTCAGGCTCCTGCCAGCTGAGAAGAGAGACCCTGCCAAACCCACCAGGACCCGATCTCATTACTGACGGCTGCCCACGCTCCCCTTCACAAGGCAGCTGCATCCATCAAACAATGTCTCCCTTTCTCCCTCAATTGTTCTCTCAGCTTCATCCTTCTGTCCCTCCCTGCATGTTTGGCTTTTACCCCTGTGACAAGATGAAGGGGGTTTGGATGACGAAGTGACACCCATTTGAAGAAGAAAAGGTGAGAAAGAGGGTGGGATTTATCAACTTTTGTAACACAGAGATTCCCTCGAGCACAGCAGCCACAGCATCAATCATAACACTGGCACCTCTGTCTACCAAAATCATTTAAACAGTAGTTCTGAATCAAGACAAATAAGTACTTTTCTAGTATTATCTCTGAGCACTGTCCCAACATTTATGGCTGTGATAGTGTTTAAGTCATCTACTATTGTATAAAGAGTGTCCAAATGCTACAGTTTGGGGGTCACGGACGCTTAAAACAATCAGAAGACTTTTTTATAGATTGGATATGCACGTTAAGAGATGTTTTATGAGGATTTCTTTCAGGAATTTAACTTTTGCTTTACGTTCAAGAGCATTTTTGCACTGTAGCACACTTTTTATGTACATTGCTTGCAGCATAGGGAATGCTTTGTTCCATTAACCATGCAAATAACATAACCAGCTACAATATTTTGCACGTATGTATTCCAAACTGACATCTTTTTCTAACATTTCTGCAAAAAAGTTTTTGAGATTGAACATAAACTCCTGTTAATGATTGGTGTACACCTGAAGTATCTTAAATGTTTGTCTGCAACTGTGCTGGTGGTGCATTATCTCCATGGGGAGTGCCCAAGACATACATTTAGTTTTTTAGCTTTCTAAGATTGTAACATCTGCATTAATCATCTGATATAATAAGCATTATGGTTGTGGTACTACTATTGCAAGTAATGATCTATTTAAGCGTTATATTAGCATTTCTATAGTCTGTTACTTTATAACTGTTTCATTGGTCAAAAGTCAGTGGTCTCTGGTCTGAATGAATCTAGCCTAAATGATCAGCATACACAAGGGGGGATCTCTACTCAGCGATTCAAGGAGGCTGTCCATCCTCTACAATACAAAAACAGAACTGATCTACACAACTGAAGTGAGTAGTAGAGGATGCTACAGTTAGCGACTGTAAAATGAAGCCTCTTCAGAGACAGTGTGTGCTTGGGATGTTAGAAAATATCGAAACACTGATATATCGTGATATTTCGTGGTGCAATACTGTGTCGATATTTAAAAATGCAGGATCGATATTTTTTTTAATTAATAATTTACTTTGTTGGCGCGGTAGTTTGTGGTGTAATTTCACCCCCTGACTGCTAGTTGGCGGCAGGCACTGCCAGCTGGCAGCAAGCAGTTGACCCTTCCCTCTTCTCCTCTGCTTAGACAATGACATCACGCAAGACTTCCGGTCTGAGCGAGCCGGTTGCTCATGCCTACCCAGCAGTACAGCTTCTGCTGCATTCGTAGCGGATATGTGGACTTGTTTTGGCTTCCAAAACATTAAAGTTGGCACAGACTTCAGTAAAGTCAGACAGGAGTAAAGTCATTTGTAAGATATGCCACACCAGAGTGAAATACTTGGACAACACAATGAACCTGAGCATCATAGTGAAAGCTTAGCGGCTAACAGATAATGTGAAAGAAGCCTGCTGAAGCTAGTGCTGATTTTTACTTTTGTAACCATAATTATCCTGTCAATACTTTGGTTTTTGTAAGGACCAGCGCCGGCATAGTGTCGTTAAGAACGACGGCTTCCGTAATACAAAAAAAAAAAAAAAACACTGGCCTTTCATGTCATGCCCTCCTCACAACACAGTCCGTCAATCCTTAAAGCTGGACATTAAGATCAGTCTTCCTCCACAAGCACCTTGCCATTAGGGTTAAGACATACAAGCTGACATATCTTGAAATGTAAAAGATCTCACTCTATATTGATTTATTTTTCCACTTTTCTTTTAAAAGTCCTAAAAGTATTTTAATTCATTACAAGGAATAGGAAAAATCCCTATCTACAAATTGCACAAAAAAGAGTTAAAACTCTAGAAGATGCAGGACCATATATTTTAAAATACCTATATATTTAATATTTATATACTATACATATAATTTTAATAAATTTTTATTAATAGCTCAATTCTGTTTTGTTATATTCCATATTAACTTAAAATTACATAGTTGTTATTAATTTATATAAAAAACATACATATATACACATGTATACATACATATATATATATATATATATATATATGATAAATTACAAAAATATCACAACATATCGCCTTGCTGATAGAATCGCAATATATCAATATCGGCACCCCTGTATTGGGATACGTATCACATCGCGAGATTCTTGCCAATACAACTCCCCTTGTGTGTGCTTTTCCTGTAAATATGAGGTTTGGTTCCACATGCAGTCCAGTCAAATTCTAAAACAATCTGTTGAAAGTTATTTGAAGACATATATGCTCAGTTTGATTGTATTGAAGGAAACAGCTTGAATCATGCTAGCCTATATATCAGCATACTTGTGGGGCAACTGTGCCTCAGTGGGTAGTGTTGTTTCGCAACTAGAAGGTCATGAGTTCAGACCCCTAGCTCCTTCAGTCAAGTGTCAGCATGTCGTTGGTCTAAAATTGCTCCCACAGCTGTGTCGGGGGTGTGTGAATGTGTATGGATGCGTGCATAGCAGACTCCACCATCAGTGTGTGAATGTGAAGTGAATGGGTTAGTGCGAGCTGCTGTGTAAAGCATTTTGGGTTGTCAAACATCTCGTAAAGTGCTCAACAAGCCTAGGTTCACTTATCTTAACTTTTCAATTCTATCTGGATATCTAGGGCTGTTCTTCCTGTGAAACAGAATGTTCTAGAAACACCATTCTTCCCAGTATAACTGGAAAATTCTTTGCCCAACTTTCCCAAGAAACAGGACCAGAAGGTGGCACTGTAACAAAGGAGGCAAATTTTTTTTTTGAAAGGCCATGCCCTTCACAACTTAAGTCAGACTGACCAGAAGTTTGACACTTAGATCTCACCTTAACTCCCTAAAAATGTCTCTTGGACCGTTAGAGTCAACTATGATAGATGCTGCATGAACACATCCCTCCTGGAGCCCTTTCCCACGAACCACACAGAATGATGTGATTCAATGATGTGGGCTTGGCCTATCACACATTTCCACATAATTAAAGATACTTTTGATTGCCCTGAACATAAAAACACAATTTGCCAAATGGTGTTTTGAATTCTGAGACCTGCTCATTGCTTTTTCCAACTTACAAGTCTCAAACCCAAAAATCTTCTTGTTGACTTGACTGCTTGAATTCAAAATCTAACATGTCTAGGGGACTCTAAGTGATGACAAAAACATTACTTTTTTATAGATTAATGGTCCCTTTCAATCCCTGAAACATAAAGATTAAGCTAAATTTGTAAGTGTGGGAAAAAGAGGGCTTTATGACTTCATATGTGCTCTGTAAATGCAGGAGAAAATTTCCTCACAAACTGTGCATCTTTAGCTGCTCATTTGCACCTGCGTACAGTGTTTGAATACGTGTTACTGATAGCTAGTTAAGATTAAAGGGGTACTATGTGTGTGCGTACATGCATTTACACATGCATCCCTCTGAGTGCAGTGTTACCGCGGGCAGGAGTAGAGGATAAAAGCCTCTGCCTCTCTGACAGTTTTATCCGCGTCACCATCTGCCTTTATCTGACGCCAGCATCTCTTGGCTCCCCTACTTGCACCCTCAAAGCACTCTATCCACCCCGCTCTGCTCGCCACTCATCTTGTCCCAGGCCACCGTCAAACGTCAGATCACATTTTTTCAAACTGTAATTAAACAGTTGCTGTCCTGAGCCCTCGACACATAGCCTGTGGTTGTTGAAACAAAAAGGGTGGTGGTCATATAGCAGAAATAAACAGATGATTGCTCTACTCATTGTTTAGAGAAAAATGAGGTCATTGGTGAGCTAATGTAGTCACAGAACATTGCTCTATTTGAGCAGAAGAAGCCTGTGTAAGGAAGCAGGAATGTCAAGGTGTGCTGCCTCTTTCTATTTCTTTCTCAATCAGCTTTTGCCACGTGCAGGGTTGGGTCAAGAGGAGAAAATATAGTCCCTTTCGCCACCCCCTCTCCCTCTCTGCTCAAAGTGGACAGTTGCAGTGAAGGATAGCTCCCTAACAGGTAATCAAAGGCAGCCCTTATTTAAAGCTATGAGCCAGGATCGGACAGCCAGTGATGGAGGTACTCTGTGGAGCCTGCTGTGCTATGTGCAGCGGCCCATAACTGCAGATGAGACACTTCCCACAGAGCAGTTAGCGCGACAACTTGCCAGCCGTAAACGTAATGACTGTCAAATGTGAGCTGTGCCTGTGAGAACAGCAATAAATACAAACAGACACCGCTAAAAAAAGTGTATTAAAAAGAAGTCTTAGTTTGAAAGGTGCATCCAAACTGTTAGAACTTTATGCAACCATCTGTCAGGCCATTCGGAAAGTTTATGAGCAGCTCGTGAAAAGAGGAGCTCTGATATGTGCTCCTTTCTTCATTAATGACTCATCCCTCTGTGCATAACAAATAACCCTAATTTACCACTTAGGTTTTTTGTTCCTTTATTGCCGGGGGTGAGAACAGCTACTTGAAAGACTCCCTTCAGTCTTAAGCGAGGAGTATTACTTCTGCTTGGATTAAAGGACCTGCACAGTCATTTCTATTAATACCACATGAGTCATAAAAGTGAAGTTTCTTTAGGTCCCTCTGGACAAGTTAGTTCTTCAAATTCACAGTCAATTAACACTTTTGGACAAGGGATGCATTTTCTGGGTGATTTTCCAAGCTTAATTTAACTGAGTATTAACCTCACATACTAGTCTGTTTCAGATGTAAATGGCAGGGGATATTTTTCACATCCATCCAGGCAACACCCAATTAACAGTGTTAGGAATGGGCAGAACTTTTAAAAAACAAACCTTGAGGGTGATTGGATGAGTAATCTGTCAGTCACATTCTTACAGGCCAAGTAGAGCAACAAAAAAAATTGACAGCATTATCTACATGACACAAGCTCAACAGGTTATCATTGTTCACTGTCATAAGAGGCAGTTCCCAAATCAAACTCTTGCACAAGCTGAGAAGCAGAAATATCTTTTCCACCAATAAAATCTTTCAATGCAGCATTTTGCTCTTCTCTGATAGAGAAATGTTGTCCTGTTCTGATAAACTGCTACAGCTGTATCCATGCTATTCTTTCCTGCTGGCAGCTACTAACTCTGCTCCGATAATGCTGATCAGTCCGGTCATTCTCTGACCTGATAATGTTTCAGCCTACAGCTTTGCAAGATGGGTCCATCTTTTGACAGACATCTAAGCAAGGTTACATTAGTATTCACTCGAATCAATTCATTGAGCAGCTTTTTTGTGTTCTTGTACTTTTTCTGTAAATTTTGAAATCAGTAATTTTACTTAAGTATATTTTAGAGGTAGTACTGCACTTCATTACGTTTTAAAAAGGCATCCAAAAAAACTAAGAGTAAGGAAAAATGCATGAAACAAGTTTGAACCTCTGACAGAAACAGAAACAAGGTGAAGGAGGTGCTGTCCTATCAGTGTGAACACAGAGCTGAAAACAACAAACTCAGAAGGAGTTCTACTCTACTGTTCTTTTAAGAAGTCATTTTTCACAATACATTTAAAAAGGGCATATTTGAGTTTTTCTGTATTGACATTTAAAATGTCACATGTTTAAGTTGATATCTGTTTGTTTTGACTGCAATTACCCAGTTTTCTTTTGACTACGATGGAGTTAAGCTTTCATTCCAAGTAAGTAGTGAAGCTGCTGACTAACTCCTGACTTAAACTCCGTAAGTCCCTGTAAAAGCCAAGAGACAACATCCTGTTATTCACACAGTGTTTAAATTCAACAAAGGAAGAGCCTTTTGCATGCCTGCTTTCAAAATTTGTTTGTGCACAGAAGAAAAATGTAAAAAGTCACACAATCAAGTCAGCAGTTCTGCTTTCCCTCAGATATGATTGTTGGACAACAGACTCAGCTCGGCAATTCAGCAGCACCTTTTGTACTTCCTTCTAGTCAAACTGAGGCAGCCCTGTACGCACACAATCACATCCATGCTGACCAGTGTACTTCCAAAAAATGCTACCACCTGATTGGTCATGTATTGTGGAAGTTCTTGAATTAAATCAATGTTACCAACTTTTTACAACAGGATGGAAACTTTAGCTTCACTCAAGCACTGACAATTCAGAAGCTTGAAGTTTGACACAGATGGTAATCCTCTTTTCTAAAGTGGCAGAAATTTGTTCAGTCACTTGTAGCTGTGAATAAAAAATGCTTGTGCCTTAAAATAATCTGCTTTTAATAAAAAAAATATGTCACTTTATTGGGGTCTAGGCTTCAAGGTCTTGCAAGGACATCTACCTTTTCCAGCAGCCACTGATAGAAGATTTAGCTCACCTATCTGTCTGCACCCTTCATTCCCTGAATCTCACACCTCAGGCCCTGACGCTGAAAATGTCATGAAGATTGGTAAAAATGATGTCCTGACCCCCCAAATGACCAATTTTACTTCTACAGAGCTAACATCCCGTGAAAGTCATTTTTGGGACTGGGGGGTATCTTGTCTAAAAAAAATAGAGTCTGTAGAGCTTACTTGAGCAAAACAGAATAAATCTGTAATGTTTAAGGGCTACATTTGTAGCTTGGTTTCAGACTGTTTCCATCTTTACAAAGTTACTGAAATTTTCACATTTGCTCAAGAGCATGGATAATTTTCAGCCCCATAGGAACAAAGACATACTAGAGTTAAACAAGCCACCACTCTCTCCATACACTGTCTTTTCTTTTTTTTGCCAATCCCCTTGTTTGGGTCCATTTTTCTGACAGTTGGAGGGACATTACTCACCACATCCTCTTCACATCCTGTCATCAGGGCCCAGGATTGAAGATGTCAAACCAAAGTTGTCAAACATGTTGCTTATATTGAATTTTCTAACAGCTACTGCCTTAACAAGGCAGTACCATATCCTTAGAAGACATTGTCTCCATCACTTCCCTCATTATTTGATGTGGGTGTGTCTGAAAGTGTTGAAAAGTTTGTGGTTGACATTTTGAGAGTTCTTAGAGAGCTCATTATTTGGAAAATGCCATGGGAATGACTCATCAGAGCAGACGGACCATGACTGTGCATATTGTCTCTGTGGCGCCGTGTTTCTCACAAGTCTGTAAAGATTCTCTGCCATCCAGGGTACTGAATATCAAACAGTTAGGAGCAAGAACAGCTGGATTTGCAGTCTGGTCTAAAAGGAAATCTCATCTGGTTGGCTTCATCTTTACTACTTACTGGTGGGGAGTTCCTCTGTATTTAATCTCCCAGAGAAGTTAAATAACACAGAACTCCCAAAGAGCCAGTAGAACTAATTAAGCTTCTTGGATGAATAGAGAAATATTTTAAAGGGTACTCCACCATGTGCTTTTTTACTCACTCTGCACAGCCGAACATGCTGGTAGCTTACCCCAAAAGTATCACTGAATTAACAGCAGTTCTTTCTGGTGGGGTTTTATATCACATGTCAAGGCGATTGACCCAAGCCCTGAGTCATGATCTGACAGCTTTGACAATGACACAAATAAATGTACCAAGTAGACAAATAAGGGAAAAAAAATCAGTCATTTGCTGATATGTTTGGGTGTCTGGAGTATCTATCAACCCAGGAAAGCAGACCAAGTCTTGTTTGTGGCCACTTATGTCTTTAAAACACAGAATCCGAGGGCCCACTCGGGATCTGATCTTCTTGTGATGTCACAATGAGAGTTACTATAAGAAAGCCCATCCTCACCTGAAATCTCAGCCTATGGCTTAAAAAAACTTTTGTGAATGCCTGCCATGTTTTGTGCACAAGCAAGAGCAGTGGTATTCAAACTTTTTCACCCAATGCACACCTAAGGAGAAGCCGGAATCTCAAGGTACATAATTTTCATATCTAGGCAAACTTGTTAGATTATCTAATGTTAGTTGTTGTATAGATTTTATCGAGAACACATTGTGGCACAAATTTCAGCAGCATGCCAACATTTGCATCAGCATTGCATTTACTGTTCCAGAGTATTCCTGACCAGGAGAGCTAGGAGTTGGGGATGTAAGGACATATCCTCAATCAGCTAAAAATAACACAAATAAAGGGGGATTTAAATCAATACAGCACAGCTTGTGTCCAGATACTCTGTTTGAACAGTAGGTGGTGCTGTCTTCATTTAACTCTGCTTATTCAACGTCATAAACTCTCTTCAGCTGACCTGAGAGCAGCAGGAAAGCAAAACAGCCATGGCAGGAGAGGATACAACCTTTGTATTAATGGAAGAATGGACTGCTGACCCTGGCTTGTCCAGTCAGCATTCAGCCATTCGCTCAACAGTAGAAGTTTAGGAAGGCAATTCTCCTATAGTTGCCTGGTAATAAATCAAGTAATTTTCTAAAGATTGTGCCTAGCATGTTAAAAAATACCTGTCAAGATAACAACCCCTGAATTGTATAAGACTACATAGAATGAAGCTAATCTGGAATGAGCAGATAATGCTTTCTTGAACCACTGGCCAAAGCCAAGGGATAAGGCCTCTCAATTGGACCTTGAGGCCACCATCACCGTCTCATCGTGGAGCTATTTTGCAGTTTGATTGGGTCTTCGCGGCCCCCATCAGGTGAGATGATATGGGGCCAGGGCTCCTGGGTTCTCAGGTCTAATTTGCCTGTACTTCTCCTCTCAACGAGAGATGGGAATAATTAACAGGACCCAAACACCCACCACGGGCTGAACAGAGTCATTTAGGGGAGCGACTCGGGAGGAACGGCAGCAAATGAAATGTAATTGCAATGGGAGCAGAGCAGCCGGGCTGGTGAATCAGAGTCACTGATGTGTGTGTGAGAGGGAGAGAAAGAGAGAAGGAACGGGCCAGACGTGAGGGAATGAAGGAGTAAATGAAAGACACTGAAGTTAGATGGAGAAGACGCAGCAGAACGAGGAGCAAACAAAATAGTGATTGCTGAGCACTTGTGAGCGACGGGTGGATATTAACAGAGGGAGGCCATGGTTGAACCTAGGTTAAAGTATCAGTTCATTCATGAAATTCAGAGTATTTTATCCCTTTGACCTCTGTTTGCCTCTTGTTGTACTCACAGATTTGCATCATTTCCCCAGATTACAAATTATCTTATTTATATACATCTTCTACAATGGATCTATAATAATTCAGTAGTTTATTACTGGGATAATCCACTGTAAACACTAAACAGTCTTACCAAGAACTATTTTTATGCTTCAAAAGTTTCTGCCACTAACAGGGAGGCAATCGGATTATGTTAAGTAGTGAAAACATTTTGTCTGGATAGAGATGTTGTTCTTGATTTTTTCCACTTTAAGGCTGCTGCTAACTACAAGTATATAAACAAGTAATGACTGTAAAGTTTGCATGCATCTGCATGATGTGGTTCATTGTCAAAGCACAGCTACAAACTTGTCTGTCAAACAGACTCGGCCAGGTAAGTTCTGTTGAACAGGTCAGCCTAGATGACCAGAAAGCATAATAGAGACAGGATTGGTGTTTTGGTCCAATGAGTGACCCTGTAAACTGGTGACTTTCAGCCAAATACATCCATGTATCATTAGACTACAAAATATTGGATAAAACCTGAGTAATATCTGCTATCTGGTTACTGAAGGGAGCTTTCAAGGTCAATCTGAAATATCTAAGCTTTCCAACCATTACTATCACAACCAGAATCAAAGGCAGACTGTACACCTACAAGAAGGTAGAAGTAAGATTTAAGCCAATGTTGAAACTATCTCTGCTAACACCTTAAGTGTAAGTAGAACATAAACTCCTTCATAAGAAAGGACTTACATTTAAACTTGGTTAGTTTGAAATGTCATACTTTGTAAATCCAATAGCAGACACACAGTACTGTGCAGAACTTTAAAGGATTTTTGGGCCAAAATCTGAGGCTGTGGTAAGGCAATGATATGACGGTTGAGGCGCCTAAGGACACCATGGGGCAGGAGGGAGGATTGACACAACCCTGGGTCCAAAAAGTGGACCCAGGGTGATCTCTGATCTCTGGGCAAATTACCAAGGGTGAAAAGGCCCGGACAAAAGGAAAGGTTTCCCATCAATTACTTAGACCACGGCATTCCACCATAGTGTAATTTGTCCCACCAACAATACATTTCATAAAGGTGACATCCCTTCAGCCGGCTCAGCAGCTAACCCATGTAGTGTACAGTCATGGGAGCTGTGCTGCACACACAGTGAACAGCTCCAGACACGTGGCGCAGACAAACGCTCCGTGATTGAGCTTCAGACACTCAAAACCTAGAGGGGACAAACCTTAGAAAATTTAAAGGTAAAACTCGTTTTCCCTACTGTTCCTCTTCACCTCATATCAATGCAGGATCTGTATGGCTTTGCGCTCCCACTGTGTCTCTTTTATGAGTGAGTGGGCTAGGAAGAGCTGTGCATTTATTTAATAAATATTACTGTAATATTCTCATTTTAAGAGAATAAACTCTTTTGTCGAGCTTGACTCTGGCCACCCCTCCCTCTTCCAGCCCCAGGTTGTGGCACATCGGGCCCTGTGATGAATCCTTAAAGCCTGACAGACCTTAAATTTACGCACATGACTGTATCTGGATTAAGAGTCAGTGAAAGTCAGTCTTGGTGCAGAGAGGAGATAGAAATCTGAAGGTTTGGACAGGTCAAATGAAAGCCATATAGAGAGACAAAATATGGAGATATGCCAATCTAATATGATGGAACTGCATACTGCCCCTTATGGTTCAGTCCAGTTTCACCAGTAATTCTACGACTAATGGATTATACTGTGCATCTAACTCTCCACACAACAAATGTAATACTCCAAAGCCGCAGAAATATTACCACCAATCATAGTATTTGACCATTTAATAACTGCACTTCTGCAACCCCATCATCATTTGTGTTGTCCGCTGCATTTACAAACGTGAACTTTCATCCTTGCAGCTATTTTCACAATTTAACAACCACGTTAAGAGCATCCAAATTAGCCTTGACCTACTTGTTCTATGCACCAGTCCCCCCGTACTATTTCACCTATCCCTCTCTCTTTCCCATCATCCCTTGCTCTGTCCCTCTCAGTTTACGCAGCAGTGGATGAGAAGCGACCCAAGGTCAACTATGTTCCTGTCGCTCCCAGGCACGGTCAGCCCAAACAAATTGGGGTCACTGGGCTGTTGGAGTGGTGTGATCGTACACACACTTTGAACACAGTCGTGCAGATGGTTTCGTGGAGATAAGTGTGGATAACAGTGATAGTGTCTTATCACTGCCTACTTTAAGAGAGTGTAAAGGAGCTGCCGAACATAGCAGCATCTTTTCAACCAGCTGTTACAGTAAGCACTGTCGTGGATCTGTTGATGTTGCATTTGTGAGTCCAGGATGAGTGGAGCAGAGCAACCAGGTGTGGTCGTAGCTTGTAATTAAGAGAAAAGCTGCCATTTAAATGAAAATAAATGTAACGTTGGGCAGAGGAAGCACTGAGGTCAATGAGACAATTAGAGCCGGTGTAAATGCATTTTTAAACGCCTGCTGTCCCTTAATTGCCATTTAAAGCTATCATTAGAGGTGGTTTTAAATGACATTTATGCCTAACATATGAAAGCCATAAAAGCAAAGATGAGGCTAATGACTACATTGACAGGGGATAAAGAGAGGTGCTGCTGCGGGATTAAGTCATTCTGTGGATCTGCACATGTGGATCACTCTTTTTGACCTTTGCCATATACAAATCAAAAAATCTAAATGTCATTTCACTGGAATTAATTAACTCAGAAAGATCATTTTTAATGCCACCATTTACGAACCAAAGATTGATAAACTACAAATGTGACTGAATCTTTAACCAATAACAAAAGAAACCCCGTTTTTCAAGGAAAAACCCTCAAAGATTACTGCCTTTGTTACTTCTTCTTCCTATGAGCAAATTTGCCGTACCATGTGTAACAAATTTAGAAATAAACTTACCACCTGAAGCTAAGGCTTCGCTGTGCCTGATGCTCCTTCCATTTACAGTTTCCAGATTTGAAAAGTCATGTTAAGTTAATCTCGCTTACTACAATTCTGAAACTTTGACTGGATGCTTTGATTTTGCAGGATTAACAAAGACCTTCACTGCTTTATGTAGCAGCAGTAAAGCCACTAATACATGACATATCACAAAAAAATTAGTTTTATTGCATATGTATTAGAGTATCTGAAGTATTTACCAACCCCTAAAAGGTGAAATAAGCCAAAACAGTCCTTCGTTTGTGGTCTTAAGACATTTGAAATAACAAAATCTGGGCCCACTGCAACATCATATTGAATCATTGTAATACCTGCTATTGGAGCACACAGCTGTACTCATGTAGGCACACTCCATTTACATATAAAAAGACAAATCAAAACAGACCTTTCTGGAGAGGCGGTTCAGACGGTTCAAACCTCCTCTAGTGCTAAATCTGTGTTATACTTTGACCAAATCACAGCACAGGTGTTCTATTTAGACCACAGACTGTATTAAACTGTGAAAGGGGGTATGATATGCCTCCTTTAACCAACATCCTCTCCTGTTTTTCACTCCATGATCAACAAAGTTGCTGCACTGCATCTTCAGACTCTCCTCTACAAACAGTTCATCAAAAACTCAGCCAACAGTGACAATGTTTTAATGAAACAGTGTTGCTAAAACCTGCATTTTAAACACTATTGGCAGAATTCCAGGTACAACTTTGAGGATAGGTACCAAAAGAGCGACACAGTTACTTGGTAACAAGCCAGAAACTTACTACTCATATACTACACTCAATTAGCATCATTACTACTAACAGACTGCTAGTTAACCATGAAATGAATGAGGAGTTAATGGCCAGTTTACCATTAGTTAACATGGTGATATAGAGTAACTATTCAGTATAAAGGTCTCCTTTACAGTTAGGGATAAAAAGGAGAAAGAGTTAAAAAGGTTCAGTATTTAGTAACGGCCCATTATGATAATCAACTAAAACACATCTGTTACTTTGTGATAGGTGAAGGTCTTTAAACAGTGCCTGTGTTATTTTCTTATTTGTGGATCTGTAATTCAATAACAAACCTGTCACACCAAGACTGTTTATTTTTCTGTACATTGGGAAAATTTACAGAAAGCGCTGAAGTCTTGTACTGTGAAGAAATAAAGCACTGGAGGTGATTTTGTTTTCACTCACTGAAAAGGAAAAAACACTGGGTCCATTCTGACACAGTCATTCATATGTCATGTTATTTGCACAAGCCTGTGCATCATGGCATCATGTCAAGACAGAGTGAGAGGGCACAACTTTAGGACTCAGGCACTGAGTACAAATTTTGGCCTTTATCTGTGACGTTTGACTGTTGACACCCACAGATACATGGGAAGGTCAATGTTCTAAGTTTCAGTGTGAGTGAGTGAGTGAGGGAGAGAGAGAAAGGGAGCTGCTGCCACTGTTCTGGCAATCACCCATTTATATGACTTAGACGGGTGTGAAAAAAGCAAAAAAGTTGAACCTGTTCTCAGGCTAAAAAAATGGACTCAGTGTGCAAAGGCCTTTAGTCATTATCTACCTATTAACTAACAGTTTGGTCTTCATTTATTCTCCAAGGACTACTCAAGATTTTTAGTACTTTATGTCAGTGGTTCTCAACCTTGGGGTCGGGACCCCTTGGGGGTCGCAAGACCAACAGAGGGGGTCACAACATACCTTAAAAAAACTAAGAATGTTGTTTAATAATTACTTTGTTGCCATTTTACACCAACTTTTACCAAATGTTAACCCTTTTTCATCACTTTCAACACAAATTTTGCCAATATCAGCACATTTTTGCCACTTAAAACCCATTTGTGTAAATTTTAAACCCTTTCCACCAATTTTTTTCTGCCTGTTTTTGTCACTCCTTAACCAATTCTTGCCAATTTCTGCCTATTGTTGCCTCTGTTGACCCATAATTGCCACTGTTAACCACTTTTAATTCAATTTTTTGCTCATTTTAACCACAGTTAACCCATTTTTATTCATTTTTCATCCCATTCCACCTAATTTCCAATAATTTTTTGCACTTTAAAGCGATTTCAGCCACTTCAACTCATCTTTGTTTCTTTTTTTGCTACTTTTATCGAATTTTTGCCACTTTAACCCATTAATCTTCTTTGAGAATCCAATTTCATTACATTTTCCACTATTTTTTGCCATTATTAACCAATTTTAACCCATTTTATGTTTTTAACAAAAGCTATGTTTTAAGAAGGCTATATTCTACACAAATTAATAAAGATAGTTGTTGCTCTGATACAAGTGGTCAATATTCAGGTCAAATATAAAATATGGTTTTCACAGCTTAACTTCACAATGGCTCATGATTTTGCTGGCCTCCATGGTCCCCCAGTTTGGCTGGGTCCCAGAAACCTCCCCCTTTATCCCTCCTTATGGACAGCCTTGTCTGCAAATGACTGTTCTTGAATGTGTATGACTGTTTTCATCCACCTTCAGGTACAGAGGGGGTCCCTGGTCTCTGGCACCTTTATTTTGTTGGTGGCGGGCTGAAAAGGTTGAGAACCCCTGCTTTACTTGACAGTCTTTGTCTATAAAGTAATCATTAAGTAACTAATAAATGCAGTTAGGATCTACATGATAACTCATGGTTAACTAGCGTTGAATTCCTTCTTCTTTCTCTGGTTAACTCACAGCTGCATTATACACAGTAGCTATGTCTCTCCTAGAATTCCTTGTTGCAAAGCATTACCCCACAGTACACTGTGCTTAAGGAGCAACGTATCTTTGTCAAGACAAATTAAAGACAACTCTATGTTGGTGAAATACACAAAATCTAGTTTTGCTCCCTCCTCTCATTAACTGGATCTTTTACTTTTAAATCTCTCTTAAAGATTCAATCCATCTTTATTTCCCTGCCCTTGGTTTTTGAGCTTGGAAGATCAAATCCTGGGACACGCTGATAAACATGCTCATGCCTACTCGGGCACTGTGATGTCTGGATTAGAGGCGCTTAGTTTCAAAGGTTTGGCAAAGATTGCCAATGCCAAAAAAGTAGATCTAAATTAATTCCTACACTGTTATAATCCCACAAATAAAATCAGTCAGAAAACTAACAGAAATGATGACAAATTTACCAACAACCACAGTTACAACGTAAACTACTCCAGCTTATCCATCAAGCCCTACAAACTCAGTCAGACTTCAAATATGAGCTTAAAGGATCAACAAGACACTATTAAATATAAAGTCAAAGTATAAACTTTTATCTTCTACCAGTCTATAACACCTATTTTATAACCAGTCTCTTTACTTCAGCCTCCCCTTGTTTTTGCAGTGTCTGCTTTATTCCTCTCACCCTGCTGCAGGCCATCTTTTCAGCACTTTGTGACATCTTTTCTTACTCCATTCATCATTTCCCTCCATCCTCTTTCTAATTCTCCAGAGACAAGTCCGAATAACTCCAAGTCCTCTCCAAGTCCCTTGGTATATACACCTTTCCTGTCCGAGTACATCCTTTGTTTCTGTTGGAGTTTTCCCCATGGTTTTCATGTCAGATGGAGAAACCATTCCCCCATCATTTTATCCCCCATAGGTATCAAAAGGTGCTCTCTTACTATGTGAAGTTCCAGGTAATCTCCCAGTCCTTTGGCGCTCTCTACCCTGACCAGAACAGCCTCCTTCAGCTGCGTGCTGAAGCCCACTGCCAGCCGGTCTGCCCGTGTGCTCGGCCGGTCATTGGGTGGCCAGGTATATGTGATGAGGGCTCCGCCTCGCCCGAAGATGTACGTTGTCCCAGCTGCAAAACAAGATGGAGGAAAATACGGTAAGAATAAAACAGAACACAGTGAAAAATGTTTAACAGCTTGAAAAAAAAAAACCCATAAAATTAGGGACAAGGGAGTTACCACTGTAGCTTTACAAGGAGCATGACAGGATGATGTGATCTAAATGCAAGAGGATTTTTTTATGTCATCAAAAAACTCCCTGAATACTGCTCCTTAGCCCTACAGCAAAGGACAAGTAGTACCTATGGACCTGAAAATTAGCCGTTATCATTGAGGACATCTGTGATTTTAATCCCTTGTGAATCAACCATGTTTGAAATATGCAAAACAAAAACTCCAGACGCAAATTACAGACCATATTTCCCACACATATGTGCTCTGATAATAGAAATCCAGTCAAAAATGGCATTCAAATCAATTTTTGCACCTTTTCTGTTATCAGAGGCTGTGCTGGACATTGTAAACAAAGATCTGGAATTATAAAGGCTATTTACAGAGCTATTAATCACACTAGCTTAACGTTTGTACACAAGTGACTATTTCACCAAGCTAACTACCTCTGGGTCCTATCCACAGACACTCATTTTCTTTAATAGTATGCTTTAAAAAGTCAGCCAAGTTAGAGAACTATCATTTTGAAATGTGTTAACTTATTATTCATTTATGCCTATCTCAGCGTTCAGCGTTTTGAATCTAGTAGAGTGCAGAGAAACAATGACAGGATCGACCGCAGAAATCCACTGAGACAATGGTTTGGCCAGTGATCACACTTTTCTCTATACATAAGCACAACAGCAAGGACCTATAAAGAGTCTCTTAAGTTTGGGGTGCAGGCATCCACCAGACTCCATGCAGTTCTATTTTCATTTCTAATCCTTTAAAGAACATTAACTTTATTAATATAAAAATTATAGCCTGCCATAGCACATTTTTGATACTTCAATATTACAAATTGACACAAAGATAAGGGGACAGTAAGTGCCAATTAGTCTGAGCCTGACGTGAGCACCCCTGTCAGTCCGCCTCTGCTGTTAAACTAATGCACATGCAGGTATGTCATGTTACTTCATCTGTCAACAGGATAGGGGCTCGAATGGGAAGCAAGAAGGACAGGGATTTAACTTGATCTTTAAGTCTGACAGATTCTCAAGGATGCATGACAATCTTTCCTTCATTTTCATGAATGATCATCTTAAATTGAAGGAGAAAAGCTGTTTTAAAAGCACCAACGCATTACGGCTTGTGCCTCCAGAGGACACCAGCTAAATGCATGGTATTTAGGAAGCCTGGAGCAGCGGGAGGCTGGAAGGCGTTGGTACTTTTAAACATAATTTCTCTCTCAAATTATGGAATTTAATGAAGCTAGGTTTACTATGTAGTATCTACACGTTACGTTTTATGGAATCAGGAGTACTGTCCTCTAATAACTTCACGATTTTCAAGGTAGACCAGTGGTGTGCACAGACTTTTTCAAGGGCAGGGGCGAAAAGAAAAAAAGGGCACATACCCGCCACTGAAGAGGGCACTAAGTTTCGCGTGTTTTCAAGGGGACTTTAAACATGTTTATATGTTATACAAACGGCACATTATATAGCCTTAAAACAGACTAACTAGACAGAC
This sequence comes from Cheilinus undulatus, assembly GCF_018320785.1. Lineage (NCBI taxonomy): Eukaryota > Metazoa > Chordata > Actinopteri > Labriformes > Labridae > Cheilinus > Cheilinus undulatus. The sequence continues at coordinate 6,771,285 of NC_054886.1, read as the reverse complement.
TACTCGAGTTGGTTTGTAGTTTGGATCAGCATCCACAAGAACTGTGTAGATTCAACGTTGGACTGTGAAGAACACACATAAATAAATAAACAAATCCCTAGGGGGTCTGGGGGTCTTCCCCCAGAACATTTTCAATAAAGTAGATGCCATTTCCTGTATTCTAGTGCATTTTAACAACATATTAGCACCAGATAATCCAAACTGGTTCTGTGAGATATAGTTCTGGCTCAATATAGATCAAAAAAGGCCCAACATAAAAGTCATTGCAACAGTAATGTTTTATAGTATTTCTTGGTCCTAATGGTCTTCTGGAGTTTAGTGTGTTTTTTCAACCCAAGGGAGCAGTTTAGTGTGTTTTGCCAACCAGGAAGGCACTTTAGCATGCGTTTTGGCTCCCAAGAGGACACTTTAATGTGTTTTGGATCACAGGAGGGCAAATTAACGTGTTTTGGCACCCAAGAAGGCACTTTAGAGTGCGTTTTGCCTCCCAAGAGGGCACTTTAACGCGCTTTTTTCAACAATTGGGCGGGGGGTGGGGCTAGACAGCTAGGCAGTTAGCTAACAAGTGAAACCATCGTAGAAGTGCAGCGTCACGTTTCTGGACATTTTTGAAGAACCTCTTTTTAATGTCCTTAAACAGCAATAAAGCAGAACCTACTTTAAAAACAATAAAAATAGCTAATAAGGCAAAGTCTAAGACCATTTTTGGAAACTGCTTAGTCATTCTGCTAGCTTACAGCTCTGCTAGCTAACAACTTATGTATTAAAACGTGATGCACAAACTTAAACACAACCTTCCGCTTCTATCTCTACTATAAAACTTCTATAAAACTTTAAATAAAACCATAAAAGTCGCCATACTCACAGGCAAACAGGGTCCTATGCAACAATGAAAGACAGTCCAGCAGAAGGTGAAACAACGGTTCTCTGCACCCCAAAACACTGACAGATATTAACTGTTATCTGTTCAGAGTTCTGCTTTCAACCAGGAGGGGGCGCTTAGCTGCACTGACCCTTTACCATAATACATAACATTTCCACCAATAAACTAGTAAAGGTAAGAAAATTGTCATAAAATTAAAATCTTTAATCAAATTATAGGATGTAAACATAGCCTAATTATGAAATAAAAAAAATATATATGATAAAAAGTCATAATAATGAGATATAGTTAGTCGTGTATGAGCTAAAAAGTCACAGTTATAAGCTAGAAAAAATCATAATTGTGAGATAAAAAGTTTAAATCATTAGTTAAAAATCAAAATCCAAGGAAGTATGACAACAATTTTTTAATATAAATATATATAATATATAATTATAATAATATACATATACTGCTGAGAAAATAAGACACCATTATGAGACAGAAGGTAATAATTATTAGATAAAAAGGCAAGAAAAAGAGAAAAAGGTATTTAAAGGATGAGATAAGTCAGAAACATGAGTTAAAACTTCTAAAATATTGAATAAATGTCAGAATTATGAGGAAAAAAGTCCAAATTATGAGATATAATAGTGAAAAACATGGATTAAAAAGTCAAACTTATTGAATAGAAAGTCATCAATATGAGACTAAAAGTGAGAATCATGGGTTTGAAGTAAAGAAAATTGATAGTGAGTCATAATGTGAGATAAAAGCTGAAAATATGAGAAAGTTGTTATGGGATACATAGTATAAATTAAACGGTAAAATGTCAAAAATCATGGGTTTAAATCAAAAAATCAGATAGTGAGTCCTAACTATGTGATAAAACGTCAAGATTCTGGCTCTTCATCCCATAATTTTTACTTTATTTCAGAATCTTGATATAAAAAGTCAAAATCAAGAGTTGAAAGTCAAATATACTGGATAGTAGGTTTTTATCATGAGATTTAAAAGTCTTGATTATCAGAAAATAGGTCAACAATGATATGATTACATTAAGGTGAAAATAAGAATTTTTATACAACTAATGCATTTTTATCTCATATTTTGACTTTTTATCTCATAATAATGAGTTTTTATCTCATATCTTTGACTTTTTATGTCATTATTATGAGGTTGAATCTTGTAATTCTGACTTTCTACCTCAGGACATCTGATAATATACACTTTATTTCATAATTAAATGAAAGGGGCCTTTTTAACTTACAGAATATGAGTGAAATAACAACTAACAGTTTATTTACATAAAGGCATTTCTGCACTCTTTAAAAACAAGAGTGCAGCGGCACTTTTTATTGTCACTGTCATGCAGAGCCACAGCATTTGAACCCAGACTTCTCAGTAGATTTTCACTAATACTAGGCCTGTGGCAGTACTGCTGTAGAGAGAATTCTCTTGGCAGTTTTAAGTTGTAAATGTTGGAAATATTTACAACAGTGAGGACTGAACGTGTTGCATGTAAAAGACCCTAGCTGCACTGGTGCATAGTGTGTTGTAGAGAACAACATGCAGTCGTGTGCAGCTTTAGCATTAGTTACTCACTCCATGGCTGGCTGTCATCGCTCTTTGAAGTGTTAATCTGGCGAGCGAGTGCCGCTTCAGTTGCCCTCGGTTGCCTACAGATGTGATGTATTCAAACTAGGGCAAGCTGACAAACTTTGCATTGGCTTTCAGTATAAAGCAGCAGGACTCAATGTCAACAAAAGAAAGTTCTCACATCTCCTTGTCACAAAACTTGGCTTTAACTGTATTTTGGGTGCCGGCTTTAAAAACGAACACATATAAAAATGTATATCCCAGCCTGGCACGGTGAGCGGTTTCATGTTTGAACTGTACAGAGGACTGAGCTCTTGGCTCTGCTCCAATGAGCTCAGTGGTGAATGAGAAATGACGGGCGTTGGCTGTGATTAGCATAGAGTAATGAAGCCACGGTGCACTGCCCCCAACCCTGTGGGATGCCTATCATAAATATGCATTCATATTAAATACAGGCTGTGAGGGTATGTGGTAATGCATAGAGACACGACAAAGCCAGCTTCATTTCTGCCCCCCTACAAGCATAAAACAGAGATGTATTATGATTCCTCATCCACTCTTTATTCTTCCTTTTCAATTTGCAGTGAATTTCTCTCCAGATGTTTTCGAATTACCTCAGATAAACATTTTTTCATCTGGGTATGATCCTAAATGTGCTAATGTATTGGGATGTCGAGTGTAACAAAATAGAAACCACCCATCACTTCTGTCTTTGCAGCTTTTACCAGGAAGTTTGTTTTGAATCCATCTTATCATGTGCTTTATGTTAACCTCCTTGCAAATATGAGGACATAACATTCTCGAAAGTATCACATAGTATTACTTTCTTTAAGAATTTTTGAGAAAATTGTCAGGACTGTCCATTGAAGTATTTGGGAGAATTTGTAATGCAAATTTCAGGGATTTCCATAGATAATTTGGGGATTCATTCTTTGTTTTTTTTGTATATTTTGTGTATAATTTTTTATAATTTTGAAAGCATCGTTGTAAGTTTTATTACGGTGAAATCTGTGAGTTTTTGCATTAAAATTTTACATTCTTTTATGTTTGGGGGGGGGTTGTCATTTTTGTGTTACTTTGGAAAATGTATTCGTAATTTGAGGGGAATTTAATTTGAATATTTTGGGAATAATTTGCTTTGAGTTTTTTAGGTATTTAATTTTTTAATTTTTCTTTAATTTTGGGAATTTGACCTTTGATATTCCCAGAATGTAATGGAATTTTCAGAAGAATTTGTTGGCATGTTGGGAGGAATTTTCTGTTGTTTTCATGAAACCTTGGGAATGTATTTGTTTTGGGACATTTCTTTGGTATTTGGGGAGTTTTATTGAAAATTTTCAGTAATTTAAATAGAATTTTTTTTATTTAAAATTTAGGCTTTATAAATAGGTTTAATTGAAATATTTGAGGAATGCTTGAAGAAATTTTGGGTAATTTTGGGGGGAAATTAAAAAAAAATATGATTAAGAATCATTCACAAAATAATGTAGTTTTTATAATTTTAGGGAATTTTTGTTCATACTGGACATCTTTTTTTTTTTTTTTTTTGTCAAAATCAATTCCTGTTTAAAGACAAGGCTGAGCTTTTCAAACTTATCAGGTTCTAATTATTCCAAGTAAGTGGAAGAAACTAAAAATGAATTCTAAACAAAGCTAAGGTCATGGGAGGTTAAAGCATCTTGGTCATAAGTTATTACCATATATAACTTTAACCTCATATAGATGAGTCAGATGTCCTGCTCCTTCTTAATTGGCCAATCAGGGAGAAGTTACATTGCATGTCATTGCTCCAAAAGTTGAACTGTTTTCAAATGAGAGCGCTTTGAGCATGTTAAGGAAATTTTTCGCTCAGAACACTGAGTGCTGAACATGCCGCACTACACTGCTGCTGCACTGAGTGCAAAAAATAGCTGCTGTGGACTCAAGCCCTATGACAGTATCACCACCTTTGCTCTATCTGCTTGCAACAGACAAAAACAAAACTTAAAACGAGAAGTTCTGAAGCCAGTTTTTCACTGACTTATTCAAAATGCTGTCTCAAAGTAATTTTTATCACATCTAGCAAAAGGCATTGATGTACTGCAGGGCTATTCAATTACAAATTTAACAGGGCCAAATTTTAAAATCAAGAAATGTAGCCGAGCCAGACATGTTCTGCGCCAAGTAAGCAGCTGGTAATGTCAAATTTTGGACCAAGGCATATCAATTTGATGAAAAATGTTCCACTTTTTATTCATATTCTCCCTTTTAAATTTGGCAAAATGACAAAAGCACATAAAAAATGCATAAATACACAACAACAGAGCTGTATTCGAACATAACCTGATGTAGTAGAAATGTTTTTTCCACTTAGATGAAAATAAAATAAATAGAATTAAAAAATAAAATGAAATTCTGTAAATAATAATTTTGGCTACATCTTACCCAGGCATATCTCAAAGTGCATAAAAGCTAAATTTGCACAGTTGTAGCTTCAGTTGAAAAGGACATGTTTTATACTTGGTATCTTCGGGCTACTTCTGTAAACATCACTCACCGTGCTTCAAAACAACTTAATGCATTGTAGGTAGACTGTTGCTAGGCTACGCGGAGTGTTGCATTCATGTTCTGAAACACTGTGGGAATTTATGAAAACTTGCAAAACAGGCTGCCCTCTGCATCTCTGACACGATCACAAGCTGGGCCACTTGGGGGGTTGGTTCTGGGCTGCTTATTGAATATGTCTGATGTACTGAATACCTGACATAGGCCTTAAACCTGCAAAAAGCTACAAAACCTGACAATCAGTCAGATTAGTAACATCACAATTCAGGCAACTGTTTGCATAACTCCTGGTTTTAAAATGATCTAAATGGAAGAGTTATGGATAAAAATCACAAGCTTATCAGATTAAACTGCTCTTTTCAGGCATTTTAACATGGGTGTTAATAGACTTCTGGGATTTCTGCCTTAAGGAGCTGCATTTTTGCACTTCTGCAATAGCCTCATATATCAACAGTGGACATGGTCGTCTGATTCCTGTACAGGTCTAACCTCATCCCCCTCTCCTGTCGACACCACTCTGAGCCTTGACCCCTGGGTGCCTCACATCTCTGTTCAACCACTTTCACCCCACTCTAAACCACAGAAACATATCGACCCTTTTCAAATCCACATTACACATAGACATCCTCTTCCTCTGCTGAAACCAGCACTGGAAATGCCTCCAATGCAGCCTCAGTTGGGATATCAGTATCGGCAGGTAGGCCCCTTCTGTAACAGTTCAATACCATATTGTATCAGCCCTGAAAATTTCCCCTCTTTTCAATCAATTCAACTCCAGTGAACCTAAAACAGCCAAGGCAGAGAGTTTCACTGGGCCACCAGGGATTTATTATGTGTGCCACAGGAAAGAACGGTTTTAAAGCTGCAAAGAAAGACTGTTTTCAGGTAATTAATCTTGGGAAGCTGGCACACAAAAACAGTGTTGTTTGCAGATGGAGTAACATTAGTCAGAGGTAGCAAAGTGTCACCAATTTGGCAATATCTTACACCAAAATATCCAAACAATAGAACAACAACGTGTTTGGTGTGAAAGGCTTGAGTTTGAAGGGGTACAACTAGTGTTTCTATAACAGATTCTAAGTGCTGTTATATAACACTTTTTTTTGACAGCAGGATGAGGTTTTTACTTTTAATTGGCTATTACAGGTAGATGTATTGTAATCAGGATCATTGGGAAAATGGTCTTGTGTCACCTGCAGTTTTTAATAAAGCACCAAGACAAATGTGTCATCTTGTTAGAGGTCTGCAGAATCACAGTCATGCATGAAGCCATACATGGAAAGTCCACAGCTTGTTTTTTTCACAGTGACAAGCGGACATTTATGCACTGCATTCTTTCTTTTATTTCTGAAAATTAAAGAACAGATCTGTTGTTGCATTATCTGTCATTTCTTTCTTTTTTTCTGTTCATGAGTTGCAGTCTTTGGCTGTGCCCACTCTCAAACCTCATGACAAAAATACATTAGAAGGCCTGTGATTGGTTTAACACAGCTAGTAACAGTCAAGGGTTTTTAAATCAGCACATCTTTCATGCTAAGATTTGAACTTAGCCTTGTTGAGTTACGCTTATTGTGTGATTTAGTGAGAAATTTCGTTGCAAAGAAAGCAACCAATGTCAACAATTGGAAAAATTTTCAGGTTTTTGGAAATGAAAAAGCAGCATTGGGATGAAGCAAGTGTTGAGTGTTATACCGGCACATACTGTTAATGTTAGCACTGTTAGCACCATGTGGAGCTAAAGAAGGCAGCAGCCAGCTTCTTCCCTATGAAGTCCAGATATATAAAAAATGAAATCCCTAGGGTATTTTTAAAAAAAATGTAAAGCATAGTTTCTGTTTCATGGGTGAATTTCTTATATCGAGGGAGAAAAGGTGTTAAAAAGTGGCAACGCCTTTCAGACTTGGAACGCTGCTTGCTTCTAAAATTCACGTGTCAGCTCGTGTTGTAAAACTGTGTGGGAAAAAAAATGTGTGGGATTCATCCATGAAACAGCAATGGTGTAAATTAACATTATTGTTTGTTATTTCATTGAAAAGTCTCCTAAATTTATAAAAAACAGTAAGCAACAGATGTGGACAAAGCTTATGGGTCCTTCACTCCAGGTCTTTCAGGCCTTTAAAAGGTCTGACTGTTGCTTTGAGTTTAAGTGGAATGGCCTTAAAGGTATATAACATTAATTCTTAAGTGGTGGGTTGGGACCGAAAAGTGGGTCACAAAGCCATTTTCAGTGGGTTGTGGATGTGTGGCTGGAAAATATGCGGCAAAAGTCTACAATATGCTTTACTATTGAAGGAATGTCTTTATCTCTTTTTTCCCTTACATCTTTATTCCATCTTAAGTTCAAACCGCACAATTTTTAATAAAAAATGTCTGGGGTTGAAAAACCTGACAAATTGTGGTGGCGATAAAACTTCGAGAAGATGATGCTGGGTTCTGACACTAGATTGGTTGAGAGCCGCTGGTATTTAACACTTCTGCTCATCAGGTAGAGTTACAATGGATGTTTAAGACAGAAAGCATCCTCCACTATGTTTTTGCATTTATTTTTTCTGGTCAAGACATTTCAGTCAGGAATACTCTCATCATACATTTTACTACTTAATTGCAAAATGGATATCCAGTTTTACATGGTGGAGAAGGCTCAGCTCAAAAGATTCTCCCTTGGTTAGTTAAGCAGCATGCTTTGACTTTCCAGGGAACGCATGACTAGAAACCCCCATATGGATAGATACATTAATCACATTGTGTTAGTTCAAAAATCAATTAATGCATAGTAGCATGAATTTCAATATGAGGGTGCAACAAGCTTTATGCTATAAAGGAGGAGGCTGGGGTGGAGGAGGTGAAGCTTTGCCAGCAGAAGCAGCAATATGGTGCATCAGCATTAATGCAAGCAGGGATTGGTGAAAAGGACTTTATATTCAAATACGCCACTGTGTTGAGAGAAAGAGCTGTGATTGGCTGTGGGAGCTGGGAGGCGATAATTGGGATCAGCTGGCTGTCAGCTGGGCCGTCGACTTAAGTGTCTACTGTTGAGCTTCATATTAGCTACCACAGGCAGGGATAGAGATGGAAACCTAATTTCATAAGGACCTGTTAAACATTTTTCAGTACCTGAAAATCAATCATTTCTGAACTTGTCAATACTGTGATTAAGTACTATAGAATGATTAATCCAGTTCAACCAAAATGTAGCGCCCTTGACTCTTAGCTTAGAAACAATTCTGTCTGCTGCTGCTGCAGGACAGTCATCCTCCTCAATAAGGGTCTAGCCTTAGTCCTATATGATTAAGTCAAAATCTGATGAAATAAATGTTGCAACTGGCGGAATAAAAGCTAGTTGACAACTAAAAAAGGCGACTTAAGGTTGCATGATAATGCTTTCAAGGTTCAGTCAATAAAATGATTATATAAAGTGAAGATAAATAAAACTTTGCACACTATAAAGGGAAGAAAGCAGACACTCAAAGCATGTAAAATGTAACAATCAGGGTGGAAATACTGTGTTGCAATGGCCAAATCATTGAAAAAGTCAATTTGTTTCAACCTTTTAGGCTATTTCCTTCTTGTATATAGCCCTGATGAAGACCCCATGGTCAAAACACAATTTACCCCCTTTTTTTTGAAGAGTGTCCATCATTATTTAACATTTCCTTCACTGTACCACTATCAAAGGATAATCAAATGTAAAGACAAGGAAGGAAATTGTAGTTTCTGATGGGAAATTTTGATGAATACAGTTGCTTGCTGGTAAAATCTGTTTTTTTGGCCATTTGAAATAGAAAGAATACTCTGTAAGGACAAATATCATACATCTTCAGCCAATAAAATAACTTTTCTGTTGCGTAATAATAGGGTGTATCAGCAGCAGTATTTATAAGGACTTGGATTGTTAAAGAGTATTGATAAGGGCATCAATATCAGTGAAATTTAATGAGCTGCATCCTTAAAAGATGCTAAATGTTGAGATATTATAATTCAACATGTAGTGAAACTACAATAACCACATTCAGCTGCATGTCCCCTGTTAAAATGGTAACTTTCCACACCATAACACCAGCTTTCTTCATCTCTCTTGCTCTCTTGTTCACTGTGATCATGTACAGGTAAGATTAAGGCGTCCTACATGCACTAGAATGGCTCTTCTGCTCACTATGAAATCTAATCCTTGCGGCGCCACTGCACACTGCAATGTGCTCTCCAATGAAGGCCAATACACATGCATACGAGCCCTTGTTTTTATGTCCTACAAATCTCTCTCTAGGTGTGCTCGGGGTCAGAGACGATGGAAAGCAGAGGCTGTGATGACTGCAGGGCCAACAGGCCTTCAAACAACATCCACCACTACGGGCCACACACAGTCTTAGTCATAGAGAAGAGGCAGGAGGATAAAGAATGGAGACGTGCCGGCTTCTTCCGCACACAAACACTCAGCTACTCGACACTTTCATTATCTAACAATCCGCTGGTAGCCATTCAAAATCGGCTGACACACACAACTCTCTCTCTAGCTTCCTCTCCTTGGCTCTCATCAGCCCTCCCTCCCTCTCCTCTCCTCGTTCCCTCCCAGCGGAGCTAAGCCCTCTGCTCAGCTCTTGTTGTTTTCTCCAGGCTGTATTATTTTAGCGCTGACTAATTATCGCAGCATGGCAAGGAGGGCTATAAAGAGGTTGTTTGCCAGAGGAGGGGAAGAAAAAAGAAGGGAGGATGAAGAAAGACAACAGGGTACATAGGCAGAGTGTGGAGAGGTTTTAGGAGAAAGTTTTCCCCTTTTTTTCTCTCTCTCTTTCCTGTGTTTATTAAAAGAGCAGCACCGGAGCTTCACACAAGCTTGGTGGGAGACAGCCGAGGAGGAGGAAGAGGAGGAAAGATTTCTAAAATGGCCGACGAACGGAGAGGGAGGGGAGCCATGTTGTGATGGATGAGTGCAGAGCCATGAGGGGGGAAAAAGGGAATTTTGATGGGAGCTGTGCATGTTAAAGAGAATTTATGTGACGTTTGATGTTGATGTCCAATTAGGTTTGATGGTAAATGTGGACGGATGGGGGGATCACTTCACTGCTTGCAGTACTGACAGAAAAAGCTGACTTCTGCTGCACGCAGAGCCATGTTAGAAGTGCATTTATGCACCAGTATGTATTACAAGAGTATCAAATGCCTTGTTGTGTAATAATTCCTCAAATATGAATAAGGCAGCTTAGAGTGACTGCACTAAAACACTGTATAATCCTTAGACATGGCATGTGATCACATTTTAGGCTATGAGTTTTACTGATCATGCCTATTGCAGCAACATAAATGGACTTAGTAAATGGACTTGAGCTTGTATAGTGCTTTTCTAGTCCACTCATAGTGCTTAATTCACCCCATATTCACACACTGATGGTGACGGCTGCTATGTAGGCCATCAACATTGGCTAATTACATTCATAGTCATCCATACTCATTCACAGGCTAATGCAGCAGGGGAGAGCTATTTGGGGTCAAAAGGCACATCGACTCCAGCTGCTGGGGACTGAAGCACTGACCTTTTACTAAAACAGTCAGCTAACATGCACTAGAAAGTACTCTGATATAACCAGCAGTGCTTGTATAGATGATATAGGAGGAGACATGGTCTCTGGTTTCAAAGAAGAGGCCAATAATCCATAACCCCTGCTCTCCTGCAGCATTGTCACCGGTGAAGGCTTTAAATCTATGATTGTTTTTTCCAGCTGTTGGTTTCTGTTGGTTTCTGTTTTCTGTTGGTTTATACATTTCCTACTTAAGCCCACACATTTTATTCATATTTTTTTATTTTTTGCAATTCAAGCACAAATTATTGCTAAATCTTATAACTATAATTAGCAGCGCGTCTGTCTGTGTTGATTTGCACGCCAAACCGTTGCTCCAATTGTCTTTGATATCTCTCAGAAGACTTCTTGGATGTTTTGGTTTGAAACTGGAACCATGAAAACATCTTAAATATGCATGGATTTTCCATAAAATCCCAAAATGTTGCGCCATGTCATCATTTGGGGGCTTCTGCTGCAAGTCGGATATTCAAGCCGGGACTGACGTCACACCTAAATTCCATTTACAACAAGCTCATAAGACTAAGTGGCAGAGATTGAAAACAACTGGACTTTGCTGAAACACGCCCACAGGGAAACATATTTGGATGAGCTGACACACCTGCTCCATGATCCCTGATTAAAATAAGCTCTTTTTAGAGCACTCTGCCATGCTCATATTAAATAAGACAGGAGATGTGTCACACACTGATGTTAGAATCACTCACTATGAAATCAGTCGCTGTTTCATCGGCTGTAGTCACCGGTGCTGTGCAAACATGTTTGAATACGGGTCTGTCTCTCTATAGCCACCTATCATATGCACCAGCCCGCAGAGACGCTGAGCCATTATGCACTTAATTGGGGGAAAAAACACCCCTTTCCACGCAATTTGGTCTTTTTGCATTAAGCATCTAATGATGAGGCCAGTCAGAGTATAGATTAAACCTTCTGTCAGTGAGAGATGATAGAAGTGCGCTACAGTTTTTATGATGCACAAACTTTCCAGAGATCAGGAAACAATTTCACTTCTGTTTGACATAAAAATAACTGATATGTATACCAGGTAGGGAAACATAACTTTGACTATGCCATAACCAGGAGTTAAATCAATCTCAGGCTCCCAGATGTTTTTTTTATGCATGTGTGGCTCTGTAACGTATGACAAGGATGTGGTGGTTTTCTGAGGGGTTCCTTCATTCAGGGAGGAAACTTCATCAGGGTGGGGCTTATTGATACATATCGATATTGCCTTTTGAATGCACTCTCAGTTATTCTGAATATTTAAAGTGGATTGTTAGAATCTGTGCACAATGAGGGAAGGACTAGACACAACTCTTGTGGGTGCAGGCGGGAGTGGATGGCACACACTGCAGGAGTAGAGTTGATTGCTACAAATATGCTAAACAGCATTATCTTAAACACATATTACTAAGCTTTTAATGTCAAATAATACTTAAAATAATCTCCTCTAGGAAATGTGTTGTGAATCAGGAGTCAGTTTGAGTCAAAAAGTTATTCTGAATTGAATCTTGGACCCCAGAATCAGAATGCAATAGAACTGTAAGATACTTACAGGGTCACATCTTGATGAAAAATCAACAGTAGCTACTTTTTGCTGTGTATTTTAATGGAGAAGGCCATTAATATGGCTCTTAGTTGAAACACTGAAGAAGAAGGGGGGAGAATGGGAAGTGTTGTGAAAATCAAACATGATAGGCGAAAACCAAATCATGAGGTGCGTGTGATAAAGAAAGTAAACTGCTCATTTAAACCCTTAAATGAATCACAATTAACATGTGAATGCTGACAGCCCTACATTTTTCAACACGGGGGATTTAGCAGACAGATGGAGGTGACGCTGCTCATACTTAAAACTCACAAATCTAACACTAACTGATATCTCATTCAGCGTGGTTCACGAGTATGACATCCTGCACATTTTCTCTCACTGCATATCTTACTTGTGTTCCACAGCAAACTAATTCCCATCAATTAACATCCCTTCTCATGCAGAGCGTCTTCCATATGTTTGTCTTCCCTCGAGAGCGCGCTGTGTTCCTGACACTACTGTTGCAGTTGTCACTTTTTGCTTCCATCTTTATCATTAGCACCTTTGTTGCGCTAGCTGAAACACCAAAGGTGAGAGAGAATAACAGAGAAGTTTAACACTTAACCTGGAGATACTTTCTACTTCTCTCTTGTTCCTACATCCAATCCCTCCAACGAGCTGCTGTTGACTTTGCCGGCTCTGATTTGTCCTGCTGATGGAAGCCACCTGCTGCATTGTGCACTTGTATACTTGTGTGCTTCTGTGTGCTCCCTCTCCTCTAAATGAGGAGACAAAGGAGGTGCAGAGTCTCTAATGAGTAGCCCGACAGGGTGCATCCATGGGTCAGTGTTTCTCCCAGCAAACACCTGCTGCCTCTGGGTGAGACTCAATCTACAGAACTCTGCAATGCAACACACACCGACTGGGTGAAATGGAAGTAAAAACAGAGAAGAAAAGGTGGTTATTAAAGCAGAGAACATGTCAGAGAACTTTCCTCTGGACATTTTTAAAGTCTCTGTGATGCACGGAAGAAATCGACAGATGACAAGTCAAAAGAACTTGAAAGTTTTTTAGGGTCAAGCTGGAAACAAAATTCAGCCCTGGCAAAATTTATTGGATTGGCCGCTGTGTTCATCTGTCCAATGCTATTATTCCTCCTCCTCTTAGTTTGCTGCCCATGGACTTTTAGATCTGCTCCAACGAGCAGTTTTCTGATTGGCACTGGCATCTTGAATGACAATAATGTCATTTTTGAATAATAAATATGATGCTTTAACATTTCTGCATCACTGGCCTTGAGGTTTTTATTCATTTGCTCACTAAAGTTGTCCCCTCTGCCTTTTTATTATCTTTTGCTTTCTATTCAGCTGTATTTTCAGTTGGATATGAACTTTATGTTCTTGATTTTATTGGTTATTTCCTGCTTGACCTTTGAAATGATAGGAATAGGTCCAATAAAATCCTTAGGGGGCAATGAAAGCAGATAATGCCGCTACATCAGCTTTCCAAAAAAGAAGGGTACGCATATAAAAAGTTTGAATGCTTAACGACTAATTGCTTTGGTATACCAACATCAAAAAGGCTTTAATTAGAAGATCTACTTCTATTGTCTACAGTTTCCAGTGGCAGACAATTGGGGATACATCAGAACTGCTGGTAGCTGGAATCAATGCCACCACTTTGGGACAAATTTGTTTACAATGAACGAGCGTCTATGAGCGAGAAGTCCTAAGTCTGAACGTTTTACAGTTTTTTGCAAAATTTGGGGATTTTTTGTAGGCTTTAACAAGCCACAAAATTCATCAAAATTTGCACAAATTCAAGAATGATGGAAATTTACTTGTAAATTACATGTTAAATCATGTGTCCAAAACAGCTACATGGCAACCCCTAAAACACAGCCCCTCTTATGAGTTCGACCTACATGCCTGAAATTTAGCAGGTAAATGCATCATGTCCACACCTACAAAAAAGTCTCTTATGGACATGGAAAAAATGTACGTGAAGCTGGCAGTTTACAGTTGTAAGCAAAATGTGGGGATTTTTGTCCTGTGTCACTGGGTTCGTATTTATACAAACGCATTCTAGGGATGTCCTTGGATTCAATCCTTGTTTCTTTGGCTCAATTCAGACAAGTCAAAGATCTAAAGTTTCGAAAAGCTTGAGATTTTGTCAAAGGGCAGGGCTGTGGCTAGGGGTCAAAGTTGTTGGTTTTGACAGTGTGCCAAGAAAATAACTCATAATATCTCTGATCAGCAATATAACATCAAATAAAAACTTCACAGGAATAACAGGACTACCAGCCTGAACACATTCATAACTATTATTTAGAAATAGCGCCACCATTTGGCAACAGGAGGTCACTTTTTAAAATTTTTAACCCACATTTTCTGCAAGGTTAACGGTATCTCCCTCAAAATTAGTTTTGCAACTTTAATTCTACTTTAGATTTGGGAAAGAGAGGAATGTTTTAAGGATTGTGTTAGTACTGGGGGTACTTTCACTGCTCTGAGACATTGATTTCCCAGTACAGTCGTGCTGGATCTGTTTAAACCCTGCAGTGACAGACCACTCAACTCCGGTGCTTCCATTTCCCCCATTAGTAAACTAGTGTTTTTGTTTCAAGGATGATTTTTTCACATAATGGTGGAGCTATTAAAAAGCTGTTAGCTGTTAAAGCTAACAGCTTCACAGCTTAAAGCTGTTAAAAAGGGACAGCGCTGCCTGGCATCTTGCTGCAGGCACTCCCAGAATGCTCTGCAGGTAGCCCCAGTCAGAAGCCAGAAACTGCTGACACATTTAAAACAGCTTTTCCTCCCCATTGTATGAAATTCATCCATGAAACATAAATGGTGGTCACCTGTTTAGTAAATAAACTGTGTAGAATGTTAAATTTATTGAAAAGACCCCTAGTTAAAAAAAATAAATCTTGTTAACAACCAAAGTGGATGGAGCATGATGGCGCCTCTCTAACTGGGATTGGATCGTTGATCAGCTTTTCAAGACTGTTGGCCCAGTGTGCATTATGGCAGTGTTTCCTACAGGCTTACACTATAACGGCCCCTTGAGTAACAAACTGGATTCTGTCACAGTGTGGGTGCTTTAATTCAGCCCATTTTCTACTTCTATAGGTGGGTGTTGGCTTTTCTTGAAGTCTCCAAACAATACACATCTATCTTTAGCATTTGTGAAACTACAAAGGCCTGTTTTGTTGTTAAGTAAGGGGTCTTCTTGCCTTGTTATTCCCTAGATATTGCACATATGTGTCCTGGATGTGTAAATCTTAAAACATTTGCATTGTGGTGCGGAGATGGCTTAGAGGTTAGGTCCAGAACCGTGTGCACGGGTGGCCTGGGTTCAAGTCTGGTCTGTGGCTCACACCTGTTTCCAACTCTATCCACTGTCCTTCTCTCTGAATAGAGGCATAAAAAGCCCAAAAATATATCTTAGAAAAAGTGCTTTTGTTGGTTTGCCCCTGCTAATGGAGAAAAGGCAGACAGAACAAAGTGTTTTATAAGTCCTTCCAGACAGCAAAGGTTTGCTTTTATTGAAAACTGTGAGTTAAAAGTAAATTAGTGCTGCTTTGGGAGTTGTCTACAAACAAAAACCTGGCCGGATATGGATTTCTCTGACCTTCAGACCACCGTAGTCTAATCAAGCAATCTGCCTTGCTTGCTCCAGCTAGAATAACAATAATGATGGAAGTGCTCTGCTGCACTCATGTTTTCCACCCCCTACCTCCTACATGCAAAAAGAAGAGGCTAAATATTTATTACTTTCGGCCAATTAGCTCTGGCACCATCGATCCGGCCAATCAATCCTACCTGCAGAGAAGGAGGTAGAGAGAATGCAAAAAGATGAATCAAAGATTGCAGGACGGCCCATGATTATCAATTCCATTCACATGTGCAAGCCGGTAATTTGGCTTGAAGATAAACAGAAAAAAATGCCATTTCCTTTGTCCATGGATATGAGGTAAAAATAATCAGAAGAGAGCCATGGACCATAGCAGTAATGAAAGCCTATTGATTTTGATCTTTTGCACCCCTCCTTCTCTTTTTATCAGAGCCCAAGCATTGAAAAAGGACAAGGCGCGATTGTAATGGAAGAAATTATTCCATCAAATGAATTGCTTATTTGGAGGCTTTAATAAGTCACAAAATTAATCAAATTTTCACAGATTTAAGAGTGATACCCCTAAAATACAGACCTTTTAACGGGGCTGGACCTACATGCTTGAAATTTAGCAGGTAAATGTATCATGTCCACTCCTACAAAAAAGTCTCTTATGGACATGGAAAAAAACGTACAGGAAGCTGGCAGTTTACAGTTGTTTGCAACATGTGGGGATGTTTTTGTCCTGAGTCACTTGGTTTGTATTTATATGAACTCCTCCTGGGGATGTCCTTGGATTTAATCCATATTTCTTTGGCTCAATTCAGACAAGTCAAGGATCAGAAGTTGTAAAAAGCTTGTGATTTTGTAAAAGGGCAGGGCTGTGGCTGGGGGTCAAAGTTGGATGATGGTTCTGGCAGTGTGCCAAAAAAAAAAACTCATAATATCTCCGATATGCAAGATTCAATCAAAACAAAACTTCACTTTTATAGTAGGGCTACCAGCCTGAACACATTCATAACCATTAATTGGAAATAGCGCCACCTTCTGGCAAGAGGAGGTCATTTTTTTAAATTAATGACCCACCATTTCTACGAGGTTACCATATCTTCTTCAAAATTGGTGTTGCAACTTTAATTCTACTTTATATTCAGGAAAGAGTGGAATGTTTTAAGGACTGAGTTTAGTATTGGGGGTACTTTCACTGCCGGGAGACACTGATTTGGGATGGTGGATTCTAGGCCACTATAGCTGGAGATAAACAGGTCATATCACAGGAAGCCAGTGCCACAATTTTTCCATTAAGGCCTGGGGTCAATGTTGCAGTGTCGACCGCAACCTCAAAGCCTCATGGGAGCTGACAGCATGAAAATTACATGACAGTCTGAGGATAAAATGGAAATTTGATGTGGGAAAAAGGAGCGATGGTGGCGATGGATTCAAGTCTTCAGAGGCAATAAGCCTCAAGGCGCACAGGCATAGTACACCCACAGTTATTTCAACGCACTTCTTATTTTAAACTCTCAGACAGGCTCTCAAACAATAACTCAATAACACACAGATGGTTCCTCCAACCTTCATGTATTATTGCATCAGCGCTGACTGATTTCTTTGAAGCAGTTAAGGAGAGAGACAGAGCTATTGATTCCTTTTAAACGAGAAAACTGAACCCTTTTTTTGCTCCCTTTTTTGACACAACATATATTTCAGAGGCACTTACAAAGGGATGCTTAGACTGGGAGTAAAAACGGGCTGAGATGACGCATTTGCCAAAAGTTTCCAGACAGCTGTTGATCTTTGAAGTTGCGGAGTTACATACAGGCACCCTGACAGGAACTTTACGAGCGCACACATCTTCCTGACATTTTTGAGTCTCTCCATCTCTTCCCATCACTTCTGCCGGCACAAACACCCTCAGATGCAAACACTGCCTCCTCGTAGTCTAACAACCTCGTCAAGCCTGCCTGGCCTTGCACTAAAAGCTATTTCTCTGTGTGCGGTATATCAGAAAAATATAGAATTGGCGTCCTAAATATTGGCTGCATATGGAGGGGAAATGGCAATACATCCCCCCGTGATGTGGTTGGATAATGTCCATCTTCTATCTCTGCTTTCTGCATGATTGCTTCCAAGTATGAGAGGAACCTTTCTGTTTCATGAAGTGAGACGACACTTTCAGCAGTTTGCAACATTTTCCGGATTCCAGTTTAGGACAACGTCTGATGTGATAACCAGGGATATCAAGAAACACACTTGTTGAACATGGTATTCCTTCAAAGACAGGTTCTTGCCAAAATGTGTTGAGATTGTTGACTTCGTGGCAAAATGGTCAGCTTGATGGGTTGTTCATTAAAAACTTGGTCAAGTCAAAGTGCATAAGGGCAGTACATTGTAAGTTTAGGACAATAAGATCAATGACTTATGATTGGAATAACTAGAGCACCAATGCATGTATACTGTATCCTGAGTAAAGCTGTTAAGAAAATGTAAAAGGTTTAAAAGTAAATCCACGCTTCTGGTCTACCAAGGGAACCCCGCCCCCATTTTCTTGATGATAATGCTGTTGTTGTCTGAACCATCTATCACACCAAACCACACCCCAAAGGGGACTTCTGTGGATCGAATTTGACATCAACAACACATTAAACCAAAGAATGACTCTTGTTTTGAAAGTCTAACAACAGTCAATTTGTGAAAACTTTTCGAAACAGTCTTGGTTAGGTTATACCTTATACAAAAAAAGCAGAAAAAGGAGCACCCTCCCATTAATAAATGGTGCACGACAAAAAAAGACTTCCTAAAACTGAGAGCGTCAGCACTCAGAAATGTCCTTTAAGGTGATTTTATTAGGGTAAGTCACAACGGTCATGTTTCGGCTCATGGTCCTCTTAAAAATATTATTTATTATAGTTGTATTCTACTTTTGTTGAGCTGTTTTTTCATCTACAACTGACTTAACTATTGATATCTTATATTCATTATTTTTTTAAAAGATTTTATCCCTTTGAATGCCAGGTTTTTGACATGATGCCTCCATGTTTTCAATGAAAAAACAGAAAAATGAATTATTTTTAAAATGGATTTTTAACCAAATTATTTTTGCATGCTTAGCATGTATTTCCTCCGTATCATTAGCCTCATAGCATAATCACCTCCTAAGTCATATTTTAAGGTTTTAGGCAAAATGACTCAGCAGCATTAGGAGAATACACTTAGGCAGATTTGACTATTTTGCCAAAAAATGATAAAGGCATTTATGCTATAAGGCTAACAGTATAGTAAATATGCTAAAAAAAATGATGTGATCTGGTGGGGAGTAGTAAAAATGACCAGTTCCAAGGCAAAAGCCCTGATTGATACCCTGAAATAATAAAATGCATCAATTTATAATGGAAGTAAGATAAAAAAAAAAACAAAAAAAAAAAACAGTATGAATGGGTTTTAATGGTGTAATGGCATTCTTTCAAAATGTCAAGAAATGCCATCATAGAGGTGTAAGCAGAGACACTTGAATCTGATGATAGAGATTTTAACCAGTTCAAAATAAGTTTAATGACGCAAACATAAAAATACACCGTCACACAGTAGGAAAACTAACTTATGTGCTCTCCTGCTTCAAGCAGCTCTCTCTGGCTACTCTGTCTCCAAGCCTGTGATGTTACTCCATCTTAAAGGGAACACACCACTTGAAACTTACCAATCTAAACATTCGTACGAATGTCCTTGAGCCACTCTGTAAAACTTAGGAACAATGACATTTCACTGCTTAATACATTTGGGCTTCAGGTTGTGGCTCTTACAAATGATGCAGTGTATGTTAGACTTTCTGTGGGAGCTGAGCTGAAAATAACAAGACCACAGCCAAAATGATGAAAAAAAGGGGGAAACAAAAAGCGCGTAAAATGCATACAACTTCCCACACATATACTCCTATCCAGGCAATGTCTCTTTCAGGGAAGGCCTGGCATATGTCATCAAGACGATGCTAAACTACATACCACATCCATCACAACACCACGGCTTCACAGTGAGAGTCCAGACGCTGAACCAGCCAGCCTGTAGTCTAGACGTTACACCCAAACATTTGACACATCATAAAAAGGATTTTTATGCAGCTACAACCCAACATTAGACAAGAATGGGACAACATTCCTCTCCCACAACTCCAGTAACTGGCCTCCTCACTTCCCAGATGTTTGTTGTTATAAGAGGGGATGTACATAATGGTAAACATCCCTACTTTTTTGAGATGTGCTGCTTCCATTAAATTCAAAATGAGTTTCAACATCTGAAATGTCGTTTATGCTCTACTGTGATTGAGTTATGACTGTATGAGATTTGCAAATCATTGCACTCTGTTTTTATTCACATTTTACTCAGCATCCCAGCTTTTTTGGAAGTGGGGCTGTAGGTTAGAATGTTGTTATGTTATGCAACCAAAGAAGCATTATTGACATAACTGGCATTATAGTGGAACAAAAAGGAACATATTTTGTGTAAATGAACAGAAATCACCATTCCTCGAGAAGTCAACTTTGACTGTTTTTCTCTTAAGGGATTTCTGCTGCCCTGCTCTTTGATTAAAGCCCTGCCTTCGTTTGATCCATCCCCAACATATAACACCCCAAGCAGTCTTTTCCACCCTTAATACCATGCCAACATACTTCTACTGCACATGAAAATGGTACGCCACAGGGGAAACTTGTAGAGACTCCTACTGCTGCATCATTTGAAACATTGGACCACTAATAAAGTTGCCCTCTTTGACGAACGGCGAGGTAGAGCAGGGATTTATTTGAAGTATTCTCAAGGATAAAACTGAGGCTCTCTCCAGCTCAGGAGCTTCTCATGGCTGTGATAAAAAGAAACATATCCAAGAAAGCCTTTTAAAGACATTTTCTGAGACTGAAAACTCGATAATACTTGACAAATTTAATTGTCCTAGTTTAGTCAAATACCCTCCGTTTCATATCTGGAGCAGATTTCTCTATTTCCAGTCTCGGTTTGATCTCTACATGCTGATAAGAGCTTCATGAGTAATTGTGTCTTCAGTTTCTGCAGTATAAGCTGGAAAATAGGAAACCAAGCCTCTTCAGCTTGGTCTGTGCTGGAGAGAAGTAATTGGACTGACCTTATACTTGAAAAATAATTGGTCTGATTATACATTTTTCACATGCAGCACATAGCCTTGACTACATCACCAATGCAGAGATGAAACATGTTCCTTTGAACCGCAGTAGGAATATCTCCTCCAGTAGAAGTATCACCAATTAAAGTGTCTAAATATACTTGACAACATGTTGATGTAAATATCCACGCCGTTTAATCTTCAGGTATAACTTTTTCTGTCAAAAAGGCCGCTCAGTTTCACTCCGATGAATCAAATAGGCAGATGGCATACTGTAGACTTCATGTAGACGTCATATCTATCACCAAAGACTTCCTGAGAGAGGATAGAGAGAGAATGCATTAGGTTGCAGTATTGCATAAGTTTGGATTTTCTCAACCATTTGGCTGCAAAGATAAAAATAACTTTCGTGCTCAAATCTAATGTCTGGAATGGTTGGAAAATGGCCCAAAATCAGTGTGAGCCTATGCATGGAGCCTATGCATATGCAGTGTGAGCCTATGCATGTTTTCTGCTAATCATGAGTGGAATTCTTGTGGCAGCATAATAAGTTGACAACAGCTCTGCTTTTCTTAGGTACATGTAGGGGGGCGCCAGAGAAAAATGGTTAAATCGTTGAGAAACACTGATCTAGAGGGCAAATTTTCCCATTCAGAGCATAACAGAGAGAGCATTTTGTCTATTATTGTCCAATAAGTGAGCACCAAAGGGGGAACGCTGCCAAATTTTTTACCATTTAGAGAGCACAAAATAGGACACTTTGTCCGATTTTGTCCATTTAGAGGGCACCAGAGAGGGTACTCCATTAAGTTTTGTCCATAAAAAAAGCATCATAGAGGACATTTGGCAAAACATCTCCATTAAGAGTATACCAAGGAGGACAATTTCCAAATTTTCTCCATTAAGAAAGCATCAAAGACAGCAATTAGTCATTTTTGGTCCATTGAGAGCACCAGAGGGTGCTTTGTCATTTGTTTTCCCATTTAATGGTAAACAAATGAGGGCAGTTTTTCAAATTTTGTCCAGCAATTGGGCAAAAAGTGGGAACTTATCAAATTTTGTCCATTAGAAGGTACAAAACTGGGCAATTTGTCTTATTTAGCCTGTTTAGAGGGTATCAAAGAGGGCAATTTGTCAAACATCCAATAAGGAGGCTAAAAGTGGGCAATTTTTCTTACTTTGTCAATTAAGAGGTAATCAAAGAGGGCATTTTGTCTAAAATGTAATTTAAAAGAGAACCATAGACACTCTGACTACATTTTTCTCCATTAAGAGTGTGCCAAGGAGGACAATTTGCCAAATTTTGTCTATTAAGAGGGCATCAAAGACAGCAATTAGGCATCTTTGGGCCATTAAGAGCACCAAAGGACACGTTGTCAATTTTGTCCCATTTAAGAGGAAACAAATTAGGGCCATTCATCAGTTTTTTTTTTCCAGTAATTGGGCACAAAAGAGGGAACGTTATCAAATGTTGTCCATTAGAAGGCACAAAACAGGGCAATTTGTCCAACTCCATCCTAGAGGAGGCAAAGGTGGGCAACTTTCCCTACTTTGTCCATTTAGAGGGCATCAAAGAAAACAATTATTCTTTTTTTGTCCATTAAAAGCACCAGAGGGCACTTTGTCATTTTTTTCCCATTTAGAAGGCACAAAAGACAGCTGTTCTTCAAATTTTGTACAGCAATTGGGCACAAAAGAGGGCACTTTATCAAATTTTATCCTTAAGAAGGCACAAAACAGGGCAATTTGTCAAATTCCATCCATTAAAGTGACAAAAAGTGGGAACTCTATAATTTGTCAAATTTTGTCCATGGAGAGAGATCCATAGACACTTTGACATTTTTCCCCATTAAGAGTACACCAAGGAGAACAATATGCCACTTTTTGTCCACAAAGGGAGCACCATAGAGGGCACTTTGAAAACTTTTTCCCATTAAGTGTACCAAGGAGGACAATTTGCCACACTATCCATTTAGAGGGCATAAAAGAAAGCAATTCATCATTTTTGTCCATTAATGCACTACGTTGATTTTTTTTTCCTATTCAGAGGGCACTTTTTCCAAATTGTGTCCATTAAGAAGACACAAAATAGGGCATCAGAGGGCATTCTGTCTAATATTGTCCATTATGAGAGCACAAAAGAAGGCAACTGTCAAATTGTGTCAGTTTTAAGGGCACTGAGGAAGAATTTCATGAATTTTTGAACATTAAGAGGGCAGCAAAAAAGCATCCAGAAGGGCCCTTTCATCATGTTTTTTCAAACATTACTACTTCAGGAGGGGTGTTTGCCCCCATTGCTGTGGTACTCCCTGGCCAGATGGGAGATGTTATCCCTCTAGAAAGCTCTGGGGCAAACCCTGAGCCTTCTCCCGGTTGGACAAAAAGTGGCGCCCTGGAGGCATCCTTACCGCGTGCCCAAAGTGGATAGGAGAGGCAGTTTGACTCCAAATACTGGACTTCTGAACTCCTCAGCCTTTTTCAAAAGCTGAGCCAGGCCAGCCTTTAGAGGAACCATTTTTGGTGATAATATCAAACATCTCATTCTTTTGGTCACTACCCAAATGCATGACCGTAGGTAGAGGCATACTGCTGATGCTGCACCAATCAATCCACTGCTTTTAGACCAGAAAACAAACTTGGTTTGGTATAACAGGTCATCTCACTAGAGATGTTTAGAGATAGGTCTGCACACTGTTCAGCTCAAAAAAAGCTAATGCAAAAGAAATTCTGTGATCCATCCTCAGTTATTTGAGTCTTTCTCCAAACCTTAATTTCAGACTAGAACAGAAAATTTAAAGGGGATATATTTGGAATGACCTCAACAAAAATAGGACTATTTCAAAGTATCTGCAATATGGTGGCTTACTCCAGTGTCATGTTTAGACATACATACATTGCACCTTAACCCTTGTATACTTTATCACCAGAGTGCTGCAAAAACACAGCAACAGCAACCTGAAGCCGATTTTTGTCCTGTTGTTCCAAACTTTTCCTTCAAACTTTGACAAGCGTCATAGCTACTCTGTGGTCCCCATCAATGCTGTTTTGACCGCTACCTCGGGAGGATGTTGACAGCTACATGCTGTCCCTTGTACACATCAACAAACAAGTTAAAAACCTGCAGAGCTTCAAAACATTTCTGCTGGAGTGACTTTGAATAAAAGACTTCTAGGAACAGCCACTGCTGAGTGAAGTTCACACTCTCGCACAGTAAAAACAGAGAGAAGCCATGCGTCAAATGTCGACTTTCAAAAACATTCCACTCCCACTCTAAGCAGCGTCCACTTCCAGGTGTCGGAAACGTCCTCAAGTAATAATTACCCAGAATCAAATAACAATAGTACCACATCAGATCTGCATATTTATAGCTTCCACATGACGCCAGACCCTTTGTGGGTAGGAAAGGCTTCCTATTGCTCCAGAGAAGTTGGTGGTCTTTGCATGTTTTCTAGTTTTATTTGTACTTTTATAACAGAAAGAAAATTTTTCTTCAGCTGGAAGCACTAACTGATGAGGAGACAGAGAAAGAAAACCAACAGAGGAGGAAGAAGTGGGTTAATAGTGTTAGATTGGCCACTTTTCCATTAGGGAACAATACAGTAGCACTGAACTGACTTCATCTAATCCTGATACCAAATGTTGTGACAACTTGATCAGATCTCATCTGTCTTTTGCGGACATTACAGCACTAGAGCACTCACCTCTGCTCTCAGGGGGAATTTCTCACCCTTCACTTTCCAAACGGAAGTTTTATTCAAACATGTTGTGAACACAAATAACTTTCTGTACTATGGCTGTACAATTAATTGAAGTTGTATTACAATTGCAAAATGGCCTGCTGCAGTTATAGAAATAAATAATGAGAAATAAACTGGTTTACAGCCTGGTTCAAAAAACCAAATGTGTCTCATTAGCTAAGGTCTCTTCGTTTTTGATGACTAAAACTAGACTAAAACCAAAAAGGGTAGAAATGACTAAAATGTGACAAACTAAAGACATCTCATCTAAAGACTAAAATTAAAAACAGCTGCCAAAATTAAAACTGATTAAACATGCATTGTTTTGAAGAGATGGAGAATAGAATTCCCAATGCTGCAGCTCCACATAGTGGTCAATGGTAGATGCTGCTGTCCTAAGCTCTTTTTGCCCTCCAGGCCTTTGCACCAGTCATGTGACTGAAAGCTCTTACCAGGCTTTGACAAATGACACCAAATTTAGTGTGATAACCCTACAACATACACTGATCCTTTTCATGTTTAAATATTTGGCTCTTTCCCTAGCATAATACTGCAGGCTTATACTTTTTTACACTGTCTATTCAGCAAACTTGCACTCTTTGCACTCTTTGCAGCGGCACCATTAATGCAACCAGGCCTGTACTAGTTTAAACATCTAATAAGAGTTTGCATGTATTTAAATTTAAAATTTGGAAGTATTTTTTAGTTTTATTCATATTTAATGTTTCTAAGAGCAAAGCAAACTGGAGTCACCATACATGGCTGATAAAAATGCGTTCTGATTCTGGTGAAACCATAGACAAATCATACTTCAGTGTGGCCCCAGCATTGACCAATAAGCATCTATCATAGAGGTCCAAATCAAACAGCAGAGAGACTAGCATGATCTGTCACAGTTGTCTGATAACAGATTCAGTCATGTTTGCTGGAATTCATGGTCAAGTTTCCGTCCCACTTCAGCATTTACATCCTGCATCACTACATTTGTAGCTCACTGCTTCACCCTGATATGCCAGTTATTAGTATTCATAGAGAGCGCCATGTAAATTTTTATTCCAGTTCGCTGTTCATCCAACAGGAGTGCCAGAAACTCCTTTAATTGAGGTTAACTCACCCAAATAATGTATTCTTTCCCCTCTAGCCAAGCTGTCATCATGAAATGTTTGTGTAAATAAAGCTGCACTTGGGAGACGATCGATCTAAACCTTAAAAATCAAACCAATAAAAGACACTGCCGCAAAACCCTAAGAGAATGAGAGCCAAACTGTAGTTTACCGTTGAATAAATTTAACCCCAGTGTTGCGTCGACTCAGATTATGATGCTTCTCTGTGTCAGAACTCCTGCAGAGACATCCACAAATCAACAGGGACACAGGCGCAGGACTCATGAATAACTCTGAGGCCGATTGGTGCTTATTTGTCTCTAAGATGATGGTCATAACGGGGGGAATAATAGCTTAGCCCTCTCTTTTTGAATCAAATTATAGGCTGCAGACAAAATGGTTTCAAACTGATTTCAATGACAGATGGTTACCCACTTAGAGCTTCCTCTTAAAATCCCATTTTGTTCTGTGGAGCTTTAATGATCAAAGCATGGTGGGAGATAACTGCAAAGAAATGCTTTGTGTGTTTAAAATGACTTGCTTTAGTCATTTGAAAACATTAAAACAAGTTAATTACATACAAGAAACACTGGGGTGTTTTCGTCATGGTTATTGAGTCAGCTGTGGGTTATGTCAACAGCACATGTCTTTGTCTAATCCCTCAGACTGTTGCTGTTAGTTTGAGAAGATATTTCCCATCCATAATACCACAGGTACTTCTTCACAAACAGCTGCACCTCTTACAATTCAGGAGGAATCAGATGTTTCCCCCATTTCGCTCTCGACGCCAATGATGCGCTCGCAAAGCTTGTTTGAAACATTTCAGAAATGCTTGTTATGTCCCTGGAGGCGATGCTACTATCAGAGAGAGAGAGTTTAGTACAAATACAATCTCTCAGCAAGAGCTCTGCTGCTGCACTTGTCTTTCTCCAAATGTCTTTAAACGGAGGGATCCAGGGGGAGTAGCAGAGAGGAGCTGGAGAGGTTAGGCAGTGAGGACACTGGGGGGGAAAGGTGATGCTGGGTTGAGCTTTAAGGCTGTTTTACACATCGATGAGGAGAGAATTGTCTTTAGAAAGGTTGCTAGGCTGGGATCTCACATCTGCCCTGCATATATATCATCTAGAGGTGTTATTGATCAGCCCAAAATACCCTCCTCTGTCTGATAGCCTGTTCAATAGTCTGGTTAGGTTGGAGACAGTGACGCCTAACAGAGCTGCTTACAGCAATTTTACCTCTATATAAGGCTGACACCACCTTACTGTGGCAAGGACTCTCTGTCTCAGTGTTAAAAAAGCTATTCAACACCTCCCAGTCAGTTTCTCGACAAAAGTTATCACCATCTTTAGACCAAATTTATTAACTAGTTGGTGTTGAAGCAACAAGGAGCAATTGTTTGAGAGATGCCCTAATTGCTCTGGCAGCTTTCATTAACAGCAGATTTTTGTTTAAAATACACTATATTGCCAAAAGTATTCACTCACCCATCCAAATAATTGAAATCAGGTGTTCCAATCACTTCCATGGCCACAGGTGTATAAAATCAAACACCTAGGCATGCAGACTGTTTCTGCAAACATTTGTGAAAGAATGGGTCGCTTTCAGGAGTTCAGTGAATTCCAGGGTGGTACTGTGATAGGATGCCACCTGTGCAACAAGTCCAGCGGTGAAATTTCCTCGCTCCTAAATATTCCACAGTCAATTGTCAGTGGTATTATAACAAAGTGGAAGCGATTGGGAACGACAGCAACTCAGCCATGAAGTGGTAGGCCATGTAAAATGACGGAGCGGGGTCAACAGATTCGCAGAGGTCGCCAACTTTGTGCAGAGTCAATCGCTACAGACCTCCAAACTTCATGTGGCCTTCAGATTAGCTTAAGAACATTGGTAGAGAGCTTCATGGAATGAGTTTCCATGGCCTAGTAGTTGCATCCAAGCCATATATCACCAAGTGCAATGCAAAGCATCGGATGCAGTGGTGTAAAGCACGCCGCCACTGGACTCTAGAGAAGTGGAGACACGTTCCTTGGAGTGACGAATTGTGCTTCTCCATCTAACAATCTGATGGATGAGTATGGGTTTGGCGATTCCCAGGAGAACGGTACTTGTCTGACTGCCTTGTGCCAAGTGTAAAGTTTGGTGGAGGGGGGATTATGGTGTGGGGTTGTTTTTTTTTCAGGAGCTGGGCTTGGCCCCTTAGTTCCAGTGAAAGGAACTCTGAATGCTTCAGCATACCAAGAGATTTTGGACAATTCCATGCTCCCAACTTTGTGGGAACAGTTTGGGGATGGCCCCTTCCTGTTCCAACATGACATGAGGTCCATAAAGACATGGATGAGAGAGTTTGGTGTGGATGAACTTGACTGGCCTGCACAGAGTCCTGACCTCAACCCGATAGAACACCTTTGGGATGAATTAGAGCAGAGACTGAGAGCCAGGCCTTCTTGTCCAACATCAGTGTGTGACCTCACAAATGCGCTTCTGGAAGAATGGTCAAAAAATCCCATAAACACACTCCTAAACCCCGTGGAAAGCCTTCCCAGAAGAGTTGAAGCTTTTATAGCTGCAAAGGAGGTCATATTAAACCCTATGGATTAAGAATGGGATGTCACTTAAGTTCATATGCAAATCAAGCCAGGTGAGTGAATACTTTTGGCAATATAGTGTATGTCATTCATAGATCAAAATTCATGCTTGTAACACCTGCAAACATAAAAACTGCTGACAAAAGTAATGAACCATAAATGTAGTGCAAATCTGCAGATTTTCCTGATTATAATATCACAAATGCATTTAGTTTCCCATAAATAAGTCCACAAATGTCATAACTTTAACATTTATTATGTTTATGGGAAGGTCAAAATCTCTACCTTTCAAAATTGTACAGAACATTTCAGAACAAGTATCTAAATACTGGATTCATTCAAATACAGAACTTATGTGTTGCATTTCCTGCATCTTGCACGACCACCTTCTGTTTGCTGCTTTATTTCACCTTAAATGTCAGCAAACGTCTCCCTAACATGGTTTGTCCTCTGCTTTTCCCTTATTTTTGCACTTTTAGCATTTAGGATTCACGTTGATATGGGGGCAGGTTTTGGGTGGGGTCAATTTGATGATGCAAACATGGTTAATAATAAAACATCCGAGTCTCGCGACGGACATCTCCTGAAATATTCACACGTCTCTGTCTGCTGCCGCTGTTTGACTGACATGTTATTACAGAGTTAATGTAAAAAGATGGTGCTGGTGCTGCCACACTGTGATGCTTTTGTGTGTTCATGCATGTGTTTTTGAGTTTGTGCAGCCTGGACTTGTAAGTAATGGGTATTAAAGTGTCAGATACCCTCTTGTATGAGCAGTGTTGAACAAAAGTTGCATCCATGCGTGAACATTGCACATTAATGCTATTAAATCCAGACACTGCAAAACTTCAGCCCACAACTAACCAAATTAAATGGCATTCTTGTATGCTTTGCTTCACTGTAACGCTTGAAAAACATCATTACCAATGAGATGCAGCTGTCTGGAAGAACATGCCACACTCATATAGTTTTACTTAGATAGTGAACAAGTTTAACCACTTCAAAACAACTGGAAGGATAAAACTGCAGAGCCTTAATTTGTTGTAGACCTTTCTTTCTCTGTATTTTAACCGTCCGCTTTTCAAATCATCCACCCAGCATCAGAGCAGTAATTAACAATAGTGACTCAGTGTTGTCTTTTTGGGAGAAAAAAAAAACTTCTGGAACCACATTATTGCTTTTTAATCCTCTGCACACATCTTATGTGACCTAGAAACCACACAAAAGATGAGCTTAGGAAAAATAATCCTGACTAGGGAAGCTCCAAGCAGGATTTTTGCTGCCAATACTGACCATCTAAGATCAAGCTCTGTCAAGATATAATTACTGCTTTACCTGCATCCACACATTTAATTCTACATTGGAAGCCATTGTTTATTTGCTTTCAGTTGCTTCACCTAAACCGCCCCTTTAACTGATGCCTCTATCTTATCAAATGATGCGGATTGGTCCAATAATCCTTGCTCTGAGAGAGCATATCAGCTTCAAGCTTTGCAAAAGGATGCATCTTATGATAGACTATAATAGACTAGCTAATTCAAGTCAGCTTAAGCTCAAATCACATTAAAAATGTAGTCATGTTGATTTTTGGTCGCCATGAAACAGGAAGTAGTTTTTTCAGAATCTTAAAACACTGGTAAAGTCATGAATCTTAGCACAAATATTTTCGATGAGAAAAGGAGAGGATTGATAACAATTTGGACCCAGTTTTTTTCATCGAAACTTTTATTTTCTTTTAAATATTCCCGTGACTTTCTCAAGTGATCTTTCTGGAAGTACATATACTTATTATTTACAGCTCTTTATCAAATAAAACATGTGATATCTAGGCATAGGCACATAGTAAATGACACAATGGTACACAATGGTCTCTAAAGGCAGAGAGAAACAGAAACAATGCGAAGGCTTCAGGGATTTCTTCTATTACGACAACACAGATAAACTGCTGCCACTGTTTGGTGGTACTACTGCATTACAACCAAGCTCTGCTAAAAATAATGGGAACAATATACTTTAAAGTTAAGACAATAGTCACAAGAACTCTTAAATTTATTACCCAAGGTTCTACCATGGTTTTAATTCCTGTTATCGAAAGCACTTTTTAATGGCAGGAGTTTTGGAACATTCTGAGTAACCTCTTTATAAAGGTCTTTTTTGTCCTTTTATTATTAATTACACTTGACGGTGGACAGAGTTGTAAAGAGAGTGGAGAATGGCATGCAAGAAAGGAGCCACAGGTTGGTTTTAACTGGGCCATCTGCCTCAAGGATAACAGCATCTGTATGGGGCGCATGGACATAACAAGGCTACTGGTTCCCCACCTAACCAGTTACTTTTAAAAGCAACACTAGCCAACAATGGTGGCTAGTGAAAAAGAACAGACAAAGAGGTTCAAGCTCTGCCCATGGGCAGCGTCAGAAGCTGACATAAGCTGCATGGAGAAATAATAACAGACCTGCTCAGAGTAACAGCCATATTCTTCACACCGAGTCATTAAGCTGGGATGCTCTGAAAAGGTCAGAGTGTTTTGTTGCTGCTCCGTCTACGGGACTACAGGTGTGTGCCTGTATGTGTGCTCTGAGGCCGTACAAGCGCGTGTTCTTCTTGATAATGTTTAATAGCCTCAGACCCATTAGTGTTAACACCATCCTAATTATACTGGAGGGGCCTTCACAGCACATAAACAAACAGCGGCTAAAGCTGATGTTAGCTGCTCCATCCCTGAAGTGGTGACCTTATGAAACAGTGGCTCAACTTGTAAAATTACATGAGCGGGAGACAATTTGCATAAACGGTGCTTACAAGCTGTTTAATGGACAAAAATGAAACAGATACAAAGGGTTGTTGGATTATTATGTATCCAAAACAGAAAAAAGAGATGAATTCACAGTGAAACTGATCAAATGGCAATTTGCACAAAGAACAGCCAGACAGTTCAAGAGTTTAATCCTTAACCCCTTGTGTTCTTTTGAAACTAAATCCAAAGAACCACTTATTTAAAGACTCGTTTGTCTTTGCCAACATTGCCAAGTGCATGCTAATGATGAATTAATTTAGTTCCCAGTAAATTACTTCACGAAAAGTAGGGTCTAGACCTGCTCCATTTCTTAAAAACATGAGTTGCAATTACGCACAATAAAAGCAGTAATATACTGTTTGATTTACTGACCTGATAAGATATTATGAACCATGGAACAACACTAGAATAAATCTTCTACAGTTGTTCTTGGGATATTAGAAAAGATAGTGCACATTTTCATTATAACTGCAAGGAATTTTCAATGTGCCATCACCTTTGGTTGTTGAATATAAAAGCTTTTTCAATACAAAATTTTGCAATCTTTTTCAACACTTCGTCTTTTATTTTTAGCACCCATTTTGTTCTTTGCTAAAACAAAGAAATAGAATATCATCCAACATTTAGGCACAAAACCACATGGTTAATATAAGGAAATAAGTCACAGTGCAGGCTACAATAATAATGCCCTACCCTCAGAAACATGTTGTATATTTCCAGATGAATATGAAATATATCCATGCATCATGCATATCAATGTATAAATGAAAGTCTATCTGGCATGCCAGGAACCAAAATTTGTCAAGCTGCTGGAGCCATGTCCTCCTAGTTTTTTTGCCTGAGCTGAATAAATTCTTTTCTACAGGTTCTCTTCTAGCTTTGCAAAAAGTTTGGTACAAACTGTATTCATCCTCTGGGAGGAGTTAATCCCAGAATGAACCCTGGAAATGGCCAGTATTGCCTGTTTTAAGCAAAAGTTAAAAATAGTGAAGCCATTTTAAGAAATGGGTTCAGGAGGCATGGTACACTAGCCTACCAACTGAAATCTTCCAGGGGGACAACACTGGGTGACTAGTCTGCCCTTGTACATGCTGGAAAACATGGATGCTTTCCTCGAGCTCCTTAGGGTTAAAGATGGATTCCCACTGAATAAGTAGAAATAAACTAGTCTGTCTCATGCAGATTTTAAAGCTTACCTTGTGGAAAGTCATGATAATAGTTTGTTATACTATGTATCCTTATGAAACCAAATGCAAATCTCCCTTTGATAAGTCTTAACATTACTCCCACTGGATTTCATTAGTCTTCAGCTAATTCCATTGAAGTGAACACTTCTCAGAAACACCCCTTATAACAAATGGAGTGAGCAAATCAACACTTTGCACAATCAGTTTGTCCAACTTCCACTTTAGCATCTCACTTCCTCACATGAAACCGACCCCTGCAGCCCACTTGACTAGAGGTTGGAGCAACAGTCTAAATGGTTCTTTAATGAAATGAGTGAAGTGCTGCAGGGCTCAGATAACTTGTGGTACTATAGGTGTAGGAGTGGTTGGAAGAACAATGTGTACAGCTACAGTGGTAATGACCTTCATCCTGGTTAAAGGGATAGGACGGTGATAATGGATGTTGATGGAAGGATGGGGGGAGGTGATGGAGTGAGTGATTGAAGGCTGCAGAAAGAGGCTGAGAGAGACCAAGGGGGATCAATGCGAGCCTCATCCATGAAGCAGGAGTGTAGATCCACTCTGTTTCATTCCCCAGGACTGTATTACTCAGACTCCAGGGTATCCCACATCAAAGGCGGAGGCGGATGAAGTGGGGAGATGAAAGAACGACATAGTCTGTACTGGATGTGTGAGGTGCATGCATTAAATATTGAGTGCATGTGTGCTGAATGTGTTCCGACACGCGTGTGATGGGTCAGTCCACACAGGATTTCGGGATCTTGTGAAGCTTCTACTGTTGTTGACACATGAAAGCTGCTGGGTGGGATTCAGTGTTTCCCTGCATATCATTTTTGTGCCCACATAGAGGGTCCATTATGTATTCACTTAGCCAAACAGAAGCTTGGATCCATAAAAAGCCTTGGAAGGAAAAATGGAGCAAATATAAGGCTGTGTCTTTGAAGACCAAAGGTGGTCCAGAACCCCTCTGATCGCATGAGGATATCAGTTTAAATCTGCCATAGTCAGCCATGGTGGGAGTTGAGCTGAATAAATGAATGGGTTAAAACCATGAACCCTGCAAAAGCAGTGAGTCAGAAAATGCTTTCATACTCATTTTTCAAACAGGGATGTTACTTTCTTTAGAATCTTTAAAGAGTAACAAATTCCACTACACCTGCTTTTCTCTGCTGTAAACCTGTGTGCATGGGTATTAGATGGTAATGTTGATCCATTTGGGTCAAAATCTTCAAATCCGACAAGTAAAACTCTGGTGTTTGATGAGCCTTTAAATGCTTCATTTTGCGCTGAAAAGTAGTATTATTTCTAAGCATAAAAATGACAGCTAACAAAAATATTTTGAATGCCACAGATAAAAGAACAAAAACTGTGTTTGCATGCATTTCCATCAATTCAAAGGATTCTAAATGGCAGAGCTGTGTTCCACTGGAAGTCAGTCAGAGCAAAAGTTTTTTTAACTAATAAATTACGATGTGCAGTATTAGCATGTTAACCTCCGGTTACAAACCCTAATTCAAAAATAATTGGGACATTGTGTAAATGCAAATTGAAACAGAGCACAACCCATACTCAACCGGATACAGCAAAAAGATAACTGTTTTCTCTCTTCATGGAGCAATACATTTCTACTTCAACACTACCAAGAAACTTGATGGTTATCAAAACCATTTTAACAGTATTTAAAAGACATATTTAGTCCACATGATTAGCCCTGTGGTTCTTCTAACTGAATAAAACTTTCTGTGTTGAGAACAGTCACTTTTACACACTGCTTTGCACACCTAGAACTGTCAACACAATCATCAGTGGAACATCTGTGCTGTTAATGAACCATATATGTGGCAACAGCGTTAACAAGCACCAAACTCTCTTAAGATGAACCGTGTGTATCTGGGTGTCTTCCTCCAGCACTATGCCAGAGAATCTGACTTTCATATTCCACTTGCACTGTGTTCCCGGCATGCAGATTCAGATTCTCTTTATCATCCCACAAAGGGAAAATAGTTTTGTAGCAGGAGCAAACAACACAACAACATCAGCAGCAAACTAAGACCATATTAAAAAGCCTAAAAGTCAGGCATAATAAAGTAACACAATATGAAGAATGACATACACAAGAATCGGTCCAAAGCTCATACTGAAGTGATGCAAAGTGCAATGTGAACATGTGCAATAATAGTGCAAGAAGAACAAGAGTAATCTAAGGACTAACTGCCGTTAAGTAAATGAACTGCACTGGGGATAAATACGTTGTTTTTTTTTTTGTTTTTTTTGTAATTCTCACCGGGGACCCTAAGTGGCAAAAGCTCAAACTCACTGCAAAGCACTGTAGCATTAGCCCTTCTCAGGAACTGCCAGCTCTAAATGACCATCAACCCAGCCTGCTGACTTCCTGAGATGTTTCCAGCAGTTTTTACAAGATTACCAAGATGATTTTTATTGGCTGAGTTTGGATTTCCAAACCATGCAACTGTACAAAAAGCTTAAACAGATTCAATAAAACACCAACATGGCGTTCAAAACAATTTATTATGCGGCGGTTTGCTTCCTTTTGAATGGTTTGCACCCTCGCCCACTGCATGCATTTCTGAAGAAATGCAAAGTATACTGGATCACAAGAGCATAGGAGAAGTAAAGAGTAAGTTGACAACTCATTACTTTGCCTGTAAAAAGTTGAGATGCTTTTCACTTTGATATCATTCTGTCATCTTTTTGCATCTATGATGGGTAATAAATTGGGAAGTTAAAAGGTTTAGTAGAGAAAAATCCTGTTATTTCATCTCAAAAGTTGACTTTTCTTTGTCCATCATGATGTGTTACCTCCCTGACCCACTTACTGAATGATGATCTGTAGCTTGTATTACAGGATGGGACATAATGTGGATACAGTGATGAGATCTACAGTTACGATTCCGTGCATTGTGTTGTATTTTGAAACTGTTTGGATGCTTGCACATTCTTTCTCTTGTTTAAATCAATCTGTGCTATCAACAGCGCACATGTAGTAGAATTGCAACAGTGACTAGAATCGGAGCGTGCAGATCACCTCAAACAGAGTATGTGGAATTTGAGGGTAGGATTGCAGCACCGGCAACCTGTAACCCGACGTACAGAAGACACATAGGCTCTGTATGCACAGTAGACAGTCATCTTACTGCTAACGTTGATATCAGAGAGACTTTTACTCTAGATCATATAAGGAAAATTTAAAAAATGTCCAATTAAGAATGATGTATTAAATAGC
Source organism: Cheilinus undulatus (assembly GCF_018320785.1). Lineage (NCBI taxonomy): Eukaryota > Metazoa > Chordata > Actinopteri > Labriformes > Labridae > Cheilinus > Cheilinus undulatus. Next base: position 6,735,780 of record NC_054886.1, on the reverse strand, counting down.
CCTGGCTCTCATCCTAACCTGGGGAGGAAATCCAGTGGTAGCCCCCCAAAATCTGATCAGCCACCCAAAAAAATCACCTAAAAAGGGCCCACCTTACTTAGCAAAGCACTGTTTTGTTGGCTGTTTGGAGACACTTCTGGACACTCCTATCATAGAACATATACGGTAACTTAGCAATTAATTAGCTGAATAATCCTAAAGAAAGAAAACTGGAATATTGAGAAGAAAAAGTTTTCAAGAAATGCTCAATCTAAATAAAATGCTCCTCAAAATAAAGAATTACAGAGAACCAATCACCTTTAATTAATTCTTACTGTTGAATGCATCATAAAATGCTTCTTTCTATACAACCTTGAGGGTTTGTTTTTGTTTGTTATGCTCTGTATATAATGCTTTATTAGTTTAAATCCTTATAAAGAGGATTATACAATAATTATCTTCTGCTGCCACGAGATAGCCCTGTGTTGTCAGCTGTTTTCACCAAGTTTACCAAATAAAATACAAATCCACAAATTCAATAAATAATACAGAATGATGAGGCAAACCTTAGCATTCTATTGGACAAAAGAAAAAAAAAAACAGGTCTGTTATAGCTTCGGTATTATTCTAAATCAGTGGGAGCAGGTTCAATTAAGAACAATGTTCCAGTGCCAGTTCTTGGCTCCCTAAGCATCGCTGTACTTTTTTTTTTAACAACACAATTCAGAGCATACTGACGTCAGTCAACCCCCTGATGTAAGAGCTGGAAGTATTGGCTTCAAGCGGCAGAAAGAATTTGGTTTCTAGGTGTCATAGTTTTTATTTGAGATTGTGTGAGGTCTGCTTTTCAAAGAGTTCAGCAAAGAGATGATTGCAAAAAAAATATCCACAAGCCAGCTCTACGAGGACCCTGGGTAGTCGTCTGAAATGTCAACGGTGCCTCTGTTCTCTGAGGTCGAATAAGTGTTGAAGTCTCAGAATAAAGCAGAGGCAGTCGATTGTATTCTTTTCGTCTTTCCTCCCTTGTCTCACAGAGCTCGGGGGGACTCCTGAACAGGGCCGACTGTCTGTGCACGCCTGTCACAGAGCTGATATTTCATATGCAGGGGGGGAGAGCCAGGCGAGGAATGGGAGACACTAAATAAATTACTGTCTGTACTTTCTTCAAAGAGCCCTTCAATGGAGGAAAATCAAGCCGAACCAATAATGTGACGAGACAAAACCCAAACACAGGAGGGAGAGAGGGGGACAGAAAAGAAGATTTGCCGTGCCGTGTCTGGAACCACAACATTTAGCTCCAGGCTCGTCACTTACTCTGTCCTCTTTCTCTAACTGCTGGCCTCCCTCTCTCTCATTCTCTTTCCTTAATCTTTAACCCTCCCTTTGTCCCTCCATCCTCTCCCTTTCTCTGCAGGTTGGCAGTCCAACATAGCAGGCTGTGGCCGTTACATAACAATCCATTTGTTGGCGGGTGCTGAGAGACTGCTTGGCGGCCGATGCACAAGCAGAAAGCAAATAGGGCCCTTAACTGGGGGGGAATAAGAATTCACAGACGCTTGCACACAAACAAACAAACAAACACAGACTGTCGGAGGATGGAAAACAAACACTGGGGTTACTGGTGGAGGCCTCGTGTTCCTCCTCGCTGGTGCGTCATGTGAGCTGAGCAGCCAACTGGACTCCAAAGCAATCTGTTGGGTTTAATAATGTTTCGCTGAAGTCAGTGACACTTATCCAAATGAGCTTTAATTTGGGTTGTATACAAACACTGAAAGCTTTTACTAATAGGAGTTGTGTATGGATTTTCAGTAGAAGAAATTCAACCTCAAAGCCTGTTGGATGCAGAAGGAACATGCATTATTGAATAACAGCCTTGTATGTTCTGTTTGCGGAGCTTAATTGAACACTTTTCCTGCATGTTATTAACACAGAGGTCATCTATTCCACATTAATTCCACATACACCATGTGCTGTTGTTTTGCACCCACTAATGGCAGGATCTGGTTCTGAAGCAAAGTGCAGCCTTGAGCATCAGGTGGCACCAGCTGGGTGGAAGCCACAGTTTCAACTCACTCTGCCCTAAGCAGCTGGAGATCATGGGAGAACTGGTCACTAAGTGCACTAAGTGTAGCATAGAACAGCCTTCACTGCACCTGGTCTTATCATCTGGGTTAAACTGGGTTTTTGCTGAGAGGTGAGCACATTTCCATCAACCTACATTAAATATCAACAGCTAACATTAGTGGGACTTCAAGAAGGTGGCTGTAGACCCAAGAACTGGCAATTTCAACATTCGACGACTGCGCCGTGCACCGATGCCCCGCTCCGTGGCTTGCAGGCTGATCAGCAGGTAGAGATCACAGTAGAACTGTGAGTTCACACAGAAATATTATTGTCAGCAGTGGACTGTTCTACCTTTTGGGGCTAAATTCACGATTCATTCCGGTATAAGACCATGATATTATTGCTTCTGCCATTGGGTGAGTACATTAGGAAGTTAAAGGTAAATGTTTACTCAAAGGATCTGTGGTTTTATGTTAAATTCTTTAGCTTAATGTCCTCAAAAGTTAACTTTTCCTCGTCAATGGCACCGTTGTAGCTCTGTGACTCATTGACCTCCTGGTGGCCCTTTGCTCTTGCTGCAGGATCAGATGTAATACTGATATAGTGATAATTTACGATCGGGAGTCAGTGCATTGCATGCACGTTGAAAGAACTGGATATTCTACGCTTGTGCCTTCCCGTTTGGAGCTTTCTGAATGAGGGGAATTGACACGATTTGGCAGGAGCCAACCCTGCAACAGAAAGTAGACCTGGCTGTCAGGTGATTCAGGGATGCCCGAGGTGCCAGATTGGGGAGCAGGCAGTGGAACTGCTCAGATTGACTAGAGAAGGAGCAATTTGCTCCGCAGTACGATTCCCCGACGGATCACGGCACAGCCCATGTATGCGAAAACTGCAGGTAAGATTCCGCAGGAACTCTGCCAGAAACCAGTGTCTGGATATGCAGCTTGTTTGCAGCAGGTCATAGAAGCAAAATGGTGCTCTACTAAGTACTGAAGATGCTTGCCATGGAGGGGTTGAATAGTCTTAAGACTGGAGAAGCCATTAGAGGTTGCATTTTCAGTTGAATTTACAGCAAAAAAAAAAACAAAACAAACAAAAAAAAAAAAAACAACTTGAAGCATTAGTTCCGTGGAGCCATTTCAATTGCTTTTGTTTTACTTGTTCATTGCAAAAAGCAGAAAGTCTGTAACTTTTCACAACAAACTGGACTTGCAACAGGGGGATTCTTTTGTAGATCTGGATGCATGCTTCAGGCCATTGTCACACTGACTCCCTGTACATATTTAGCTTCCTAACAGATATCTGAAAGTTTTGTGCTACAAACGAGTGTCTTTTGGAACTGATCATCAGACCTAAATCCCCACTTCCTCTGAAGGAAAAATAGCCCCAAAGCATAATGCTGCTCCCTCTATGCTATAGTGATCTTTTGATGATGTGCCGTGTTTTTGTGTCTTCTTAGACCATTAAACATTTACCTGCATACGTTTTAGGAGACTTGGTGGATGTTTTAGTTTAGCTAGGCTTGGATGTCTTTCTTTATGACAAAAAGGTTTCCCTTTTGCCACACCACCCCACTGTCAGACATGATGAAAATGAGAAGCAGAAAACTATATCAATGCTGGAGCATGGTTGGGCAGCATCATGGTGTGGGGCTGCTTTGCTTCAGCTGAAACTGGGGTTTTAGTCAGAATTATGAACAACTCCAAACACCTAATAAATAGGTCTTTACTAGAAAGCTCTAGAATAAAATGGGACTCCAAATTATACCAGGGAAAAAGCCCACAGCAGACAGCCAAACCCACAAAAGAATGGCTTCACTAGAAGAAGATGAAAGTTTTGGGATGGTCCTGCCAGGGTCCAGACCTGAATCCTGCAGGGTGACATGACAAGGGTTGTGCACAGGAAATGGACTCATAATCTGACAGATTTTGAGTGCTTTTGATAGGAAAAGTGGGCATTTTTTTACAAGTTGAGATAGATTACGATGATAGACTCCAACCTAAAAAGACCCCTGCCCAAAAAAAACAACAATGCTATAATGAAATCAAAGTGCTTCTTGGATGTATTAGTCCAGGGGTCTGCAAATTTAGGCAACCAAGTTTTGGGAACTTCTTATTTTTCATAAATTCCTTATGAAATATTTTCAGTTATTTTCAATTGAATTCTATTTGTTCAAAGTTACATTAAAGATGGAAAAAGTTCTAAAATGAAATATCTTTGCCTCATTTTTACACACAAAATCTGACATTTTAGCGCCACTCTATGCCCTCTGATACTAGTAATCCAATCAGAATCGGCATCCTGAAACTAAATAGGAGTTTTATATTGAGTGGAATTTGGTTGCTGCTTCATCTCCACGACTATAGAAAAGAAACCGAAGTTAAAAATGTGCCCAGCATACATTTATTTGACAAGGGTGTTAGAAGTGTTTTGCAACCAGACTCTGCGGTACATACCCAGTGGTGGAAAGTCTCCCATCACTGTGAGAGCCCTTGCTTATTATTTCTCACAAACCAAAATATATCTTTACATATAACGTCTATACTTTGTTGACTTTCCCAGCATGCTTTGGGTGGTCTAACCTTCAAACCACACCAATCACATGTAATTTCCTCCACTCATGGCCTGGGGGGCTGCTTGAACCTAAGTGGTGACGATGAATACAAAGACACTGCATTTTTATGATGGGATGAAAAAGTGGGCAAAAACAAAGGCAAGTGTTTGGCCCGGGGCGATTTCTGAGCCTGCTGAGACTGTTTGGACAACGCATGGCAGCACTGGTGAGATGGGCCGTGGCTGTTACGAGGCCATTTACAATTCTTAAATGTCACAATGGTGTAATTCTGTAAAGGGAGAAGAATTAATTCAATGCTGGAAAAATGAACTGTGCCTCTGCGGTGCCAAGACATTTGTTCTCATTGCATGCTCATTCAAGTGCCTTTAAGTACAAAAGACTGTTCACGCTCGCTCTATAAGTGAAATGAGACAGGTTATAGGGATGAACCAGAGCCAAGATGGCTGAAAGAGGCGCTGGGAGGCAAATAAAGCACAAATCTTATTGCATCTTGTCTTATTAACAGCAGAAAGCAGATAACGGCACAGTTGCCCTTAAAACAGAAGCAGAAATGTGATTTGATTCGACTAGACAGCCATTCCAGTCCAGTGTCCGCACACTCCAATGGCATCTCAGCCACCACAATAACTCCAGCACCTCAAACAACCCAGACTCATTTCCCGAGCTCATACTTTGCGCGCACGCTGCGGCTGATGAGGGGAAATTAGACAAACGACGAGTACAGTTCACCCTGGATTTGATTCAACACATCTCAGACAACAGCCAGTCTTTCAGGGGGGGCTGAACAATGGCAAGGAAATGTATTGTTTCAGCCAGTTCTCGCTGGTAAACAAACAGCAAACATTTTCTGTGTAATTAGCAGAGCTCCTCTGCCAGAGCACGGACAGGAAGCGGTGATTACAGCAATCGCAGCCGTCTTCCAGAGCCTTCAAGATGTATGACATACAAACTTTCTGCATTATTTGTCTGGGAAGATTCTGTCCCCCGCTATCTTTTGATCGGCCTTCTTTTTCTGTGTTCTCTTTCTGTCTCCACGGGCCAAGTTGATGTAACAAGCATCGGCTGACTGAGCACAGGTGGAAAGCACAAGAAATCAAATTGTCTGGCTTAAAGGATGCACAGAGATGAATGGAAAAAGAAAGTGAATCTATAGTTGCTGTAAATTAGTGCACTACCCCGTCAGGCTCGCCCAAATAACACATCTCTGCACACTGACTTTAACAGGGTTTGTGATATGTGATGTGAGCTCCAACCTTGCACTAAACGATGTCTCGGTGAGAGAGAAAAAAAAAGGGGGATTTGCTCAGACATCACGGCTGAATGCCCCTCTCGGCAGGACCGAGGGACGTGCCAACAACACTCAGGGAAAAAATAAGAGGATAATTTTCCAACTGGAGCTGATTTTGAACACAGAAAACTCCTGCAGTACTTTCTCCTCTCCGTTCCTTCCCCATTTCCGCTGCCTCCCCATCACTTTCAGTCAGGAGATTAAAAACGGGTTTCACGGATGTCAAGAAGTATTAACTTCTTGTACGAGGCAACAAGGATACAAGGATAGACCTCCTCCTCCTCCTCCCTTCTCTCACTTTCTTTTGCTTCCTTTGCTTCACTCAAGGCATCTCAAGAAGCAAAGGCCCCCTACCCATCATTTAGTTAAACTGCACTTATAATCCAAGACAATACTCACTGAGAGAGTGACTGAAAGTTTGCTGCAGAATTTTTTAAAGGTTAAGGTGCTGGGGGGCATATATCTTTTATATATATCTGAAAGTCTACTCTTTGTTGGCTCTTTGATTGATCCATTAGCCCACCAATTAGACAGCCCTGTCTTACAGCAGCTATTCAGGCTAAGTCTTCTGGTAGCTGTATGGTGAATTGTGACCTTAATTTTGCTACTTCAGCATGCTAAAGAGCTGTGCTTGAGATGTGCAAGAGCAAATCAAGGCATCCATTTCATAAATACCATGTATTTTTCATCCCATTTCCTAAACTAAAGGAAAACTGGAAAATTATTAGGATTCTGTTGATGACCACACTGGTAATTCATGATAAATAATACTTCTATATGCTCAAAAGTAGGTGAACATATTCTAATATTGGCAAAATGTGACGTTTTGTAACGAATGTTCTGTCACTTTCATTACAGCTCAATCAGAGCGACATTACAATGCGCAGCTTTGGAAATGACTTGCAGACAGGTGCTGTATCGTTTATGAACAAGCTTGTTGGTGGATAAAACTCAAGCCGAGGCTGTTTGGGAGAAGAGCAAAAAGTATATTTTTTTTCCCAAGAGAAGCTGTCAGTGTGGTTCCTTGCTCCTCTTTCAATAAAGAAATGCTGTCTAGATCTTTTAAAAACTGCCACTTAAGCTACAACTGAGCTAGTAGCTTCACCCACAGCAGTAACTGCCACTGGCGTACAATATAACTAAACCCCGCCTGTAACTATTGCAAACTTGTGCCGAGCAGGTTAGGAGAAAAGCGAAAACATAATTTTCCACCAGGAACAGCTTTCAAAACCATTTTTTGTTCTTGATTTAATAAGGAATTGTTGTCCATTTCTGATAAAACTGCTGCTATACTATAGCTAGATCCAAGCTAAGTGCTACAGTGGGCAGCAGCCACTGCTACCTGCTTCCAGTATAACTAAACCATGCCTGTTGCTACCGCCTCATTCTCCTCAGATGACGTTGATTGATCAGGTCCACAGTACAATTGTTTCATCATGAGCTTTGCAAGATTAACCTTCCAACGTTTCAGTGTTTCTCACTGGCGAATGCATCTTGCAAAGCTCCTGTCTGAACTGTTTGGGCTCGGTACTTTCCAGCGCAGCAGAGTCATGATGTATGCAAGCAGCGACAAGTTCTGCAATTTTATCAGAACTTGACATTTCTTCGTTAAAAGAATAACAAAGAACATCACTGAGTTGTACTGACACGTCTACAGTTGCCACGGTTCGCCTTATGCAGCTCTCTATGGAGTTTATGCCTCGGTAGTGGCTACGACATCACATGGTTTGTTGCTCTGATTGGCCCGTAAAGATGTGATACACAGACTCTTCATCCAATCACCCTTCAAGTTTTTTCAAAGGCTCTCCCCTGCCAAATGCTGTCTATGGGTGGTTTTTCAGATGGATGTGTGAAACAAATCCATCTGCCATTTCAGGTTATTGCAGGATGGATCTGTCTTATGACAAACATGGGATCTGGACAATCCATCTGCCTACAAGGTTACCATAATGAACGTGACAGACAAATCATCTGATCACTGTCCAAAATTTTATTTGAATGGTTCTGCCCTTCCTGTTCAAGGTGTATGGACAGTTGTCTGAATGAATTTAAATAAATCCCATGCTGTGAACATGTGAAGCAGTCGATCTGACATAGCAGGTATAGATTTCAAAGAATCAAATCCACTGAAAAACATAACAGTTAATCAGATCACAGGGTAATTTTATTTGTTTCCAACTGGAAGGATTCATCGACAAGAGATTTTGGCAAACTGAGTTACATTAACCAAGGAGGGTGACACCTGACAAAAGGTCACTTCCCAGTGTTGGCAGGGCTTGACAAAGGGTCAGTTCTGGTCCTGTCATTACAGAAAATTCACTAGTAAAAAGATAAGTATCAGAAACTCTTCTGCTGGCAAAACACCACAAGGCAGAGAGATTTCACACGTCTCTTTCTGTGGAAAAACACTCTTTATCAGAGAACCGCGGGTAATCCAAACTAACTAGAACACTGAGTTATGAAAAACACCAATAACCTTTTAATTAAAATGATCCACACTGAGCACCACAAACAGCAAACAAGTTTTTAGTCGGTCCATTTGTGACCAATAACTGACACTTCTGTCTTTTATGACTGCATAAGTGGGAACATTTCAGAATTTGTGTCTGGTACAACTTGTGAGTCAGAGTTATCCAACAGTTCTGCTGAAGTCAGTTTGTATGAATATTTCAAGGATATTTAAAAGCAAATCAGCAGACATGCAAATTGAAAAAAATCTCCAATTTCAATGCAAATCAGGCCCATTGGGTCTGAAAGGACAAACCAGTTTGAAAGTCTGCCAGAAAGAAGATTAATCTGAAAAGACACATCATGAGGACGACGGTCAGCCATTCAGACAAACCCTGAGAGTTCAGACAGCATAGATGGGAGATAATCACGTCACATAACAGCTGCTGATGAACAGTCATACTTCTTTGCCTTTCGGTTGGTAAAATTCAAATAAACTATTGTAAAAGAAAATATTGGATCAGATATTAAAACAAATCTAAAAACCACTGATTAACCACAGTTTTTGGAAAGCTGTGCTCAATGTCACTTGCCGCACCTGTTGAACCTGTCTGTCAAGATAAAGTAGGCTAAAAGATCTCAAAAAGTAACACATCATGGCACCATCTCTCACGAAGTCCTTGACATCTATCTGTCTGGAAAGGGTTAAAAGGCCAATTCTAAGGCTTTGAGACTTAAGCCAACCACAGTAAGAGTCATTATCCACAAATGGAGAAAACTTGGAACAGTGGTGAACCTGCCCAGGAGTGGCCAGCCTACCAAAATGAGTCCAAGTGCAAATAGACGACTCATGTAGGAGGTCACAAAAGAACCCAGAACGACATCTAAAGACCTGCACTTTGTTGCGTCAACCTTAGTCTTGTACTTCCCCAGCCTCCTGATGGCCATCCTCCAGGTCTGTGCCAGGCCCATGCCTCATCTGTTCAGGTATCATCCCAGCTCACCCTTCCATTATGCACACAGCCACCTCAGGTGTCTGGACCAGCCCACTGGGTCCTGGGCACCCAGTATACGGTGAAGTTAATCAGGCTTCGGAAAGTGTGCTAGGTGCCTATAAAAGCGCATCTGTCATTCCCGTATCAGGCAGCTGACCCTTTAACCCTGATCTCCTCAGCATGTCAGCATTGACACAAAGTCTTGCCAATAATATCCAAAGATACCCACATCCAGGCCTCACAAGAGTTTAGGAAGACTGGATAGACCAAGGACTGAAAGACTCTGACTTTCACCTGCATGCTCAGAAACCAGGAACGCCACTCGCAAACCCATCACTCCCTATGGAGAGGAAGACATGTTTTTTTGTAAGACTTTTTCCAGTCTTGCCCTGAGGATGTCACCCAAGATTGAAGATGATTGGTATTTTTGGAACTATGTTTTAGGTTGAGATGTTAAAGTTCTATTTTTCCTACAACAAAAAGGCAAATCCACAATGACAGGCTTTAGTGGACCTTGAGGATTTTTTGTAGAGCATATGGAGCCGGGTTTGTAAGTGAAATTTCTAGTTAACCCAGCTTCAGGTGTGACGGGTGTGGCCTTTAAAAAATTGCTTTTTCTTTCCCTAATTACAGCACACCATCTGGCCAATTAGGTTCATATTTCTTTGGGAGGTAAAGCAGAGGATTTCAGATTAGACTGGCAGGTTTGGAGTAAAAATAATACCAAACCAACACAAAGCAATGGTGTTTTACCTCACTCAGGGCAGGACCTCTTAAAAATAGGAAAAATGTGCTTGATTTTGCAATATTTTCTGGACTTTACATTCAGTTTTTATAATGAAAATGTGAAGATTTGATATTGTGAAGTGAGGCTTTAGGTAAAAAAAAAAAAAAAACTACAGGACATATTTCAGTAGAAACGTGAATGCTTGAGCCTGGGAAACCAAACAGTAGAAAGAAATCTTGCTTAAGGAACTTCTCAAAAAGGCAAGTTTCTGTAAATATTTCAGCTTTTAAAACTTTAGTGAACATTGAAACTTTATAAAGTGGAGCTTTCCTGTTCCAAGGACTGTATGGAAGAGAAAAAAAAATATTTTGTGATATTTTTAGCCCAGTTAAGCGCCTTGTCTTTGTGGTTGCCTGAACTTGTGACCGTGTAGGAGTGCGTAACAGACTTAATATTCACAGTACCACGTTGATATGATAGAAGAAAATGTAGGTTTCAGCAGTAGTAGGACTGTAAGGTCTGTGCGGTTTTGTCAGAGGAGACAGAAAAAAAATCTCACTGTCAGCAGAGTCACAGGCAGTGGGTGGGATTTATGTACAGAAGATGAGGAGAGCTGGTGTGAGACATAACACAGGCATGTTAGAAGCGGCTGCAGATGGAGCAATGAGCAGACATCTTGTTCTCCATTTTTTTCCCACAGCTGTTGCTGGCAGCAGGCGGAGACTAAAAGGAGGAGTGGAAAGAGATACAACGATAGAGATGGGTAAAGGAGTGCGAAAAGGAGGGAGACATGATGAAAAGAAGCAATGTAAGATTGCTACCTGCACCTTTGCCTCCTCTTATTACTCCTCTCCCCTGCACTCTCTCTTTCTCACCTCCCTCAATCTCTGCCCTCATTTTTTTCTCTCTCCTCTTTCCCCCCATTTCTCTGCATAAGCCGCCACACCGCCAGCGGGCTCGTCCAAAGGTATGTGGAGGAGGCCATGCTGTTTCTAATGAGATACCCTCTGTGAGATTTCAAACATCCAGCGTGTCCCTTGCCTTCAGCAACACCAGTACAAAGTGGTGGACAGGGAGAGGTTAGAGCGAGGAGGCGAAGGATGGAGGGATTAAGGGGAGATGAAGCGTGAGATAGAGATAGAAAATAAGGCACAAAATGGAGCAGGAGGCAGAGATGAAGATGGAAACCAGTTGGTTTTAAATTAAGTCAAGTTGTGCCCATGAAATCCTTCCCTTAACTACGAGACACTTCACGGAACTTAAGCACATTTTTGGTGTTAATATTGAATCTTTCTACTGAGCCGGTGGCAATGGATGAAACTTTTACTGATTCCCATTTAAAGAAGAATCTTCATATTTCTCATGCACTAGATCTGGCACACTGGTCAACTTCAGGCTGTATTTACCCAATCAAATGAACAATACTTCAACACAGAGGCTCCGATACTTATTCTGCATGATTCCCATTGTTCTCCCCAGTTCCTTTTGTTTTTTTTTAAAGGGGACCTATTATGCAAGATCACTTTATCAGGCTTTTCTAACAAAAATATGTGACCCTGGCCTGTTCACAATCCCCTCAAGTACCAGAAAAATCCATTCCCTCCCCTCTCTTTCTTCACCTTTCAGAAAATGTGTGCTGAAACAAGCTGTTCTCAGATTTTCCCCTCATGATGTCATGTGGGGAGTTAGCACCGCCCCCAGGTTTGGTTGGCCCTCCCTGCATGGAAAAAGTTCCACCATCCTCTCCGGATTTTCCTTTCAGCTGCCAGCTGAGAGGAGGATAAGGAAAGCCACATCCATTCAGCCACATCCAGTTCCTGAGAGGGGGCGGAGTCAGCGGCGGAGTCAGGCCCAGTAACATTTAAAGCCACAGATACAGAAACGGCTCGTTCTGAGCAGGGCTGAAACAGAGGCATGTTTTGGGGACCTCTGAGATTATTTTCAATGTTGCGGGTCAAGATAACTGTGCGATTGTTGATTTGCCTGTCCACATTTTGCATTGATGGGGTCCTGCCTGGTCCTCTGTGGAACAGTATTCAAACATGCAGACTCCTCCAATTCCCATGCTCTGCCTCCCCTGACTGCTACAATGGAAAATTCACTGAATTTGTAAAAATTTGGTCCCAGTTTGGATGCAGTTTGTCAAATATACAAGCACTCAGCCTTGTCCCATTAAGACAAACCTTTTCTTTACCCCTGGACAGAAAGGCCAAGCACCGAAATCTCTCATTCACTACTACACATTCCCACACACAGCCTGATTCTCTCACAGAAATATGAAATATACACGATTATTTTCAACATGTGGAATTGGTAGCCATGTGTTTGTCTTTTCTAAGTCCTTTTTAAATCCATCCTTTGTTTGTCCTTGATAGAGCACTGTTTACAATAATATTTTGTTTTGAAAATTCATGAATAAAAGTAATGTCCATTCTGCTTCTTCTTTCACACTTCAATTGAAAGTTTGGTGCATCTACATGAAAGGCTTAAAAGGACAAAATAACATGGAAATACAGTCCTCAGGCATGCAATCCCAAACCCAAAGGCGGCCGTGTTCAATGTTCGAGATCTAAGGCTGTGCACTGGCTCAAAGAGGGTTCACAAGTACATGATATTTCTCAAGGGCAGGACCTAATTGCACTTGAAAAACTGATCAATGCAATCTCAAAACTAATCCTCCAGTAGGCGGACAGAGCAGACAAGACATAACTGGAGGTGATTTTCTTAGCTGTAGCTCCTGCACAAAGAGAAGGAGGACGGGGAGATTTTTTTCCTCAGTTAAAATGCAACATTCAAGCTTGAGGCAACGGGTTTCTGAAATCTATCCTAACAAGGCAATCTGTGCTCTGAAATATGTTTTTCCTCGAAACGAGTGGAAAAACATCAGACAACGAGACAAAACAATATCAGTTGATGTTCCGCTGCAAATCAACTTATTGAAAAAGTTCAGAGCTGTTTTATTGGCACAATCAAAGTGATACGCCTTTTTTCTTCACCTTATTTGCTGAAAATGTCTGATAATGTATGCAAAATGCAACTTTATTGCCTTTCCTTTCAGGGGGAAAGAAGACTTATTACACAACAGAATTACATTTCAGATGCACATAAAGATGTCTCATGTTTTCTGAAATCCTCTGCAGCGAAAAGTTCATTATGAAGTCTGGATTTGTGCGTGCTATATCAGGTGGCTTACAATGTTAAATAAAACAGTGTTTAATTATACGATTCACATGGAACTGGGTGAGTATTTGATTGAGAGAGACAGCTTTGAGTGAAGTGCTTGCACAAGCAAATACATAACAAAGCAGGTTGGCTTCAGGGAAGAGCAGAGAGAGAGAGAGAGAGGTTCTAATGTACTGACTGGACCTCAGAAAATAGAACATATTACTTCTGTGAGCTTATACTGAGGGCTGGCTCAGGCTTGGACCAGTCCCCTTGGTAGCTGCTGTAGGCTAAAGGATCTTCATGGTACATTTCCAACAAGTGGTTCCCTTTGTTTAGTACAGTGCGCAATGGAAAATGGCAAAGATACCAAAAGAATCAACCGACACTGTCCTTCTTTTTTTAGCACCCTTATGTTGGAGTATCAAGTCTACCTCTTTGACCCTAAAGGGTGGGCTAGACAGTGTGGTGTAGGTGCAGGGGTATATTCCTTTTTTATGCCTTACATCTAGCAGAGGATTAACATCCTGTGTCACTGCTCTTGCATCTTTTGCATTTCAGTCAGGAACACTCTTGTCATACATTTGTTGCAAAATGGATATACAGATTTACTTGGCAGAAAAGGCTCTGCTCAAAAGATTTTTCTGCTCAGGGAGTGCAATGCTAAAACCCCCCACACAGATAGATACATTTATGATAATGTGTCATGACTACAATAAGATTAGCTCAAGCAAGTAATTCATAGTAGCATGAATCTGAATATGAGGGTGCAACAATCTTTATGCTATAAAGGAGGAGGCTGGGGTGGAGGAGGTGAAGCTTTGCCAGCAGCATTAAGACATCATATTTAAATGGGCCGCTGTGTTAAAAGACGGAGCTGTGATTGGCTGTGGGAGCTGGGAGGTGTTAATTGGGATAAGCTGACCATCAGGTGATCACAGCTGGGCGTGTCCTGCATAAACTAATGCTTGGCTTTATAAAATCAGCCTTTTGTATTTGCACACTAACCATCAACTTTCACTGCTTGATTTTAGGTATGAAGGAAAGATAAGTATGAAGTTATAATAGAGAAATCCTACCATCGGTAGGTTTCTAGCACAAAGCAGTGCTACCATGCTAATTCTGTAAACAAACATTTCGACAGGAAGAATTTATTGATGTTATTAGTAATTTGTGACTACACAAAGACAAAACTGTAAATGATAAAGATATTGGCTACTAAAGTAATAACGTTATCTTGATTTATAATGACTTAATTAATTACCCCACTAAATCAAAAGTGTTCCAGATGCCATTGGTAGCCAGGGGCAACCAGGTCCCCCTGAAATCTGACTGGCCACCCCCAAATCCTTAAACTGATCGGCTATTTGCTTCGTCAACCACTAACTCGTCATGTGAGCACACTAAGAATATCTTAATCTACATTAAATTGGTTTATAACTTTAAAATCCTCAAGGTGTGGAATATGAAAGTGACCCCACCATTCTTATATATTTCAATATGTGTCCCACTTACACTTTAACTATTGTTATTGCCCTGTTTGTCTTCACTCATCTCTCCTGTCTTGCATTTCCCTGCACCTGCTCAATACTCACAACCCCAACACAGTTTTGGCGCTTGGCTTTCTACATGAGTCTGGTTCTGCTTGAGGTTTCCACCCAGTAACAGGAAGTTTTCCCCTGCTACTGTTATTTTGTTAAGTGTGGCTGTGCTCATGGTGGATCACTATCAAATTTTTGGAAATAACAACGTGCAAGGTCTAGACCCGCTTTTTTGTAAAGTGTCTTGAGATAACTTGAATTGGCACTATACAAATAAATATTTATTGACTGAACTGGGGACATTACTGACAGAGATGAGAGGGAGCTGTAATCAGTGTCTCAGTGCTGCTCCTTCTCTGGCTTCATTTGGTGTAAAACCACCACATGCTAACAGTAACACTGCAAACCACTCATTCCACAGCCATCACATGCTGTCTTCTCCACCAAATGCTTGACTTTGAAATCCTCCCATCATTTGTATCCCATCCTCTCCACAGTCTCCTACCCCCTTGCTGATTCGCTCCTCTTTTTTCTTCATGGTGCTTGTAAGGTTTGGACAACCGCTGTGCAGCCCACTCTAATCATTAGTAAACTCGTGAAGAAGCTTGCAGTCATATGGTGGTGGTGGTGGTGGGAGGCGAGGGGGATCGAATCCATCCTCTTTTCTGTGCTGTCTCCCACCCTCTGTGCATCTGGAGCTTCAAAAAGTGACTCTCCCCTGGTTGCATTAGACATGCCAATTCTGCTGCTCGTCTTTTTAACACCGGCCTCGAGGCACTGAAGGATGCTAACACCCAAAGTAAACCAACTGTTCTTGCACAAAGCGACCACATGGGAAGTTAGAGCATCTCTTGGATGATGCTTCATCTTGGAGGCACAACAGAAGAGGAGCCATCCAGCAGGCTGAGACAAACTGGGTTTAGTCTTATTAGCTGTTATTGCCATGGTTAATAACAACACCCCCAATACCCTAATGTGATCAAAATATTTTGCAAGGCACGACAGCAGCCTGTTCGCTTTCTCCCCTGCAGCCCCCTGCAATAAATCCACTTAATGCAATTTTACAATCCTACTTCTGGAATAGAGTGAGTGGTGTGAAATATACACACCATAATATAGCAGAACATGTAGAAGCCAGTGAAGACCATGGACTCACTAGAATTTACTGTGTAAAATTACTGGTATCAATTAGGCTTAAACTGATTGCATTTGGTTGATTATGCAAATTGCAAACTTCAATGCCAAAAATGTTTGGACGTTGTGTAGAATGAGAATAAAACAGAACCTTCATCATGTTGCATAAAGTTGGAACAGGAGCATTTTTACCACTGTGTTTCATCACCTTAGCTTTGAACAGCACTTTAAGCATCGGTGGACTAAAGACACTGATTGTTCAAGGAATGAAAGTGGGATTCTTTGCCATTATTACTTGATGTATAACTAAAGTTACTCAAGAGTGGTGGGTTTCCACTGTTGCATTTTGTACTCCAGACAGGTTTGGACTGCATGCAGACTAGTCTACTACCCACAGTCTTTTATTACGAAGCCATGCTGTTGTAACTTGTGCAGAATGTGTCTTGGCATTCTTGTTAAGATAAGCAACAAGGTCCCCTAAAAAGACACGGTTTCTGTCGCTCCAAAACCTGCACGTACCTCTTAATACTGTTGAGTGCCTTCACAGATGTGACTACTAACAAACCAGCAGGAAAAAACCAATCAAAGCTAAACTGAGATTGAACACAGAAAGTGAAAATGATACAAAAATAAAACTAATGAAAAATCCACAACTATTACAACCTTGCTTTGGACAAGCTCTTGTGCAAGTTCAGTCAAAAAGAAATGACTTTCTTTGCTCTCTTTGTGCAGTCCTGTGTAGTCCTACAATGGTCTAGTCTTTTGTTGCAGCAGTAGTTGTTAATAGAGGTTATCCAGTACTGAGATGTGATTAAGTTTAGCGGTGTCTATTCTGGGTTGTGTGGGCTGAAGTCAATCCCAGCTGTCACTGGATGAGAGGCAGGGTTCACCCAGGGCTGACTTATAGAGTCAAACAACCAGTGACACTCACTGTGATCAATATAGAGTCACTAATTAACCAAACAAGCCTGACGTTGGACTGTGGGAGGAAACTGGAGTACCCAGGGAGATCCTAGGCATGCCCAAGTTAGTGCTCTAGATCAGTGTTTCTCAACCTTGGGGTTGGGACCCCCTTTGGGGTCACGAGACTCTAAGAGGGGGTCACTAGATGCCTTAAAAAAAACTAAGAATATTTTTTAATTTACACTGTTGCCACTTTACACCAATTTTATCAAATGTTAACCCTTTTTCATCACTTTTCAACACCAATTTTGCCAATGTTGAATCATTTTTACCACTTACACCCCATTTTTGTCCATTTTTTCTGCCTAGTTTTAACACTTTAAAACCAATTCTTGCTGCTTTCTTCCTATTGTTGCCTTTGTTGAGCCTTTATTGCCAGTATTAACCACTTTCTACACCCCCCTTTGCTCATTTTAACCCCAGCTAAACCATTTTTTGCCAGTTATTTCAATTTTCATCCCATTCCACCTAATTTCCACCAATTTTTTTGCACTTTAAAGCCGTTCCAGCCACTTTTTAATCCCCCTTTACCACTTTTTGTCCCTGTTATGCAACTTTCACTCATTTTTGGTTTAGTTTTTACAACATTTATTTAATTTTTGCAACTTTTAACCCATTTATATTATTTAATTATCCAATTTCACCACCTTTTCCAACATTTTTTGCTATTTTTAACCCATTTTAATTAGGTTTTAAAACAAAAGCTTTCATTTAAAGAAGGCTATTCACTACACAAATGAATAAATCATGATATTTGTTTCTTTGATAAGAGTGGTTATTATTCAGGTCAAATATCAAATATGGTTTTCACAGCTTAACTTTACATTTGACCATGATTTTGCTGATCTATACAGGTCCCCAGTTTGGCTGGGTCCCAGAAACCTCCATCTTTATCCTCATGGGCAGCCTTGTCTGCACATGACTATTCTTGAATGTTCATGGCTGTGTCCAACCACCTTCAGGTACAGCGGGGGTCCCCGGTCTCTGGAACCTTTATTTTGGGGGTTGTGGGCTGAAAAGGTTGAGAACCACTGCTCCGGATCTGTAAAATAAGTAACTGTTGGACAATATGGACTGGATTTCCATTAATTGGAACTTGAATATGCTAACATGGCAAGAAAATTAGCCCAGTTAGCCTTGCAAAATATTGTTCTGTGTGCTATCCTAGCCATCAGCGTCATTGTTGACGTCAGGTCAGGGTGTTAGATGCAAGAGTAATTTGGAAATGCCAGTCTTGTCAAATTGGGGTCATTAGGTGCTCTCGACACATTGATTATGTCACTCTTAGAAAGTGTTTGTTGTTCCTGATGTTCACTTTGTGGCCTGACGTTTGATGATGGGTGGCAGTGACCGAATATTTATTCAAATATGATCACTTCACCCTTAAAAACAGATTAGAAATGCCTACATTTAATGCCCCAGAAGCCATGGGACAAAGCAGGGATTGACGTTTCATTGGCTCTGTCCACTTTTTATTTAGTGCATAATAACAACCACGATGCCTTCAAACGCTACCCTCTGACTCACTCTGTTTGACATTTCTGCTCGTCCTCCGTGTCATTAATGCTCTCTCATTTTGTCAGCATCTCATTGTGCATGTCACTCTCTGATTCACATGCTGGTTGTTGTTTAGAGGGGCCCGGCCCACTCCTGTTTCTATTAATTCAACTTCTGTGTCAGCTTTTCATGCGCTAAGCTCGTGGTAAAACCTTTTCTCACTCTGCATATTGAAAATCTTTGAGGATTTTGGCTTCAGTCCTCCCCCATACCCAGAGCAGGAAAAAAGCCCTGAAAAATATGCCAAAGGAAAGTAAAAAATATATCTTTAAAGCATGAGTTTGGTGCATGAAAGGCTGAGTAGAAAAGTACTAGACGCTCATGTGGAACAAGGCCAGGAGTGTTCATGAAGAGGTTCTTGTGCAGCTCCTCAGAGGAAACTTTGCTTAATAATGAAGCTCCTTTAGGTGCCTGAAAATTCCCTGTTTTGACTTTCCACTCCTCACTTTAATTAAATTAGCTCTCCTTGTCAGCAGAGATCCCAGAATGTCACATGAGTGAAGTTTTGTCAGCAGCAGAGAGACTTCTGGCTGCTGCAACAAACCTCATGGAAATGAGAGTATGAGCTGTGATGCATTTATTAAAGATCTGTCTCCCTCTCCGCCAAATCTAAAGTAGGTCATTGCAAAACTGTGTGCCACTGTAAATCACTGCTGCTGCGAGCTCCAACTCCTATTTCCTCTGTGGGCTCCCCAGGGACCGCTGAACCGGTACGGCCAGTAGGGCACGAGCCAGACCCACTTTTGATAAAAGCATGAGAATAAAATAACCCAAATAGGTCTGAATCAAACACGGCTGCCATGTGTTCCCCCACCAACCATTGCAAAGCAGTCAAACATAACAGCAAAAAAGCAAAACAGCAAAACAGCAGACTTGGGTGCCAGTTTAATTCAGTTGGTAGAGCAGGTGCCCATATATGGATAAGAGTCCTTAATGCACTGGTTGCAGGATCACTTCCTGGTCCTGGCACTATCTGATGCATTTCTTCCCCCAATCTCTCTCCACATATTTCCTGTCATTCTTAAGCTGTCCTTTCAAAATACAGGCAAAAACCCACTAAAATTCTCTGAACAAAAGAGCAGCACGCTGGAAGAAAGACTTACTGCCTGAACCCAAGACCGGCCCAATGCGGCCCACGTCCCATCCCTAAAGCCAGGTTAGGCCCAAAGACATACTGTCGCCCACAAAACACTAACCTCAGATCCAAAAATGTCAGGATATTGGGTGAAATGAGAATGAAATGTGAATCCTTTTGAACTATGTTCAGCTGAATACAGCTCAAGAACAAGATTTGCAGTCTTCAAAATGAACTGATGAAAAAACACCTGGAACATTTATCAGGTAGGTTAGTTGGTACCAGTCGATAGGACCATGATTGGTTGTAAAAGGAGCACTCCTGAAGGCATCAGCCATTCAAAAATTATGGTGCAAGGTTCTCCACTTTGTGAAAGACTCGTCAAGAGTCTAACAGTTTATAGACAACATTCCTCACTGAGCAACTGGAAGGAGTTTAGAGATTAGACCATCTACAGTCCATATAATCATCAAAAGATGAAAAGAATCTGTACAGATCACTGTGTGTAAGAGGCAAAGCTGAAAACCAACATTGGATGCCCATGACATTCAATCCCTCAGGAGGCACTGCACTAATAACTGTCTTCATTACAACGTGGGCTCAGGAACATTTTGTTCCATTGTCAGTTTACAGAGTACATCACTGCCTCTACAAATGTGAGTTAAATGTACAGTATGAAAAATTCCACCACCAGGGGGCTCTCAAACAAAACAACAACACAATATGACAAATACAGATGAGCGCTGTCAAGCCCCACCCATCTACGCTGTGTTTGAACTGAGGACTCTGTTCAATAAAACAGCACTTCAATGGTAGAGGTGTAACAATCCATCCATATACATCAATTGGTTGATTAATTATCCAAACAGATCAACATTGCTCAACATTGCCACTTTTAAGCTAAACTTTTATTCTGAAATTCCCCCCATATGCCACTTGGCAATTTCTGCCCACCAACAGCCTCCTCAGCAAGCTAGCGGTAGTAGCAGTTGCTGCTATGAGAATATCCCCTCCTCTCTGTTGTGAGGACATTCAGACTGAGCCTAGAGTGGGCCTCTTACTTTATTTTGCTGACAATGTCTGCATTTTCTTCTGTATACATCCACTGTATGAGATCTATCATGGATAAAAAAACACTCATCTCATTTTAGCTGAAGCAGCAAAAGCGCTGTCTGGTACAGATTCTGTGGGTAAACAAAGAGGGAAAAGTCTGATGCAGCATGCCCCTTTCATGTACTGATTGAAGCCCCATGTCACATGTAGATTTATAACACGGGTATAATCTGTCCAAACTAGGCCTGGTACAAGCAGCACAGCTGATCTCTTTATACCTCCTTCTTTGCTCTTGTTATGAGGTTGCTCATCACAGTAGTGTCCCTTTTAATAAAACTTTGCTCTAACTCCTCCATTTATGAAAGTTGTATGGAAGCCCACTTCTGCCACTTAAGAAAGAAAAATATGAAAAGTTAGGCAATTCTAAATTTTTTTTTTTTAAAGAATCGCTATAGTTGTGTGAGAAAATATCAAAATTATGAGAGAATAGTCATCTTATGAATTATTAATTTTTTCTCATAATTATGACTTTCTATCTCATAATTATGACTTTTTTAATCTCATAATATTGTGGCATGTGATGAATTTGTATTATTTTAGATTAATTGTACTCTTCTTTACAGAAGTTGATTTCCATTACTAAAAAAAAGAAGACATGTGAAAGTAAGGCAATTCCAAAGAAAAAAAAGGTCACAATTATGACAAAAAAGTCATTAAAATGAGCTAAAAAGTCATAATTATGGGATAAAAAGTAAAATAATGAGATAAAAATCCAAAAATAAGAGAAAAAAAATAATAATGTGATAAAAAGTCATAATTATGCAATAAAAACTCACATTTATGAGATTAAATGTCACAATTTTGAGATAAAAAGGCACATTATGCAATAACAAGAGAAAATTGTGCGATAAAAAGGCAAATTTGTGAGATAACAAGTCACAATTATGAGATGAAAAGTCAAATTACACAATAAAAATCATAATAATGAGATAGAAAGTCACAATTATGTGATAAAATTTCACAATTATGAGTAAAAATTCACAATTTTGAGATAAAATATCACAATCATGAGATAAAAAGTCACAGTTATGAGATAAAATGTCACAGTTATGAAAAATTTGACAATTATGAGATAAAAAGTCACAGCTATGAGATAAAAAGTCACAATTATGAGGTTAAAAAGTCACAGTTATGAGATAAAATGTGACAATTATGAGATAAAAGGTCAAAATAATAAGATACAAAGTGGAAATTTTGACAAATAATTTTGACATTTAGCCCATATTTCTGACTTTTATCTTGTAATTGTGACACTTTATCTCATCACTGTGACTTTTTATCTCATAATCACTTTTATATCACAATTATGAATTTTTAATCTTATAATTATGATCTGTTATCTCATTATTTCGACTCTTTATCTCATAATCATGACTGAGGATGTTTTTTTTCTTTTTTAAAATTGCCTAACTTCCATACAGTCAAGATTGCATTTAATCTGAAATAATGCAAATTCATCACACAACATGACATGCTACAGATTTAATCTAATTTTAGTTTCATAATGAAAAATGAACTATATGTAACATTTATAGGCCACTTTGTTAAATGCATTTGAAAGGTGTCCCCGAATGTTGATGAGCCGGTATGATGTGTTTTGGGGTGGGGCAGAGGCCCTTTAGCCCTGCACCAAAGCATTCTGGGCGTGGTTCAGGGCTGCCCTGTGCAGCCAAACTGGTGATAGAAAAGAACAGCTAGGTATGCATCAGCACGGCCAAAAGTCACAGTAGAAAAGCCCCATAATGCTGCTTTTATTTCACACAGTGGAGCCAGTACTGCTGACGACACTTCTTATCAGCATTTGAAGCAGTTTTAAGAGAATACTATCGAACTCCAGAGGGAGGAATGTCACATTAATGCCCGCTGGGTCTGATGAAACAAGGCCCAGCATCAGTCACATCAGCAGCAAATCTGAAACAAGACTTCATGGTGAAACATCCGGCCAGTCTTGGGAAACTGTGAGTGAATGATGAGTGAAAGGAGGGATTGAAGCAGTAGGGGCTTGACTGAACAAAAATAGTCTGGTGCTACCAAGAGAAAAAATCTAGAGCTTGAACTTGATCATTGTTTACACCATTAATGCTGGTGAAAATTAAAAATTCTGAGCTGTGAACATGAACTAGTTTATTCCATTGTGCACACACAACTTTGAACTAGCTGTTTCTAGATATGAATTTGCACCAAACTGGGAGCATGTATGAAAAATATGCATGTAAGTGCATGGATTATTGGCCAGATAGATGCATGAAAAAGTTGACTGCTGTAATCAATCAAAGTGTCCAGCAGCCAGTCAGTCAATAAGCGTCCCTCCCTCCTTCTCTCCTCTCTGTCTGTCCCCCTGCCTCTGTAAATCAGCCTCACTCTTCACAGCCCTCCACACTACTTGACTCGTCGTTAGTGTTGCACTAATCAACCACCGCCCATTAAAGTTCATTCTCTCCCTCGTGAAGGCGCGCTGGTGACAGGAGCCGAGAAGGAGTGATGGAAATTGGCCTTAATAACCAGCATCACAGTGTTTGCTGTGTCCGTGTAATGAGAGAGAGAGAGAGAGAGGAAAACAGGGAGAGAGGAGGGGGGAGGAGGAACAATGGAAAGGAAAAAGGGAGTACCCTACATGAAGCTCAGCACTAGAAAACACCACTGACCTTTACAAAATGGGGATGCTTGTCTGTAAGAAAATGGTGGCTGATGCAACTGAGCTTCTAATCTAGAGGAGAGGGTGTAAACGCAGCATCAAAAAGTCGATTTAAGGCACTTGATTTCTGGCGACAAAGTGATGCATTGACTAATATTAGACTAAATATTATTAAGGTCAAAGTAATAAATCACCGGGAACACTCACCATAAGGTTCACATGGTTACAGCTGAGGAATGAGTTACTAACAGGTAGTTAACTGAGGATTAAATAAAGAGACACCGATTTAGGAGACTGAAACTCCTCAGTATGATACTCAACTTTACAATAAGGGACACAAATGTGTAACTGTAATGATTCAGCACAGAATGACTACTCTTTAGCACAATCACCTATAAGAAAGTAGTTACTTTTTAAATTTGAAGAGCAGTTAGGGCCTCATTCTTTCTCTGAGAACTACCATAAGTCTAACAGTGGTTATCAAGTAAGTAAATATTAAGTAAGCATTAGATTTAATGAGGAATAACCATCTACTTGTCAGTTAAGGGTTAACTAGCAGTTGGCTACTAATTTGTTACCTAGCATCCATACCACTTAAGTTTGCAGAAAGCCATATGTCCATTCCTTGAACTAGCTGCAAGTTACTCATTTGTAACCTCACAATTGTGCCAAATTTGCACACATTACCTTGCAGCTAGTTACTGATTTGTTTCCTGGTTAACTGGCAGATACTTAGTTGTCACCTATGAAATATCTAAACTGGATAAACTTCCAGTTAGATATTTATTTATTCCCAGGTACTCTGGCAATTGTTTACTTAATTGTTTCCCTGATTTTTTGGATGAATTAAATGAAGCTTAGTATTAGCTCACGCAGGGAGACGGTGGTCATATTCTCGGCAGAGATCAGCTGACAGCCAGCTGATCCTAATAAGCTCCCACAGCCAATCACAGCTCTTTCTCTCCATACAGCGGCCCATTTAAATATGACGCACATCTCACTAAACGCTGCTTGCATTAATGCTGATGCAACAAACTGCTGCAACTGGCAAAGCTTCATCTCCTCCACCCCAGCCTCCTCCTTTATAGCATAAAGCCTGTTGCACCCTTGTTGCACCTTTATTCAGTTTCATGCTATGAATTAAAGACTCTGTAGAGTGAAAATAAATCTGTATTTAGGTTTGCTGTGTGACAGGTCACTACATTATGAACCCCTAAATCAAATTTCAGTCCAAAAAAACATCTCTAAGTTTATAATATTAAGCTTCAAAATCATGAAAAATGTTCATCCAATCACCCTCCAGAGTGTTTTTTCAAAGGCTCTGCCCCTTCCCAAACGCTGTCTATTGGAGTTTTACCAGACGGATGTGTGAAACCAATCCATCTGGCGTGTCAGGTTAAGTTGTAGTTTCTTCTTCATTCATTTCCATGTAAATGGGCACTCAGTTTTCAGTTGTTGCCTTTTATCTATGGCATTTTCAGGGTAGATTAACTGGCAGTAAAGGACTCTTTTCTTTTCCAGTGGTTATCTCACTTTTAGTGATGATTAACATGCAGCTAGTTAGTCATTGGTTCCCTGGTTAACCAGCTGTTAGTTACTAAAAATGTAACCCATTACTTATGCCGGTTTATGTGTACCTTAATGTAACGTGTTTCCATATCTCACTGTGGGATTCGTCAACTTTAATGAATGACCAGGAGGGAAAAAGTTCCTCTCAACAAAGACAAAGACATTTCTAGGTCTGAATGTGTTCAGAATCTATTATCCTGCAGAATAAAACGGCCTATCTAAACCTTGCATCATCCCATTCTTTACAGGACATTAAAAACAAAGCCTCCTGCTCCTCTTCTTCTTTCTTTCACCGAGCAGTGACAGTGGCAGCCATTTTGTGCCTGTGTTTCCCCCCGAGCCTAAGTGCTGAGTGAATAAGGAGCGAGTTGGGACAGGAGCCAGGATTTGGCAGGGGGAGACGTCCGGGCCAATGCATGACAAATGAGTGTGTCATGCATACTGTCGAGGCCGGGCAGAGACCTGGCCGGCTCATCTGTTTGGTGAACACGGCACAAGTCAATTCGACAACAAAGACCCCCTCGCCGCTGCTGCTTCAACCCCCCAACCCTCCACCCCTCCCTCCCTCCTCTGTTCATCCTGCATCTGGAAGATGAAGCAACTCTTGATATCACTCCAAGGAGGAAAAAGAGGGACTGAAGGGATGGAGGGAAGGGTGCATGTGTTGATATGGGATGAGGAGATGGAATCAGATGGAAGAGAGCGGCTGGCAGTGGAGGAGAGGAATGGGCAGCATGGGAGAAGAAACAGAATCAGGGAGTGACGCGCACAAAGAGGCGGTGATGGAGTGAGAGGGAATTAATGACTACAAAAATTGGAAAGAATCAACAAGAAGGAAAATTGCAGCCAGAGTCAGGAGTTTCAATTTGTCAGCTTCAACTGCTGTTCCCTCACTCTGGGTATTATGGTATGATTTTAGAAATACTCCTCGACTGGGGCTACAGTACAGTATGCATACAAAACAGTGCTCTTATTCTACCAGCAACAATAAATCAGCGCCTCATGACGCCTTTATGCTCGATGAGGCACTGGCTTCAACGACTCTTCATTTCATGCCAATTGTTTGTCGCTTTTTCTCCCCTCCTTACCCCCCCTTTACATCACACTCCCCCCTCTGTCAGCCCAGTGATTCTGCTTTAAGACGCCTGTGTGTGTCTGATTAAACCGCCTGCTTCAACAAGAGGCATAGCGTTGGCTGCTAGAGCAGGGAATCAATGGCACCAAATGGCTTCCTATATTTTTGTAAGTGTGTTTATTTTTTAATTTGGCATAAAAATATGTTGTGCCTTCAGAAACGCCTGCATGGGTGAAAGAGACAAGGCTAACATATAATTTCAGTCTAGAATCGGAGTGAATTTTGGCAGCTACTTCATATTCAATAGTGAGATTGGTCTGCAAATGCATACTTTCATTATTCATAGTAAGGTGATGTCATATCGACTATGCAGCACATAGAACTTGGTTATTTACAACCCTTATTCCAAAAAAGTTGGGGCACTGCGCAAAATGTAAATAAAAACAGAATGCAATGATAGTGGAGTCTCATACTCACAATAGAACATAACCAACAGATCAGAGGTTGAAACAGAGACATTTTAACATTTCATGAAAATATCAGCTCATTCTGAATTTGATGGAAGCAACACATCTCAAAAAAATAGGGACAGGGCCATGTTCACTATTGTGTAGCATCCCCTCTTCTATTAACATAAACATCTACGAAGTGAGGAGACCAGTTGCTGGAGTTTTGGGAGAGGATTGTTGGCCCATGTCTTGTCTGATGTAGGATTCTGAAAGGTCTGGACTACAGGCAGGCCAGCTCAGCACCTGGGAAGTCATGCTGTTGTGATGGAAGTATTTTAGCTTTGTCTCAGTGGAATATGCAAGGCATTTCCTTGTCTGGACTGGAGCATATGTTGTCAAAACCTCTTTATACTTTTCAGCATTTATAGTTCCTTCCAGATGTGTAAGATGCCCATGCCATAAGCACTAATGCAACCACATACCATCAGAGATGCAGGCTTTTGAACTGTGATAAAAAAAGTAGATGGTCCCCCTCCTCTTTAGTCTGCAGTACATGGCATCCAAGGTTTCCAGAAAGACTTTCCAAGTTGAAATCATCTGACCACAGAACAGTTTTCCATTTTGCCTCAGTCCATTTTAAATAAGCTATGGCTCAGAGAAGAAGGTGCATTCCTGGACTGTGTTTACATATAGCTTCTTCTTTGCATTTATGGATGGCACAGTGATCTGTGTTGACAGACAGTGATTTCTAGAAGTGTTCCTGACCCCATGCTGTGATTTCCAATACAGCATCATACCTGTTTTTAATGCAATGCCTCTGAGGGCCCAAAGATCATGAGCATCCAATACTGAACTTTGACCTTGTCTGTTGGGCACTGAGATTTCTATTGATTCTCTGATTTTTTTTATGATATTGCTAAATGAATCCATCTTCCATCTTCACTCCATCTGAGTGACTCTCCCTTTCTAAAATGCTAATTTTATAGCCAGTCCTGTTGCAAATTAACCTTATTAGTTGTAAAATCCTCTTCCAGCTATTTATCATTTGGACCACTTATTTTCCCAGCATTTTTTTGGCCCATCCCTACTTTTTGAGATGTGTTGCAGCCATCAAAGTCAAAAGAAGCTAATATTTTTAATGAAATGGTAGAGTGTCTCAGTTTCAATGTCTGACATGTTGTTTATGTTCTATTGTGAATAAAATTTGGGTTTATTAGATATTCTAATAGGTGTTTCACTTCAATGTCATACGTTAATGACAGTGTGGCTGTAAACAGAATGTAAACATGTGCCAAGAATAACCTGGTAATTTAATTTTATTTCATTATTGATTGATTTTCCCATCTGTGAGGGCCATCAGAACAATTTTGTACAGGTTAATGAAAGGTATTTTAATTCATATGACCACAGAACAGTTTTCCATTTCACCTTCATCCATTTTTAAGGAGCTTTGGCCTAGAGAAGTTGGTGGCAGGTAAGCACATGGTTAAAGACAGAAGCGACATGCAAATTATCTCTAGATAATTTGAAGAAAGTTGCCAAACACACCGGGCTAACATCGTCATGTTGACTGGACGAGAGGTGCTGCATTTTACCTTTACATAATATTTATCAGTAAAGAAAGCTCTAGATGTGCTCAGTTCTTTGAAAGATTTCTTAATTGCCAAGCACAGAAGGATAGCACTGCTCAGTAGTCAGTTAGTTTTATAGTGAGTATGCACTGTAAAATCAAACATTAAACCACCTATGTTTTACCTATTTAATATTAATGGACAGTGTAGAAAGAGCTGATGAGTTATGACAATAACGCTAGTGTCAGTGGGACAACTGTCAACAAGTGTGACTTAATTTTTCTTAGATATTTCGAAAATTTGGATGTAAAATTTGAAAATTTTGTGCTTCCATGCTTCTGCAAACTCTAACTGTAACTTCCAAGATAATAAAGCATCCAAACTGAAAAAAAAAAAACTGCTGAAATCCAAAGCAAACAACATGTTCAGTAAGCTAACTAGCATGGAAAAACCCAAGAGCACCACATCTGGAGAATGGCAGCAAACAGACAGTCCTCCATTTGTACAGCCTCCAAACACTCAAAGAGCATAAAAGCAGGTCTAAACTGAAGACAGAGGATTACAGATGTGGTGTCTGCTGCTGCTTCTTCACAGCTGTCTGCTTCAGTTGTCACAACACTTCTTCTATGTCGACATGTGTTTGTAGAGTCGACTGGATGAAGTGCTTCAGACAGCAGATGCTTACCATCCTGAGACGGGAGTTTGGTTGTAAATCACCTCTGCAGATGCTGGACACACAACAATCCATTATCTGTAGTGACTGCAGCGCCGATCAGCTGGTTTACCCAGGTCAAACGCTCCTCACTGTACCACTCCAGTTTGTTTACAGCTGGAGTCAGGAAAGCTAAAAGGTTAAGAAGTGCCTTCATAGAAATCCTCGGCTTTAAATAAGATTTTAAAGTGTGCACTAGACATCCTTTATTTGGCAGTGCTTGGACCAGAAACACTTCCTTTTCAACAGATTTATCCAAGAGCACCAACTCAGACAGATGTGCAGCAGGTCAATGATCTACCACTTAGCTTCATCCTTCAGAGGCAAACAAGGGAAGCATAATCAGCACAGGTGGAAGGTCAAGCTGTAAACACAGCTGTCAGTTCTACGAGGTCAGTGATTGGTCAGTGTCAGGTTGGTGGGGTTTCTGTTTCTATGTTTTTAAAAATGTGCCTCATGTTATAGGTATGAAGGATACAGCTATACAGCTAGCTCATGGTTCAATATGTGTCGTGGTTGTTGTCCACCTATTCTGGGAGTTTTCTTGCAGTATTTTCTGTAGAATGACACGACACTTAGGTGGTAGGCAGGGCTCAATATTAACAACCACTAACCCATCAAATGCAGGTGGATTTTGGCCACGTTGGTGGGTTAATTTTATCAGTATCACATCTCGTGTTTCATTATTACTGTGCTCAGCTGTTGGCACCAGTATTTGTGACTCAGCTGCTAACTGCAATATGGCAGGCTTTAAATACAAAGGGGGGAATTTTTCCCAATATTACTGCAAAGTGGCTCACCCTCTCTGTGAGAGCCACCTATCCTGTTTAGGGTCGTGGAGTGCTGGAGCCTATCCCAGTTGTCACTGGGCAAGAGGCGTGGTACACTCTGGACTGGTCACCCAGTGAATCCCAGGGCTGACAAGGACAAATAATGATGCACGCACACACTCACATCAATGGGCAATTTAGAGTCACCAATTAACCAAACCAGTATGTTTTTATACCCAGAGAGAACCCATGCATGCACAAGGGGAACATGCAAACTCCGCCCAGAAAAGCCCTGACTTAGATTCAAACCAGAAACCTTAATGCTGTGAGGCAACAGCATGAACCCCTGCACTGCCATGCAGCCCATGGTAAATCTAACTCAAGTAAATTTGCTATACTAGTAGTCAACATTAATGACATAAACATGACTTACTGACCGAATATTATGGCCAGTGAAAATTCAGGTGTGGCTAGAAACTTTGGAAAACTGATAGTCACAGTGGTTGCAGCTGCAAGCTCTGGTATTCATCAGTATTCATCAGCAGTATATTACGCTCAAATAGCATCATCCACCCTGTGAAATGCTTCACTCCATATTCCATGTTGGAATAGCAGGTGAGCTGCATCTGCTAGGACGTATTGCTGATGACATAGCATAGTGCAACTGTCATCCTTGCATCACAGAGTACAGGATAATATCAGGAGAGCAGCTGCAGAGAAATGTTTAATAGAACAGTGCAAGAAGTGGAATTTGGGACCACTGAGGAACAGCCTGTTGGACGATATTTTTAATAGGACTGTAGTTTGATGTTACAGCATCAGAACACTAACAGAAAGCTGACAGTGATCATGATTTGATATTTATATAACACGAGCTGATAAGCATTCACCATTGCTTCGATGATGAGGAAGTTCTTTCCCTTTATCACGTCCTGAACAGTAGCACTATTGACCCACATATCCAATCAAATCCACTTTATTTATCCAAGCCAGCATGTCCATGTGGACCCCATATGGGTTATATGCAGGCTGAAATATGGGTCCCATGTAGGTTTATACATGGGTTCCATGGTTCCTGTGATTGCCCATGTGAACTGCAAGTGTGGCTCAGCCCATATGAAACCATTATAGGCCCCATCTAGAGAGCCCTGCGATCAGCCATGTTTACTACAAGTGGGATCTATCTTGGACCTCTAGAGATCAGTTTAGTCTAGAACTGACTGTTAGATTTTTTTACACTCTGCACCTTTAATATTTCAAGATTTTAAGATACTGGAACTGGAATTTCATGAGCTGTAAGCCATAAATGTCACAATTAAAACAACAAAAAAGCTTGAAATATATTACTTTATGTGCAATAAATTTTAAAAGTATCACAGATTTTTTTTTTTCATTAAACATGGGATATAATGTGTTTTTCTGTGGTATTCTGACTGTTTGACATGCACATATTATTTGGTATTAACATCCTTCATTGTCCCAGGAAAGCCAAAAGTTAAAATGACTGTAATAAATCAGCCCATTATCATCACATCCTTCACATTTATAGATTTTAGAGATAGAGAAAAGGTAATTTAGTGAGCATCACTTGATGAAAATAAAAGATTTGCTTGATGGCTTACCAGCCCTCTCAAGCCTCAGCTTTCACGGGCTTTTAATGCCTTTAACAGAGCTGTAGTTGTTGGGGAAATTAAAAAATTGGGTCATTACGTAAATAACTCAAAATGATGCCCACTTCAAAATATCCTCTCCATTAAGTCGCTGAAATATGTGTGAATGAAGTCTGAGGGAAGTGATGGCTGCAAAAAGGTCTGAATTAAATGGGAATGACTGAAAATATCAGTGATTCTCTGCACATGCAGCTGGTTTGATTACAACGCAAAGATGTATGATGAGAGATAAATGCACTAAAATGCTGTGAACTTCAATAGCTACTGTACATTAAGGATGCTTTACTTTTAAGCACAACACTATCTGCTAACAGTAGCTGGACGGGAGACTGATTTGGAGAGTCTAAAGAGCAGTTTCTTTCATTAATCCCTTATAGAGCATAAAGAAGTTTTCTGAATATTTGTGGCTAATTAAAGCAAATCCATGCCGTCTCTAGAGGGGCCTGTGGGATTAAAGCTGATAAGATGACTTATTTCTGCTTTAAAATCCGTCACGTGCGGCCTCTGTAGCCTTTCTTAACTTCTCCTTTTCAATTTGACGTTCCTCTCCCCTTGATTTGTCCCTTTCTCTGGGTTTTACAACCCATACAAGCCAATTAACTTCCTCCCGTGTCATCTTCTCAATCAGCTCCCTCATCTAATCTCTGCTAATGCAGGTCATTGTCATTGGAGGAGGCTCTTGACTGTGTCAGGCAGCACAGCGAAGCACTAATGAAGCGCAGCCAAATTAAATACCTGTAACTGTAATCCCAGCAGATGGGAGGCTTAATGTGGCATTGCTTGGAGACACATCAGCCTCGAGACGTTAGTTTGCAGACATCAGGTGCTGAGTCACCAGGCTGTCGCGTGACTAACCAATGAGATGTGCAGTTTAGGAATAAGATGGCAGGAAAGATGTGCACAGATGGGTAAAAAATAACAAAAAAGGGGAAACTGAAGTGGAAATAAACTTAGATTTCTTACTCAGAGGTGAAAAGTAGCAGATATTTATAGAAAACTTTAGCATGAGGGGTTGAAAATCAAATCACGTTTTGTTTATTCAAGCTTCTTTTGGTGTAGCTGAATGCATGCAGCACTAGAATCAAAGACGAGTTTCCACATGTGGACATATTTGCACGGTATCGTACCATATCTTATTGGACTGCATCCTGAAGTACTGCAGCATAGAGTAGAATATTGTTAAATATTACACAGTAGTCAATCAAAATGTCTTCTGTAACATTGCAGTGTATCATATTGTATCATGTTTTGTACTATATCATATTAACATTGCTTTATAGTTATTTTCCACTGTATCATACTGTATTGAACCCCAACAAAGTGTATTATATCATAATGTACTGTATCATATGCTATTGCAGAGTATCAAATTATATCCAATCACAGGAAGCAAATGTCTCAGTGGTCAGGCTGCAGCCCATGTGCGCAGGAGGCCCAGGTCCAAGTCCAATCTGTGGCTCCTTCACTCTAAATACAGGCATTAAAACCTGAAAATAAACATACATCAAAATTTGTATCTAATAATTAAAGTTTTATCATGTCACAACAGGTACTGGTATGTTTTCCAGTTTTCACTGATTTATATTGTACTACCTTGTATTCTATCAAGCTTTCTGGTATTTGATATTATTGTACTGTATTATATGTATACAATACATATATTTATGATGTTGTCCCCTATCATGTTTAAACATAGAGTCTGGTATTGTATGCTGTTGTATCATATTTTAAGTTGAATCAAGCTGTATTGTTCCACATCTTATATCGTACAATATCATGTTGTGGCATATATTTATTCATATTGCACAGTAAAGTATAATAATTAGTTCTATTACACAATGTCATGCTATGATACAATTTACTGTATTGTATCATACTTTATTGTACTGAATGATTTATATTACCATACCATATAATGATGAAGCATACCATATAAAATTTTCCCATGTTGTAGTTTATTCAGCTGATCATGTTATAATTTATCCTTATATTGTATTTAAATGATTGTATGTAACAAATGTAATGTGCTTTAATGCAACATTACATAAGGTCACAGCACATATCGCATTTTTAAGTTAGGCACTGTGTATTACGATGCGTACCTTACGATACGTAACGTTACATATCATAATGTCTAAGAACATTGTAACGTATCGTAATGTATTGTACTGGTTGTATCGGATCATGTTGTATTATGGGGTATCATATCATACTGATTGGTTTTTCCATAGCTTAACTTATTGTCGTTATAGTTTCGTATTGCACTGCTGTAACAACAATAGCATAAGGTAACCTAACACATGGTAATGTAAGGTAACATTAAGGTTAAGTAAAAATAATGTGATGCAGTGTGACGAAACATTTTGTAGCCTAACATATTGTAGCCTAACGCATCATGGCCTAACATAATGTGGCGCAATGTTTTCTTTACTATAATATTGTGGCGTAACATAAGATGGTGTAATGTATCGCAGCATAACATACCATGACATAACGTATCCTTGTATAAAGTTTATTCTAAGTTTCAATGTTATCAATAGCGTCAGTGGGGAAGCACAATGGCTACCAATGGCAGTCAGCAAAAACAAGGAAGAGGAAATGATTTATGGTTAAAAAAATTATGTAACTTTTGATAAATGGTGTCACTTCTTGTCGTGTGCAACAGCACTGGTCTAGAGGGCATTTTAACAATCATATTCAGAGAAAAACTGTCACGCTGACATCATTCTTTGCTTCTGCTCACTGCTCTATAAAAAGTAGCTCATGCATGCAGTGCTTTCCGGCAGCAAAGAAGAATTGATTTCTGTTTTTTAGCGTTAGCATTTAGCATAGCTAAAACAAGCAAAATATAAAGCTAAACAAAATGGATCAGTCGTATTTCTGATACTGGTATCAGAATCAGAACAAGTTGTAATGTATAGGAATGTACTGTAATGTACATATACTGATTCTATCATATCATGTTGTATTGTATAATAAATATCACACTGATTGAATCATAATGTATTTTTGTTTTAGAAAAAGTACTTTATAGCTTTATACGTTGGAGTGATTACTTTCTGCACGTTATATAACTTTTTAAGTTTATGTTTAGTAAAAAACAGGTAAAAAGCATTGATTACAGATTTCTATAGCAGGAGACATTCCTCCAGATGTTTAATGGTGATCTGTTTCTCATGATAATAAGTATATCTAGTATCTTAAACAATTTTTGTCACTGTTCTAAGAAAACTTATGTTCGCATTATTCTGGAAAAACAGAAAAACATTCATCTCTGGTTGCATTGCCTCTGAGCTTCTGTAGTTTTAACACAAAAAAACAATCTTCCATCTGAAACAGTTTGTTTGACCCACAAACAGCCCTTTGGCAGCACTTAAAGCAAACTTTTCACTCTTTTAAACTACATTTTCTTATTTTAATAAGTCGATAAAAACATAAGAAAGGAGTCAGAATCCAAAAAGGATATTTCTGAAGCATCCAGCCTCTCCAAGCTGCCTTTAGAGAAGAGTTAGAAGCCAAAAGTTGAGCGCTTTTACTCAAAGAGCCACAAGAGCTCTGTTCAACCCTGTCAGACACTCAGATGAAAATTCAGGTTTGAAGAGTGTGCAGTTTATTGATGTCACATTAAAGGATTTTGGGGTAATGAAGTTCTTAAAGAAAGACTGGAGCATCCAGGGTCACCCATAGCCTCCGTCATCCCAAACCGTCCTATCTAATTAATCAAAGGTTTCCGCACAGGGACTCGCTTTAAGGTAAGTTAATTAAAAAGTGTTTTTTTTTGGGCTGCAGGCTGTACCAAGTCTTTACCTCTGGATAAAAAAAAAAAAAAAAAAGTTCTCGACTTGCCTCTGGCCCTTTAGAGGCATAAAGTGAAAAAGCCAACTGCTAATTTAGAGCTATTCAAGGGTAAGCGGATTGCAAAGAGTGAGGCTCGAGGCTTAGTGCAGATTGCAGGGCAGTGTGTTTAATGCAAGAGAGATAGCAGGGTCATTTAAAGCACCACTGAAACCAGCAGTTCTGCTCCCTGCAGCACCAAACCTCTGTTCACAAGTCGCCTTTCTGCATAACGCCTGCTCATCTGTACGCAAGAGGATACGAGTCAGGGAGGAGAAGGAAATGAAGAGAAGAGGGGGACCGTTTTTCATTATGCACTTTGAGAAAAAATGGGGAAAGTTGACCAGAATATCAAGATAAGCGCTGAAATACAATAACAAGGATAAAAGTCACAGAGTTGAATTCAGTTTTGATCAACTTTTTAATGTTCATTCTAGAAATTATGGTTCAACATTAATCTTCACATTTCCACTGTTTTCTTAATATGCAAACTTATTGTCAAAATGTTTCTTCTCTCTCTCTCTCTCTCTCTCTCTCATAGTTCTTTTCTTAACATTGACTATTCATGAAATTGTACTCCAGTATTTCAACTTTTCCTCATTTAACTTCATTCTCCAATTTATGGTTCAACATTAATCTTGACATTTCCCGGTTCCCCTTGACTGACCAAGTTTTGTTAAAAGTTTATTTCAACTTCCCTTTTTCTTTCTCTCCAAATTGGCTATTCGTGAAATTGTATTTCAATATTTTAACTTTTTTTCTGAAGACTTTGACACAATTTTGTATTTCAAGTTTATGTACTTCTGATTTTTTAATTAACATTTTAACTTATTTTTAAGTCTGTATTTCAACATTGGTCTAATGCTTTAACTTTTACCTCGAAGTTTTGACTTTTTAGTATTATCAGAAATTCTTGCATAATTTGGACTTCTTTTTTCTCGACATCTGGTCTTCATACTAGACACCATATGTTTACATCATTTTAACATTTAGACTTTTCTCTCCAAACTTGGATTGGACATCCTTCTCATTATTTCAGCATTATTAAGAAAATTCACAGAAGAATTTTTCTTGAAACTGACTCGTTCATCAACCTCACGCCATGAAACAGGAAGTTGAAATTCAAGTTTATTCTTGACTACTTGAGTCCTTTTTCAACTTTTTAGCTTTATTCATTAAGTTTGTTTTTTAAGTTTACTCCTGATTTTCTGACTTTTTCTCTCAACATTTTAACATTATTCTTAAGTTTTTATTTTAGCATTATAATGCTTTGACTTTTAACTTAAAGTCTGGACCCTCTGCAGCATTTCCGCAAATTTGGACACTTTTTACCTCATCATTTGGTCTTTATTCTTGAAACTGTACAACTATGTCTTTTTAAACATTTTGACTTTGTTCCCAACAACTGGACTCCCTTCTTAGCATTTCCTTACACCATTTTGACTTATTTCCTGAATTTGCCTTTCACATCAGGCTCACATTTCAGTTTTTCATTTATTTTATAATTGTTCTCAGCATTTTAAAAAATGTATCAACATTTTGGGTCTTTTACTTTAGAATTGTGTCCTCATTTTCATTTTTGTATGTTTTCTTAATGCATTATGTAAAAATGCTGCCACTTTGACTTCCCTCTAAGCAGTTCAGCTTTATTCAGGATATTTTTCACAACATATTTCACTATTCACATTTTCTGTAATATTTAGTCATATTCTCAACATTTTGTCTCTATGGGTAAAATTGAAATTTCAACCTTAATCTGTGTTTTTGGACTTTGAAGAAATAAGCTTGAATAACAAAATTGGGATTTTTTTTCTTGATTATTAAGAATTGCTCCAAAAATTTGATGTCTTTTGAAGCAATTCTTTTTTTTTTTCTTTTTTCTTTTTTTTTTTTTTTGTAAATTATATTCTAGCATTATTCTCACCAGGTTAAGTTTTTTTTTTTGGCATTTCCACTTTATCAATCACATTTTCTTCACATTGTTGATAAATTGAATGTTTTCTTCAACTTATTTATATTTCAAATTTACTTCTGACTTTTCAGCTCTTTTGTAATTATTTTAACCTTACTTTAAAATGTTTCAGCATTATTCCTGACATTTTGACTTTCTCAACAATATTTCTTCACCCTTGAAATGGTATTTTTAAAATTCTCCCCTGACATTTTGCTTTTTGATTGACATTTTGCTTTTCCTTCTTAACATGTCAAATTTATTCACTTTTTTCCAATATTATTCTTAAAATCAATCTTTTCTCAACATTTTGACTCTTTTCACAAAACTGTTTCAACACTATTCTCAGCAATTTGACCTTTTCTGGCTAATGTTTTGTCTTTTTCTTGAAAATGAAATCAAACTTTATGCTAAAAATTTCAACTTTTTTTCTCAAAGTGCTAGAAGGAAAAAAAACAAACATTTTTTTCCCTTTTGTCTTATAGTGCAAGATGGCGACTCAAACACACCAGGCTGTTTGTTATCGAGCTATTCACTGCATTCACTTGAGTAATGGCAACAAATATATTCTATTAGATTCTTTCGTGCATCTGCTACCTCCTCTCTCTTTTTCCGTCTGCTATATTTTCTGTAGTCATGCTCAGACCGTACACTCCCTCTGATTCAAACTCAACTGAAATGTTAATGCAAAGGAAACAATAACCCTCAGAGGAGAGCATGCTCTGCTCAAACACTGCTGATCAAATAAGAGATGAACCCCTCTCTCTTGACTGTTGCCTCTCTGTGTTTAATGTCATTTTAAAAAGATACAGAGCTTATGAATTCCTCTGACCTCGGTTCACTCAGATAGAAGCGGCCCACACATTTTTTTTTAATCTTTGAAGAAAATGTGTGTGGGCTTTCAGAAGTCACAGAATTAAGAGCTAAATTAAAGCTCTGGATATTTTTATGTTATTAAACTTGACACCATCAAGAACACGATATCTTGGAGTGGAGTTCTATCACATAAAATAAGTGTGAGAAAGTCGATTCAGTCGGGGGATGATAAGAGCGGCAGGATTTGAGAGTGTCTGCACCGTGCACCGCCAAGTCTCTGAGGACATTTCCTCCACAGGGAAACAAATGATTAAAGATGAGGAGCAGGAGCATGCCTGTCTCTCTGTGTTGTTGTGTTTATCATATTTTCACTGTATCAGCAGGTTTTTTTTCCACAGCTGAATAAAGCAGGAAGTCTCCTGAAAGCTCCTTTTGACTGTCAGTCACGCTGACAAATCCAACAGCTGGGGATCAAAACAGACAACACTAGCAATGTCAGTAATATGCATGGTCATACAGAGAGCAGCGGATGTGCTGCATGGAGCGGTGGTTTATTTTGAGTGACAACCGGAAAAAAGAAGAATGCTCAAAGCTGCATAACCTGCACAACTTTAGATTCATTGTGCTCAGTAACATCGAACTCATGTGGATACTAGAAATAGGGTTTTAAACGTTTGCAAGATCAACTGTTCTATCCATTGCATAGGATATATTTCACATTCATCAGAGAAACCACCAATACAAAGTGCTTGGGAAGGGCAGGACTTTTTAAAACATTCTCAGAAGGTGATTGGACCAACATTGTGTCTGTCACATGCATAACAGACCAATCAGACAAAATGAGGTAGTAGACTTAAGTAGCTCTGGTTCTAGCCTGAGCTTGACGGAGAGTTTATGTCTGGTCGAGCTTGTTGGTGGATAAAACTCATGCAGAGGCAGGTTGGGAGAAGTGCAAAAACATCATCTGTGGCTGTTTGCTCATTCTTATAAAGAAATGTGGCCTAGTTCTGATAAAAAAGCAACAATACTAAAGTTAAATCCAGGATAATCGCGACACTGGTGGTGGCCATTGTACTAGTATATACCAGCTTACAGTACTATTGCAAACTCATGGTGACATGTGGACATGTGGTCCAGTCCTGGTAAAACTGTCACAATACTATAGCTACATCCAAGCTGAAGGCTACACTGACTCCAGCCAT